>NC_091477.1:51915041-52515041 GCF_036971445.1 Narcine bancroftii
CTTTGCCCTTAGCACAAGCATTATTGTGTCCAAGAAATTCAATGTATTCTCCAGCCACTGAACGTACAAAGCGCCCGCCCAAAATGCACAGCAAAATCCATGGGTTTTACATTCAGTCTGGGGTACATATAATGGTCTTCACTCTGAAAAATACAATATTGCATTGTCACAGCCCTGGCATGAGATACTATTATTATAGAACGCTACAGCACAGCCCCTTCAGCCCTTGATGTTGTACCGACCCATATATTCCTCAAATAAAATACTAAATCCTTCCTACCCCATAACCCTCTATTTTTCTTCCATCCATGTGTGCCTGTCTAATAGTTTCTTAAATGCCCCTGATGTTTCAGTCTCTATTACCATCCTTGGCAAGGCATTCCAGCACCCACAACTCTGTGTAAAAAAAAACATAGCCCTGATATCTCCCCTAAACTTCCTTCCCTTCACTTTGTCCACAAGTCCTCTGGTGTTTTCTATTCCTGCCTTGGGAAGAAAGCATAGGGTGTCCACCCTATCTATGCCTCTCATAATCTTGTAGATCACTATTCTTCTGCGCTCAAAAGAGAAAAGCCCCAGTTACCTAACATCATCTCCCAATTTTCAATTCTTCACAATTAAATTGTCAAACTGTTCAACTCTAAGAAGCTTTTACTAGTGACCAATGTTAAACTCTACTCATATCCCAAAATACAGATATTTCAATGATGTTTATTTTTTTCCTTACAAAAGAAACACTAGAAGACAAATTCTTCTTCAGTGGATTATCAGGCTCAACTCCAAAGCAACTACACTTTCATTTTGAGTCTTTCTTAGACCAAGTTTTATATTTTAATTTCATTTTAATGTCACAGCATGGTAGAAGGGCATTCAAGCGAATGAAACCCATCCAGCCTAATTAACTTCCCGAGATTTTGGGAGTAGGAGGAAACCAAAGCACCTAGATAAAATCAATGCAGGTCACAGAGAGGTTGTACAAACTACTTTCATGCAATGCCCGATTTGAACCCAGGTCATTGGTGCTGTAGTGTTGAGCAAGCCACTGCTAACTATGCAGCCATATTCCACTCTTCCTTAGATTCATCCAGCCAGGTGCCACCAATACACACAATTCACCATGGAGTTTTTTTTAATTTTAATTTACATTTTACAGGAAAAGGCCATTTCGCCCCACGAGCTCCTGCTGCCCTAATACGCTTTGAATAGTGGAGGAGACAGGATCCTCCAAGGAAAACTCACACAGATACAGGGCAAATGTACAAACTCCTTACAGACAGCACGGGATTCAAACCCCAATTCCCATTGCTGGTGCTGTAAAGGCATTGCGCTAACCTCTATGTCAACCGTGCTGCCCTAATTGTCCTGCCATTTAGTTCATCCTAACCTATTCCCACTCTTTCTTTATTATTTTTGGGTGAGTTTTATTTTTCAGCTATTCTCTTTCTTCTCTTTGGCTTGGCTTCGCGGACGAAGATTTATGGAGGGGGTAAAAAGTCCACGTCAGCTGCAGGCTCGTTTGTGGCTGACCAGTCCGATGCGGGACAGGCAGACACGATTGCAGCGGTTGCAAGGGAAAATTGGTTGGTTGGGGTTGGGTGTTGGGTTTTTCCTCCTTTGCCTTTTGTCAGTGAGGTGGGCTATGCGGTCTTCTTCAAAGGAGGCTGCTGCACGCCAAACTGTGAGGCGCCAAGATGCACGGTTTGAGGCGATATCAGCCCACTGGCGGTGGTCAATGTGGCAGGCACCAAGAGATTTCTTTAGGCAGTCCTTGTACCTTTTCTTTGGTGCACCTCTGTCACGGTGGCCAGTGGAGAGCTCGCCATATAATACGATCTTGGGAAGGCGATGGTCCTCCATTCTGGAGACGTGACCCATCCAGCGCAGCTGGATCTTCAGCAGCGTGGACTCGATGCTGTCGACCTCTGCCATCTCGAGTACCTCGATGTTAGGGGTGTGAGCGCTCCAATGGATGTTGAGGATGGAGCGGAGACAACGCTGGTGGAAGCGTTCAAGGAGCCGTAGGTGGTGTCGGTAAAGGACCCGTGATTCGGAGCCGAACAGGAGTGTGGGTATGACAACGGCTCTGTATACGCTTATCTTTGTGAGGTTTTTCAGTTGGTTGTTTTTCCAGACTCTTTTGTGTAGTCTTCCAAAGGCGCTATTTGCCTTGGCGAGTCTGTTGTCTATCTCATTGTCGATCCTTGCATCTGATGAAATGGTGCAGCCGAGATAGGTAAACTGGTTGACCGTTTTGAGTTTTGTGTGCCCGATGGAGATGTGGGGGGGCTGGTAGTCATGGTGGGGAGCTGGCTGATGGAGGACCTCAGTTTTCTTCAGGCTGACTTCCAGGCCAAACATTTTGGCAGTTTCCGCAAAGCAGGACGTCAAGCGCTGAAGAGCTGGCTCTGAATGGGCAACTAAAGCGGCATCATCTGCAAAGAGTAGTTCACGGACAAGTTTCTCTTGTGTCTTGGTGTGAGCTTGCAGGCGCCTCAGATTGAAGAGACTGCCATCCGTGCGGTACCGGATGTAAACAGCGTCTTCATTGTTGGGGTCTTTCATGGCTTGGTTCAGCATCATGCTGAAGAAGATTGAAAAGAGGGTTGGTGCGAGAACACAGCCTTGCTTCACGCCATTGTTAATGGAGAAGGGTTCAGAGAGCTCATTGCTGTATCTGACCCGACCTTGTTGGTTTTCGTGCAGTTGGATAATCATGTTGAGGAACTTTGGGGGACATCCGATGCGCTCTAGTATTTGCCAAAGCCCTTTCCTGCTCACGGTGTCGAAGGCTTTGGTGAGGTCAACAAAGGTGATGTAGAGTCCTTTGTTTTGTTCTCTGCACTTTTCTTGGAGCTGTCTGAGGGCAAAGACCATGTCAGTGGTTCCTCTGTTTGCGCGAAAGCCGCACTGTGATTCTGGGAGAATATTCTCGGCGACACTAGGTATTATTCTATTTAGTAGAATCCTAGCGAAGATTTTGCCTGCAATGGAGAGCAACGTGATTCCCCTGTAGTTTGAGCAGTCTGATTTCTCGCCTTTGTTTTTGTACAGGGTGATGATGGTGGCATCACGAAGATCCTGAGGCAGTTTACCTTGGTCCCAACAAAGCTTGAAAAACTCATGCAGTTTGGCATGCAGAGTTTTGCCGCCAGCCTTCCAGACTTCTGGGGGGATTCCATCCATTCCTGCTGCTTTGCCACTTTTCAGTTGTTCGATTGCCTTATATGTCTCATCCAGGGTGGGAACCTCATCCAGCTCTAGCCTTAGGGGCTGTTGAGGGAGCTGGAGCAGGGCGGAATCTTGGACTGAGCGGTTGGTACTGAAAAGAGATTGGAAGTGTTCTGACCATCGGTTGAGGATGGAGATCTTGTCGCTGAGGAGGACTTTGCCGTCTGAGCTGCGCAGCGGGCTTTGGACTTGGGGTGAGGGGCCGTACACAGCCTTTAGAGCCTCGTAGAAACCCCTGAAGTCGCCAATGTCCGCGCTGAGCTGTGTTCGTTTGGCGAGACTAGTCCACCACTCATTTTGGATCTCCCGGAGTTTGCGCTGAAGATGGCTGCATGCGCGACGGAAGGCTTGTTTTTTCTCTGGACAGGACGGCTTTGTAAGGTGAGCCTGGTGGGCAGCTCGCTTCTTTGCCAGCAGCTCCTGGATTTCCTGGCTGTTTTCGTCAAACCAGTCCTTGTTTTTCCTGGAGGAGAAGCCCAGTACCACTTCAGTGGATTGCAGTATGGTAGTCTTCAACTGATCCCAGAGGGTTTCAGGGGACGGGTCCGTGAGGCGGGTTGCAACGTCGAGCTTTGCTTTGAGGTTTGCCTGGAAGTTTCCTCTCGCTTCGTCTGACTGCAGTTTTCCAACATTGAACCTCTTTCTGGGGGCTTTATTGTTCCTGGGCTTTGGCTTGAAGTGAAGGTTGAGCTTGCAGCGAACCAGCCGGTGGTCAGTGTGGCATTCCGCGCTAGGCATGACCCTGGTGTGGAGCACATCTTGTTTGTCACTTTCTCGCACCAGGATGTAGTCCAGGAGGTGCCAGTGTTTGGATCGGGGATGCATCCAGGTGGTCTTAAGGCTGTCCCTCTGCTGAAAAAGGGTGTTTGTAATGACAAGCCGCTGTTCTGCGCAGAGCTCCAACAGGAGGCGCCCATTGTCGTTGCACTTGCCGACGCCATGCTTGCCCAGGATTCCTGGCCATGTTTCTGAGTCTTTGCCGACACGAGCGTTGAAGTCGCCCAGGATGACAACCTTGTCGGCTGTAGGGGTACGTTGGATGAGGTTGCGCAGGTCGGTGTAGAACTTGTTCTTTTCTGCTGGTTCCGCCTGGACGGTTGGAGCATAGACACTGATGAGGGTGATGTGACGCTTGTTTTGAAGTGGGAGTCGCATGGACATGATTCGGTCCGAGAGGCCTGTCGGAAGGTTTTCGAGTTTGGAGGCAATGAAGCTCTTGACCATGAAGCCTACACCAGATAGGCGTCGTTCATCCGAAGGCTTGCCAGACCAGTAGAGTGTGTAGCCCGCGCCGCGTTCTTGGAGGCTGCCTACATCTGCCAGGCGGACTTCACTGAGAGCGGCTATGTCGATGTCAAGTCTGAGGAGTTCATGTGCAATGAGGGCAGACCGACGTTCAGGTCGGTGGCTGTCAGTCTTGTCTAGCATGGTTCTGATGTTCCAGCATGCTAGCTTGAGTTTGTGAGCATCTTTTGAGGGGGAGGACGTGGAGGGGGAGGACGTTGAGGGGGAGGACGTGGACCTGTCCTCGGGCCTGCGCAAAGGAGCTTTTAGGTGGAGTGCAGTGCGCGCAGTACTGGCCCCACCCTTTACACCCATGGTTCGTGTGCCGTGGCCAAGCAAGCTGGGACGTGGCAGCGAGGTCCTTGGGTCGTAGGTTTTATATCGGAGTGGCCTTCTCCTATGCAGGTTTCTTACCCGGGCTGGAGGGGTCTGCCTCCCCTCCTAGGTCGGTCCATACTGCATTTCAGCTATTAGAGTGAAAAATAATGACATATTATAATGATGATTAAGTGTGACGCAAAGCTGGCATTAACCCCACACTTGGAAAGATTTCTCACTGCTTAATACTGTTGAATATATTCACCCAAACAGTAAATATCTGAAAACCTCTGCATCAGGTACCATCCATGAAAAGAGAAATAGTCAACAATGAAGGTTTGTAACACTTTAAATGCTTTCGGC
The DNA here is from genome assembly GCF_036971445.1 of Narcine bancroftii. Classification (NCBI taxonomy): domain Eukaryota; kingdom Metazoa; phylum Chordata; class Chondrichthyes; order Torpediniformes; family Narcinidae; genus Narcine; species Narcine bancroftii. The sequence goes on from NC_091477.1 coordinate 51,920,235, forward strand.
ATTTTCTGCTGTTTTACCAAATGGAGTTTCCAGTTGAACCAACCAGAGGGATAAATCTGTATAAATATTTCCTGATGAATCTACTTGTGGCAATACACCTGTACATGACCACGTCGGTAGAAGTAATTGCACAGTCCCTGCACAGACAAAGTCCAGATGTCAACAAGAAAATCGGCAGATGGTGCAAACTTTTTCTTTCCACTCACATTCCACTTTAAGTAATCCCGATGCTATCGGTGCTCTGTGATTAGTAAGGGATTGCTCAAGGTGTGATGTGAGGGGGAAGGGAAAGTTGAGAACCACTGCTCTAGACCCAATTGTTTATGAAATATTTGGCTTGAGAAAAATTGTCATTGGCCCATTTACTTTGGAGTCATGAAACTGTGCACATAACGAGTCAATTAGGGACGATTAAAACAGTGGTTTTCAAACCTTTTTTTCTTTCCACGCACATCCCACTTTAAGAAATCCCTTATGAATCACAGAGCACCAATGGCATAGAGATTACTTAAAGTGGGATGTGCGTGGAAAGGAAAAAGGTTGAGAACCACTGTTTTAGCACAGCCCACAAACATGCTGAGGATAAACAGGAGGACACAAAGCATTCATAGGAAGTTAAAGGGAATCAAAATATCAGGCCTGAGCCCTCTGATAGGAATCTATCCCCTCCAGAGTGGCCTCCATAGATAATGTTACATCTCCTGCCTTTACCTCCTACACAACTATCAACTGTATTGCACTATATTATACCAGTGCTCATATTCTTAAACCATCTTTTCTCTTCACAACAAGTCATAGGCCATCCTTGTTTTCAAACACAACACCCGTCTTCCACCATCACTAGGTCCAAATCATGAAACTCCCTCCCAATAGTCATTAGGAAGTATCTTTACACTCAGGAAGTACCTTTTCCTCAAGGACTGAAATAGGTTAAGAAGGTGGCTTAAAATCTCAAGGGCAAGTCATAAATGCTCATCTTGCCAGTAATGCTCAGATGGAACTGGTTAACATAAACTTGTCTTCTGTGAACAACAATGCAGATTGGCCTTTTCTGATGGGACAGCCAAATCTTTTTTAGGATTTGCCTAAATGCTTTTCAATCAATATTCCCTTGTTGTCATGTTCACAAACTGCTCAAAAGTTGTTTTCCTTTGTTTACCCTCTAAAGGCTCAGAAACACTTGCCCAGCCTCCCAAACAAGAGGAAAAAAAAGTCCCTTCAGAGACATTGAGCGACTACAGATCCTACTATTTCCCCGAGTATTTCTGAAGCATGGTTGTTTTTGTAACATAGAAAATGCTGCATTAGTTAAAGCATCCTCCCAACAAACAGACAATATTTAACCTTCAGCTGAACTTGCTATGACAATGGGGAGCTTCTTATATAGATTCACTTGAGCAAACAGAATGGGCTTCAGTTTGATGTCTTATCCGAAAGACCGGACCAGCAACTGTACACTCCTCCTTTAGAACTGCCCAGAAAAGTCAGCCTGGATATTTGGGCTTGAATTCATGGAAAGAGATTTTCAACTAAAAAAAAAGTACGACAAAGTTCACCACTGATTGTTTGCGCTTGCAAATGAAGGAACTGGAAGTGACTGAACATCAGCTCACTACTTGATTTTTGGTTATGGGTTTGAGGCTTCAAGAACAAATTCCAGGTGGTTTCCCCAATTGCTCTGCCCTGTCTTTTCCCAAAGCCTTTCATCCTCTACTGCAGTTACTTCGTTATGAAGCAGTTCAACCCTGATAACAAAGATTAATCCAGCCCTGTTCTCAACCAAGATAGTAATACTAATAAACCTGAGATTGAAAACCCTATGTGGTTTTCCTGATCTGGAGGCAGGAGGGAGCACAGTCTGTTAGGGAATTTCTATTGAAAATCTCAGCAGTAATAATCCAATCTAAAATGAGGAATGGAGAACCACTGAGTTGTGCGTTCAGCATGCTCTTTCTGAGTTCCCAGTTAAACTGATCCAGTCTGATTAGTACGTGGATGGGCGACCACCCATTGGGAACATCAAAGAGCAGGAGGATAATCCAACTACTCGACCATATTCATGACTAACACAAAGATGTTACAATGTATTCAATAGAGTCAAAATTATGTTTGGATCTCACCGGGAGATTTTATAAATATCTGTAAATAAAGGCAGGCTAATAACAGAGGTACACGGGGCTTTTGTATTGTCCAAAAAAAAAATCCAGCTTGCCAATACTATTTAGAGAATTGAACTAACTTTTTAATCTAGCTTGACTGATAATTAACTTGGATTCCAAAAAAAGTGTTTTAATTGTTCTCTGAAGTGACTGGACACAGCATTACAACCACGCCTCAAATGCAGCTGGAGTGGACAATTAATACCAACCTTGCTACATTGCTCATATGGAATGAACTGAGTGTGGAATCAAGAGCAGATGTAAGGAATCTTTCAAAGTTTCAGCATTGATTACCTAGCACAATGCTAATTATTGATCTGATTTGGGACTTCTTTATCTTACAGCTCCCATTGATGATCGCCTTGCAACTTATCCACAAATGTCAAGATCTTAAGATTACAAAATAATTACGAAGAACATTCAATTCACATTACTGCACCCATTTGTAAGAGTCATGTTGTCCCTCCTACAGGAATATCAAGTTGTTTCTTCCATTAGTGAATATTCCATACTTTGCAAAGTACTTGATGTCTTTTGTAAATTACCCGATTACTGTGTGAACCATGGCCCCTTGACCCACATTTTGAATTACATTTAAGACAATATTACAGATTTATCCCTACCATACCTGTTCTCATCTAATCTACTTGGAAGAAGATCAGCTCTCAGAATAACCATTTAGAAAAATCTCCAAGATCTATCGAGTTTGCTCACAACTCAAAATCTTGGTTAGGTCTCAGAGACTGGAACATGGTTGACCTGACTGGACTTCATCAGACTAATATGGATCCCGGCTCATGAATGTATGCAAATTGGTGTTAGCCACACCAAATCTCACAGGAAAAATGTGAATGGAAAGTGAAGCTAAAACATAATGAGACATCATCAGTATATAGGAAATCTCTTGAAACAACTTGAATCTTTCTTTCAGAAGGGATAGAATCAAATTGTACAGGAGACCATTCTGCCCATTATTCCCATGCTGGCTTTTTGAAAGCAACAAGTTCTACTCCTTTTCTCATTCACCCCAGTCAATTCCCACAGCTCCACATACTGTTTCTTTCCAGCAGTCCATGTCAGTCATGAAATGTAATAAAAAAATTGCATCTGCTACTAACTCAGACAATAATAGCCACTGCAGAAGTTTATTGTCAACTTTACAGCAACAAATCTATTAAAGAATCTCATACTCATTGAAAGATCTGAACACACAGATCTGTGCCATTCTCCAATCATTCACATGCGAGCTTTACTTCAAAGAGCAGTGGAGCCTCACCGTGTAGCTTAAAAAAAACTGAGTTGATATTCATCCATTTTAGGTCATTGTGATAACATTGAATAGAAGTGGGACTCAAAGCCGCCAGCACCTTACTGCAGGATGGTGAGCATAGCAAGCTGTTTGCATAAAATGTTGGGAACTCTAACATTCTGCCTAAACCATTGTATTGTAAAGAAATAATGTGAAAAACATTTTAACTCTATAATCAGTGCAAGGAAGAAACTATTAAAGTGTATTTATAAAATAATTTTGTTAGACAAGGGAGATGCTCTGCATCAAGATAAATCCCCCACCCAAGTGTGAGAATGGATACAAGATTCGTGTCAGGATTTGTACTCTCAGCGATCAAAAGAGATTTTTGTGGACTGAACATGATTGGATGTTGATCAAGAAGCAGGCTAGTACTCCAGTGTGACCACCCTCTCTGTTAAAGCTCAATCATTCAATGCCCATTATACTTGAGGGGGAGGGGGAAAGAGCACATGCAGGGTGTGTACTTATTCAGCCAGAACACTGAAATTAAATATCACCATCTGAATCAGTGGGTGAAAAGCTGACAATTTCTCCCCCCCCCCTCCACCCCCTTTGCCATGGGGTGTCTTTAGGCCAGGGGAAGAGATTCTCATTGAAATTACATCAAAGGGTTGCATGGCTGGCAATTTCACACCGTTTTACATAATTTTGAAGAACCTTTGCCAAATAACCTTTCACTTTCAAGGGCTCCTTTGATAGCCAAAATAACCCCATACCGATCTGAAATACCACTGTACTCCAGTTAGTTAGAATGCATGCTGAAAAATGCGCGCCCACGCGGATTTGTGCCCTTTCCTGTCCAGTGTATTTATTACCCCTCTTGGTTACATTTAGCACTCTATAATTTAATTCTGAGTCATGTCTATACTGATCCACTTCAGGCATTAGTTTCAGTGGGTTGTGAATCTCTCGAGACTCCCATCCCCAGCACTCATATCACTGCTCCAATTTCCATATCTACAATTATAAACCATCTTCCATGAACCCTAATCTCGGCCTACAGGTCTATATGAATCATGGCTTAGGAGCAGTACAATCCGACCTCATCTTAAATGCATCAAAACCAAGGGAATGCAGAAAGAAGAGAAGCTGTGATTCAAAGTAATTAAACACATTTCTTCTTACAATAAAATAGAGTTCAAGGTCACTCAACACCCAGAATTATTTAAGCAGAGATCCATTGTGGAGGAACTCATTTAACCTGCCGTTATGCTTGAGACCACATTTTGCATAATAACTTTGAAAAAAAAATCCTTTGTGCATTTTTAAGTTAACTGACAGCTTCATCCCCAGAATACCTGAATAATGAATGACAGCTAATTATGAATTCCTGCAAGGGTGAATATTTAATAATGCCCAGGTGCTGACCTGACTACAGAAGAAGGGCTATTTACTGAAAATCCTGATCACTGTTGGAATCAATGGGTGAAATGTATGGTCATGCAAAACCAGGCAATTATATTTACAAAAATAAAATACATTATTTCTGCCAGTGTCAGTCATTCATGAATTGCAAAACAACATTTGTGGCTGAATTAATTTTAAAAAAAAATGCAAGTTCCCTTTGGAAAACAATGAAGGTTGTAGCATGCATTTTTATATTTATTCTTGGAGGCTGCAATAAAGAACATTGGAGCAGTTCTGCACTTCTGTGCATTCCTTGAATTCCATTTTATAATTATCAGCTGCAGGCCATGTTATTGACTGATGTTGCTGTAGAGGCAATGAATTAGAAAAAAATATATACATCCATTTTTTTAAGTGACAAATGGCTTGGCACTCAAAGAGTTACATGGCTGTAAATTAATAATGAACCCCATTTGTGTGATGGCCTGCAATCTTTAAATGGGAGCTCAATACAGAACTGCATTAATATCAATGACATTTTACCCAAGGAGAAATAGAGGCCTTAACCAGACTGCATCACCACTTCCAAAACTAAACACACCTCAGTGTAACAAATAAATACAGTTTGTTATAAAACAACCATACATTAGTCCACTCAGAATTTGTTAGGTGTCATGACCTGCATTTCTCATCAATCCTGCTTACAACCACAGGCACTACCCAACCAACAGCTGCTTCCCAGATACACTGCTGTCACAGATACACTGGCATTAGAGAAAACGAAAGCAAACAGAATGACATTATTGTCTTTGTCTTTACTCTAAAGATGCCATGCCAGGTCTGCATTTCGATGAAAAGAGGGAAAATGATGACTGCAGCAGGAGTCAAAATAAATTTTTCTGGGCCCAGTGCTTAATGACTGACTCTAATTCATTGCTCTTACCTAACCACACAGCCCAGCCTTAACTGGTTTCATTGGAGAGATTGAAAAATCAAACAAGTAAAACCTTACTCTCTTGAAATGCAATAAAAAATTTAAAATAAAACTCACCATGTATATGTCCACTGAAGATAAAGGCCTGGAAAGCTCAGATCTAAACACATTGCCTTCTCAGATCAGTAGCAGCTGGGTTGAATGCTGAATGCTGATGCAAATGAACCCACCCTCTCTGGAGAGAATGAGCTCATTTGATAGCCTCGAACTGTTAGATATTTCCCTCCTCTCCTCACAGCAGGAGACTCTCATCACTGCAGACAAAGGAAAGGAGCAGAGGCTACTGTCGGAGGACCTGCACTGATCGGGAGAGACCAAGACACCATCATCCATATTCTTCTTAAAGTGACAGCTTACCCTCATGGATCAAAACAAATGCTTGTAATTTGGCCATGCACTTTAAAATACTCAGCAGTTTCTCTTGCGGCAAATACCAACTTTATCTTTTGGGAGGGGTTTACACAAGCCACTTCAAGTTATATTTATTCAGCTGCTTTGGGGTTCTTTAAATCTATTTCTATTAAATCTATTTCCATAATTAAAATCCATACAATTTCTCCACAAATGAGTGGGCTGTGTTTTGCGTACAATGCTCGTGGCTGTGGTTTACACAGAATGCTCAATTTAGAAACAGATCATTGATCCATATCTCTCCTATTCCCCATTCCACACCCATTCTTCATTGGGGTCCTGAAGGGATAGCAGAAAATACCATTTCCTTAAAAAAGTTTTGAACAACTGCAGGGAACATGTTGGTGGGATCTCAGCAGGTCTCTCGACCGTGAAGCCCTAATGAGGAGCAACAAGTTCTCAGTTCTCAGGCCAAATACTCTACCCCCACTCCAGTTAAGCAAACAAAGTCTCTGATGAATATAAGACCCCTGTGGTGATTCCTTGGTGTAATGTTGTTGTGAAGTCCCAGTGAGAATGGCCCTCTACTATTGGAGTTCAGGTAGAGTCCAGCATTAACCTGATGCTGCTGATGCTGGTATCTGAACCTCAACACAATCTGGGGTAGGAATTCAAAGGGTCAAGCAGCATCTGGGGGAAACAAAGGAGGACCGACATTTTGAGAAAACTTTTACCCTTGATTAGAGGGCTTTAGCGCAAAATGTCACCCATTCTTTTTCTCCCACTGATGGAACTGTTGAGTTCGTCCAGTAGATAGTGTATGAACAGTGGATTGGCCAATGGCTGATGAAGGGGGAGAGAGAGAAGCAAGAAAGAAAGAGGGGTTTAGTGGAGGAAGACAAATCACACAGGGTGCAAGTGTGATCAGAGACAAAGACTGGCATTTTGATAGGAATGGAAGATGGAGAATGGTGGTATGAAGAGAGACCAGGCAAAACCAAAGCGGGGAAAAGGGCGAGAGTGGAAGAGTCCAGTGGGAAGATAGGAGTGGAAGGGGGAAAGACCATAAAAGATAGGAGTGGAATGATGCCATTCAGCCCATCAAGTCTGCACCATTATTTCATCATGATAGATTTACTATCCTTTTTTAATCCCATTCTCCTGCCTTCTCTGCAACTGCTTGATTCCTTTGCTAATCCAAAACATCTCTCTTAAATGTACACAATGAGTTGGGCTGCACAGGCATCTGCAGCAACAAATTCCACAGATTCATCATCCTCTGGGTAAAGAAATTCCTCCTCAACTCTGTTTCCTTCTTGGAAGATTCCCTACATTTACACTATTCATCTGATTTGTTCCTTGTGTCAGAGCTTTAATCACTTCATGGCTGAAAACATTACTTTGATGTCCCCATTGGATTGGATTTATTAGTCGCTATTCTATATTTATGACTCCTTACTCTAAATTTCCTTCGAATTGGAGAAGTTTTCTTCCACACTTTCTCCTATCAATTGTCTTTATAATTTATCATCTGCCACAAGGTTCATGTCTAGTTTATCTCTTTTTGAGAGTCAAGAGATTCAGCCTTATCATTCTTTCTGGGTAATAGAGTGGATGTAAAAGGTACCAGTGAGAATCTCTCAGAAGCTGGCGGCCCTGTGATATCTGGCCCTAAGGCCCTCTTTCAAGAGGGTGAACCCTCACAAGACATCAGGCCCTGATGGCGAACCTCGAAAGTATTAAAAATTTGTGCCAACCAGCTAGCTGCAGTGTTCAGAGACATTTTCAAGCTCTCATTGCTACAGTCGGAGGTTCATACCTGCTTCAAAAGGATGCCCAAGAAGAGTGAAGTGAGTTGCCTCAATGCCTATCACCCAATAGTACTCACATCTACTGTGGTGAAATGCTTTGAGAGGATGGTCATGGCTAGAATTAGATCATGCTAAGTATAGATCGGGAACCATTGCAATTTGTCTATCAATATGATCTCTCCACAGCTGATGCAATCTCACTGGCACTCTACTCAGCCCTGGATCACCTTGACAACAGCAGCGCTTACATCAGGATGTTTTTTATCAATTGCAGTTTAGCTTTCAAAAACCATCAAAAGCATCAAAACCTAGGCCTCTGCACTTCCCTCTGCAACTTCCTCATTGGAAGACCATAGTCTGTGTGAAGCGGTTACAATGTCTCCTCTTCACTGACAATCAACACAGGCACACCTTGAGGATGGGTGCTAAGCCTACTACTCTCTTGACAACCATGACTGTGCATCTAGGCACAATTCAAATGCCATTTACAAATTTGCCAATGACACCATAATTACCAGCAGGATTACATATGCAAATGAGGAAGTGTACTGGAGAAAGAATGACCACCTAGTTGAGTGGTGTCACAACAGCAAACTTGTACTAAACGAAGGAATTGATTATAGGCTTCACGAAGTGGATTCCAGTCCTTATCAAGAGTGAGTAGTGGAAAGAATAAAGAAATTCCTGGGTTTCAACATCTCTTAAGATCTATCCTGGGACCATCATGTTGAAGTAACCATGAAGAAGGCTGGTCAGCAGCTATACTTTGTTAGGAATTTGAGGGGATTGATATGTCATTAAAGACTCTTGCAAATTTCCACAGGTGTACAATGGAGAGCATCGGACTGGTTCCATCATTGTCTGGAATGGAGAAGCCAATGCACAAGACAGGAAAATGTACATAGAGATGTGAATTTGGCCAGCACCATCATGGGCATTAGTCTTCAGTCCATTAAGGACATCTACAAGAGGCGCTGATTTAAGGAAGTAGCCTCGATCCTCAAGGACCCTCACCACCCAGGCCATGCCCTCTGCATACTGCTATCACCAGGAAGGGGGTACAGGATTTTTAAAAACATTAAATTTAGGCATACAGCATGGTAACAGGCCATTTCAGCCCACGAGTCCATGCCACCCAATTTACACCTCTTTAATCTATACCCTGGTATGTTTTGAACTGTGGGAGGAAACCAGAGACCTCAGAGAAAACCCACAGAGACACAGGTAGAACATACAAGCTCCTTACAGACAGCGCAGGACTAGAATACTGGCCTGGTCCCGATCGCTGGTGCTGTAAAGGGTTGCACTAACCACTACACCAACTATGACTGAAGATGAAGTCTGAACAGAATAAAAATAGCCTTTTCCCCTCAGCCATCAGATTTCTGAATGGACAATGGATCACAGACACTATCTCACTTTCTCGTTTCTTTTGCACTAATTTACTTATTTTATAAAATGTAATTTACAGCAATTTTTGCACCTGTAAACCTGCCACAAAACCACAAATTTCATGACACATGTTCATGACAGTAAATTCTGATCCTGATTCTAATCTGTGCCTCCAAGGTAAATAAAAATAAGCAAGTCTATTATCACCATGTACATCCTGGTCCACAGTGTAAAATGTAGGCACACAACCAGACATCACACACATACAGCCAAACCATACATATGCAGGACAAGTATTCATATATACAAATAAATATAAATATTTGTCTCATAAATATGAGGGTTTTTGATGGTCAGAGTGAGCCGTTTCTTTGGTCGTTCACCATTCTCAGTGCCCTTGGGAAGAAGCTGCTCCTCTGCCTGGTGGTGCTGGCTCTGATACTCCTGTATCTCTTTCCCGATGGGAGCAGCTGAAAGATGGTGCGTGCAGGGTGGAAGGGGTCCTCAATAATTTTGCATGCTCTCCAGACAACAATTCTGGTAGATCATGTCGATGGCAGTGGGGGGCGGTGTGTGTGTGTGTGTGTGTGTGTGTGTGTGTGTGTGTGTGTGTGTGTGTGTGTGTGTGTGTGTGTGTGTGTGTGTGTGTGTGTGTGTGTGTGTGTGTGTGTGTGTGTGTGTGTGTGTGTGTGGGGCGGGGTCAGAGAGACATTCCAGTGATCCTCTCTGCCACTCTAATGGGCCTGTGTATTGACCTCTGATCCATTTGTACCACACTGTAATGCAGCCAGCAGGAGCTTCTGTGTAGAAGGTTCACGTAATGGTGGCTGGTAGCCTTGGCTGCTTCAGTTTTCTCAGGAAGTGCAGTTGCTGTTGTGCCTTCCTGACAAGTGAAGAGATGTTGTGTGTCCGTCCACAATAAGTCTAGAGTTAAATGGACTCCAAGGAACTTGATGCTTTCCACTCTTTTCACTACAGAGTTATTGATGTGTAGTGAAGGGTGGTTATTCTTAAAGTCCACGATTATGTGTTACTGACCTGGAAAGACTGTGGTTTTCTGTTATGAAATCCAGAATGCAGTTAAAAGAGGACTGTTGAGTCCCAGTGAGTTCAGCTTATCCACCAGCCTCTAGGGAATGATCGCATTAAACGCCGAGCTAAAGTCAATGAACAGCATCCTGGCATATGTGGCTTTGTTCTCTAGGTGGGTTACGACGGAGTGAAGCAATGGTTCCTTCCAAAGGCAAATTGAAATGGGTCCAGCATCTCTCTGGGAAGTGTGTTTGATGAGTTCCGTCACCAGATGCTCAAAGCATTTCATAACAGTGGAGGCCAGTACCACAATTTTTTGGAAATTTATTTATAATTATACAAAGGCTCCAGAGTTATGGTAGATCTACCTTGAAAAGTCTAACTTTTCTTCCAGACATTTTAAAGGATTTTTTATGCTAGTAAGAATAATAATGAAACATTTCACTTTAGTCATTGTGGCTGAATATAGATGACCTTCCCTTAGTTTAGGTAATTATTCAATGAAATGAAAGAATTATAGCAAAAATATGTACAGCAATGCAACATGGGTTTTATGGGAATTGTCTTCCAGTCAGATTGAGGAACAGAACACTTATAAAACCTAGCAACTCTATATAAAGATATAGTATTCATGCCTGATACATAACTGGTCCAAGTATTCAAGTTATTGGTCATGTTGGCACAACATCAAGGGCCGAAGTGCCTGTACTGTGTTGTAGTGTTTATGTTCTATTCCTCCATTCAAGATTCAAGATTCAATTCATACCGCAATTAAATATTTCAAAATCCAATCCATGCCAGTCCTGTTTCCATTCAAATAAATGGGGGCATTTGAAAATTTGCTGAAGAGATGTGTTGATTATCTTTTTGAGGCACCTATTTCCTGATTGCAATGAGATTAAGGGATGACTAATATCCTCAGACTGGAAGTGAAAAAGGATAAGGTTTAAAGGAATAACTTCTTTTCATTCTGAACTGAAATTTCAGTAGTGAATGAATAGGTGGTTATTGGCCTAGTTTTGAAGTGAGGGAGAGGTATATTTTTTGTACATGCAATGGCATGCAGGAGTTTTATGTTTTCCCAGAATGGTAAACTACTGTTGTGCTATGATTGGCTGCTGTCGGCTGGACACGGCTACAGAGACCGATCCTACCCATAGCCCTTTGCATGCTCTCAATTCCACTCTGCTTTGACCAGTCAATGAGGTTGATGGCTCTTCCAGTCCCTAGTTAATAAAAGCCCATCAGTTTCACAACTTCAGTCTTTTGAGATTATTGATGTTGCATCACCCAATAATTTGCATAATTTGTGCAGAAGTTCACAATTTTCAGCCATGGACTTATTAAGACAGTATTTCTCACAACTTATGTAGCACTGAAATTATTAATCAAAAGTCAACTGGATTTTGACACCATTGGGTGTCAGCACCTCCTACAATGTATTGACGAGGCTAACATGTGTGTTGAGATTGATAGATGTCTGATGGTAACGTACATACTGAAACAGTAACTGAGTTCATAACCTTTGCAGCAATGTCAAATTGCCTTTATTAAACTGTGGTCTGAAAGTAATTGTGTGAAGCACACGCCACAAGATTTTTCCCTCCATTAAAGTCAGTCCACAACTTTTGCAGCAGGTTTTTATTTAAGGATTTTATTATTTGGTCCCTGTGAAGACACAAAATTAATCACAACAATATGCGTAGATGCCTCCAAGTAAATATTATTGAATTTTAGCTGGTTTCCACAACACACCATGCCACACCATCAATTTTCCACCTTAGAATAGAATGCAACATTCTTTTGTTAAGGTTGAGGCTCTGATGGAATTGATGCACATTTGCCTTCAATTAATTTATTTTTCTACCTTCAGCTTTACATGTTTTGATTTAATTTAGAGGTACAGCCCATAAGCCCAGATACACCCATGGGACCAATTAACCTGCTAACCCATCTGTCTTTGGAACATGGGAGGAAACTGGAGCACGTGGAGAAACCAATAGTGTCAGGGGGAGAATGGACAGTGCCAGATTCAAACTCAGGTCACTGGCATGGTAATGCACTAACCACGTCACTCTAATTATTGTTTAATTATTTTTACAGTAAAAGAGGTTAAATCACTATTACATAGTGGCTTTATCACATTACATGGAGATATAATTAGGGTTTCACATACAATTAATCACTGCTTGGTTGCTGTTCGATTGAGAAGGCCACAACTAATTGTACATAGTGAGATTGAACAAGTAAACTAGAAGATGAATAAGTTAACCTGGTTTGGACAATGGAATACTTTGAGAACATTCTCTGTTTTTCCTTCAAAGGTTTAACATTTACAGGTCAGATTCCCCAAAGGATTCCATCTCCAACAGAGATTATGAGATCATTAAAATAAAATGTGAAAAAAAAACATAATGGTAAGTGAAAATCATTGGTTGGATTGTGTAAGTTATTTTCCATTCCAAAATGCACAGTAAGATATTTCCCTTTGAAAAAGTATGAACAAAATCTTGGTGTCTGATAAGTTGCTGAGACAAACTTTTGACCCCACATGCTGCCCTTGCAAGACACATAATTTCCAATTCCATAAAATCTCCCATTGGTACAATTACCTCAGGATGTGAATTTAAAGAAAACTCATTCATACGTTTTTCACTCAATAGCTTCAGACCTTCTTTCAAAATTCTCATGACCACACCCTCTTTATTATTTCCTTCAGTGTTTGTACCTACCTCGTGACTGCCCTGGGGTTCTCTGCATGGAGTTCGTATGTTCTCCCTGTGACTGCACGGTATTCCACCTGTTGCTCCAAAAACCTCCCACTTCCCCAAAAAAACATCCCGACTTGTTAATTGGCCTTGATAAATTATGCTCCATTTTTAGAAGGGCGGTAGGAAAGTGTGAAGACCATTGAGGGTTACAATGAATGAAGTGGGGAAATAGGACTTTTCTCAGATAACCAAATAACCTCCTTCAAATGAGCCCCACTCCTCAATCTTTCTATCTGTTTACCTCTTTTTTTCCACCTATACTTAGATCTTCAGCATTCATTAATTTTATTTCACCTATTTAAAACAGCTTAGGATATTTTTTGTGCTCAGTGTGCTTTCGATAATGCTATCAACCTTGTTATCAGCTAAGTTTATAAATATATTGTGGCTGTTACCAAAATGCATTTCTATTTTTTGTAAGGCAAAATTGCTTGGTATTTTACATTTAGAACAAGATCTATTGTGCCGCAGTATTACAGGATCCCAACTTTTGACCTTTTGTTGAGCACATTATTGAAAGCTGATCTTCACCTCAAGGTAAAGGAAGACATTCCAAAAGGTGTGTATGACAAGAGTGATCAAAGAAGCATCAGATTAAATATCTCAAGAATGACAACTAATTGGAAATTTTTTAACCTCAGTAAGATTTACTTGCATTGAGAATAAAAGGAGTCTTAATAGCCCTTCAAACTTGTTCTGCCATTCAATTAAATCACAGCTATTCTGTGACCCAGCTCCTTTCACCCATTTCTCCTAATACATTTGGTCACAAATTTCATCAATCTCAGATTTTAAATTATCAGTTGACTTGCCTGGCATGAATAACCATTTGTGGAAGCCAGTTCCCAATTTGTGTTAGACTTTAAGTTCCTGTTCATCACTCTCCACTTTCACCCTGCTGTTTCCCCCATCCCTCCACCCTCCACTGCTTTTTTCTCTCCCCATTTCTTTTATCTGTAACAATAACCTGCCTCTCTCTCCCAACTCCACCTATTCACAGGGCACAAAGAAGGACATGATCTTCCTTTGGAATGGCTACCCTATGACCCCATCCCACCTCATGCAAATCTTCTGTCTGTCATCTTTCAACCTGTCCTTAATCCACCAACCACCCTTTGGCCCCTGCCTCACTCCAACCCTTCTATTGTTTATATATTCAGACCTGGTGAAGGGTCCTGGCCTGAAACATCAACTCTTCATTTCTCTCCACAGATACTGCCTGATGCATTGAATATCTTGTTTTTTGCTTCAGATTTCAGCATTACCAATCACTAGATTGTAACATCCTCTGCTTGAGTTTTTAACTCTTAAAAGGCTTTAAAGAGAACAAACATTATCTGTTATTAGCAGGACTAAATGAATACAGAAAGTAGGATCTTTGAGCATGAATTAAAATGAGTGAGAAAGTATTTATTTTGAACATTATTATGGAAAAAGTTCAAATCATTTGGTGTGAAACAATATTTAGAATAATCTTGCAAGAAACATAACAAAATCAGTGTTACAAAGGGAAGACTGTTGAAGGATTGAATTTTTATATTTTCACAATTAGAATATGCTCAATTCATGGAATTACAATGTGTTGGCACTATCCAAATGAAGGATTATTTTTGGCTTACTCTCCCCCTGTAATGAAGGGCTTAGAAATTTGCTGAAGCCTTCAGGGGCATTGCACATGCCTGTTGACCAATGGGTGTTTTGTTTGTGAGACTGTCACCACAGGGGTGTTGAAGCATGGTCTTGGTTTTAGTGCTGAGGGATCTAGGTAGTGATGATTCGAGGCCTGAGGTGAAGGCTTGATCAGGAATGAAAGTCTGGGGATGGAAGTGGTCATCGGATTGGTGGGAAGTCAGGAAATCAGTGAGATAAGTAAGTTAGAGTGTCGGAGGATTGGTGGGAAAGGTTAAAGATCAAATTTAGTGCCAGAGTACATTGGCGACATCACCCTGAGATTCTTTTTCCTGTGGGGCAGGCAGAATTTCTATTTATTGGTAACTATAAATTGTACTCAAGAAAATAAGATACATAGACAAAAGAAAGAAATGTAAACAAAGAAAAATTGAAAACAAACTGACTGTGCAATGCAGAAAAAAATAATACAGTAAACCTCTGCTCTCTGGCAACTAAGGGGATTGGTAGATGTCAGATAAGTGTATTTTCAGGTTGCTTGAGGCTTACCGGTACTCTTAACTAATACACCTCCATTATGAATAAACAGTTTAAAAGACAAAAGATACTACACTGTACTTACACTGAAGAGACTTAACTTGCATGAATATAGAAACCTTCCAGCATTTTAATTTATTTTCAGTCATATTCCTTGAAAACATTTGACCGTTGCTTAATCTGCAGGTTCCTTCCCCTCTACAGAGCTACCTGAAAGATGAACCACAGCATTATCGAAAATTAAACCACCCCTCCCCCCAATTTTGCACATAAAGCCTCTAACGGAGGAGACTTTCTAAGCAGGAATAAGAAGACACTTTAAGAGAGTCACCCCAAGAGCAAACAACATCAACCAGCTCGTGGGTAACACCATCTTATTCAAACAAGGGCTCTGAGCAAAGCAGAACCATGGCATTCTGTTGGCTGAATATTTACTCCCACCTTCACCAAAAGTTTATGTGTTACTTCAAAGAACATTTACTTTTACAATTTTAAACTTAGGTATTTTTACATATTATTTTATTCTTATTATTTAATTTTTTTCATTTATCTTCCTCAATTATTTTTACTGATTGATTAAGGGTGCTGGTTGCTTCAATTCCGGATTCCTAGAGTTTTACTGTATTCAGTAATAAATAATGTGCTTGGTGCAGTATAACTTCCTTTGCCAGCTGTACCTGATGCCCCAAAAAATGAACAGATGAAAATCAGAAATCTCAGACCAATGCTTCAGATGTGGCATTGCAACAGGAACTTTTCTGCCCGCAACCTGGACATGTATCAAGGTGAGGCCCTTTCAGGTGGACTTGACCAAAGCCCTGGAGAAAATCTAAGGCAAAGAATTCCCATGGGATCCAGAGTTGTTCCTGTTTGGAAATATGCATCTTACAAGGAAGCTGTCCAAATTTCAAATCCAATTTGTAATGGTCACATTGGCATTGGCCTTGAAGTCTGGCTCCAGTTTGATCAATGCGCACTGGAACGCAGGAATGCAGAGCTGTGTTCCCCTGGAGAAGATCAATTATAATCTTAGGAAAAAGTACAATACCTTCCTAAAGATTTGGAAACTGTACCTGAATTTCATAGATACCCATTTACTTTATTTGTCCTGTCCTGTCCTGTCTCGCAGCAAAGCCCCATCCCAACCAATTCTGGGAAAAAAAGAATAAAGAAGACCATGGGTAGGATAATGGCTGGGTCATGGACCACTGGAGTAAAATAAAAACACATGTACCTGATTCATGTTTTTAACCTTTGCTGTGATCATTTAGAATGTTGGTTGTCCGTTGTGTGTGATAACGGGGTGTGAGGAGGGTGGAAAAATGGGGCTTGAACTCAATGGTGAAAGTGACATGGGAGGGGGCAGGTCTGATGATGAGTAACAGCTGAGACCTTTTGGTTGGGGGCACGGATCTGCACTTGGGGTGGAAATGCCTGCGTATGCCCCCCCTTGGCTCCAACCCTGAATTGTGGGCTAAAAGGTCTGTTCCTGAGCTGTGCTGTTCTTTGTTCTGTGAGAAGGAACTTATTTGCACAGAGAGTGGTGGGAGTGTGGAACGAGCTGCCAGCTGAGGTGGTGAATGCAGGTTCAATTTTTACATTTAAGAAGAATTTTGACAGGTACATAGATGGGAGAGATGTAGAAGGTTATGAACTTGGTGCAGGTCAGTGGGATGGGAAAGAAAATGATCTGGCACAGATTAGAAGGGCTGAAGGGGCTGTTTCTGTGCTGTAGTGTTCTATGGTTCTATGATGTAATCATCTTTGCCGTCCAGGTATTCTCTTTGCTGCGATAGACTTACCAGCTAAGATTCGTGAACCCAGGGACCAGATTCAAACTGTGTGTGTGAAGTGGTGAATCTGAAGTCATAGATTCAGTGTAAAGATACTGACTTGCATAATTTTCCCAGAACCAGGCTGGGTCCTGTTAATGTCTTCTTTAAATTAAGCTGCTGCAGACAGAGCAGTGGTGTTAAGACTAGTTATCTAAGTTTGCCCAACTTAGAGAATGCCTCAGAACTAAGTTAACTAAAAGGTCAGGTGATGCTCTAAAAGGAATCATCATGGGGAATGCTGCAATGTGTGCTCGAGTTTAGGAGGTGAACATTATTTTTAAGATGCTGTTTTTTGCAGAGTAGGGCAGCACAATTAGCACAGCAGTCAACACAATGCTATTACAGTGCCAAGCGACCCGGGTTCACGACCAGTGTATGGATAGAGATCACGTTTGCAAGGCAACTAGCAATGCCTTACTGTTTGATTAGACTTGGCTGCCAGCAGGGGGCAGTATGCTGGATCTGTAATGGAGACTTTCAGCCTCATGGACTGCCTCATGTAAAGGAAAGAACCTTTTCCTTCATCCATGTGTTGTCTTAAGAACTCACACAAGATGATTTATTCTCAATTATCTCGGAATCTTAGGATGATTTGTTTACTTTGCTACAGAACTTTAACCTTGGGTCAGGCAACTTTACTGTTTTTTTTTAGATTTTCATGATTAGGCAATTTGTGCTTACTACGTCAAAGTTCATCTGGAAGTTTTTTTAAGAGATAAACATGCACTTGAATAAATATAGAATTCGGATCAGTGCACTGTGGAGTTCATGTTATAGTCTAACTTAATTGGCCCTGTTGAATCAACCAGTTTACTGAACAATGCATGACCTGTTACTTTCCCACTGTTATCAGAGTCTTAAATGGACTTCACATTGTTAAGATATGATGTTCTTATATTGTCTTGACAAAAGACAAAGGAGGAAAACCCAACACCCAACCCCAACCAACCAATTTTCCCTTGCAACCGCTGCATCCGTGTCTGCCTGTCCCGCATCAGACTTGTCAGCCACAAACAAGCCTGCAGCTGACGTGGACATTATCCCTCCATAAATCTTCGTCCGCGAAGCCAAGCCAAAGAAAAGAAATGGACTTCACATTGTTAAGATATGATGTTCTTACATTGTTTAACTGGATTTTTCACTATGCCCTGAGCTTTGTCTTTGTAACACTATGCCCTCAACTCTTTGGCTTTAGGAACACTACACCCTGCATTTCCTGGTGTATTGAAATGTGGGTTGCTTTGCCTGAATAGCAGTCAAAACAAAGCTTTTTGCTGCACCTCGATGCATGTGACCATAGGCAATTTAATTAAATTGTGAGCAATATAAAAATGCATAATTAGCTCATACTCGATCACTGACTCTCTGAAGAATGTAACTGTCTTGTGGAAGTTATACTTATAAGTACACCATATCAAATGATAGTTAAGTGATAGGCTGTTTCTTGAAGAATGGCTTTTTATGCTATTTAGTCTTCAAAAGAATCATAGAAATAACAATGGGATGTTCAAATAAACATAATGCAGTTTTTACATCTTCGGAATGGCTAGTTGCTGGTTTTACAATTGCTGAACTGCAACTCCTTCACCAGTATCGCATTATAGTCCACAATGGGAGAAACTGCTGTTATATCCAGTCTGTAACAGAAAGAAAAAGGCTGAGTCAGAACTAATAATCTCATTACATCCATACCTATCCCATAAAACATTGCCTGGAAACAGACACTCCACCTGCCTGCTCTTTGCACTCTTGCAGACAGTTTTCCTTTGTCTATTAATTTTCCAGCAATCCTATGAAGGCTGACAGACAGATGTCGCAAATCTTCTACCAATTGCTGCCAAGAATAGGGTCAGATGAAATCCTTTATTCTTGGGTTACGCGACACAGACTTCCATCCCAATCAATGTTGTGCTACATGCCTTTCTCTTCCAAGATTTGCTTCTGCCATTTATCGTATATTTGTGGCATTGGAGAAATATTGACCTTTCATGAATATATCACATTTACATATTCAGGACTTTTACAGATAGATTTTAAAAAATATAGACATAATTTTGGCCCACGAGCCTTTGCCACCCAATTACACCCAATTGACCTGCACTCCGGGTACAGTTCGAACGGTGGGAGGAAACCGGAGCAACCAGGGAAACCCCACACCGACAAACTCCTCACAGACAGCATGGGATTTGAACCCCAGTCATGAATGCTGGTGCTGTAACCATGTTGCACTTAACTGCTACACCAACGCCACCTATTATTAATTTCCAATGACAAAAAAATCCTCCTCTTGATCATGTAATGCATTAATCTCTGAAATAATTCCACCTTCCTGTGTGAACTGTGCTCTATTGGCTTCAGGGTGATGAAAGTGGTGCAAGTTTCTCTCTAATACCAAGACAAGTGTTTTCAGTGGCTGAGTGATGACACTGCACTCTGCACCTTTTTTCATAGAATGAGCAGGAAAAGCCCAAGATGGTCAGTGTATCTCAGTCCATGGTACTAGATGTGCCGTTCAGAGCCCCAACATTAATTCGTTGAGTGTGTCATGAATTGGGCTTAAACTGAACCAGCCAATTCAGTAGAGTCCAGTGATCATTTTGAAGCTGAAATACTTTTATCCTCTTATTCCTCTATACAAAAAAAGATCTCTTTCGAGTTGAGCAATACAAATCACAAAACATTTCAATGTTTAACAGCAACAGAAATCCCACAAGTGAGTATGTGATATCACCAATGTATATAGTTAGTATCTAGAGTATGTAATGACTGTGCTTACAGCGATTGGCTGAGAGCTAAGCCACGCCTACTGTCTGGGACTTAAAGAGTTGTGTCCCTAGCCAGGTCGGATCATTCTGGACTGGTCAGCCACCTGTGAAGAGCTCCTGTCTTTTGCTAATAAAAGCCTTGGTTTGGATCAACAAGTCTTTGGTTCTTTCGACGAGCTCTACAATTTTATTAGCAAAAAGAATTTTTTTTAAAAATGGATGGAGTGTCTGACTCGGCCAGAAAAACTTGACATCAACCCACAGTCAGCTACAGCCTTCAAAGCCTTTAAGTTCTAGCTGTTGAACTTTGAAAACTTCCTGAGGCTCATTGAGGTGGAGGAGGATAACCAGCGTCTAACAGCATTGCTGTCTATGGTGTCCTTGAGAGTCTACGATAACATCCAGGATGAGACCACTTACACCGCAGCCATAAAGGTACTGAAAGAACTGTACGATCAACCAATAAACAGAGTTCATGCCCAGCTCGTGCTTGCGTCGAGGAAGCAACAGCCCGGTGAGTCCAGCAGGGCATATTTACAAGTAGTAAAGGCGTTGGGCAAGGACTGTAACTATGTGGATAAAACTGCTGCCGAGATCACTAACGATCTCGTCCGGGATGACTATGTGGCCGGGCTCCGATTGAACGAAGTGAGGCTGCGCTTTCTCGAACAAGGGGTAGAAAAACTAGAGGACGTGGCCCGGATTGCAATCACAATGGAGGATGCAGCCTTAAAATCAAACGAGTTCTCTAGGGACTGGACCCCACATTCTGATGTGAGTAGAGTGCCCTTCCACCCTACCACCCCCCGATATACTGACGGCCTGTCGGCTGCTGCTACACTGCCCCCTACGAACCCAAAATGTTATTTCTGGGGGAGGAACAAGCACAGCAGGTCCCAGTGCCCAGCAAGAAAAGCCAGGTGCCAGAAGTGCCTTAAAAAGGGCCACTTTGCTGCAGTCTGTAGGTCTAAAATGGCCGCCGGCAAACACAGTGCCTCGTGTGAAGCCCAACCGCCACTATCCCATTCAAACTCTTCTTTCCCAGAGCTCTCGACCAATGAGAGCGAGGGCTCCCCTGCACGGCAACGCCTAACGTCACGGAGACGCCGAACCCGGAAGGGGCAGTCCACCCTCACAACCATGATGTTGGCCCGCCTCTCGCCCCCGTGTGGAACACTCGACCCGGCCTCGGTCCCGACTGTACCGCCCGCTATTGCCACTGCCACAGTCACCCCCGGAGACGATGCTACCGCTTCCGCTGCCCGCTCCCCTGCTGCTGCTGCCCACGCTGCCGCCGGTGCAGCCACCGCGACCGGCTGGGGATCCACCGTGGCCAACCAGGTACTCGCCCTAGCGTCCATCGCTGATGACCGCTGGAGCCCGACTGCCGTGACTGACGACCTACCCACCGCCAACTGCGAGCAACAACCCCCACTACTTACCGTTCATCCGCCAACGCCGCCACAACAGCATCTCCGGGAGTACCTCCAACCTGCTCCTCCAGCGCTGACTGCGTCTATGATGTCATCCCATTGCGTGACGTCAACACGCGGAACTCCCCTGTCAACAGGATCAGTGGCTGGTTCTATAACACTAAATCAGCAATGCTCTCATCCCCTCACTAAAGCAATGGATCTGATTAAAGTGCATGGACACTACACCAATTGCTTATTTGACTCTGGGTCAACTGACAGTTTTATCCAGCCAGATCTGGCCCTCTGTTGCAGACTTGACATTATCCCCACTACCCAGAGGATCTCATTAGCGACTAGGTCGCACTCGACCAGGATAAAGGGGTATTGCATCGCCACGCTGGAAGTAAAGGGCATAACGGTCACCCACATCAAATTATTCATCTTTCCCCAATTTTGCGCCCCAGTGTTGCTGGGATTAGACTTTCAGTGTCAGTTTCGAATGGTGTCCCTACACTTTGGGGGACCCCATGCCCCCTTCCCGGTCTGCCGTCGCCCCACCCCTGAAGCACCCGAGCAACCCGCCCCCTTGCCCTGGAGCCACTCCTGCGGCCTTTCCACACTATGGATTGCCCCACCAGCACTCTTCGCAAACCTCACCCCTGGCTGGAAGCCTGTGGCCACCAAAAGTTGGCAATATAGTTACGAAAACAAGCAATTCATTAGGAGTGAGGTGCGTAGATTGCTGGATGAGGGCATCGTCGAACCCAGTTCAAGTCCCTGGAGAGTCCAGGTGGTGTTTTTCAAGAATGGGGAAAAGCTACGGATGGTGGTCGACTATAGCCAGACCATTAACCGCTTCACGCTCCTGGATGCGTATCCCCTGCCACGCATCACGGATGTGGTGAACCAGATCGCCCAATACCGCATATTCTCCACCATTGACCTACGTTCGGCCTACCACCAGCTCCGATCCGCTGTGAGGACCGACCATTCATGACCTTCGAAGTGAATGGGCGGCTGTATCAATTTCTCAGGGTACCATTCGGGGTCACGAATGGTGTCGCGGTCTTCCAGTGGGAAATGGACTGGATGGTGGACCAGAACGTGCTAACCGCTACCTTCCCGTATCTGGACAATGTCACCATCTGCGGCCACGACACGCAGGACCAAAACACCAACCTAGACAAATTTCTTCAAACTGCCGGTCGGCTGAACCTGACCTACAATTTTGACAAGTGTGTCTTCCAGACCACACGACTTGCAATTCTAGGTTGTGTGGTGGAGAACAGGGTAGTGATGCCAGATCCTGACTGCATGCGTCCCCTAATGGACTAATGGAATCCATACCATGGAGCGCATAGAAAGCGCTCAAACGCTGCCTGGGCTTTTTCTCATATTACGCCCAATGGGTTCCACACTACGCCGACAAGGCTCGTCCTCTTATCAAGACCACCTCCTTTCCCCTCTCGACCGAAGCCAGAGCGGCTTTCGATCGAATCAAATCCGACATCACCGCTGCAATGCTGCGATCGATGAGTCTGTCCGTTTCAAGTCGAGAGCGATGCATTCGACTTTGCCCTGGTAGCCACCTTGAACCAGGCCAGTCGGCCTGTAGCCTTCTTCTCCAGAACCCTCCAGGGTCCAGAGAGTAGACACTCCTCGGTCGAGAAGGAAGCCCAGGCCATAGTTGAAGCGGTGTGTCATTGGAGACATTACCTCGCTGGGAGGCGCTTTACACTGTTGACTGATCAACGCGCGGTCTCCTTCATGTTCAGCAACACCCAGCGAGGATAGATAAAAAATGACAAAATCGCCAGATGGAGAATCAAACTCTCCACCTTTAACTATGACATCCTGTACCGGCCTGGTAAGCTCAACGACCTGCCTGACGCACTCTCCAGGGGGACGTGCCCCAGCGTACAGATGGACAGACTACAGAAACTCCATGAGGCGCTCTGTCATCCAGGGGTCACTAGGTTTGCCCACTTTGTGAAGGCGCGCAACCTACCCTAGACAGTTGAGGAGATTCGCTCCATGACCCGAGCCTTTTCGGTGTGCGCTGAATGCAAGCCCCACTTCTTCCGTCCGGTGAACTCCCACGTTATCAAAGCCACCCACCCCTTCGAGCGTCTTAGCGTAGACTTTAAGGGGCCCCTACCGTCGACCAACCATAATACCTACATCCTTACGGCCATCAACGAGTACTCCCGCTTCCAGTTCACTGTGCCCTGCCCATACACCACCGCCACCTCAGTGATACAGGGGGCCATGTTCAGGTACCCCAATTCCATCCACAGTGATAGGGGGTCCTCATCAATGAGTGCAGAGCTGCAACAGTACCTTCTGGAGTGTGGTATCGCTTCAAGCAGGACCACTAGCTATTATCTTTCTTTGGCTTGGCTTCGCGGATGAAGATTTATGGAGGGGGTAAATGTCCATGTCAGCTGCAGGCTCGTTTGTGGCTGACAAGTCCGATGCGGGACAGGCAGACACGATTGCAGCTATAACCCACGTGGTAACGGCCAGGTCGAGAGGGAGAATGCCACCATCTGGAGAGTGGTTACACTGGCTCTCCGGTCTAAAGGTCTCCCCACCTCTCACTGGCAGGAGGTTCTCACTAGTGCCTTACACTCCATCCGCTCCCTCCTATGTACCGCAACAAATGCCACCCCCCACGAAAGGATGTTCCTTTTCCAGAGGAAATCTAAATCAGGAACCACTGTACCGGCATGGCTCACCGTCCCTGGCCCCGTCCTTTTGCGATGCCACGTCCAGCACTCAAAGAACGACCCCTTGGTCGAACGAGTGACTCTACTCCACGCGAACCCGCATTACGCCTACGTTGAGTTCCCAGACGGGTGGGAGGACACTGTTTCGGTGCGGGACCTAGCTCAGGATGCGGTAGGCCCAGCAACACCCCCAACCCAACCTTCCCCAACTCTTTATTCCCCAGGCCCCGTGCCGGAACAGAAGGACCAACAGCACCCCAACGACCCGGGCCACCCTGCCGACAACACGGCTGGGAAATTGAGCGAAGGAGCGGTCGCACCCGACGAACCCACTGGCGACACCACTCCAGCGACCCCAATCCCGGAACCACGGCAGAAACGCCGGATGGTCAGACCCCCCTGACCGCTACAGTCCTTAACCTACCCCTTCCTTTCATTCTCTCCCTCATTTTTTTTTCCTTTCCTTCTCCCTCTTCAGTCCTTCCACCCCCAGGGTCAGTTCTCCAAGAAGGGGTGAATGTGATAGTACAGATCTATCACCAATGTATATAGATACAGTATCTAGAATATGTAATAACTGTGCTTACAGTGATTGGCTGAGAGCTTAGCCACGCCTACTGTCTGGGTCTTAAAGGGTTGTGTCCCTAGCCAGGTCGGATCATTCCGGACTGGTCGGCCACCTGTGAAGAGCTCCTGTCTTTTGCTAATAAAAGCCTTGGTTTGGATCAACAAGTCTTTGGTTCTTTCGATGAGTTCTACAGAGTTATTAATAGAGGAGTGAATACAAAGTGTCCTAGAATCTCTGAAGTGTTATATGGAAACCATAACTGTAATTCGTTCAAGTTCAACGCATGTCAGGTACAACTTGAAAGACTAATGAAGTTATCAACAGATAAAATATGTGAAAATGAATTTGAATTTTCCCCCTCATAATGAAGCAAAACCAAGTCACAATACAAATGGGTATCCAAGAAAATAGAGTGTCAGATCAGTTCCAAACCTTCATGACGGATTAAAATAACTAAAGGCCAATACAGCAGGTCTGGCAAAGGCCTTGATGTTTGCTGATTTATTTTTCATTATTTCTTATACCTACTCCTTGTGCTTAAGATTCTTTTCACAAATACAGTTAACAGCCAGACGCTGCATAACATGGTTTTGTATACTGTGGGTTTTGTTAAAAAATGGTTTATATGTTTAATATAGTAATAACCAAAATTTTTTAAATTTTATTCATATTGCATTACCAACAGTGGTTCAGTAATTTAACAATACTCGCCGATCTGGGACTTGAAACTTTGGACTGTGACAATGTGAACTTGATCATGAAACTCTCATTAAAATGGATCAACAATGTTTATATGAAGAAGAGCTGCAAAATGAAGATGCCAATGAAAGATAGAGGAATTATCAACGTTTATTGGAAAATCAACAATGCTTTTCCATGACCTTATGGATGTAGAACCAAACACCCAGAGAAGCATTAGTGTCCAGCAAGAATTGCATAATGCTATTCAATGTTATAAAGATGAAAAAGAGAAGAATAAAAAAAGTGCAAAATTGATTAGAAAAACATTTTATTAAATAAACAATGTTCTCTTATTACCATTAATGATCTTTGTCTTTTTTCAGTTTTATATACACTCTTTCTGTATATAAAACTCTTCCTGACAAGTGAGGAGATGTTTTGTGTCCACAATAAGTCCCTAGTTAAGTGAACTCCAAGGAACTGGAGCTCTCCACTCTCTTCACTGCTGAAGTTTGGATGTGTAGTGGGAGGTCCTCTTGCCCACGTTGAGACACAGATTGTTGCTCTTGCACCATATCTAACAGCAAGAACTCTAACAAACTAAATAAGTTTTACTCCTCAGGACAGTTTTGCCAAGAAGGGTGAATATTAGCAAAGCAGAGGGCAGTAAATGAGAGTACTAAATTAAAATCTTGAAAAGTGAGACTGTGACAGAGTATATAGATATGTTTTTGGGAGATAAATTTGGAAAGATTTGTTTGAGTAGGTCATATACAAACAGTTTAAAACAGATCTTATTTGAAATATTGGAGCTCTGCCCATGCTAGATATGTTGGGGCCAACAGCTTTTGTAAGAGCTTTGAAGAGTGCTCAAGAGACTTCACTAATGGATTACAAAAGGCAACAGATGAAAGAGCTTGTTGGAGCTGCTTCTGTCTGGCAGAGAGCTTGCTGGTCTAAGATGATCATGTGGTTTTGCAAGCAGAGAGAGTCAAAGAGGCTTTCTCTCAGAGAGAGAGAGATATACACAGATCACTTGTACAGTGTTACAGCCAGCAGACAGCAGCTGGGACTGGAACAAGACAAGCTGGAAAACGTGTGTAAAGCCCCAATTTGGGAGATGGCCTAGTCAAAACCCTTGTGGTTTATGCAAGAGGAAAGGACTGGCTGTCTAATGTTTCACTTGGAATAAGTGAAGAAAAAAGGAACTCTGTGGTGACCTAAAAGAAAGAGGTTATCATTTGGAGAACCCTGAAGGGGCAATTTTCTTCAGCAAGACATTGAAATGGCTGATGGAAGTAAATGTACAACAAATCTCTGAAAACTGACAAGAGCCTTCCTGAGCTGTAACGATTTATCTTTCAAGCAGCAAAGCCTGGTGAACTTTATAAATGTTAAATTCTGTGCACAGTATAAGAATTGCCTGCAACCCTTGAACTTGGAGGAATGAGAAGTGAGAGTGGACTGTGAACCAAAGAACTTTTCTGAACTTACACACACATTATGTACACGCGCTTAGAATCAGAAGCAGGTTGAGTTAGGTTAAGTAAGCCAATAGAGATATTTAAAGTTTAATTCTATTTTCATGTTTAAAGATAATTAAAAGCAACTTTTGTTTAAGTAATCATTTGTCTTGGTGAATATCTATTGATGCTGGGTTTTGAGGACCTCTGGGCTTGTAACAGAGACAAAAATTATTTTGTTTCAAAGTTTCATTTTTTAAAAAAGCAAAGTATTGGTCTGAAGAAATGTTTCTGCTGTCTAGCAAATAGATAAGAAACATAAAATGGTACCAATTCTAAAACTAGTGTTGAAAATGTGATGTGTCATTCAATAGTTTCTACTTCCTCAAAGACCATGAGATTGCTCAATGTGGTTTCTATCAGAACCTCTGAGTTACAGATTCCATTAAAGCCATCGTCCAGAAATGAATGCAAAACATATGAAGTTGGTGCTATCCCTCACGTAGAATCAATGCAACAATTGACTCTACGTTATCAGAGTGTGATAAATCAAGAAAGTCAAATCAAATGAAAATGTTTTTTTTTGATGATGAACAGGAATTGTAATGTAATTACTGAAACCCAATCATTGCATCTCATACTGATGTTCCTAATGTCTCTGTGTTCTGTGTTGGCCCAAGCCTCCCCTCTTGCTTTATTTAATGGTCAGACTGTGGAGCATTTTTAGAACATTTTCCCAGTGAAACTTTTGTTTGCTCTTGGTGCTTCAGTTTCCTTCCACATCCCAAAGACATCCAGGCCGGTTGTTTAATTGGTGACTGTAAATTGCCTCTATTGTTTCCTGGTTCCATGCTTTATGATGCCATGGCTATAGCCTACAGTTATTGGGCAAGAGCAACAAATGAGGACTTACTCTTGCCATCCAGATGAACAATACTGAGACAAATGGTTTCTTCAAAGAAATTATAAATTGATTCAATTTCTTTAAGCATTTTTTTTACTCATCTTTAAGAATTTATACTTCATACAATTCAAACTTAGCTAACAGTAGTTTCCAGAATGAAATGTTCCCAATCCTTCTTTCTGTTACAAATGGTTAGAAGTCCAATGACTTATATTGAGAGGAATTTTTTTTTTGCCACAGAGCTCCAAGTGTAATTATTTGATCATCTCGACATAAAATGAAGTTTGCATCATGTTCAGAACGGGAAAAGTTGAACATAATTTTCTAAAAGCATTATTTATGCTTTATTAAAAGATTAATCACAGTTTATTTATTCACAAATTGTGGATCTATCTGATATTTATTGTCCTTGAACTGAGAAGGAAGCTAAGAGTCTATCCTATTAGTGAATCGGAAGTTAGATATCGGCCACATGAGTAAAGATGGCTGACTCCTTCCCTAATGGACAATAATGAACCTGATGGGCCTTAATGAACAATCAATGTGTTTCATCACAAGCAATTTTTTTAAAAATCTGAACTTTAACCTTAAATTTCCACATGAGCCATAATGGGATTTAAACTTATGTCTCTTGATTAATATCCAGATTCCTGAACAATAAGATAATCAACATTTTTCCATCTTCATATAAGATTGTGACCAGAGAAGACCATCCTCCCTCATCCATTACAATGTGATTTCAGCCTTTGTTGAGATTTAGCTGCAAATTTGCTTGCACCCACCTGGCTGGGAGTGCTTCTGTCTGTCTTTATAGTTATCTATAAATGTAATCTACCCGGTTATGGCTGCTCCTCCAGGTATTGCACTGGCCTCTAATGTCGACCAAAAACATGCCTGGATGCACACATTAATTGACACCCAGCTTTAACTTGCCACAATCTCTTGAGATCCCCCAACTGCATTTAAATCATAATTCAGTCATCCAATATCCAGCTAGAGTTGAATGAGTGTTCCTTCAGTTAAATATCAAAATCTCTAGAGCCATTGGCTCAATTCTGCTTTGCAAATTATTCAATGTCATCATTGCCATCATTTCCCTGTCAACACACCCATCTGTTCATTACAGTGAGATAAGTTGGCAACTGATTGAGTAAATGACCCAAAGAAGAGCTTCAAACAAAATAATCTACTTCAGTGCAACATGACACTGCCCAACACCATTCTTGCACCAGCTCACTTGCAATTGATGCCTTTGTCATTTTATTATTCCAAGCAAGTGTGGCTGGATTTCTCTCTCCCTTTGTGAACCAGTGTCATCCAACATTTTGCTGACCTTATCCTAAGTCTCATTTACTCTTCACCCCTGGCTTAGTAACATCCAGCTCTTCATCTTAGGCATCTCTCCCATTTCCATGTTCATCCATAAAATCTCATCTTCCTGTTCTCGTAACCTTCTCCAGCTTTAAAGGCCTCGGATGTGCATGTTCCATTATCCAACCTGAATTTCAATCTATTTGCCATTGGAAGTTATATCTTCGGGGTCTTAAAACTCAAACTCTGGCTTCAAGTGTGCCGCTCACCAAGTCATAGCATGAAACAAAAATGAGATTGGTAATTTTCAAAATGGCACATTTTAGCTGGGATGCCAATGTTGGATCAGAAGATACTGAAGAGATATTTCATTGTGATGTACAATCTTTCTTTAATATGTCACTTACAACCAAAGTCTTTAACAAAGCATTGGTATGGGTAACATGTCACACAGTATTATTTTCTCTTTTGTGGCTCTCCCTTGATAGACTGCAGATCTTTTACTGTTGTACCTGTTCTTATAGGATAGGGTAATTTCTGTTCTTGATCATCTGAAGAAGAAAGGATGATGATATCTTGCATACCTGTTTGGCTGCACGTAAGAATTTAGGTGCATCTGGACATTGTATTTGTGTATAAGACAATAAAATCATTTTGCGGATTGAAACGTCTCATTTATCACCCCTTGAAACATTCAAATTTAAGGGAGAAAAGACAGTCCCAAGTTAATTGTTCTCACAGTCTTATCATTTAAACCACAGTCATCGTAATGAATGCACGCTGCATCCTATCCTGAGGTATAGTTTCCAGAAATAAATGCATTGTTTTTAATGGATCCTACAGTATTATCCAACATAATATCATTTTATAGTCCAATTAATTAAAAATCCATTTGCATTTAATTTTGGTGAATTCACAGCACCCTGTGAGCATTTGGGCATTTCAGTGCTTGAACTTCTAAATACCTGTACTCCTTATTCTTGGCTCCCCACCGTTTGGATAATATTTTGATTGATCTTTCCTGGTCGATGTTGGAGATGACCCAACAAAGCATCCTCAGTCTTATCCAACTATGTAATGGTTTGAGGTGCTTACATCTTTCTCGCTTACACTCTTCAATGTCGCCGACAACTATGGATGTACAACTCTTTCTAACTTTCACGAACAAGATGAATTTGAGAAGTGGGATCAGTTTGTCTCACTTCTTCTAGTTGAATGAACATGGGATAAAGGTCTACATCCAATTGTGTGCACGGAAGAGGGGGT
Organism: Narcine bancroftii; assembly: GCF_036971445.1. Classification (NCBI taxonomy): domain Eukaryota; kingdom Metazoa; phylum Chordata; class Chondrichthyes; order Torpediniformes; family Narcinidae; genus Narcine; species Narcine bancroftii. Next base: position 51,950,507 of record NC_091477.1, read on the forward strand.
CAGGAAGCTCCAGTGTGATTTGGATAAATTGAGGGACTGGGCAGATACATGGCAAATGCACTACAATGTGGATAAATGTGAGGTTATCCACTTTGGTAATACAAACCGGAGGGCAGATTACTATTTGAATGGCAATAGATTAAGAGATGGGGAAGTGCAGAGAGACCCAGGGGTACTTGTACATTAGTCTCTGAAGGCAAGCATGCAGGTACAGCAGGTGGTTAAAAAGGCAAATGGTATGTTGGCCTTCATATCAAGAGGGTTTGAGTATAGGAACAAGGATACCTTACTGCAGCTGTACAGGGTCTTGGTGAGACCACACCTGGAGTATTGTGTGCAGTTTTGGTCACCTTATCTAAGGAAGGATGTTCTTGCAATGGAAGGAGTGCAGAGGCGATTCACCAGGCTGATACCTGGAATGGCAGGAATGACTTATGAGGAAAGATTGCGCAAATTGGGATTGTACTCCCTGGAGTTTAGAAGATTGAGAGGGGATCTCATAGAGACATATAAAATTCTGGCAGGACTGGACAGAATGGATGCAGATGGGATGTTTCCAATGATGGGAAAATCCAGAACCCGGGGCCATGATTCAAGGATAATAGGCAAACCATTTAGGACCGAGATGAGGAGGAATTTCTATACCCAGAGGGTGGTGAATCTGTGGAATTCATTGCCACAGAGGGCAGTAGAGGCAGGTTCATTAAACATATTTAAGAGGGAATTAGATCTATTTCTTCAGTATAAGGGTATTAAAGGTTACGGAGAGAAGGCGGGGACGGTGTACTGAACTTTAAGATCAGCCATGATCTCGTTGAATGGCGGAGCAGGCTCGAAGGGTCGAATGACCTACTCCTGCTCCTATCTTCTATGTTTCTATGTTTCTATGAATGGTTTAATAAGAATGAGAAGAATAATATTCAATTTCCACTGGCAACCAATCATCAACAGACGTTGATTCAATGGTTATTTGGTATTGTGTCAAAATAAATGAGTTTTAAAACAGAGAACTCCAATTCCTTCAGTCAGATTGTGGCTTCATTGAGAATGATTTCAGAGCTTGAATGACAAGGCTAACATCAAAGGATTGCCATCCTTTCTAAACTGAGTGCTAATCTCGTGCTCATTTCAGTATCAACCAGCTGGAGATACTCCCAGAATGAATGCCATCCAGGGATTTCTATCTCTTACTGATAGACTCTAGGTGTTTTTATTGAGGGCCGCCACTTTGAAGCTGGTTCCATCAGCAGAGAAAAATGGGCATGTACCTCTTTATAAAGAAGACTTAATAGGATGCTGCAGCCTTACTTTTATGAAGAGCGGCACCTCATTGCAATGAAGTGCCTCACACGCATTAAATTACTTAAAATGTAGCTTATGGTTACAGTAAAAGTACAGAGGTCAATGTGTACACAGGAAGCCCCCACAAGCATAAATGAGATAGATGACCAGTTTGCCGCAGCACCAGGAAGGGCATCTCTAAAATTCACCAAATCGTGATCTCCAAAGTCACACTTAGGGCACACTTCAAAGTCTTATTCAAGTTCAGGGTCATCAATGACAAAGAAATGACAGTTTACGAACTTGTAAAAGATCTGCAAATGCTGGAAATCTGAAGCAAAAATAGAAAATGCTGGAAACACCAGAAAGGGAAATTGAGTTAATGCTTCAAGTCTGAAACTCCTTGTCTGAATTGTATTAGGTAATGCTCTGAAAATTCAGGTGTGAAATGATATCAAAGTTCTCTGACTTTGAGTACCATAATTTGCAACATCTAAAGAAGGAGAAATAGAAAACATACTACCGTAGGTAAGTGTGGGTGGTACTTGTGACACTTCACTGTGTCAGAACACATGCAGTATCTCCAATGTGATCTATCCCTGGGAATTGAAAATTTATTCATCACTAATGTAGCTGAATCTTCCTGCCAACTTCCTTCAGACTGTGAAATTTACTGACAAATCTCATGTAACATCTCAGGTGCTACTACCAATCCTGCTTGAAGATTCTTTGAATCTAGTACAGCAAGTGGAGCACTCCATGGTTATTTTCATCAAATGTTTAAATAGATCAATTAAATTAGATCAATGGAACAACACTTTATGTATGTTTATCAACATAATGAATTGATAAATTTAATGTAATCTTACATGGGAGAGATGATGATGTTTTAAAGCAGTGGTTTCCAAAGTGCTCCCCTAAACTCACATTCCACCTTAAGTAATACCTGTGCCATAGGTGCTCTGTGATTAGTAAGGGATTGCTTAAGGTGGTATGTGGGTGGAAAGAAAAAGTTTGAAAACTATTGTTTTAATCGTACCTAATTAACTCATTATGTGCATGGTTTCATAACTCCAAAGGAAATGGGCCAATGACAATTTTTCTCAAGCAGAATATTTCCATAACATTTGGGTCTAGAGCAGTGATTCTCAACCTTCCCTTCCCACTCACAGACCACCTTAAGCAATCCTTTATCAATCACAGAGCACTGATTGCATAAGGATTGCTTCAGGTGGAATGTGAGTTGGGGGGTGGGGGGAGAGCTTGAAAACCACTTTTTAAAAGGAAAATAAAAATTAATAATTTGAAAATTTTTTTTTTCAAATTTGGGCTTTAATGCTTTGCTTTAATTCCAGTTCTAATGATTACAGGATATGGCTGGCATGTGCACATTCTCCTGCAGCTACAATTCACAACTTTTATCAGTGACTTTTAACATAACCAAATCTATAATTTAAATCCAAAATTACTGTTCATTATATAAAACGTGATATAATACAGTCAACACTTTAAAAATAATCTCATATAGTGTTCTCTGATATAGCCTGTAATGGATCTGTGCTAATAGTAATATTTAGGTTAAGGTTAAGCTACATTTCTTATTAATATATCTTAAGTAATGTAGTGGGTTTGGAAGAGGGTTACATACAGGTCACAGCATGTTTTCAAAGACATCATTGCTCTCAGGGCAAAGTGTCAGATTGAAGTTACAGTGTTGAGAAGAACAATACCAGAATGGAATTGAAGTTTTTTCCATTAAAACTCAAGATATGTTCAGAGGCATTTTGTGTTGACACAATATTCTTGGAGCGACATAGGGTTAGACTTTCTGGAATCATAACCACTTAAGTCCTCTTGAAGAACCATTTGAGTGATCTACTTTAGCCTCTTGAAACAAAAGTGAGCCGTGAATTCTACAAACCAGAGTTAGAAAATCATATGGTTTACAAGAAATTGGAGTTGGTAGATGTTTAAAATTCCAATAACCTCCAAATCATGTTTTCCAGGAATTAAAACTGATCTCATTGGTGATATAATTTCATATGATTGTAAAGGTATATATATCCGAAGGCAGAGGAATCTTAAAACCAAAAGAAACCAAAAGAAGAAGAAGTTTGCAGGAGTTGAGAAGTCAAGACCCTGTGGCACACACATGTGTAATACAGTAATCTCTAGAAAGAGAGGGAGATACTGGCCTGTATCTGTCTACTATATCAAAGTAGCTGGAACACTGGTGTTAGACCCTTATGAAGCAAGGGGTTGATTTACAGTAGCCAGAATAGGAGAAAAAGAGTCCCTGTGAGACACCCTGGTGTTAAACCTTTGTGAAACGAAGGGTTAAATGACAGTAACCGGAAGGTTAGCAGAAACTCATGGTACAATAATGAAAGACAATAGGTGCATACACACTTATACCAAAGGAGAGTGTCCTGAACAGTAGAGATAATGCACAACCAATGTTAGTACAGCAAGGCTCTCCAGAGGGGAGACAGGCAGCTTGGCAGACATTCACCACAGTGTTAATCAAAGAAGGCTCGCCAGCAGCTATACTTTGTGAGGTGCCTGAAGCGGTTCGGTATTGTGGTAAACGTCTGCCAAGCTGCCTGTCTCCCCTCTGGCAAGCCTTGCTGAACTAACGTTGGCTGTGCATTATCTCTACTGTTAAGGACACTCCCCTTGGGTATAACTGTGTATGCACCTATTGTCTTTTATTATTGTACCATGAGTTTCAGCTAATAAAAGCCATAATTATTGTTTGACCACATCGTCTTTCTCTACTTCATCAACTGGCACTTCAAATTTATGAGCAGAAATGGATGCAGCACTCAAGCCAGAGCAGCTGATAATCGACCCGTCTGCCCCGAGGGCCAGAGAAATTTTCAACCACTGGATTGCTTGTTTCAATTACTACATGGGTCGAAACAACGTGGTCGATGAGGCGATACAGTGGGGCCACCTGAACTCTCAGCTGGTTGAGGTCCCTTTCGCCGTAACGCAAGGAGCTACCATTCTGGCTATAGCCCGGGAACGTCCGACTGCTTACTATGCGGCGCCACGGAATGTGGTGCTGCTCGACACCAGTTGCTGACTAGACGCCAGAAACCCGGGGAAAATGATGCTGCCTATGCTCTGGCTCTCCACTCACTGGCAAATGATTGTGATGTCAGGGCAGCCAATGTGCAACAACACTGCAATGCCTTGAAGCTGGATTCTTTAGTCAACAGGATTGTCTTCAGTTACATCTGAAGATGGAGCCCTTAACCTACGACCGGGCAGTCACTCTATCCAAAACACTGAGAAGTGCCATGCAGTCCAGTGAAATGCTAGAAACTGAAAATGAAACATCCAGGAGTGCTGGAACCCCGAAAGAAAGAAAAAGGCGAACTCCTGAAACATGCTATTACTGTGATAAAAGCTGGCACCCCAGACAGAAGTGCCTGGCTCAATTTGCTACCTGCAGCTATTGTGGGAAACTCGGCCACTTTGCTAAAGCGTGTAAGGCGAAAAGTACTCCCACTGATAAGAAGAAGAAGAGAAGCACCAAGAAAATGCATCCTGGAGCTGTAGGAACGGAAGACAACCATGAAAAGGGGGAATCTTCAGACAAGCAGCCTGAATCGACTTCAAGTGACGACAAGGTGAGATCCCGTGTGATAGCTCAATTGACTCCAAAGCTTGGTGGGTGTTATGGACTGGAATGCTCAACTATGAAGGGGGAAGTGAATGGTGAGACTCTTGATTGTCTAATAGACTCGGGGAGTGCTGACAGCTACATCCATGAGAGAGTTGCCAGAGCCTTAAATTTGCAGAGATATCCAGCAAACCGAAAGATATCGATGGCTTGTAGTGAGCTTACAAAAACTGTACGGACAAGTGTAAAGTTACTTTAAATTTGCAGAGACATTACCTGGCTGATATGTGGCTCTTTATTATGAGGGAGCTCTGCGCCCCTGTGGTACTGGGGTTAGATATTCAAACTCAGATGAACAGTGTAGTGTTAAATTTCGGTGGGCCACTACCCACACTTACCATCCACCGTGCTAGTTACTGCGATCTGTCCACATTAAAGATCAAAGCTCCCTCCCTTTTCAGCGATTTATCCCCCGAGTGTTGGCCGATTGCCACTAAGAGCCATTCTTACAGCAAAGAGGATCGTGAGTTTATCAAAGCTGAGACCCAGAGATTGCTTAAAGAGGGAGTAATTGAACCCAGTAAGAGTCCGTGGCGAGCCCAGGTGGTAGCTGTGAAAAACCATTACACTAACCTGGATGCCTATTGTAGAGCTCGTCGAAAGAACCAAAGACTTGTTGATCCAAACCAAGGCTTTTATTAGCAAAAGACCGGAGCTCTTCACAGGTGGCCGACCAGTCCGGAATGATCCGACCTGGCTAGGGACACAACCCTTTAAGGCCCAAACAATAGGTGTGGCTTAGCTCTCAGCCAATCGCTGTAAGCACAGTCTAGATACAGTAACTATATACACTATGTACATTGGTGATAGATCTGTACTATCACATTCACCCCTTCTTGGAGAATTGACCCGGGGAAAAAAAAAACAAAAACGAGGGAGAGAATGAAAAGGGGTAGGTCAAGTACTGTAGCGGTCAGGGGGTCTGACCATCCGGCGTGACCGCCGTGGTGCCGGGATTGGGGTCGCTGGAGTGGTGTCACCAGCGGGCTCATCGGGTGCGACTGCTCCGTCGCTCAATTCCCCAGTCGTTTTGTCGGCAGGGTGGCCCGAGTCATTGGGGTGCTGTTGGTCCTTCTGTTGCGGCACGGGGCCTGGAGCATAAGGAGTTGGGGGGTTTGCTGGGTCTACCGCGTCCTGAGCTAGGTCCCGCACCGAAACAGTGTCCTCCCGCCCGTCTGGGAACTCCACGTATGCGTAATGTGGGTTCGCGTGGAGTAGAGTCACTCGGTCGACCAAGGGGTCATTCTTTGAGTGCCGGACGTGGCGTCGCAAAAGGACGGGGCCAGGGACGGTGAGCCATGCCGGTACAGTGGTTCCCGATTCGGATTTCCTCGGGAAAAGGAACATCCTTTCGTGGGGGGTGGCATTTGTTGCAGTACATAGGAGGGAGCGGATGGAGTGTAAGGCACTAGTGAGAACCTCCTGCCAGTGAGAGGTGGGGAGACCTTTAGACCGGAGAGCCAGTGTAACCGCTCTCCATATGGTGGCATTCTCCCTCTCGACCTGGCCATTACCGCGTGGGTTATAGCTCGTGGTCCTGCTTGAAGCAATGCCACACTCCAGAAGGTACTGTTGCAGCTCTGAACTCATGAATGAGGACCCCCTATCACTGTGGATGGAATTGGGGTACCCGAAGATGGTGAAAATACTGTGAAGGGCCTGTATCACTGAGGTGGCAGTGGTGTCTGGGCAGGCCACAGCGAATGGGAAGCGGGAGTATTCGTCGATGGCCGTAAGGATGTAGGTATTACGGTTGGTCGACGGTAGGGGTCCCTTAAAGTCTACGCTAAGACGCTCGAAGGGGCGGGTGGCTTTGATGACGTGGGAGTTATCCGGACGGAAGAAGTGGGGCTTGCATTCGGCGCACACCGAACAGGCTCGGGTCATGGAGCGGATCTCCTCAATTGTGTAGGGTAAGTTGCGCGCCTTGACAAAGTGAGCAAACCTAGTGACCCCTGGATGACAGAGCGCCTCATGGAGTTTCCGTAGTCTGTCAATCTGTATGCTGGCGCACGTCCCCCTGGAGAGCGCGTCAGGCGGGTCGTTGAGCTTACCAGGCCGGTACAGGATGTCATAGTTAAAGGTGGAGAGTTCGATTCTCCATCTGGCGATTTTGTCATTTTTTATCTTACCACGCTGGGTGTTGCTGAACATGAAGGAGACCGCGCGTTGATCAGTCAACAGTGTAAAGCGCCTCCCAGCGAGGTAATGTCTCCAACGACGTACCGCTTCAACTATGGCCTGGGCCTCCTTCTCGATCGAGGAGTGTCTACTCTCCGGACCCTGGAGGGTTCTGGAGAAGAAGGCTACAGGCCGACCGGCCTGGTTCAAGGTGGCTGCCAGGGCGAAGTCGGATGCATCGCTCTCGACTTGAAACGGGACAGACTCATCGATCGCGTGCAGCGTCGCAGCAGCGATGTCAGATTTGATTCGATCGAAAGCCGCTGTGGCTTCGGTCGAGAGGGGAAAAGAGGTGGTCTTGATAAGAGGACGTGCCTTGTCGGCGTAGTTTGGAACCCATTGTGCGTAATAAGAGAAAAGGCCCAGGCAGCGTTTGAGAGCTTTCTGGGTATGTGGGGGGGGTAAGTCCATTAAGGGACGCATGCGGTCAGGATCTGGCATGACTATCCCGTTTTCCACCACACAACCTAGAATAGCGAGTCGTGTGGTCCGGAAAACACACTTGTCCAAATTGTAAGTCAGGTTTAGCTGACGGGCAGTTTGAAGAAATTTGTCTAGGTTGGCGTCATGGTCCTGCATGTCGTGGCCGCAGATGGTGATATTGTCCAGATACGGGAAGGTAGCGGTTAGCCCGTTCTGGTCCACCATCCTGTCCATTTCCCGCTGGAAGACCGCGACACCATTTGTGACCCCGAATGGTACCCTGAGAAATTGATATAGCCGCCCATTCGCTTCAAAGGCCGTGAATGGTCGGTCCTCGCAGCGGATCGGGAGCTGGTGGTAGGCCGAACGTAGGTCAATAGTGGAGAAAATGCGGTACTGGGCGATCTGGTTCACCACATCCGTGATGCGTGGCAGGGGGTACGCATCCAGGAGTGTGAAGCGGTTAATGGTCTGTCTGTAGTCGACCACCATCCGTAGTTTTTCCCCATTCTTGACAACCACCACCTGGGCTCTCCAGGGGCTTGAACTGGGTTCGATGATGCCCTCATCCAGCAATCTACGCACCTCACTCCTAATGAATTGCCTGTTTTCGTAACTATATTGCCGACTTTTGGTGGCCACAGGCTTCCAGCCAGGGGTGAGGTTTGCGAAGAGTGCTGGCGGGGCAATCCGGAGTGTGGAAAGGCCGCAGGATTGGCCCCGGGGCACGGGGGCGGGTTGCTCGGGTGCTTCGGGAGTGGGGCGATGGCGATGGCAGACCGAGAGGGGGGCGTGGGGTCCCCCAAAGTGTAGGGACACCGTTTGGAACTGACACTGGAAGTCTAATCCCAGCAACACTGGGGCGCACAATTGGGGAAGGACGAATAATTTAAAGTGGGTGACCGTCACGCCCTGTACTTCCAGCGTGGCGATGCAATACCCCTTTATCCCAGTCGAGTGCGACCTCGTCGCTAATGAGATCCTCTGGGTAGTGGGGATAATGTCAAGTCCCCAACGGAGGGCCAGATCTGGCTGGATAAAACTGTCAGTTGACCCAGAGTCAAATAAGCAATTGGTGTAGTGTCCATGCACTTTAATCAGTTCCATTGCTCTGGTGAGGGGATGAGAGCATTGCTGGTTTAATGTTATTGAAGCAGTTGACAGGCGAGTTTTGCGTGATGACGTCACGCAACGGGATGACGTCACGCAACGGGATGACGTAGTCAACGCTCGAGGAGCAGGTTGGAGAACCTCCCGGAAGTGCTGTTGTGGCGGGTGAATGGTAAGTAGTGGGGTTTGTAGTTGCTCGTGATCGGTGGTCGGGCCCTGGCGGTCGTCAGCGATGGACGCTAGGGTGAGCACCTGGTTGGCCGCGGGGGTGGCTGCGGTAGCGTCGGCCCCGGGGGTGTCCGTGGCGGCGGCAGCAGCGGCGGTAGCGTCGGCCCCGGGGGTGTCCGTGGCGGCGGCAGCAGCGGCGGTAGCGTCGGCCCCGGGGGTGTCCGTGGCGGCGGCAGCAGCGGCGGTAGCGTCGGCCCCGGGGGTGTCCGTGGCGGTGGCAGCAGCGGCGGTAGCGTCGGCCCCGGGGGTGTCCGTGGCGGTGGCAGCAGCGGCGGTAGCGTCGGCCCCGGGGGTGACTGTGGCGGCGGCAGCAGCGGCGGGCGAGAGGCAGGCCATCACCATGGTTGCGACGGTGGGTTGCCCCTTCCGGGTTCGGCGTCTCCGTGACGTCAGGCGTTGCCGTGCAGGGGAGCCCTCGCTCTCATTGGACGAGAGCTCTGGGGAAGAAGAGTTTGAATGGGATAGTGGCGGTTGAGCTTCACACGAGGCACTGTGTTTGCTGGCGGCCATTTTAGACCTACAGACTGCAGCAAAGTGGCCGTTTTTAAGGCACTTCTGGCACCTGGCTTTTCTTGCTGGGCACTGGGATCTGCTGTGCTTGTTCCTCCCGCAGAAATAACATTTCGGGTTCGCACGGGGCAGGGTAGCAGCAGCCGACAGGCCGTCAGGGGTAGGGTAGAAGGGCACTTTACTCACATCAGAACGAGGGGTCCAGTCCCTAGAGAGCTCGGTGGACTTTAAGGCTGCATCCTCCATTGTGATTGCAATCCGGGCCACGTCCTCTAGTTTTTCTACCCCTTGTTCGAGCAAACGCAGCCTCACTTCGTTCGATCGGAGCCCAGCCACATAGGCATCCCGGACGAGGTCGCTAGTGATCTCGGCAGCAGTTTTGTCCACACAGTTACAGTCCTTGCCCAATGCCTTTAGTACTTGTAAATATGCCCTGCTGGACTCACCGGGCTGTTGTTTCCTCGACGCAAGCATGAGCCGGGCATGAACTCTGTTCACCGGTTGATCATACAGTCCTTTCAGTACCTTTATGGCTGCGGTGTAAGTGGTCTCATCCTGGATGTTCTCGTAGACTCTCAAGGACACCATAGACAGCAATGCTGTTAGACGCTGGTTATCCTCCTCCACCTGAATGAATCTCAGGAAGTTTTCAAAGTTCAGCAGCCAGAAGTTAAAGGCTTTGAAGGCTGTAGCTGACTGTGGGTCGATATCAAGTTTTTCTGGCCGAGTTAAACGCTCCATCCCTTTCAAAAAAAATTCCTTTTGCTAATAAAATTGTAGAGCTCGTCGAAAGAACCAAAGACTTGTTGATCCAAACCAAGGCTTTTATTAGCAAAAGACCGGAGCTCTTCACAGGTGGCCGACCAGTCCGGAATGATCCGACCTGGCTAGGGACACAACCCTTTAAGGCCCAAACAATAGGTGTGGCTTAGCTCTCAGCCAATCGCTGTAAGCACAGTCTAGATACAGTAACTATATACACTATGTACATTGGTGATAGATCTGTACTATCACACCTACCCCCTGCCATGCATCAATTAAATGATTAATCAGATAGAGCAATGCAAAGTGTACTCCACTATCGACCTCAAGGCAGCTTACCACCAAATCCCCATTTAAAAAAAGGAACGACCCTATACAGCCTTTGAGGCTGATGGGGTGTTATACCAGTTTGAAAGGGTACCTTTTGGAGTCACTAATGGTGTGTCAGTGTTTCAGAGGGAAATGGATAAGATTGTTAGGACGTATGAGTTACAGGGTATGTTTCCCTATCTGGATAATGTCACTATCTGTGGGAAAACACAGGCTGAGCACGACAACAATTTAAAGAAATTTTTAGCAACAGCTAAAGAACTCAACCTTACATTTAACGAAGGCAAATGTGTGTTCAACGTGACAGAGGCATTCTGGGCTACATTGTCCACAAGGGTGAAATCTACCCTGACCCAGAAAGAATGGCCCCCCTTAAGAAGTTACCACCCCCAAACTCAGCAAATGCCCTTAAAAGGTGTATGGGATTCTTTTTCTACTACTGCAAATGCGTTCCAGACTATGGCACGAAGGCACGCCTTCTGTTTGACACTAAATCTTTTCCTCTCTCTCCAATGGCCTTGAAGGCTTTCGAGAGAATTAAAGCTGATATTGCCAAAGCTGCACTCTCGTCCATTGACAAGAAGTCCTATTCCAAGTGGAAACTGATGCCTCAGATTGTGTCTTGGCAGGAACCCTTAATCAAAAGGGCAGACCTGTGGCATTCTTTTCCCACACGTTTTGCGGACCTGAACTTAAACATCTTGCCATTGAAAAAGAAGCCCAGGCTATTATTGAAGCTGTTTGCTACTGGAGACACTTTCTAGCCAGCAGAAAATTTACTCTGGTCACTGATCAGAAATCTGTAGCCTACATGTTCAGTATGAAACACAAAAGTAAAATAAAAAATGATAAGATGGCACGCTGGCAAATAGAACACTCACCTTATAATTATGAGATCCAGTACAGACCGTGCAGGTTAAATGACCCTCTGACACATTGTCACGATCTGCTGCTGGTGCTCAGCTGGAGGGGCTAAAAGAGATCTATAGCAGACTGTGCCACCCAGGAGTCACGAGATTCTTCCACCACATAAGGGCTAACAATCTTTCTTACTCTTGGAAGAAGTCAGGAAACTGACTAAAAGCTGTCCTGTTTGCACAAAATGCAAACCGCAATACTTCAAAGCTCCAGAGGCCACTCTCATCAAGGCAACCCAACCTTTTGAAAGGATTAGCTTAGAATTTAAAGGGCCATTTCCTTCCAACAACAAAAATGTATATTTCCTTACTGTAATTGACAAATATTCCAGGTTTCCCTTTGCGATACCCTGCCCTGACTACTCATCAGCGTCTATCATTAAGTCACTTGACAGAATTTTCAGCATTTTTGGTTTTCCCAATTACATTCATACCGATAGAGGCTCAGCATTCATGAGCGCTGAACTGCGGCGAGCCCTGCTACGAAAGGGGATTGCCACCAGCCGTACCACGAGCTACAACCCGCAGGGCAATGGGCAGGTTGAAAAGGCTAATGCTACAGTCTGGAAGACTGTTAATCTTGCTTTAAAAACACATGGTTACCCTGTTACCCAGTGGCAGGAAGTGCTGCCTCAGGCACTACATTCTATTCGGTCTTTATTGTGTACTGCAACAAATCAAACACCTCACGAATGTATGTTTGCCTTTCCTAGGAAATCAGGAACTGTGATGGACTGGCCAGCCTGTTTATCTGAGCCTGGAACCATGCTGCTGAAGATCCACGCTCGGGCGTGTAAAACAGACCCCCTGGTCCAACTAGTTCAGCTACTGGATATTAAACCCAACTACGCTCATGTTAAATTCCCAGACAGGAGTACTGACACTGTACCCCTAAGAGATCTGTCCTCATCTGGTTCGCCCTTTCCTCGCACCCCTACTCAAAGTGAGCCTGAGAGGTTGGACTCACCTCCCCCCCCAGCCTGTGACCCCTAGAAAGCTTTCAGATGGCCATGCTGAGGCTCCATTGCCTCATGCTGGTGATTCTTGAGTGGGTCCAGAAGCCAATCCTTCCCACACTTCAGACCCAGGACCTATACCAGTTCCCAAGGTTGCAAAGGAGCCACCTGTTTTGAGACGAAGTACAAGAATTCGTAAACAACCTGATAGACTGACATATTCATAAAACATCTCATTATAATTCGATTGCTTGCTAGATTCTGGCGTATTTTGGCTGCTAGAATATCTCAAGGCCAAACATGTATTGCTTGCTTCAGTCTTTCCTAGTAGCTGTCCTTTTGATTTTAACTCTTCTTCTGCCGGGGGAAGATTGTGGTGAATGTCTGCCAAGCTGCCTGTCTCCCCTCTGGCGAGCCTTGCTGTACTAACATTGGCTGTCCATTATCTCTACTGTTAAGGAGTTATATCCTTGGATATAACTGTATATGCATCTATTGTCCTTCATTATTGTACCATGAGTTTCTGCTAATAAAAGCCATGATTATTGTTTGACCACATCGTCTTTGTCTACTTCATCAACTGGCACTTCAGGTATGTCATCGAAGACTCGTAAGCTTCTACAAGTGTACCATGGAGAGCTTTCTGGCTGGTTGCATCACTGCCTGGTATGAAGGCGCCAACTCTCAGGACAAGAGTAAACTCCAGAGGGTTGTTATCTCGGCCTGCGACATCACAGGCACCAGACTTCACTCCATCGAGGACGCGTACATGAAGCGATATCTTAAAAAGCAGCCTCTAACCTCAAAGACCCCCACCACCCAGGCAATGCCCTCTTCACTCTGCAACTATCGGGAAAAAGGTGCAGGAGCCTAAAGACGAGCACTCAGTGGCACAAGGACAGCTTCTTCCCCACTGCCATCAGATTCCAGAATGATCAATGAACCAAAGACATGGCCTTATTTTTCATCCACTAATATTATTATTATTATTATTTTATTTTTTATAGTAATGTATGAGATGGTTATAATATGAATGTTTGTTCTGTGATGCTGCCGCAAACACCGGATTTCATGACTTGCTCATGACAATAAATTCTGATTCTGATTTTTAATGAAAGGGGAATACAAAAATTTTGCAAAATTTTGAAAGGGACACCACTTCTGAAATAAAAGGGTGCAGCCTCATTATGGAAAGATACTCAAGAACACTTTGGAAGGTAAGAGGGGATGAAGAAAACCAGTGTGAGAGTTTCAGAAGAAATCTCTTCCTGGGGAAATAACTGAACAAGATTGATGAATTTGAACAGTCTGTGATGTGCGTCAAAAGAACCAAAGACTTGTTGATCCAAACCAAGGCTTTTATTAACTGAAAGACTGGAGCATTACACAAGTAGGTCGACCAGTCCAGAATGACCTGGTCTGGCTAGGAACAATCCTTTAAGACCTGTCAGTAGGTGTGGATACACTCTCAGCCAATCACAGTCATCCTACACTACAATCTGTACATATACACATTGGTGATACATTCTGTACTATCACACAGTCTAAGGATTGAATCAGTATTAACAAACAACTGGATTTCTGCTTTAAGCAACAATTTAAAAGAACCTGATGCTTCATAATCATTTCTGAACTACAATTTAACAGACCTTCAAGTTCAACATGTCATTAAAAAACTGGGCCTTGAAACTAACTTTTCAGACTCATGTTTAAACTGAAATAGTTTGACTTTAACACACACACACACACACACACACACACACACACACACACACACACACACACACACACACACACACACACACACACACACACACACACACACACACACACACACACACACACACACACACACACACACATTTATACAATTGCATTTGTGCATAGTGGGGTTCAAGCTAAGAGTTAAGTAAGTTTAGAGTTAAGTAAGAACTCTTATGTGGTTAATATTTTAATAAAAACTATTATTTTGAATTTACCACTGTCTGGTGAACCTTCCTTTGCTGAGATCCTGAGTAAGTATTAATGGGATCAGTTAGTTTTTAACAAGCTTTATTGCAGCATTCCTGTTGAATATTTTCAGATTGTCACCAAATATTGAGCTTCAATTTTAAGACTGTGGCCTATGTTATTATTGGGGCTTATTGCATGAATAAAGAAAATTCTGCTGGCTTTTCTTTACTCATGTATTTACAGGAGTAGCATTTAAGGGATGCCTGAATGTGGAAGGAATGGAGTGAATGCGATCATGTACAGGCACAAAATATATAGTTCAATTTGGGCCCCATGCAGACTGTATATTCTGATGTTAAATGCAATTGCCCATTTTTGGTGGAAAGAGAAAATACCAAATCACCCCATAGTTCTTGCCATTCATTTCTCTTGTATCCCCTTTCTTATTTCTTGTTTCAGATTGTGAATACCATTATGTCACCCAACATATAAATTATGCTAAGCACTAGATGATAAACTTATATCGTAACTATATCAAATCATTCTCAAAGGAGTAGATGCTTATTTTTTCACCTAAATAAATGGCTGAGCATCTGATTTAGAAAAACTGTTACAATCTGTAACATTCATGGTGGTGTTTAGTTTAGATGGTACAGAATATCTTGGATTGTAGACTTGGATGACAAGTCAGAGATGTTGGCTAAGCCCAATCCAACCCAACCACAATCTGTTACATCCATGGTGGTGTTTAGTTTAGATGGTACAGAATATCTTGGATTGTAGATTTGGATGACAAGTCAGAGATGTTGGCTAAGCCCAATCCAACCCAACCACTGTTAACAGAGTGGTCAAAGGTTCACAATGTTACAGGTTGGAAGAAAAAAATTTTAACCAGATCATTATAGAAGGGGAAGTCATGGGCAATTTTAACAGCAGGTGATCAAACATTTATATATGAATTTAGGGCAATTTTGGACCCTTTTCGAGAGGCTTGTACCTTGTGGAGTAGCCCACCCCAATGAAAAGTTGAAGCAGCATTGTCTCAAAAAAATAGAGCGCTTCTACTTCCTCAGGAGTTTGTGGAGTTTTGGTATGACACCAGAAGCCTTGGCAAATTTCTACAGATGTGTTGGGGCAAAGTGTGCCATCCAGCTGCCTCACAGTCTAGTATGGGGATGCCAATACCCCTGCATGCAAAGCCCTGCCAAAGGTAGAGGACACAACCCAGAACATCATAGGTGAAACCCTCCCCACCATTACGAACATCTATGGGGAGCGCTGGCATTGGAGAGCAGCAGCAATCATCAAGGATCCACACCACCCAGCACATGCCTTGTTCTCACTGCTGCCGTCGGGAAACAGATATAGGTGCCATAAGACTTGCTCCACCAGATTCAGGAACAGCTGCTACCTCTCCACCATCATAATCATCAACAACAAACTCAATTAGAGACTCACTTAAGGATTCTTACTTTCGCACTTTATTACTTGTTTGTTTTTTTATTCTCCTCTCTATATTGCACAGTCAGTTGTTTATATTTGTTTATTCATTTACATGTGTACATTGGGTACAGTTTTTTTATTGCACAACCAATAAGTGGTAATTCTGCCTGGCCTATAAGAAAATGAATCTCAGGGTTGTATGTGATGTCATGTATGTATTCTGACAATAAATTTAAAATCTGAATCTAACTGTAGCAACCTGGTTGTCGCATATCTTGAAAAGAAATAAACCTAGTTTTGAGTGCACACCAGATGAGCTGCACAGTCTGTATCAGAAGTGGGCTTGTAACAGAACTCGTTCTCTTTTGGTAATCCCTGAGGGTCACTATCTCGGAGGACCCGTTTTCGACCCAATCCATTGATGCCATCGTGAAGAAAGCATAACAGCGCCTCTACTTCCACAGGAGGTTGTGCAAGATCGGTATGTCATCGGAAACCCTGACAAACCTCTATGGATGTGTCATGGAAAGTGTGCTGACTGGTTGCATCAACACCAAAATCTCTGAGTGAACAATTTTGCAAAAGAAAGTGGACACAGTCCAATATATCACAGGCAGAACTCTTCCCACTATCAAGAGCATCTACATGGAATGTTGCTGATTGAGATCAACAGCAATCATCAAGGATCCACACCACCCAGTGCATGTTCTGTTCTCGCTGCTGACCTCAGGTGGAAGTACAGGTACCACAGGATATGTATCACTTGGTTCAAGAATAGTTTCTACAATAGACTCATATTTTGCTCATTATTTATTACTGTCATGTATACTTTATACATACATGTATAAATATATTTGCATAGTCAGTATGTTTATAGTTCTTTCTTTCAGTTCAGTTTAAAATTACCGGAAATAGAAATTCTGCCTGGCCCACAAAAAAAGAATCTCAGGGTTGGATGTGATGTCATGTCATATGCTGACAATAAACTTTTACTTTGAACTTGAATAATGCTGATACCATCCAAGTAGCTCTCTCACTGGCTTCTCACCATCAGCCTGATCATTTGAGAAAACAATCTTTAAAATTCTCCTTATCCATTTTCTCTTCCTTCTACCTCAGATGTCATCTTGTTAACAAGACTTACCTCTTCCTCTCTCCAACAGTTTTTGGCTTCCACTCTGTTCTCTGAGCTCTAAGATGAGTGAAAAAGTGGAATCCCCAGACTCTTCCACAGATATGGGTTGGAGGGGCCTGATTGACTTGACCGGTGAGGTTAAGGATAGTTTCTCTAATGGAATCCTTGGTCTCAGAAAACCCAGCATGCTTGGGAAGTTTTGGCCCTCAGAGAACTAGCCTTAAGGAGGATATGGGGCTTTATTTGTGGATTTAGCAGGAGCAATCTTATGCTGGCATTTGGTTTAATGGTCCATAAGAGAGCAGAATCAAAGCAGTTTGAAAGCTGTAATGGAATAAATTTACAGTGCCACCACACCCAAGGCAGGGAAAAGATTGGCAGCAAATTTTAAGGTCATGTTAGTCAGCATTTGAAGGTAACATATAGCATCAAATGCAATCTTCACAACTACATTTATTTATTTTAATAAATAAAGTAATCTGAATTGCGTGACATTAAAAGATGAAATTAATACAGTCATAGAAGGACAATCAGTACGATACTGCTGCATTATAAATTAAATAAAATTTTAATTTTGATCTTTAAAGACTTGAATAAATTCAAACAAAGCAATCTCTCTCAACACCAATGTTCCATACAGAATCTGTTTTTATCCCCCCTCCCCCGCCCACCCCCTTCCCCATCCTTTTCCCAATATAACAGAGAATAAAGTCATATAAATTGTACAGATACAAAAATCACAAATCTCGGTGGGGTCAATAACCCCTACAGAAACCTTGGAAAAAAACAACAAAGGTGACTCAGTAACAAAGGGTAAGGAATTTTAAAAAAAAACAAAGAGCCAGTTGTCCTCATTACATCCCACTTCATTGATCCCAATTGTTTCCCTGCTGGGATGGATTGTTTCAGTACCCTTGTTCCAAAGTGGGTGTGGGTAGTCAAGTCTGAATACCAATTTATTTCAAATAGGATTCCCACACTCTAACGAACGTGTCATACTTCCTCCTTAAATTGTACGTGGTTTTCTCCAGGGGAATTCAACTCTGCATTTCCATATTCCATGCACTCTTCAGTAAGATTGACCGTGGACGTTCTTCAATTTGAAACCTGAGTCCTAATTTAAAGAGAAGAAGGCTACAGAGCTATGTGGTGTGAATTGGCTTGAAAGGAAGGTCTGATGATGGACAGGCAATGGCTTTACAGTCAAAGTCTGAAAATCTGGACTGCTTGGGGATTAGGTCAGTCCAGATTTTCTGCTTTTCTTGAGCAGTATTTTTAAAATTCATATTTAAGGAGGACTAAATCTACACTATTTCTGTTGCTTTCTTTAAATACTTTTGTATATAACCTTGTTTATGACTTTGTAATTTCCTTGTGAATAGATGACTCTGCCCTGTGAGTGCATGCATGACGTCTTGAAGACTGAAGCTATGGTTCTGGTCCACAAATTTAATAACTGTTTCCATGGACTTTCCTGCAGTAGCCTTTTTGTTGTATCATAAATTGTAGACTTTCTAATGACACATGTTTCCATTAGAACATTATTATTCACACCAAGTTCTAATTTCTTAATAATTTCAAGTTTGTCACTCAATTTCAAAGTATCCTTCTTTCTCTGCACACTGCAAAGTTTATCTTCCTTACTATCTATTATTATGGGTTTGTAAATATATATATGGCATGTATGGTTGCCACTGTGTCTCTGTAACACTTACACATGCACACAAAAGCCTGCTACATGTTAAAAGTTTCAGGATTTTTTAAAAAAGCCTGGATTCTCAGATGTTCCAGATTTTTGGCATCTGAATTTTTGAACATCTACTGTAATTTAAGGAACAAATACAAGGAACCACAACAGATATACTGTAATGGCCTATGCATGGAGACGCAGATCAGCCCACAAATGGCTGATGAATGTGGCGACTGCGCGGACCTGGGGATAACACTGACCATTGTCCCAGTGGAACAATGGTGGGAACGCCAGCCAATCCCAGGCCAGCACTCTGATGACATGGGCCCTGACATCAGTGCCTGGGACCCATATAAGTGCGACGGCCAGAACTATAAGCCAGTCTCGATTCCAAGGTTTTCTTCTCCACGCCCACGTAGTGCGTACACTGCAATACATTCTTTCTTGTGAAAAACACAAAAGGGAAACCAATGATATCACGGTTTACAAATCAAGTTAAGCATGGTATTTGATCAATACAAAAGGCAGAAATTGTTGCCAGAAAAAGCACTCATTCAGAGGATTGGGAGTAGTTTTTGCAAAAAAAGGGCCAAAAATTGAGTAAGAGGAAAAAATTGAATATTTGAGGAAAGCGAAAGAACGTAAAAGCAGATTTTAAAAGTATGTTGAAAGGGAAAAAAAAAATGATGAATACAAATGCAGTTCATTAACAATAAGAATTTTAATACAGAAGAAAAATATTGGCAGAGCAATGGCTGTCTTCTCAGAAAAAGGCATGAATAACTTCCATGAATTGCAAGGGAACCAAGAGTCCAACAAAAATGCAGAAATAATGGAAATGAGATTTAATAAGAAAACACAGCTGAAGAAATTAATGGTGCTGAAAGCCAAAACAATCTGCATCTCAGAGTGAAAGAGGTAGATGTGGAAATATCAGATTCAACAATTGTCATCTAATAAAATTCTACAGATTGTTTTATGGTTCTTTTTATTTAGACACCATCATCTTCATGAACATCCCAAATTGTCTGAATGCTTATTTAACATCTTAGGTGGGAACTTCCTCCACCAAATATGCACGACAACTCTACTCCAGCCAATCAACTTCAACCCCCTCCTTGAACAGTTTGTTCACATAGTTTGTGACCTAGTATCATGTTTGATCCTCAAATGAGCTTTCAAATGCATATCTATGCCATTATAAAGACTTTCCATTTTTAATAAAGTTGCTTATATTCACCTAATCTCACTTAACTTCTGCTGAAAACCTTTATTACACTCTGAGTTTTTTTTATTTCAATGAGTTGCTCCAGGCTTCCCATTCATCTATCAGTCCTGTCTTCTACACTGTGCCCATCTAAGCAAAAGGCTTGATGTTAAAAATCACAATCTCCATTTGCATGTCATGACCTCACTCCTCGCTATCTAATTAATCTTCTCCAATGCCATCAGCATCTTGGATACCGTCACAATTCTGACTTCTTTGCAAGTCTTACATTTTAATCATTGGTCCACTTGCGGCCGTCCCTTCAGATATCAAGGCAATAGACTCTGAAATCTTCCTTTTAAATAAAGCCCCCTAATATTCTTTAATGTGGTTCCATACTGAATGTTGTTTATAATGCTTGTTTTAAGCACCTTAGCACTACATGAAAGGGTCTGTATTAGTACTGTGACAGAGTATATAGATATGTTTCTGGGAGATAAATTGGGAGAGGTTTGTTGAGTATATCACATGCAAGCACATTAAAACAGATCTTATCTGAAATACGGAACTATGCTAGACATAGTGGCTTCTCACACCTTTTTGCAAGAGCTTTGAAGAGTGCTCAAGAGTCCTCATTAATGGATTATTTTTTTACCCAAAAGCAACAGATGAAAGGGAATGCTGGGTCCACTATTGTCTGCAGGAGACTTGCTGTTGAAAGAAGGTCATGTGGTTTTGCAAGCATGGAGAGTCAAACAGGCTTTCTCTCAGTCTCAGAGTGTGTGTGTGTGTGTGTGTGTGTGTGTGTGTGTGTGTGTGTGTGTGTGTGTGTGTGTGTGTGTGTGTGTGTGTGTGTGTGTGTGTGTGTGTGTGTGAGAGAGAGAGAGAGAGAGAGAGAGAGAGAGAGAGAGAGAGAGAGAGAGAGGGGGAGAGGGAAAGAGGGGGAGAGGGAAAGAGAGAGAAGCAGAGATCACTTGACAGTGTCAACCAGCAGAAGTTGCTGGGTCTGAACCAGGACTGGCTGCCTAATGTTTCACTTGGAATAAGGGAAACATAAAGGAATTCTATGATGACCTGAAAGAAAGAGGTTATCATCTGGAGAACCCTGATGGGGCAAGTTTCGTAAGCAAGACACTGAGGTGACTGATGGAAGTTCATCAGTTGTGAATGTCCTGGAACAACACATCTCTCTCTGAAAACCAACAAGAACCTTCCTGAGCCATAATTTTTCGATCACAAAAGCCTGGTGAACTTTATACATGTTAAATTCTGTGCACAGTATAAGAATAGTCTGCAACCAGTGAATTTGGAGGAATGAGAAGTGAGATTGGACTGTGAACCAAAGAACTTTTCTGATCTTACACACACATTACATACACGTGCGCATAGAATTAGAAGGGAGTTAAGTTAGGTTAAGTCAAGTTAATAATAGATAAGTTAAAGTTTGATTCTGTTTTCATGTTTAAAGATAATTAAAAATAACTTTTGTTTAAGTAACCATTTGTCTTGGTGAATATCTACTGCTGTTGGGTTTATAGGTCCTCTGGGCTCATAACAGTACAATTGGTGCTGTTGCAATTTAACATTAAGAATTGAAGTTCATTCCTATTTATCGTGTTAAAAGCACCGAGGAGCAGCATCTACTCCACTTCCATAATTTACATCCATTGATTAAACTTGAACTGAATCTTTGGAGCAATGAAAAATGTGCTCTCTGTATGATTCAGCTCCATTTTGATAGGGGAATATAAGGGTGGGATTGCTTTCTTGGGAGTGGCAGGGAGCCAATAAAAGTCTCCTGTCACCTATCCTGCATATGTATTGTTTGTCACCACTGTATTATGTCAAGTTGTGTGTCTGCGTGGTTTTCAGATTCAGATTTCAGTTTATTGTCAGGGTACAATAATAACATCACATACAACCCTGAGATTCTTTTGCCTGCAGTAGCTGGGCAATCAAATTTTAAAAAGCACAGCTCTGCTGTTTTAACAATTACAAGTGGAATTATTGGGCAAAGCAGAGATGAGTTCTGTAATCATCTGCAAAAAGAAAAGAGGAATTTGAACACACATATTAAATGATGCAGTAACACAGGTAAAGACAGCATCAAATCGTTGGGCCCAATAAAATTGAGATGGTGCATTCAAGTCAACACAAATTACTAAAATACACTAACACCTGCTTACATTTAATGTAATGTGGATTTTAAAAAATATCAGCAAAATAATAACATTAGTTTCTGGCAAATAATTGTTCCAACAATATAATCCAGATAATGTATTTCCTTTCAGTTTGATGAAGTGAGAAGCTGGTTAGTCATAACACAATGCTCCCACCTAACACATTTCATTATGCCTTCCCATCTTGGGAAAAACATCTGCCCCCTCATTAATATAGATAGAAACCTGTTCCTGTGAGAAAAGCTTGGGTGTAATCAGTCTGTCAGTCGAAAATGGAATAAAATGACAATTTTATTCTACAGAAACCACATTGCCAGCTGTTATGCACAAATACTGACTTCAATGGGAAATAGAACTCATAGAAAACTGATTTTAAAAATCCATGAAACATATTTGTTGATGAAATAAATTTCATTTGTGATTGTAGCATATTCCTACATTAATATAATTTTCTGAAATTAGATTTGTTATTGGAGACAAAACATGTGATAATTATAGTTGTAAAAAAACAGTAAAAACTCATAATTCTGGCACCCTTGGGACTTGCAGGTCCAGACTGACAGATTTTCCAGACTATTTGATCGTACTTCTATGAACACACAGCGTAATTTTGAATCACTTTTCTAGAGAAAATATGGTTGGATGATACATTTTCCAGTGAGCTCAGAAGGTTTAAAGGGAGCACTGGAAACAGAATATGGTGAGTTCAAAAGGAGTAACAGAAATGGTGCCTCAGGGATTTTGATCACCTTGAAAACAGCAATTCATACATACGGCTGCTCTTTATCGACTATAGCTCAGCCTTCAATATCATTATTCCCTCAGTGCTGGTCAAGAAGCTACAATCCTCTAGGCCTCTGTATCCATCTCTGCAACTGGATCTTTGACTTTCTCATCGGAAGAGCACAGTCAGTCTGAATTTGAAATAACGTTTCCTCTTCACTGATCATCAACACAGGCTCACCCCAAGGATGTGTGATTAGCCTACTGTTCCACTCATTATACACCCTCGACTGTGTGGCCAGGCACAATTCCAATGTTATCTACAAGTTTGCAGATGACCCCACAGTTGTCGGCAGAATCACCAACAGCAATGAGGAAGTGTACAGGAGGGAGAGAGATCAGCTCTTTGAATGGTGTAATGACAACAATCTTGTTCTCAATGTCAACAAAATCAAGGAAATGATCGTGGACTTCAGGAGAAAGTCAGGGGAACACGACCCAGTCCTCATCGACGGTTCAGAAGTGGAAAGGGTCAAGAATTTCAAATTCCTAGGTGTCAACATCTCCAAGGATCTGTCCTGGAGCCTCCATGTTGATGCAACCACAAAGAAGGTTCGCCAGTGGCTATACTTTTGTGAGGTGTCTGAGGAGATTCATTGTGCCACTGAAGACTTTCGTAAACTTCTATAGGTGTACCGTGGAGAGCATTCTGGCTGGTTGCATCACTGTCTGGAATGGAGGTGAAAACTCTCAGGACAAGAATAAACTCCAGAGGGTTGTTAAGTCAGCCTGTGACATCACAGGCACCAGACTTCACTCCATCAAGGACATCTACATGAGCCAGTGTCTTAAAAAAGCAGCCTCTAACCTCAAAGACTCCCACCACCCTCTTAACTCTGCTGTCATCATGGAAAAGGTACAGGAGCCTAAAGACAAGAACTCAACGGCATAAGGACAGCTTCTTCCCCGCTGCCATCAGATTCCAGAATCATCAATGAACCAAAGACACTCTATTATTTAATTTTTTTCATAGTAATGTTGTAATATAGTTATAAGATGTATGTCTGTAGTATGATTCTGCCACAAAACACTAAATTTCATGACTCGTTCATAACAATTCATTCTGATTCTGACTGTGATTCTGAGAAGGAATGAGGGTCCCAGGGAATTTCATGGAAACATGCCAGGATGATTTAAAGGGAATATCAGAAACATGACCCCAGGCAGTTTTGAGGGACTGCAGGGAAAAGCACCCAATGATCCTGCTATCAAACCACCACAATTGCCAAACAATCGAATTATCAGGGGTGTCTTGAATTTGGTGTACTTGGCATAAAAGGGTGCATGCAATTACAAAAGGCATTTGCAATCAATTAAACATTTTTAAAAAAATTTTCCCATTGATTTCAGAAACAGAATTTGGAGTTCACAGCCCAAACCACAGTTACAAAAACTAGTTTCTATTTGAATGCATTGAAAACTGGTGCAAAATACCAAAGTGGGTTTTAGTCCAATTCAAGCATCAAGATGCAAATGATCATCTCCTGCTTGGGTCAGCCTGTATAAAATGCTGCAATTATAACAATGTGTTCCATTTCACAGCATTTCTGGACATCCATTTAGTCTCTCTCCTGCATTCTCATGTAGTTTATGAAGACAGTTATTGATATATAGATAGAGCACGTGGGTGCAGCTAACTCCTCACATGGTTACTATTGACATATCAAGCGAATCTGGTTTGCCTACTCCAGAGGTCATTTTTTGTGGTGTTACAGTTTTATGTGGAGTTTGTGAAATGCACATAAAATGTTAATAAGCCAGGGAAAAGAAAGTATGACCAACAAAAATGAACCAACAAAATACATCAAAAGTGTGGCCACTCTGAAAATCATAAAACTGTTGTACATCATGTAACATACGGAGTAACTGGCAGATTCCAGGATAAAGGCACCATAGAAGCCTTGGACTACTTAAGAAAGCAATCTCCCAACCCAGGCATATGCCAAATGTTGAGGGACGTTCAGACTCTGATAGAAACTGGAAGCATGATTGATTGCTCATCCTGATGCAATCATTCTGAGTTCACTCAATTTACCCCTGAATCTCATCCTAACCAATTTTCCATCAATCAAAAGATTAACAGGGGACCTACTCTGAACTCTGTGACTCAGCAATACACCATGTTGTGCAATTAGCCATCAAGCCACATGATATAAATAATCAATGTGCACAATTGTAACCTCAGCTGCCTGGAAGAAACCAAGGGGAATTTGGCAATTAAAATTGGCCTGGGTATTTACAAAACAGGAATACAGATTCAAGCATTTCAACTAGATCTACTGTGCAAGACACAGGGAATTTCACCCATGAACAACAGACTCCTCTGTCGAATCTCAAAGCAACAATTTAACAATTCCAGTGTAATTGTAAATGGTCTGGAAATATGGATACAAACTGGAGGCATATGAAAGACAACAAATGTTGGAATGTAAAGCAACAAACAATCTGCTGGAGAAACTCAACAGGTTGAACAACATCAGCAGGGGGTAAATCAATTGTCAATATTTTGGGCCTGATTTCTTCATCAGGACTACCAGGATGGTCCTGATCAGGCTTACCGTAGAAACTGGTCTGCCTTTCTCCTCCACTGCACAGGGTGTAGGATATTAAGTCCAAACAGGCAAGGTGCAAAATCAAATGATTGGCAGTGGGGTGACTAACAGGTAGCTGAGGTCTTGATTACCATGGCTTTGAAATGTGAATGGGGTGATCCCTGAAATCGGCTATGCCTGTTGCCATTGTGATTGGCTGGCAGCTAAAGGCTAAATTATTTTCTTCCCCTTCCTTCTTGGAAGAAGGGAAAGTTGACAGCGAGTTTCGTTCAGTGAAACTAGCCGGAGCCTCAATTTTGGAGCTGCCCAGGAGCAGGTAGGTTAAAGTGCAAAGGATACTCTTTTAAGTATTAAAATGACAAACAGATTTTATTTTGTTATCAGAAATGAAATATGATTGAAAATCCAGATAGGATGTGGTGGAAAATATCTCACAAGCATTTGAGAAATGTAAATATTTCATTAGGAAACTGTCTAACACAAACTTTGCCCATAGTTTATATGACCAGATTATTGAATAGGATTAACTTACAACCTACATGTTCATACTGATTACTGATATGCTTACTAGAGAACAAACTGCAATACAGAAGCTTGAGAGGAATTAGTGGGAACTACAAAATTAGATACAGTAAGGAACCAATACCAGATATTTCTTCTGATCACTTCTCACACTCCCAATGGAATTTCACACTCTCTTGCTGGGATAATTTCCATGTTATAACTGATTTATTTTTGAAGACCATATTCAGTCACAGTCAGATACAAAAGAATTATTTACGGAGTCAAGGAGTCATACAGACCAGAAATGGGCCCTTCAGCCCACTCTATCCATGATAATTATCTAACATTACTAACCTCATTTACCAGCAGTTGGTATTTAGTTTTCATTGTGGTGGCAATTGATGTATTCATCAAGATGTTTCCCAAAGAGTTGTGAGAGTACATGCCCCACACCCAGATTCCAGATTCCAATCACCTTTTCGGTGAAATTTTTTTCCTCAGATCCCTCTCAAGCTCTGAGTTTCTACCCTAAACCTATGCCCCCTAGTTTTATACATCTCTGCTATCAGCAGACATTTCCTGTCTGTCCCCTCAAATCTTGCTCACCTCTATGAATGAATATACTCACATTAGTAAAAGATTGGTGCCTTTGCAATGTTTCAATTGAACTTTGTTTCTGCAATACTATACACTACATTTTTGTTTTTGTTTATACTACCCATTGTTCTTAATTGTTGGTTAACTACCCTGAATAGCATACAAAATTTTTCACTGTATCTCAGTATACGTGACAACATTAGAATCAGAATCAGAATTTATTGTCATGAACAAGTCAGAAAATTTATGGTTTTGCTGAGCATCACGGCAAAAGTTCCTATAAACCACCTTACTAAAAATAAATAAAAAGAGTGCATGAAAAGTCAAAGTAAGGCAGAGTCTTTGGTTCATTGATCATTCAGGAATCTGATGGCAGCAGGGAGGAAGCTGCCCTTGTGCCACCGAGTGCTCATCTTTAGGCTCCTGTACCTTTTCCCAGATGATAGCAGGCATGGCCTAGGTGGTGGTGGGGGGTCTTTGAGGATAGAGGCTGCTTTTTTAAGACACCGCCTCATGTAGATGTCCTTGTTGGAATGAAATCTGGTGTATGTGATCTCACAGCCAGAGTTAACAACCCCCTGGAGTTTTTTCTTGACCTGAGCATTGGCACCTACATACTAGTCAATGATACAACCAGTCGGAATGTGCTCCACAGTTCACCTGTAGAAGTTTCGAGCATTTTTGATGACATACCGAATCTCTTCAAACACCTCACAAAGTATTGACGCTGGCGAGCTTTCTTCATGATTGAATTGACGTGGAGGGTCCAGGTCAGATCCTCAGAGATGCATTTATTTCAATTCATTTCAATTGTGTTTGCACTCATTAATTGTGTCGAAATCAATATCATTACAGCTGGTGTTATCGCCAGCGATAAGGACCGGAGTTCGAATCCTGCGCCGTCGGTAAGGAATTTGAACGTTCTCCTCGTGTCTGCATAGGTTTTCCTCAGGGGTTCTGGTTTCCTCCCACCATTCAATACATACTGGGGGTGTAGGTTAATTGGGTGTAATTGGCGGCATGGGCTTGTGGGCTGAAATGACCTGTTACCATGCTGTGTGTCTAAATTTCTATTTTAAATTATTGATCACACTTTGAAAATTTTTTGAGAGACCTGGAAAATTTGATTTCAAGTTCAAGTTTATTATCATCTGATTGTACAGATACAACCAGACAAAACAGCCTTTATCCAGACCAAACAGCCTTTATCCAGACCAAACAGCCTTTATCCAGACCAAACAGCCTTTATCCAGACCAAACAGCCTTTATCCAGACCAAACAGCATTTATCCAGACCAAACAGCCTTTATCCAGACCAAACAGCCTTTATCCAGACCAAACAGCCTTTATCCAGACCAAACAGCCTTTATCCAGACCATGGTGCACACACATATAAACATAACAGGGTGGTGTGTTTAGCATAGGGGTTTAACACAAGACTATTACAGTGTCAACGAACCGGGTTTAAAGCTGGTTCTGTCTGTAAGGAGTTTGTATGTGGTCACCGTGTTTGCATGGGTTTTCCTGGGTGCTTCGGTTTCCTCTCACACTACAAAATGAACGGGGTTGTAGGTTAATTTGGGTGTTTGGCCTGGAAGTCAGCCTGAAGAAACCTGAGGTCCTCCATCACCCAGCTCCCCACCATGACTCCCAGCCCCCCACATCTCCATCGGGCACATAGAACTCAAAACGGTCAACAAGTTTACCTTCCTCGGCGGCACCATTTCATCTGATGCAAGGATCGACAACGAGATAGACAACAGACTTGCCAAGGCAAATAGTGCCTTTGGAAGACTACACAAAAGAGTCTGGAAAAACAACCACCTGAAGAAATGCACAAAGATTAGCGTGTACAGAGCCGTTGTCATACCCACGCTCCTGTTCGGCTCCGAATCTTGGGTCCTCTACCGGCATCAGCTACGGCTCCTAGAACACTTCCATTAGTGCTGTCTCCACTCCATCCTCAACATTCATTGGAATGACTTCATCGCCAACATTGAAGTACTCGAGCTGGCAGAGTCCGCAAGCATCAAATCCATGCTGCTGAAGTCTCAACTGCGCTGGGTGGGTCACGGCTCCAAAATGGAGGACCATCGCCTTCCAAAGATCGTGTTATATGGCGAGCTCTCCACTGGCCACCGAGACAGAGATGCACCAAAGAAGAGGTACAAGGACTGCTTAAAGAAATCTCTTGGTGCCTGCCACATTGACCACCGCCAGTGGGCTGATATCGCCTCCAACCGTGCATCTTGGTGCCTCACAGTTCGGCGGGCAGCAACCTCCTCTAAAGAAGACCGCAGAGCCCACCTCACTGACAAAAGACAAAGAAGGAAAAACCCAACCAACCAATTTTCCCTTGCAACCGCTGCAACCATGCCTGCCTGTCCCACATCGGACTTGTCAGTCACCAACGAGCCTGCAGCAGACGTGGACATATCCCTCCATAAATCTTGTTCTGCGAAGTCAAGCCAAAGAAAGAAGAAGAATTGGCAGTACAGATTTAAATGGCCAAGATTGGCTTCCACCATGCCGTAAATAAATTTAAAATAAAATAAAATTTAAATAAGATTTTTTTTTAATTCAGCATATAATAATCTCATATATACATAAAGATACAGTATCATGGCCTGGCTTTGTGAACGAAGATATAGAAAAGATTGTAGATATGACCGATGTCCTTCAAGCCAGCACAATGGACTTTTTAGGTGGAATGCAATGTGTGCAGTACTGGCCCCATGCTTTACACTCATGGCCTAGCACGCTGGGACAATGATAGCCAGGTCCTCAGGTCGTAGGTGTTATGTCAGAGGGTCCTTCTCCTAGATGGACAGCCTGGCAAGGCCAATGAGCCCCATCTGCCTGGGTTTAAAATCAGAGTTTTCCTTCTCTTAGGCTGGCTGCCAACCAAGGCTACTGAGCCCACTCCACCCATCCAGTTATACCGCCGGACACTCGGTCATGCCATAACAGTTAAAACGGAGCACACTGATTAGAAGTTGTTGCTGCAAATGCTGTAAGGCAGAAGAGGCCATTTGCAGTCACCTCCTGCCTGGCAAAATGGTCAGTGACCACGCAGCAATTACTACACCAAGAAAAGAGAGGCGATATATTATGTTTACACTTTCCCTCGGTGAGCAGGACATCAGGCCTGGAGCTAATCTGCCCTCCCCCCACCCCCTAAATAATATGTTAAAATAAATATCTATAAATATTTTGGGTTGATGTATATCATTATCGGATATTGCTCATCGATCTCACAATGTGTGGGTAGAAGCTATTTCCCAGCCTGGCACTCCTAATTTTGATGTTCCTGAACCTCTTTCGTGATGGTAGTGGGTCAGCGATAGTGCGTGCTGGATGGAAATAACATATAACATAACAATTACAGCATGGAAACAGGCCATTAGGCCCATCTAGTCCGCACCAAACCAAACACTCCTCTCTAGTCCCACCTACCTGCACAATGACCATAACCCTCCACCTTCTTCTCATCCATATACCTGTCCAGCTTTTTCTTAAATAATAAAATTGACTCTGCCGCCACTATTTCTCCCGGGAGCTCGTTCCACACCGCTACCACTCTCTGAGTAAAGAAGTTCCCCCTCATGTTACCTCTAAACCTCTGCCCCTTAACTCTTAACTTATGTCCTCTTGTTTCAATCTCTCCTACTCTTAATGGAAATAGTCTATCCGCATCCACTCTGTCTATCCCTTTCATAATCTTAAATACCTCTTTCAAATCCCCTCTCAACCTTCTACGCTCCAAAGAATAAAGACCTAATCTTCCCAATCTCTCCCTGTACTCTAGATGCTTAAACCCAGGTAACATTCTGGTAAATCTTCTCTGCACTCTCTTCACTCTGTTTATATCCTTCCTATAATTAGGCGACCAGAACTGCATACAGAACTCTAAATTAGGCCGTACCAATGCCTTATACAATCTCAACATCACTTCCCAACTCCTATATTCCATGCAATGATTGATAAAGGCCAGCATAATAAAACCCTTCTTCACCACCCTATTCACATGAGTTTCTACCTGCAGGGAATGATG
The DNA here is from genome assembly GCF_036971445.1 of Narcine bancroftii. Taxonomy (NCBI): domain Eukaryota; kingdom Metazoa; phylum Chordata; class Chondrichthyes; order Torpediniformes; family Narcinidae; genus Narcine; species Narcine bancroftii. Next base: position 51,980,993 of record NC_091477.1, read on the forward strand.
TACCGTTACTCCTAAATCCTACTGCTCTTCTGTATTCATCAATGCTCTCCCATTTACTACATATGTCCTGTTCTGATTCTTCTTACCAAAATGAAGCACCTCACACTTATCAGCATTAAATTCCATCTGCCATTTTTCAGCCCACTTTTCTAAGCAGCCCAAATCCCTCTGCAATCCTTGAAAACCTTCTTCATTATCCATTATTCTGCCTATCTTAGTATCGTCTGCATATTTACTAATCCAATTCACCACCCCATCATCTAGATCATTAATGTAAATAACGAACAACAATGGGCCCAATACAGATCCCTGAGGCACACCACTGGTTACCGGCCTCCAACCTGACAGACAATTTTCCACTACCACTCTCTGGCCTCTCCCTTTCAGCCAATGTTCAATCCATTTGACTATCTCAAAATTTATACCTAAAGACTGCACCTTCCTAACTAACCTTCCATGTGGTACCTTATCGAAGGCCTTACTGAAGTCCATATAGACAACATCCACCGCGCTACCCTCATCCACATTCCTAGTCACCTCTTCAAAAAATTCAATCAGATTGGTCAAACAGGACCTTCCGCCCACAAATCCGTGTTGAGTGCTCCTGATCAGACCCTGTCTATCCAGATATTTATAAGTACTATCTCTAAGAACTTTCTCCATTAATTTACCTACCACAGACGTCAAACTTACAGGCCGATAATTGCCAGGCTTCCTCCTTGAACCCTTTTTAAATAACGGAACCACATGCGCAATACGCCAATCCTCCGGCACTATCCCCATCTCTAATGACATTTGGAAAATTACCGTCAGAGCCTCTGCTATTTCCTCATTTACTTCTCTCAATGTCCTGGGGAAGATCCCATCTGGTCACGGAGACTTATCCACCTTTATATTCCTCAAAAGCCCTAACACTACATCTTTCGTAATCACTATATTCTCCATATTTACCCAATTTGCTTTTTTTTTATCTCACATATCCCAATATCCTTATCCTTGGTGAATACCAAAGAAAAGAAACTGTTCAATATCTCCCCCATTTCTCTAGGCTCCACACACAGTTTTCCGCTCTGATTCTCTAAGGGACCAATTTTGTCTCTCGCTTTCCTTTTACTATTAACATATTTGTAGAACCCTTTTGGATTAATTTTCACCCTGCTTGCTATAGTCTCCTCGTACCTTCTTTTAGCTTTCCTAATTCCTCTCTTAAGATTCCTCTTACATTCAATGTATTTTTCAAACATCTCCTTAATTCCATGCTTCTTATACCTAATGTACGCCTCCCTTTTTCTTCGAACCAAGTTTCCAATATTCCTTGAAAACCACGGCTCTCTCAAACCTTTTGCCCCTCCTTTTAACCTAACAGGAACATAAAGCTTTTGCACTCTCAAAATCTGATCTTTAAAAGACTTCCATCTATCTACTACATCCTGCCTATAAAACAAATTGTCCCAATGCACACCCTGTAAGTCCTTTTGCATCTCCTCAAATCTAGCTTTTCCCCAATCAAAAACCTCAACCCTTGGCCCTGACTTATCTCTTTCCATAATGACATTGAAGCTGATGGCATTATGATCACTGGTGTGAGAGGTGAGTAAACTTGACATAAAAATATGAAAGATGGGGAAACTAGTACAGACACATGGAGTGATGGATTAAACCAGTATGAACAGGCTAAGCATGGAAATTAGGATGCAGGAAGCAGAGTCAGCCTATGTAAGATAAGAACCTTCTATTCCTTTCAACAGGATCAGTGAGCCCACCGTATGAATAAGATAAGGAGAGGGTCTTTGGCTTGGCTTCGCGGACGAAGATTTATGGAGGGGGTAAAAAGTCCACGTCAGCTGCAGGCTCGTTTGTGGCTGACAAGTCCGATGCGGGACAGGCAGACACGATTGCAGCGGTTGCAGGGGAAAATTGGTTGGTTGGGGTTGGGTGTTGGGTTTTTCCTCCTTTGCCTTTTGTCAGTGAGGTGGGCTCTGCGGTCTTCTTCAAAGGAGGTTGCTGCCCGCCAAACTGTGAGGCGCCAAGATGCTCGGTTTGAGGCGTTATCAGCCCACTGGCGGTGGTCAATGTGGCAGGCACCAAGAGATTTCTTTAGGCAGTCCTTGTACCTTTTCTTTGGTGCACCTCTGTCACGGTGGCCAGTGGAGAGCTCGTCATATAACACGATCTTGGGAAGGCGATGGTCCTCCATTCTGGAGACGTGACCCATCCAGCGCAGCTGGATCTTCAGCAGCGTGGACTCGATGCTGTCGACCTCTGCCATCTCGAGTACTTCGACGTTAGGGATGTAAGCGCTCCAATGGATGTTGAGGATGGAGCGGAGACAACGCTGGTGGAGAGGGTAAGGAATAATAGAATGTAGGAAGTTGAGATAGTCGGATGAGATAAGGGTCTCCTAGCCCTAGACAGAAGTACCAAGTTCTACATATATAATTAGTAAGCCATACACAGATTTATCAAGTTATGCATATTTAATTAGTAAACCCTAGACAGGATTAGCGAACTCTGCATATGAAGGGACTGTAGCTTTGCGAGTTGGAAAGGTGTGAATGTAAGGGGGAGGGTATTCTGATACTGAAATTCACTTTATAAAAGTTGGGTGAGCCCCAGTGTATGTGTGTATTCCCAGGGTAAGGGGAAGCACCCAACTTTGCATTGTTGTTGTAATAAATGTTCTTTGTTCTCAATTTTTGTCTCGAGCAATTTCTGTTAAGGTATTTCTATTTCTAACTCTGGACCCGAAGTGCTCGCCAACACTAACCTCCGTCACTTGACCCATCCCATTTGCCAACTGTAGATCTAACACTGCTCCTTTTCTGGTCGGCACCTCTACATATTGTTGTAAAAAACTATCTTGCACGCATTTCACAAACTCTAACCCATCCAGCCCTTTCACAGAATGTGTTTCCCAATCTATATGTGGAAAATTAAAATCTCCCATAATTACAACCCTGTGCTTATCACAAATATCCACTATCTCCCTACAGATTTGCTCCTCTAGGTCTCGGTCCCCTCCGGGTGGTCTATAATACACCCCTACAAGTGTAACCTCTCCTTTCCCACTCCTCAGTTCCATCCAAATGGCCTCCGTGGACGAGCTCTCTAATCTAGCCTGCCTAAGCACCGCTGTAATATTCTCCCTGACAAGCAATGCAACACCACCTCCTCTTGCCCCTCCGACTCTATCACACCTAAAGCAACGAAACCCAGGGATATTCAGTTGCCAATCACATCCCTCCTGCAACCATGTCTCACTAATCGCTACCACATCATACTTCCAAATATCAATCCACACCTTCAGCTCATCCACCTTTTTTACAATACTCCTGGCATTAAAATATATGAATTTCAGAGATTTCCCAATTCTTAATCCCTGTTTTCCCTCATCTTTAATAACAACATTATTTCCTTTTCCTGCCAATTGCCCTTCATCTTCTTCCAGAGCATTTCCTTTCTCTATCACCTGCCCATCCATATTCAAATACTAACTACAAACTTTCTTTGTTTGCATTCTAACCTTCTGCTTACTGCTCTGTACTATTTTGCTCCCTGCCCCCAAACATTCTACTTTAAAGGATCCTGAGTAGCTCTAGCAAATACCTCTGCCAGGATTCTGGTCCCCCTGGGATTTAAGTGTAACCCGTCCTTACTGTACAGGTCACATCTTCCCCTAAAAAGGTCCCAGTGATGCAGAAACTTGAAACCCTGCCCCTTACTCCACCCCTTCAGCCACGTGTTAATCCTCCACCTCATTCTATTTCTATTCTCACAGTCACGTGGCACAGGGAGTAATCCAGAGATTACTCTGAAAGGGTAATCTGTGATTCTTTGAGCCATATTTTCCCACATTGAGACTAAGGTTGCTGTTCTCGCACCATTTTATGAGCCTTCTAACCTCCTCCCTGTAAGCCAACATGTTATTGTGCCCAATGAGGCCATCAACTGTTATATCATCTGAATATTTGATGACTGTTTGAATTGAATCTGGCAGTGAAGTCATGGGTCAATGGCATGACTCAGTAGTAGACTGAGCACACAGCCTTGAGTTATGCCAGGCACTGCATGATGGGATTTGAAATTTTGCTGCCAACCCCGACTGATTGTGGTCTTTCGGATGAGAAATCCAAAATCCAGTTGCTGAGATGGGTGCTGAGTCCCAGCAAGAACAGTTTATCCACCAGCCTCTGAGATATGATGGTGTTGAATGCTGAGGTCAACCAACAACTAATTCAAATAAATATCTAAAATCTAAGGTGCATGAGGCTGAACACATTGGTTTAGAACATTGGAATGTAATCTTTGGCTTGGCTTCGCGGATGAAGATTTACGGAGGGGGTAAATGTCCACGTCAGCTGCAGGCTCGTTTGTGGCTGACAAGTCCGATGCGGGACAGGCAGACACGGTTGCAGCGGTTGCAGGAGAAAATTGGTTGGTTGGGGTTGGGTGTTGGGTTTTCCTCCTTTGCCTTTTGTCAGTGAGGTGGGCTCTGCGGTCTTCTTCAAAGGAGGTTGCTGCCCGTCAAACTGTGAGGCGCCAAGATGCACGGTTTGAGGCGATATCAGCCCACTGGCGGTGGTCAATGTGGCAGGCACCAAGAGATTTCTTTAGGCAGTCCTTGTACCTTTTCTTTGGTGCACCTCTGTCACGGTGGCCAGTGGAGAGCTCGCCATATAACACGATCTTGGGAAGGCGATGGTCCTCCATTCTGGAGACGTGACCCACCCAGCGCAGCTGGATTTTCAGCAGCGTGGACTCGATGCTGTCGACCTCTGCCATCTCGAGTACTTCGACATTAGGGATGAAAGCGCTCCAATGAATGTTGAGGATGGAGCGGAGACAACGCTGGTGGAATCGTTCTATGAGCCGTAGGTGATGCCGTTAGAGGACCCATGATTCGGAGCCGAACAGGAGTGTGGGTATGACAACGGCTCTGTATACGCTTATCTTTGTGAGGTTTTTCAGTTGGTTGTTTTTCCAGACTCTTTTGTGTAGTCTTCCAAAGGCGCTATTTGCCTTGGCGAGTCTGTTGTCTATCTCGTTGTCGATCCTTGCATCTGATGAAATGGTGCAGCCGAGATAGGTAAACTTGTTGACCGTTTTGAGTTTTGTGTGCCCGATGGAGATGTGGGGGGGCTGGTAGTCATGGTGGTGAGCTGGCTGATGGAGGACCTCAGTTTTCTTCAGGCTGACTTCCAGGCCAAACATTTTGGCAGTTTCCGCAAAACAGGATGTCAAGCGCTGAAGAGCTGGCTCTGAATGGGCAACTAAAGCGGCATCATCTGCAAAGAGTAGTTCACGGACAAGTTTCTCTTTTGTCTTGGTGTGAGCTTGCAGGCACCTCAGATTGAAGAGACTGCCATCCGTGCGGTACCGGATGTAAACAGCGTCTTCATTGTTGAGGTCTTTCATGGATTGGTTCAGCATCATACTGAAGAAGATTGAGGGTTGGTGCGAGAACACAGCCTTGCTTCACGCCATTGTTAATGGAGAAGGGTTCAGAGAGCTCATTGCTGTATCTGACCCGACCTTGTTGGTTTTCCTGCAGTTGGATAACCATGTTGAGGAACTTTGGGGGGCATCCGATGTGCTCTAGTATTTGCCAAAGCCCTTTCCTGCTCATGGTGTCGAAGGCTTTGGTGAGGTCAACAAAGGTGATGTAGAGTCCTTTGTTTTGTTCTCTGCACTTTTCTTGGAGCTGTCTGAGGGCAAAGACCATGTCAGTAGTTCCTCTGTTTGCGCGAAAGCCGCATTGTGATTCTGGGAGAATATTCTCAGTGACACTAGGTATTATTCTATTTAGGAGAATCCTAGCGAAGATTTTCCCTGCAATGGAGAGCAGCGTGATTCCCCTGTAGTTTGAGCAGTCTGATTTCTCGCCTTTGTTTTTGTACAGGGTGATGATGGTGGCATCACGAAGGTCCTGAGGCAGTTTTCCTTGGTCCCAACAAAGCTTGAAAAACTCATGCAGTTTGACATGCAGAGTTTTGCCGCCAGCCTTCCAGACCTCTGGGGGGATTCCATCCATACCTGCTGCTTTGCCACTTTTCAGTTGTTCAATTGCCTTATATGTCTCATCCTGGGTGAGGACCTCATCCAGCTCTAGCCTTAGGAGCTGTTGAGGGAGCTGGAGCAGGGCGGAATCTTGGACTGAGCGGTTGGCACAGAAAAGAGATTGGAAGTGTTCTGACCATCGGTTGAGGATGGAGATCTTTTCGCTGAGGAGGACTTTGCCATCTGAGCTGCGCAGCGGGCTTTGGACTTGGGGTGAGGGGTCGTACAAAGCCTTTAGAGCCTCGTAGAAACCCCTGAAGTCGCCAATGTCCGCGCTGAGCTGGGTTCGCTTGGTGAGGCTAGTCCACCACTCATTTTGGATCTCCCGGAGTTTGCACTGAAGATGGCTGCATGCGCGACGGAAGGCTTGTTTCTTCTCTGGACAGGACGGCTTTGTAAGGTGAGCCTGGTGGGCAGCTCACTTCTTTGCCAGCAGCTCCTGGATTTCCTGGCTGTTTTCATCGAACCAGTCCTGGAGGAGAAGCCCAGTACCTCTTCAGTGGATGGTAGTCTTCAGCTGATCCCAGAGGTTTTCAGGGGACGGGTCCGTGAGGCGGATTGCATCGTCGAGCTTTGCTTTGAGGTTTGCCTGGAAGTTTCCTCTCACTTCGTCTGACTGCAGGTTTCCAACATTTAACCTCTTTCTGGGGGCTTTACTGTTCCTGGGCTTTGGCTTGAAGTGAAGGTTGAGCTTGCAGTGAACCAGCCGGTGGTCAGTGTGGCATTCCGCGCTGGGCATGACCCTGGTGTGGAGCACATCTCGTTTGTCACTTTCTCGCACCAGGATGTAGTCCAGGAGGTGCCAGTGTTTGGATCGGGGATGCATCCAGGTAGTCTTAAGGCTGTCCCTCTGCTGAAAAAGGGTGTTTGTAATGACAAGCCGCTGTTCTGCGCAGAGCGCACTTGCTGACACCATGCTTGCCCAGGATTCCTGGCCAGGTTACTGAGTCTTTGCCGACGTGAGCGTTGAAGTCAGCTGTAGGAGTGCGTTGGATGAGGTTGCGCAGGTCAGTGTAGAACTTGTCCTTTTCTGCTGGTTCCGCCTGGAGGGTTGGAGCATAGACACTGTTGTTTTGAAGGGGGAGTCGCATGGACATGATTCGGTCCGAGTGGCCTGTCGGAAGGTTTTCGAGTTTGGAGGCAATGACGTTCTTGACCATGAAGCCTACACCAGATAGGCGTCGTTCATCCAAAGGCTTGCCAGACCAGTGGAGTGTGTAGCCCGCGCCGCGTTCTTGGAGGCTGCCTACATCTGCCAGGCGGACTTCACTGAGAGCGGCTATGTCGATGTCAAGTCTGAGGAGTTCATGTGCAATGAGGGCAGACCGACGTTCAGGTCGGTGGCTGTCAGCCTTGTCTAGCATGGTTCTGATGTTCCAGGAGAACGTGGAGGGGGAGGATGTGGAGGGTGAGGACGTGGAGGACGTGGAGGGAGAGGACGTGGACTTGTCCTCGGGCCTGCGCAAAGGAGCAGTGTGCGCAGTACTGGCCCACGGTTCATGTGCCGTGGCCAAGCAAGCTGGGACGTGGGTTGTAGGTTTTATATCAGAGTTGCCTTCTCCTATGCAGGTTTCTTACCTGGGCTGGAGGGGTCTGCCTCCCCTCCTAGGTCGGTCCATACTGCCCGGACCGGGGCCGCCGCCTCCAACTCTCTGTCCGGACCGGGGCCGCCGCTGCTCTCCCTGTGCCCAGACTGGGGCCACCACCTCCCCCTTGCTCCTGCCCGGATCGGGGCCGCCGCCGCCTACCCTCTGCCCGGACCGGTACCTATAATGTAATACTACATTTAGAATGCAACAGCACCCTTCACAGAAATGAGGCCCCAGCGAGGAACGAACTCACAACCCCTGGTTTATAAGTCCAGTGCTCTAACCACTGAGCTGAAGGAGCCTCAGCCAGTTTGGCACAAGGGTGGGAAGTTTAGTCCTCAGAGATGTGTGAAATCTAATGTATTGTTCACAATGATATCACAGGCCTCGTGCCCTCTGCACAATTAGTTGCAGAGTTGCACAAAAATGTATGAGCCTTGCAAATTAAAAGGGGAAGTGTTACAGCTTAGCTGGTGTTGTACTGCTCTGCAGCTGCAGGTCATGCAGTTAATCCTGACCTTGGTTGCTGTCTGACCTTGAATGCTGTCTCTGTGGAGTTTACATGTTAGCCCTATTACCACATGGAGTTCCCCTAGGTGCTCCTGTTTTCTCCCAAAGATGTACTAGTAGGTTAGTTGGCTATCCTAAATTATCTCTTGGATACATAAACAACAAAAGTACCAATGGTGGATATGTGCAAGAGAGAATAAATTGCAGGGTTGCAGGGAAATAAGTAGAAGGGGAATATAAGGGTGGGATTGCTTTCTTGGGAGTGGCAGGAAGCCAATAAAAGTCCCTTGGCACCTATCCTGCATATGTATTGTATGTCAGGTTGTGTGTCTGCATGGTTTTCTGATTCAGATTTCAGTTTATTGTCAGAGTTCAATCATAACATCATATACAACCCTGAGATTCTTTTTCCTGGAGATGCAGCAGAATTACTATTAATTAGTAGTGCAAAAAAAAAACTCCACACAGCTTTTACATGTAAATAAATAAAGAACTGTAAACAGATAGAGAATGTAAACAAACTTTGCACAATGCAAAGAGAATTTTAAAAAAATCAATAAAGTGCCTTAAATAAGTCCTTAAATGTGTCTCTGAGTTTGTTGTTGAGGAGTCTGATGATGGGGGAGTAGCAGCGGTTCTTGAACCTAGTGGGGCTTGTCTTGTGGCACCTGTATCTAGAGGCACTGACGTGTTTTCTTCACAATGCCATTGATGGGTTAGGTCCAGGAAAGGTCCTTGGAGATAGTGACTCCCAAGAACTAAATTTTGCTCATTCTCTCCACCTCTTATCTCCCAATGATCACTGCTTCTATACATCTGGCTTTCCTGAAGTCAACAATCAGCTCCTTGGTGACATTGAGTACAAAGTAAAAACACAAAATGCTGGAGAGACTCAGCAGGTCAAATGTGTCCTTTATGTAGCAAAGGCAAAGGTACAGAACTGGTGTTTTGGGCTTGAGCCCTTCATCAAAGTATGAGAAAATGCTGCGCAAAAGGGTAGGAGGGGGAAATGGGGTGGCAAGGCAGGAGATGATAGTCAGAGAAAGGAGGTGGGGACAGCAGCAATGAGGGAGAGGGGGGATGGCTGGGCTGTGTGGATGAAATAATTGGAAGGACAGGAAAGGGGGAGGGGAAAGAAAAGGCGAGCAGGTTTAATGGAAAGCAGTAAAGCCAACGTTCATGCCATCTGGCTGGAGAGTACCCAGCCGGAAAATAAGGTGTTGTTCTTTCGATCTGCAGGTGGTCAGGGTGGGACAGTACATAAGGCCATGGACAGACAGGTGACCCAGAATTAAAACGGTTGGACACATTCAGCCAAGTTGCACCAGTGACCGGAGAACACTGTTTTGTCAGGATGCACTTGTACGATCAGATGACACTAAACTTGATTTGACTTGAATGTAAAGCTTTTTAATGTGCATGGGTTAGCTGCTCCATGTACTCTGAATGTAAAAAACTGAGCAAATTCAAGCATCAACTGTGTTATGATGCTGGAATAAGCTACTTGCATTAGATTTCTCCACACCACCCTTTCAATATATTGCATCAACGTTCATAGGGTAAATTAATGCAGGAAGACAGTATCCCTGCTCAATAAAAGTGGGGTAATCTGCTCCAGGAACCAACTTGCTGATGGCACAGAGGAAGATTCCTGAAACTCCTGGGCAGCACTTTCCTTCATCCTTCTTTCTCCTCTCCTATACCTGCCCATCACAAATGCTCCTGGAACAAAAAAAAATGGGAAAATTCCCCTTCATAGTGCAAAGGTGCTGTATTTTCCTTCCTGTTTCCCAGCCACATCTTGCAGCAAACTATGAGGGTACTCTAAAATCAGGGTATAGTCAGAATTTTTGGAAAACTTGCTGAACTCAATGGAACAAACTACATGAAAAAGTCAAAACAACTTCACACATTCACTATGGAAACAGGAAATACTGCAAATTTGACCAACCCCCCAAAAATTACCAATTTTTAAAAATCAAGTGGATCTGCATTTCAACCATCTTGCACTTTCTCTTCGATATTACTTTCTACTTTCATCTTGTGGACAAAGAGATGGGGAAGCAGGTTGGCCGATAAACCTTCTGACTTTTAGGTTGGATGGAACAAGAATTCTTTTGCAAGATGAATTGCACTATATAAGCTACTGTGGTTTAATACAACCAATTTACTGTTATTGAAAGAAATGTAGAGTTTGCCAGTGCCTCTGTATTTTCAATTCAGGCTCAACTTGGCCATTTCCCTCAGCAATCAAAATGAATTATTATTTAACTCAGTGTGACAGGACTATTCCACTCGATGCTTTTAACAGTTTATAATTAGTGAGACTGAGCGGCCCAAACATTCATAATATTATCAAAAAATTGCATGAGTTTACAGTTGTGAATGATCATTAATGGCTTTTGCTTTTTATTCTGCTATCAATTAGAGGTTTAGCCCATGGCTTCCAGTAATTTCACAACAATAAAAGCATTTGAAACATCTCATTATTGGTCAAAAAATCATATTAGTTTTCCACATTTGGATGCACATCATTAATTAGCATTATTGTTTTGAAAAGCTTACCATTTTTTCCCACAAAATTTATGCTCTTTCAAGTCAAGTGTATTGATTTTAATAGAACATTGAATCTGATTCTCCACCCAAGTCCCACTATGAATAATTCTTGCAGCGTGTTTCAACAGAACCTCAAGGAACTGCTATTTTTCTCTCTATCAGAAATCGTACAGTTTAAACAAGTGTGACATTGGCTGTGATCCAAAGTAGTAGCATGGCAAATGAGAAAGTTGAGACAAATATGGTAGAGAAATTAAAACTAACAAGTCCATTAGGCATGATAGGTAGGGGCAGGACAGGGAACAGGAAGCAGGTAATAGACTAAGGTAAGTTAAACAAGAAAGTCTGCAGATGCTGGGCCAAGTGCAATATACAAATGTGCTGGAGAAACTCAGCAGGTCATGCAACATCCATAGAAGTAAAAGGTAACAATTCAGGCCTCTGTAAAGGAAATAACAAAAACAGGTGGGTGCCAGAATATAATGATGGCAGGGGGTGTGGGAGGAGCATAGGAGAGGAGAGGAGGGAGGAAGGGGCAGGGGTGCAGCACAGGCTAACTGGTAAGAAGAGGTCATAGGTAGATGTAGGTTGGAGGGTAGAAGAGAAAACAATTGAGAAGTGATGGGGAGAAGGAAGGGAGAGGGGTGGGGAGTTGGAGATAGAGACAAAGGGAAAGAGAAATTCAGAGGCAGGGTTCAATGGAAATTGGAGGTTGATGTAAATGCTATCTGGTTGGAGACTGCCCAGACAGAATATAAGGTTTTGTTCCTTTATTTCTGGAAAAACTCAGCAGGTCAGGCATCATCCATCAGAAGTAAAGGTTGACCATCATTTTGGACCTGAGCCTTTGATAGACTAAACTGCATTTACTTTAGAACAGGTGCTTATCCTTTTATCTGAGACCCTTGGGACTGGATTCTTCTCAGTATTCAGATGATTCTGGATTATACAATTAAAATCTCTCTCTTTGGCTTGGCTTCGCGGACGAAGATTTATGCAGGGGGTAAAAAGTCCACATCAGCTGCAGGCTCGTTTGTGGCTGACAAGTCCGATGCGGGACAGGCAGACACGGTTGCAGCGGAAAATTGGTTGGTTGGGGTTGGGTGTTGGGTTTTTCCTCCTTTGCCTTTTGTCAGTGAGGTGGGCTCTGTGGTCTTCTTCAAAGGAGGTTGCTGCCCGCCAAACTGTGAGGCGCCAAGATGCACGGTTTGAGGCGTTATCAGCCCACTGGCGGTGGTCAATGTGGCAGGCACCAAGAGATTTCTTTAGGCAGTCCTTGTACCTTTTCTTTGGTGCACCTCTGTCACGGTGGCCAGTGGAGAGCTCGCCATATAACACGATCTTGGGAAGGCGATGGTCCTCCATTCTGGAGATGTGACCCATCCAGCGCAGCTGGATCTTCAGCAGCGTGGACAGTACAGATACACGCAAGACATAAGCTCTTTTTATGGAGAGACTCCGCATTGAAGCTGACTCAATGAACAATGGCCTTCTTTGTTATCCATAATCAACCATGCAGCTGAAACTTCTCCACTGTGCCCTTGCCTGCCTCCTTCTGACCCAGCTGCCATTGGGTTCCTTCCCAATGGACCCTCTGCACTGGCTTGGCTGCTGGTTGGGGGGGGGGTCCCCATCACTTGCTCCTGCCTCGGGCCTTTGCTCTTGCTCTTGAAGAGGTGACAGACAGAATTGATGAGGGTAGGATGGTGGACATGTCTAAATGGATTACGGCAATTCCTTTGGCAAGGTCCCTCATGGTACCATGAGGGTCTACCCTCATGGTAGACCCTCAGGGTCAGATCATATGGGATCAAAGGTGAGCTGGATTAAATGGACATATATTTGGGTGGGTGAAAGGAGTAAGAGGGTGGTAGTGAAGAGTTGTTTTCCAGATTTGAGACCTGCGACCAATTGTTTACCATAGGGACTGTTGTTTGTCATTCTATTAATGATTTGGATAAGAACATAGCTGGCATGATTAGTAAGTTTGCAGATAACATCAAAATAGTTGACATAATGGACAGTGAAGGTCTGAGGTTACAGAAAAATCTGGGTCAACTTGGAAAAAGGAACAGCAGATGAAATTTAACTTGGAGAGTGATTAAGTTTGGCAATTTTGGACCTCTAGAGTGAATGGCAAAATCCTGGAGAGTGTTGCCAAACAGAAAGACCTAGGGGCACAAGGACATTGTTCCCTTAAAGTGTTAAGCTAGTTAGACAAGCTGGTAAAAAAGCTTTCATCAGTCTAGACATTGAGTAGAAGAGTTGGAACATTTGTTATCGTTGTGCGAGATGTTGGTAAGAGTGTACTTGCAGTATTGAATGCAGTTCTTATTACCATCCTAAAGGAATGATAAGATTAAGCTGGAATGGGTGCTGATGAGCATACGGATGTTACCAGGACTGTAAGGCTGGGATTATTTTCCCTGAAGCAAAGTAGCCTGAGGGGTAACCTTACAGAAGTTTATAAAAGCATGGAAGTCACAGTGTATTCCTGAGGTTTTGGAGTCTAGGTCTAGAGGAGAAAGTTTCATGTGGGAAGGTCAAGTTTTAAAGGGGACCTGAGGGGGAGGTTTTTCACACTGAGGGTGATCAGTATATGGGATCAGCTGCCAGAGGAAGTGGTAGAGGCGAGTACAATCACAATGTTCAAAATATATTTGAGCAAGTTCATGGGAAGGAAATGGTTACAGAGATATGGGGGAAATGCAAGCAAATAGGACTATTTGGTCAGCATGGATGAGTTGGACCAAAGAGCCTGTTTCCATGCTGCTTAAGATTCTACAATGTTCGAGACTCAATATTTTCCAACCGTTTTTGATCAGAACTATTACATCCACGTTTTCAGACAGCAGGTAATGGTGATGGTGACGAGACATAATTTATATTTGCTCACTTATCTACTGTCATCTCCTATGGGATGTTTCATTTAATTATCTTGAAATCATTGGACCTTCTTCCTTCTCCATCTATACTTCTGAACCTACTAACATCTCTAAACTATTGCAATCTCACTCAAAAGGACCAAAACTTCATTTCACTTTTCCTTTTGCCAGATGAGTATTTCCAGCATTTTCTCTTTCAAAGAGATTAGAGTAGCATTGAGGAAACTATAAGTGGCTTAGTGTTCTATTACTACAAGTTTACTCTTTTATCAGACCTTTCTGTCAACGTGCCCTTATTTCCATTTCAACATCACTCCTTTAAAAGATAAAAACATAAATTAATCATAGCAGTTTTTTGGAAAATGTTCAGAAATTACAATAAATTTCAGCATCATGAGGAATCAGGATAGAATTGTGTATTTTTTGCTCGAGGTAAAGTTAGGCTTCCTTAACTCCAATAATTTATTTTGGGGCAGGAATGGTTTCGACTGAAACTAGAGTCCTTGTTTTAAAAAAAGTAACTGAACTTATCTGTTCCAATGATAATGTTTTCAGGTTTTCCCCGAATCAACCCATGGAGTTTACAGACAGGAAGCTTAAATATCAAGTGATCAACCATTACTTCCTTTTTAGGTGACGTGCTGTGGTTTTCTCAGAATTTACGCCTGACCTAACACTTTTCAGAAGAAATTACAACTCCTCTTTCCTAATTTTCTTTTTATGGAACTTTAATCATTGTTTCAAATTAAAAAAAAATCAGCTCCAGGGAACTGAATAAATTATCTTTATTACTGCAATATACTGGCAGATTGAGCTTAGAAACTTCATTGTGGCATCTTGTCATATGCTTCAAGTGACCGGGATGCAAAGGGAACTTCCCACAGCTAAAAATGTAACCAGACGTGTGAATGGAATCCACGCTTATGCAAATTAACTGCACATTTTCCTTTATATACACAAATGTTTATGATCTGGTCACATTTCTTGTTCATTGTAGGTGTTCAGTAAATTAAAATAAAGTTGTATTCAGTTATTAATTGATACCAGCTCAAAAAAATGATGTGTAATGAGTGTGTGGGAGTGGAAACTGCTCAATCATCCTGAGTAAGTTTCAGAAGTAAAGATGGGACAGAAAAATGAAATGATACATAAGGCATAGACAAAAGCTATGAGAATGTGTCACTGAAAGCCCCGGACGTGAAAACGCAGCCAGGTAATTGATTTCTTTTGTTGTTGCACACGTTAAGATGGACTGGTCTGACACTATCAATTCATTATCCCAATAATCTACAAATGTTTTTTTTAAGATTCAAATGGTTGCTGCATACATTGAGAGGGAAGAAAAGTAAAATATATGGTTGAAAACAATACTTGTTTAATTTGTTACCTGCGTGCAATTGGATTGGTAAATCTTTTAATTCATACAAGAATTTAGTCTGTGACATAATGTATAAGGATGGAACTTAATGCAAAATAAGAAAATGTTATATATTTATGTTAAAGGTATTATTAATTGAACTTTACAAAATAAATTTGACGCAGGAATATTTCAGCATTCTGCTGATATAACATTTTTTACTAGGTCCACATATATCCAGCTATTTTAATTTAATCAATATTTGTAAAGAGCCAATTACATTTTGTGACACTGTCATTGCCTATTGACACCTGCACAAAGGCAAAGAAGAATCTGCTAAATAATACCAACAAATTTACTACTGATAAAATATTTTAACATGTCTGGTAACAAATAGTACTTGAAATTAATATGAATGGTTTGGACAAAATTCTGCAACAGAGAACAAAATTATACACATTTACTTTAAACATTACAATATATTCCACTTTCAAGTATGAAAAATATGATTTTTTTAAATGAAATCTACTGCTAAAATTGGTCTCTTCCATTTTTAACTTTCTACAACTAATTGGAATTAACAATGTTTAACATAAGATGGAGCTGATGTACATCACAAGCTCGATTTAAATATGTGCTCAGATTACTGTGCAATAGCCCAATTTAAAAATCCACAAACAATGAAAAATGCTTTGATCACAACAGACTTTAAGAACAAATGCAATTCCAAAATTTAAATCTGTGAACAAATGACAGGCTGAAAGTATTCTTCATACCTCAGGTGGCAGGAAAAATCTCGATTTTGCACTTCACTGTTTTAGATACGTCTGTTACATCAATTGTGGTAGAGCAAGTTCTTTGGTGGTGCTATTTTCAAAACTTGAATGCTTTGTATTACAGCTAAAGGCCAACAGCAGCATTGATCAAATGGTAATCTATAGTTTTTGTGTATTTGATATTCTTTTCAATAACTTTCCATACTTCGATTTGTACAGTATTGCTAAATGCATGAAAGTAAAACAAAAACACAATCTCAAATATGTAGTTTCACTAGGAATATGTTCAAAAACTTGCAGTTATTTAATTGAAATTATAGTTTTAATACCAACTTCTTAAATTTGCTCCAGTCTGAATAATGTAAAATTGTTTATTTTCCTCACCCAAGAACTCCCAGAGTTGAATTCCGTAATATTAATCCTCCTTCAAAATTTCATCATAATTTGAGAAGTATATCAATTTATGTGGCAAAACATGACATCTGCAGACACTGATAAAAACACAGAATTTCTGGAGGAACTCAGTGGGTCATGCAGCATCCACAGGAGGTAAAGATTTATAGCTGATATTTTGGGCCTGAACTTACCAGAAAAGAAATAAAATACAGGAAAAGTTGTGTAATCTTGTGTAAAGTTGTCTGGGATCTCTTACACATTCCTTACATAAATTGCATCCGACGAACAAAAGTGGTGACTTCCTATCGAGTGAGCTGATGTATCCCCGTTTATCAACAAAGAGTGTGGATTAATAGCCAATTACACCTCACATATTAATAAAATTACTTATTGTTTTAAATTCCTTGTTACCCTAGCAACATTCTAGTCCGTTTTTTTTTAACATAAGCTAACAAAATTGCATTATCACCCATATTTTAAAAAGAAGTATTGCAAAATTTTGTTAGCAGGTCATTAGTTAGAAGATGTATTCTGTTCATGGGTGGAGGAATTTTAAGCTGCATGTACAATTCGTTTTTTAACTGTGGAATTTGTAAAGGATCATGAGAACAAATAACCTGTTTATCTTACCAAGGAAGCAAACACGTATTGAGGCAGTGTTTCAAAATCATTTCACCAAGAATTAAATAATTATGGAAAACTTATTAAAAACAATAGACTTCTGTTCACAGAGAAGGAAGTTGCTTCTTGAAACATCATTTTGAATTAGAATGTTTTCTTTTTTGAAATTAATTGATCATCTATTGATGTTCACATAAAAGGCAACATATTCACAACCAATTCACATGCAAATGTAATTATTGACTAATCCCCCTTTCATGATCTAATTGGTATTTGAATTATTTTGGCACCTGTGTTTTGCATAAAGAATAATATCCACATTAAATTGTCAATTATTGTCATTAAACCTATTTAAAATTCGGTTAGATAAATTTTTACATGATAGAGGAATTAGGGGATATGGGGAGAAGGCAGGTAGGTGGAGTTAGGTCATAAATTAGATCAGCCATGATCGTATTGAATGGCGGAGCAGGCTCGATGGGCTATTTTTGGCCTACTCCTGTTCCTACTTCCTATGTTCCTATTATCCACTCAAGTTGTTACAGTGTATCTCAATCAACTTCCCTCACTTAAACAATAATGAACTGAATTATGTTTGAGCCAATTATTAGTTGAAGATTGAAATTAATACATACTTTCAAGTTCTTATGCTTTTGGGAAACATATTGTTTAAAAAATTCTATATTAGAATCCTTGTATTGGTTATATTGATCCACCATTTAAGATGACATGTTTCACCTATAACTAGCAATATTTTGTTGGTTGTTTTAGATCATTTTTCTTCAGCCTATTGATAATAAACATATTTAGACATCAAAATGAAAAAGGATAGAACATACGATAGGTTTCCGATTAGCCCTCACAACGCTCCCCAAACACTTCAGCTTCCACTCCTTGGAATTTGTGCAAACCACGCATTTTTGAAAAGGCTTGAGTTTCATTTTCATCACCCAAATGCTAAGCAGAAAATTTGCTCAACTAGATTATCACAGACAACTGCACAACTCAATATTTGTCAAAGGTGTTCAACCAAAATATTTCACTACAACACTGGTTTAACTCAATGCAATTCTCTTAGACCAAACTTCTAATCTGGTAACTGAATGTTCAGAGCAAAAATTATATTCGGAATCACTTATTTTAGCAATAGATGATTGTAATAGAATGGGATTTTAAATTGAAAAAGAGTGCAATCTGGTTAATAATTTACAGCATAATATTTTGGGCTATAGACCTCTTGTCATGTTTTGGATCTTGGGTAACTTGTTATTTTTTCAGCATTTATTATTTATATTTAACATTTCATGCATTCCCACTTTTATTCTCATTCTGAAAAGATCTCATCAATTAAAACAGATTCTCAAAATTCTGAATGAATGATCTTATATACCTTGGAGTCAAAGTGTCTCCCCTTCTTTATCTGCTGCTTCATGACAAATGTAGAAGGCTTCATGAAAATGAAGCTAATGACATAAACAACTCAATACAACAATCATTATGATTCCTTTTGAATATCATTTCAACTAAAATGGGTGGCACGGTTAGTGTGGGGGTTAGCGCAACACTGTTACGGTGCCAGCAACCTAGCGCCGTCCGCAAGGAGTTTGTACATTTTCTCATTGTCTACATGGGTTTTGCTCTGGGAGCTTTGATTTCCTCCCACCTTTCAAAACATGCTAGGGGTTGTAGGTTAATTGGGGTATTTGGGTGGCATGGGCTTGTTATCGTGCTGTATGTCCAAATTAAATTTATAAATTAAGATTAAATTCAAAACAAATTCTTGCAAAATTTCTGATTTGTTACTGTTCAATTCTCTGTTTCTTAGACGACTGGAAATTTGTTTCATACTTAAGTTTTGACAAATGCAGTAATTACTACTCACTGATAACTTCATGATTTGTGATAGAACTAAATGAATCATTAAGATTCATCTAGAGCAGTTGAAAGTCAACTATTTTAGCATGGAGTCAAGTGTAAACCAGCCTGGTAATGATAGTTTCATTCCTTTCTAAAGTTTTATTTCCAGTTTTCTATGAAATAAACATATATTCTCACATTTTTCTCCATTATTACCTCAAGTATCTGATTTGGCATTGTAGTCATTACCTATAACATTGAATACTTTGAGAAATTTAAAACAAATAAATATCTTTATATTAATAGTCTCTCCATAGTGTATTCTATTCTATTGCAGAACATATTTCCAACTTAAGCTGAGTATATTTTTCTTACAATAAATGCTATAGTGAATCTTGTCAATTATGAATAATTGATTTAAGCAGTTATTTCAAGAATATTTCTCTGTCTCTTGTGTAGCATGGCAACAGATTGCTTAGCAATTTGTTTTAATGAACCATGTCCATTGACTGCAACATAAGTATGGAGGAATATACAGCATTTACTTTTCTGATCCTTTATTTTCTTCAACCTTTCCCTTTCTTTGCATCAAATATCATTCTGCCGGAGAAACTCAGCAGGTCGAGCAGCATCAGTGGGAGATGAAGAATGGTTAATGTTTTGGGTCAGAACCTTTTATAAAGTCTTTCCTGTGTCTCTAGATTTGGTTTTTATCTTTTCCTAGTTCTGAAGGGTTATTAACTTTAATCATTAACTGTTTCTTTCTCTATAAATGCTATCTGACCTGCTGAATGCTTCCAGCAGTTTCTGATTTTTATTTTTCATTTCTGATGTTTTTTTGATTTTGAGCATTTATTTTCACAGTTCATGGAGCACCAAGGCTGGTGTATTGCAACAGGGCTTGCAGTCATAAATTGCACAGTTACAGGGGCTATGCTTCATCGTGAGCTTTTGTTATTGACATTGGACCTGAGATAAATGCAGTCCTCATCTGGTTTCCACAGTGTGGCATCTTGCCAATTACAAAGTTGTTCATACGTGAAATGAAACAATTACTTGGAGCAACATCGACTTAGGACTGCAACTAGACGCATAACATCGACTTGTCCAATTTCTGTTAACACTCTCTCCGAGTCTCTTTCTCTTTCCAAACCTCTGTCTCCGTTCCTTCAACTCCCCACCCCTACTCCGAACCCAAGCCTGCTAGGAGCAGACAAGTGCACAAAACCCAATTTGTAGTCCCATCGTCCAAGACAGATAGTTTCAGAAATTCATTCTTCCCCCACACAATTAAAGGGCGGAATAATCTTCACCCGACCACACTCACACAACCAGACCCAATTAAATTTAAAACAGCGCTTCTTCAAACATCTCCTCCTTAAGCACACCCTCCCCCACCTCCAGCTTAAATTCCATATGGAATATTTTGAATGATCAAGAACCAAGAACCCTTTCTTTTCCCTTCCCTGTCAGAGAGCTACCCCTCTCCCTTCACTTTTGAGCCTTTTACCCTCCACCAGTGACCTATTGCTTGCTAGCTCATGCTTCTCCCCTACCCTTTCCGTCCTCCCTCCTCTGCCCTCCACTTCCCCCTCACCCCATATTTTTCTTCAGACACCTGCCTGTTATTGCTTACATCTGATGAAGGGCCCAGGCCTGATTAGTTGGTGACCCTTTATTTCCTTTGAATACTGTATGACCTGCTGAGTTTCTCCAGCACTTTTTGTATTGTGTTATACAAGCATCCCCCTCTTTACACCAGAGACACTAAGAAACATATTCGGGTGTCTTTAGTTGTGCAATGTAGGAACACATTTAAGTTGGGTTGAATGTTAGGAAGTAAGATATTTATTTTACAGCATATGGCCATTGGTGGCTAAACCAGGAATTATTTACCTTCCCCAATCATCTTTGAGAAGCTGGTGGTACAGTTCTCCAACAGTGCTACTGAATGCAGAGGTCTTGGCTTTAGACTTAGTGACAATGTAGGAATAGCAACACATTTCTAATTTAGATAGCATGGCAATGAGGGTGGAGCCATTCCACCAGCCTGGTCACATAAACCTCCCTCCCCTCCATTGACTCCATCCACAATTTCCACTGCATTGGAAAAGCAGCTAATATCTCAAAATTCTCATCTCCAGCCATACTCTTTTCACCCTCCTCCCATCGGGAGCAAGTGTGAGATCAAGGACAAGTTCAAGGACAGTTTCTTTCTCACTGTTTTCAGCCTTGTGAATGAACCTCACGCAAGTGGGATTATGTTGCCTTTGCTCAGTCTACCTGATCTCTCTCTCTCTGAAACTGCACTCTGCGCTGTGTTTTTTATGGCTCTTCTATATAAAGGTTGACTAGCTGGACAGTATGCAAAATGAAATTTCTCACTGTACCTTGATGCCCGAAACGTTGGTGATGCATCTTTATCTTTGCTAATATAAAGTACACTGTTTCTCCGGCATTGTGTTTTTACTGCAATCACGGGGTCTGCAGACTTTCGTGCTTTACTCACTGGTACCATGATGTGAACATGTAGCCAAAGCTAAAACTTAACAACCTCATTCTGAACTAGTCTTGTTTGAGATGGCATCCCTTCAAGCAAAATATAACTCAGCATTTAAAAAAAAACAATGTCTACTCAGAGGCTGTGCTGAAGCACAAAACTACTCGTGAAAATTTGTTTGCTGATAGAATAAGCAATTACACCAATTTAGGATCAAACAAAATTGTTTCAGCTGATGGCTACGCATTAAGACTTATCAGTTAATGTTAATTTTTCTGTGCCAGTAAAAATGCATACATTTTCTAATGAACTGAAAAGGAAGTTATTTGTTTTCAGTGGTAGCATAAGTAATTGAAAGGCCTCCAGGGAAGCTATTGTAATGTTTCAGGTGCTTTTTGTGTGGCACGGTTAGCACAACTGTTTAGTGCAAAACTGTTACTGCGCCAGCGATCAGGACAGGGGTTTGAATCACGCGTTGTCTGTAAGTAAATTCTACCCGTGTCTGCATAGGTTTTCCCCAGGGGCTCTGGTTTCCTCCCTCCATTCAAAACGTACCAGGGGTGGCAGTTCATTTGAGTCTAATTGGCCGAAAGAGCCTGTTACCGTGCTGTATGCCTAATGATTTTTTTAATGGCTTTTACCTGGCCAATCCATTTGAAACTTCAACTCAGTGTGATGAAACAAAAAATAAATAGTGAACCACAACATAACACAGCACTGGACAGTAAGATGTTCATTTGAAGTGGCTTCACTTGTGATCCATGTCCTGGCCTTCAGTAAGGGAATGATTCATTCTCTTTACTCTGGTTTCTACAGATGCCATGTCACTAAAGAACTCTGCACATGAAACTATCTTTAGGGGAGTACCAGGCCCAGCTGTGGTCCCATCTCATAGATTATTTCTTTTAGGTAAAGGATGCAGGGAGAAAGAGCAAGAGTGCCAGAGTACACAGAGGATTGTTTGAGTCTGCAACAGTACCTGTACCATTAAACCATGCATGGCCAAACAGATTATATGGAGTCACAGACATGTACTTGTTCCACCCTCTTCCCTCTCCCTCTTGGAGAGTAGTAGCTCATGACACTTGCCCGAGTCTCTGTACCCAAGTGTAATGATCAATTCCAGGCATTACTGGAACTGCTTCCAGTGACTGCTGTCGAGGACAGGCTGGCAGGCCTGAAATGGTGAAACCTGGTGCACAGTTGAAACCTTCATTGCTCCCTCATCTCACAATCTCACTTATTTGAAGGATGTAAATGATTGAACCGTACACCTCCCACTTTATCCCTTCCTCTTACCACTAGCCCTCCCCCCCTCCAACACTCCCTGCACCTGCAGCCCCAACTTTTCACCTATCACATTCCCAGGAAGAACCACAGATGGAATAACAAGCAATCCACAACACTGAAGAAACCCTTACTCATGGTTTAGTGTCTGATGCTCATGGTACTGACAATGAGTATAATTTATAGACCAGGTCAGAGGCAGGGCCTACGGGTGCCGAGATGGGTGAAAGGAAGTTGGCACGATTTCCAGAATCCCCAATGAGGCAGGGACTAGAAATCAAATTTATAAACGTAGTTATACAGCACGGTAACAGGCCCTTTCGGCTCATGAGTCTGTGCCACCCAATTACACCCAATTGACCAACAAACCCTTGGTACATTTCGATCGGTGGGAGGAACCACCGGGGAAAACACATGCAGGTAGTGTGGGATTCGAACCCCGGTCCTGATCACTGGTGCTGCAATAGCGTTGAACTAACTGCTACATCAACCGTGCTGCCCCTAAAACAAAAAAAATACAAAGAAGCTGGCAATCTGAAATAAAATCAGGACATACAGCAAACACTAGGCGCATCAGGGAGCATCTGTGGAGAAAGGAACAGAGTTAATTACCTTCCACTGGAAAAGGGAAATGGCAGGTATTCTAAGGTGCAGAGAGAAAAATATGTCTGCTCTAGAGAGGAGATCAAGGGAAACTGACTGACAGAAGCATTGGGTGTGTTGGTGAAGGTTTTGGCATTACGGATGTTCTGTTTGGATGTGATGGATAAGGACAGAGGAGAGAGGAAGTTAAATGATGCTTGAACCAGCAGGTACAAACACAGCAGCCTCTGGAAAGTAAAAGCTTCCCTTCTCCTGGCTCTTGATCCACCACAACGAGATGTTGTAGCCTTCAAACAATGGCTTATCAGTTAATGCAGGAACTGAGCACTATTGAATAAATGAACAGGAATTGGATAAGATGCTGACAGGGAAGAGCTTAAATCCATATTCTGGCTTCTCTAGAACACCACCGTTGTGTGTACCGATCAGCTCAGGGTTAGGAGGCACAGGTGATCTGAAAGAAGAAAGTGGAAAACGAATTTGTAATATCTCATCTGTTTCCTTTCATCCCTTAACTTACCTTCATCTGGTGGGAGGTCACAAGCCACAAAACCGAATGTCTTCGGGGGGCCCTCAAGCTGCAGAGACAAGATTCTGCAGAATCTGGAAGTTAAAACCAACTGCTGGAGGAGCTCAGTAATTGGGCAGACTAGTAGCAATGGCCATTTATTCTAAAGACAGCAGCCAGCAGGAAACTCATGCAAGTTGCTTTCATGATTGGTCAGAAAAGAAATATAGAATTTATTCAGATAACCAACTATCATCCCTCTCAACTCTCAGTCTTAACGCAGGGTCTCGAACTGAAAAGTTGACAGCTCCTTGCCCCCATAGATGCTGCATACTCAATGTAAACCTCCAACAGTTTCCTTTTTACATAGAACATGGAACACAGGCCCTTTGGCCCTTGAATTTGTGCTGACGCATATATTCCTTCCAAAAAAAGTACTAACCTCTCTCTACCCGGCAACCCTTTATTTCCCTTCCATCCAAGTGCTGACTTTGAGTCTTTTAAATGGCTCTAATGTTTTTGCTCCAGAATAAAATTAAAATTGGATGCTTTCAAATCAAGAGCAGTTTCAGCTTTGTGACAAAAACTCATTTTTTGAAAGAACAACCTTTTTTTCTCCAATCCATACTGTCTAAGGTTCTGTCAAAACCATCCAGCTGAGCTCAGGAGTCAACTGTTACCACATCTACAGGCAACAACTCATTTCACCAGATATGAGTGATAAATAGTCGGAGGTAAACCAATGGAAAAAAGGACCTCTATTTTTGAAATGAAATCAACAAATTCGTTGTAAAGGCAACCCACTCCAATGAAGTAGACAACATGTTGTTGCCGTAGCAGGCAGTGACTTGTAAGTGTTGTTAAAGAAGTGGATGAAGAGTCATTTTGTATATTTGTAGAGATAGGTATTTTGTCTTTCTCTGTACAAAATCTCTTTATGGCAAAGAAACAGGCATTACACCCAAACCAGAGAAGCAAGCAATAGATTCTCAAGACCTATGAAACTTTTACAAAATCTAACAAGGTTATGGCTGATTTCTACTTCCTTCTAGTGGATTTATATCTCTTACATAACATTTCAATGTTAATGTATGTTTTCAATTTCTTTACAGCAACAGAAATATTTTGAAATTACTTCATCTATAATAACTGAAAGGGATTGTTTGATTCTTATTGCTTCTCCGAATAACACTCCTAAATGGATTGGTGTTTCTCAACCTCTAATTCTGAGGTCATAAGAACAGTTAAAGTGAGCTCTAAATGGTGGAAGAATGGGTAGCAGCTATTACAGAAGACCCATTGTTTCTCAATAATTTTCTTAGAGTATTACAGCTGGAATGCTGCCGACTGGCACATGCAAAGGTGCGTGCTGAAGCGAGGCCCTGTGGGGAAGCATCAAAATCGAGAGACGTTCCAGCACTGAGGGGCTGAGACCAAGGGGAAGGCCCTCAAATAACAGAGGGGAAGTAACGACAAGGCAGCACAGTGGTGCTAATAGTGTAAATATAAATTAATGTAACCATGTACAATGATGGAACAGTATGAATACCAAAGTAAAAGATGGAAGAAACTTTCTCCTTTTATAAATAATTTACTGTGAATAAAGTGAATTTTTGTTTTAAAAAAATTATAGTAGAGTCTAATCCCATCCTCACCTCAGGGCATCTGGCTTTGGTGTTTGTAATGAAAGCAGAGGCTCAAGCATAGTTTCCCTTCTCCAGTTTAGGAGAACTTTCTTCTTGGCTTGTCTTCGCGGACGAAGATTTATGGAGGGGGTAAAAGTCCACGTCAGCTGCAGGCTTGATTGTGGCTGACAAGTCCAATGCGGGACAGGCAGACACGGTTGCAGCGGTTGCAGGGGAAAATTGGTTGGTTGAGGTTGGGTGTTGGGTTTTTCCTCCTTTGTCAGAATAGGACATACGTGGTAAATGGGAGAGCACTGAGGAATACAGAAGAGCAGAAAGATTTAGGAGTAACGGTACATCGTTCCCTGAAGGTAGAAACTCACGTGAATAGTGAGGTGAAGAAGGCTTTTAGTATGCTGGCCTTTATCAATCATTGCATGGAATATAGGAGTTGGGAGGTGATGTTGAGATTGTATAAGACGTTGGTGCAGCCTAATTTGGAGTTCTGTGTGCAGTTCTGGTCGCCTAATTATAGGAAGGATAAAAACAGAGTGGAGAGAGTGCAGAGAAGGTTGACCAGAATGTTACCTGGGTTTAAGCATCTAGAGTATAGGGAGAGATTGGACAGATTAGGTCTTTATTCTTTGGAGCGTAGAAGGTTGAGAGGGGATTTGATAGGTATTTAAGATTATGAAAGGGATAGACAGAGTGGATGTGGATAGACTATTTCTGTTAAAAAAAGAGGTCATGAGTTAAGAATTAAGGGGAAGAGGTTTAGAGTAACATGAGGGGGAACTTCTTTACTCAGAGAGTGGTAGCCGTGTGGAATGATCTTCCGGGAGAAATAGTGGCGGCAGAGTCAATTGTATTATTTAAGAAAAGGTTGGATAGGTATATGGATGAGAAGAAGATGGAGGGTTATGGGCATTGTGCAGGGAGGTGGGACTAGAAAGGGGTGTTTGGTTCGGTGCGGACTAGAAGGGCCTAATGGCCTGTTTCCGTCCTGTAATTGTTATGTTATGTTATGTTATGTTATGTCAGTGAGGTGGGCTCTGCAGTCTTCTTCAAAGGAGGTTGCTGCCCGCCGAACTGTGAGGCGCCAAGATGCACGGTTTAAGGCGATATCAGCCCACTGGCGGTGGTCAATGTGGCAGGCACCAAGAGATTTCTTTAGGCAGTCCTTGTACCTCTTCTTTGGTGCACCTCTGTCACGGTGGCCAGTGGAGAGCTCGCCATATAACACGATCTTGGGAAGGCGATGGTCCTCCATTCTGGAGACGTGACCCACCCAGCTCAGCTGGATCTTCAGCAGCGTGGATTCGATGCTGTCGGCCTCTGCCATCTCGAGTACTTCGATGTTAGGGATGAAGTCGCTCCAATGAATGTTGAGGATGGAGCGGAGACAACGCTGGTGGAAGCATTCTAGGAGCCGTAGGTGATGCCGGTAGAGGACCCATGATTCGGAGCCGAACAGGAGTGTGGGTATGACAACGGCTCTGTATACGCTTATCTTTGTGAGGTTTTTCAGTTGGTTGTTTTTCCAGACTTTTTTGTGTAGTCTTCCAAAAGCGCTATTTGCCTTGGCGAGTCTGTTGTCTATCTCGTTGTCGATCCTTGCATCTGATGAAATGGTGCAGCCGAGATAGGTAAACTGGTTGACCGTTTTGAGTTTTGTGTGCCCGATGAAGATGTGGGGTGGCTGGTAGTCATGGTGGGGAGCTGGCTGATGGAGGACCTCTGTTTTCTTCAGGCTGACTTCCAGGCCAAACATTTTGGCAGTTTCCGCAAAACAGGACGTCAAGCGCTGAAGAGCTGGCTCTGAATGGGCAACTAAAGCGGCATCGTCTGCAAAGAGTAGTTCACGGACAAGTTTCTCTTGTGTCTTGGTGTGAGCTTGCAGGCGCCTCAGATTGAAGAGACTGCCATCCGTGCGGTACCGGATGTAAACAGCGTCTTCATTGTTGAGGTCTTTCATGGCTTGGTTCAGCATCATGCTGAAGAAGATTGAAAAGAGGATTGGTGCGAGAACACAGCCTTGCTTCACGCCATTGTTAATGGAGAAGGGTTCAGAGAGCTCATTGCTGTATCTGACCCGACCTTGTTGGTTTTCGTGCAGTTGGATAACCATGTTGAGGAACTTTGGGGGACATCCGATGCGCTCTAATATTTGCCAAAGCCCTTTCCTGCTCACGGTGTCGAAGGCTTTGGTGAGGTCAACAAAGGTGATGTAGAGTCCTTTGTTTTGTTCTCTGCACTTTTCTTGGAGCTGTCTGAGGGCAAAGACCATGTCAGTAGTTCCTCTGTTTGCGCGAAAGCCGCACTGTGATTCTGGGAGAATATTCTCGGCGACATTAGGTATTATTCTATTTAGGAGAATCCTAGCGAAGATTTTGCCTGCAATGGAGAGCAGCATGATTCCCCTGTAGTTTGAGCAGTCTGATTTCTCGCCTTTGTTTTTGTACAGGGTGATGATGATGGCATCACGAAGGTCCTGAGGCAGTTTTCCTTTGTCCCAACAAAGCTTGAAAAACTCATGCAGTTTGACATGCAGAGTTTTGACGCCAGCCTTCCAGACCTCTGGGGGGATTCCATCCATATCTGCTGCTTTGCCACTTTTCAGTTGTTCAATTGCCTTATATGTCTCATCCTGGGTGAGGACCTCATCCATCTCTAGCCTTAGGGGCTGTTGAGGGAGCTGGAGCAGGGCGGAATCTTGGACTGAGCGGTTGGCACAGAAAAGAGATTGGAAGTGTTCTGACCATCGGTTGAGGATGGAGATCTTGTCACTGAGGAGGACTTTGCCGTCTAAGCTGCGCAGCGGGCTTTGGACTTGGGGTGAGGGACCGTACACAGCCTTTAGAGCCTCGTAGAAACCCCTGAAGTCGCCAATGTCCGCGCTGAGCTGGGTTCGCTTGGCGAGGCTAGTCCACCACTCATTTTGGATCTCCCGGAGTTTGCGCTGAAGATGGCTGCATGCGCGACGGAAGGCTTGTTTCTTCTCTGGACAGGACGGCTCTGTAAGGTGAGCCTGGTGGGCAGCTCGCTTCTTTGCCAGCAGCTCCTGGATTTCCTGGCTGTTTCCCTTCTCCAGTTTAGGAGAACTAACACTAACTAAAACCTCTGGTATGCAAGAGATAAGCAAACCCAGTACCTCGGTGTATCTTCCTGATTTGAAAGTTTCACTTAAAGGCATAATTCTCTCAGCAACAAAACAATTTAAAATAACTCCACATATGAAAGCCACAATAAGGCAATGTCTAATCCTGTTCTGCAATTTGATCTTCTGCAAGAAGAATAATCAGGAAAATAATCTTCCCAAATTTTATCAGACAAGATGCCCTAAGGCAGATCATTAAACAGGAGACATGATTAAGTAATACTTGAAAAAGAGAGCAAATTAACACATTTTACACACCACAAGGTAAGTAATCAGTATTCTGACAACTGATAAAACATGTTCTACACCATCTATACAATTGTTCTTAATTAATATAAAATGGAATATTCATTAATGAAGGAATTTTAGTTCATTAGTTGTTTTCAAATGGATAAATGAGTGTTTTTCCTTTTACATCTGTTTTACTTTAAACACCTTCTGATTAGGGAACTGGATACATACAATCTCCTTTTATTTTTGACATCTTGTATGTTTTTTTTTATTGCATGGCCTGAGGCTGAATATTCTGGACCTTACTAACTTCGACCAGATGTGGTCCAAGGCAGCTATTTTCCATTCTTCTGTGTTCCTCTTCCCTGCAAACAGTACTCAAAAAAATGCATTGAAATAAGTTAATTCCTCACAGCTGTTTCTCCATAATGATTTAATCATTTGATGTTGTACCTAGATAAAATATTCTTCAAAATATTATGTTTTATTTTAACGGTATTGGAGAGTATATTGTTTGGGTATATTAAGTAATAATCAACAGTAATGATTAATTTACCTTAAGCTCAGATAATCTGTCACCCTCAGGACTTTGGTGGTATTGGACTAGTTGCCTTACTGGATTGTTAGATGTTAGTCCAATTAAAAACCTTGTG
This sequence comes from Narcine bancroftii, assembly GCF_036971445.1. Lineage (NCBI taxonomy): Eukaryota > Metazoa > Chordata > Chondrichthyes > Torpediniformes > Narcinidae > Narcine > Narcine bancroftii. The sequence goes on from NC_091477.1 coordinate 52,010,161, forward strand.
CAAATCTGCCCTAACCCCTAGTTATATGACATTTGTCAGGTTTGGTGGGTTCACAGAGAAGCGAGTCCAGACACAAGGTGACAAACAAGGAGTAATCTTTATTGTACTATAATTGTAACGGGGAAGACACAAAACATCATGCTAACTAATACACTATTAATAATAATAATAATAATTAATAATAATAATATTAATAATAAACAACCAACTGAAAAACCTCACAAAGATTAGCGTATACAGAGCCGTTGTCATACCCACACTCCTGTTTGGCTCCGAATCATGGGTCCTCTACCAGCATCACCTACGGCTCCTAGAACGCTTCCACCAGCGTTGTCTCCACTCCATCCTCAACATTCATTGGAGTGACTTCATAACCAACATCGAAGTACTCGAGATGGCAGAGGCTGACAGCATCGAATCCACACTGCTGAAGATCCAACTGCGCTGGGTAGGTGACGTCTCCAGAATGGAGGACCATCGCCCTCCCAAGATTGTGTTATATGGCGAGCTCTCCACTGGCCACCGAGACAGAAGTGCACCAAAGAAGAGGTACAAGGACTGCCTAAAGAAATCTCTTGGTGCCTGCCACATTGACCACCGCCAGTGGGCTGATATCGCCTCAAACCGTGCATCTCGGCGGGCAACAACCTCCTTTGAAGAAGACTGCAGAGCCCACCTCAACTGACAACAGACAAAGGAGGAAAAACCCAACACCCAACCCCAACCAACCAATTTTCCCTTGCAACCGCTGCAACCGTGTCTGCCTGTCCCGCATTAGACTTGTCAGCTACAAACGAGCCTGCAGCTGACATGGATATTACCCCTCCATAAATCTTCGTCTGCGAAGCCAAGCCAAAGAAGATTACAAGACAGGGACTTCAGCAGACACCCTTGAGCCCTGTACCTCAGGGTGCAGATCAGTGTTAATTAATAAACAGTTACTAACACACTCTAACAAGAGAGGGACTTAAACACACATTCCCGGTTCCCTCTACCAATGGGTGCTCAATGCTAAGCACTGCCAAATAATACTACGGTCTTGCTCTAAGTGTACCAATGTCTCCTCCAGTGATGTCCACAGTTTGCTCCTGGTGTTGAGCAGCATTCATAGGCAGGACCAAGGATCAGAGAGAGCATGCTGCAGTACATGGTGTGCTTTTAAAGTACATTAAGCTAGGGATTCCAGCCCAGGTAACTAGTAAGAGATTTAAAGGGTCAAATCAATGGTCAGGTGTTCACTAACGGGTGGGAAGAGTCCCACCTTAATTGGCAGGTAATGCAACTTCTGACTAAATTCCAGATGACCCATACTTCACCTCCTCCATTCTAAGATGCAACAAGGACAGTATTCCCTGTGTCTTTGCCTACCAATCCACCAGCCTCTGCATCCAACATATTATCTTCTGCAATTTCTGCCACCTACAACATACTTCCACCACCAGTCACATCTTACCCTCCCCTCCCCTTTTCACTTTCTGCAGGACTTCTCCCCTTGGGACTCCCTCACTCACTCATCTCTGCCCACTAATAGCCTCCTCAGTACCTACCCCTCTAACCACAATAAATGCTACATTTGCATCCACACCTCTTCCCTCACCACCATTCGGGGCCCCAAACAGCCCTTCTAAGTGAAGCAATGATTCGCTTTTGAATCTGCAGGCGTCACCTATTGCACCCAATGCTCCCATTATGGTCTTCTCTACATTCAAGAGGTGGATGCAGACTGGGAGCTCATTTCATTGATCACCTTTGCTCTGTTTTCAGTAATAACAGGGACCTCCCAGTGCCGACCCATTTTCATTCCATATCCCATTGCCACACAGTCCATTGCCTCATGGACTGCCAACCAAGTCTACCTGTAAATTGGAGAGACAACAGCTAACTTTCCGTCTGGGTACTCTCCAACCAGTCGGCATTAACCTCAACTTCCATTTCCATTAAACCCTCTAAGACCCTTTCTTTCTGTCTCTCTCCTTTCCTCCACCTCCCCACCCCCTTCCCTCTTCATTCAGAGAGTGACACCCTCCCCCTATCACCTCATCTTTTTCTCTTCTACCCTCCCAACTTTGTCCACCTAGGATTTCATATCTATTAGCCTTTTCCTCTCCCCCTGCCCCTCCTCTACTCTTTTTACCCCCTCAGCCCATCTTCTTATTCAGTATGTGCCTGCTGTATGTGCATACCTTGATGAAGAGCCATTTGAATAGTTTTCACAATCAGAATGCCTGAGAATGAATCAGAATTCTGAACTCCTTCCCGTTCCTGGCTGGGTGCCTTGACTCAACACACCCAGAGGTAGCAATGGTTGGTGGACAGGAAGCTAGGATCTGGCCCAACAATCCAGGAGTACACCAGGACTTCTCAGGACATGTTCAAAATGCACATGTTGCTGAGTTTCTGAATATGACTGCATTGAGTTACTGTGGTGGAAACTCCGCAAGTACAATTATCACAAGAATTGTGTTGTTTTCCCCATGCTCAATGTGTTAGTATTGAAATTATTTAAGCAAAATAATGGTTATAATTGGTTTTTACCAGAGGGAAAAAAATTCATTTGATCAAATATGTTTCCCTGGTCCTTGATCAGAAAGCTAGGGTTTCTCTCTGGAGCAACAAAGGATGAGAGGTGACTATAAAGTGACTATGGAAATCTATAAGATTATGAGGGGCTTAGATACGGTGGGCAGCCAGCATTTTGTTTCTCAGGTCTACAATACTAAATGCCAAACTACATCTTATTTAAGTGGAGGAAAGTTTACAGAAGTTGTCAGAGGTCATTTTCTACTCAGAGTGGTGGGTGCCTGGAATGCATTGACAGGGCTGGTGGTCAAAGCTGGTACTTTCAAAATACTTTTTTCATATACTTTATTTAAAATTTTAAAACCATGATACATACAATTAATAAACAATTAGTATACAATATATAATACAGTAAAACCTCGTTTGAATGCGATTTGTTAATCCGCGGAATCGCTTACAGTGCGGGTTTCTGTGGACCCCAAACTGCTAAGGGGAGGGCTGATGACAATCAGCTGGTGACCCAACTGCCCACGCCTGATAGTCCCCCTCCCCACTGCCCCTGCTCCGCAGCGCGGGCTCTATTGGAAGTTTAACTTTAAGAATATTTTGTAAAAGTTCCTTAAACCGCTCCAAAAAGGTTCAACCTTTACACAAAGCCATGCAGAATGTAAAAACGTTCCTATTGCTTTCTGACATCTAAAAATAAATCTGTAGAAAGTAAATTATATCTCTTTAATTTCTCAGGAGTTAAATATAATTGATGTATAAATTATAATGAACTAATCTGTATCTTACATTCATAATTTTTGTCATAAAGGTACACGATCCTTTATCCGGACATCTAAAATCCGGAAGGCTCCAAAATCCGGCAAGTGGGGACCGGCGGTCAAGGGAGCCAGCTGAGGGACTGTCGGTCGGAGGAAACTGCTGGGCGGTCGGGGGACCAGCAGTTTGGGGAGGCGACTGAGGGACCGACGGTCCAGGGAGGCGGCCGAGGGACCAACGGTTGGGGAGGTGGTCGAGGGACCAGTTGTCAGGGGAGACTGCTGGGTGGTCAGGGGTCCGGCAGTCAGGGGAGGCAGTCGGGCAAGGCGGCCAAGGGAGGCGCCTGAGGGAGGTGGCCAGGGGAGACTGCCAAGTGGCCGAGGGACTTGCAGTCAGGGGAGACAGACGAGGGACTGTTGGTCAGGGAAGACGGCTGGGTGGTCAGGGGAGACTGCTGGGGGAGGCATTCGGGGGACCGGCAGTCGGGGAGACGGATGGGGGAGACTGCGAGGCGGCTGATAGACTGGCGGTAGGGGGAAGAATACCGAGTGGCCGAGGGACCGCGGTTGGGGGAGGTGGTCGAGGGACCGGCGGTTGGGGGAGACTACTGGGTGGTCAGGAGAGACTGCTCGGCAGTCAGGAGACCGGAGGTCGGGGGTGGTAGTCAGGGGAGGCGGCTGAGGGAGGCAGCCAGGGTAGACTACCAGGCGGCCGAGGGACCGACAGTCGGGGAGACGGCCGAGGGACTGTTGGTCAGGGGAGACTGCCAGGCGGCCGAGGGACCGACAGTCGGGGGAGACGGTCGAGGGACTGTCGGTCAGGGGAGACTGCTAGGTGGTCAGGGGAGACTGCTGGAGGAGGCGGTTGAGGGACCGGTGGTCAGGGGAGGTGGTCGAGGGACCAGAGGTCAGGAGAGGCGGATGGGGGAGACTGCCAGGCAGCTGAGGGACTGGCGGTTGGGGGAGAAATACTGGGCAGCCGAGAGACCATGGTTGGAGGAGGTGGTCGAGGGACCGGCGGTCGGTGGTGGCAGTCAGGGGAGGCGGCCAAGGGAGGTGGCTGGTGTAGACTGCCAGGTGGCCGAAGGATCGACAGTCGGGGGAGACGGCCGAGGGACTGTCGGTCAGGCGAGACTGCTAGGCGGTCAGGGGAGACTGCTGGGGGAGGCGGTTGAGGGACCGGCGGTCTGGGGAGACTGCTGGGTGGCCGAGGGACCAGCAGTTGGAGGAAGAATACCGGACAGCCGAGAAACTGTGGTTGGGGGTGGCAGCCGGGTGGCATAGGGACCGGCAGTCGGGGGAGATGTCTGGGCAGCCGAGGGACCGTGGTTGGGGGAGGCGGCCAGGTGACTGGAAGAGGGTGGGGGTGGATACGGCAGCACAATTCGTGTGGGCTTTCCGAAATCCAGAAAAATCCGAAAACCGGAACACAGTGTCCCCCAAGGGTTCCCAATAAAGTATCATGTACCTGTACTATCTTTATTTTCTCTAATCCTCCTGAAACATTTCTGTTCCTAAATCTTTTTCCAATTTTAAGCTACATTATTGTAAATCTGGTTTAGGCATTTTATTCTGCAATAATGCATATATTTCAGATATAAATATTTTGTTACCTACCATCCATAATCAAAATTTCAAAATTAGTCTGTCTGGGCAATCTCATAGTATTCCCTAATGGATCCAATAACAAAGATCTAACTTGATAATAACAAAAAAAAAGAGTATTTGATGGTATTTCATATTTTCCCTTCATTCTTCCTTTTTGATCCCAGATATTCAAAAGTTGATTATTAACTGTAAAGGGAAAGAGTTTATTCTGATACAAAGGTGTCTTCATAGAAACTTTAACACGTACATATTTCTTCATTTATCCTATTCATATTTCCATCAAATGTATCAAGATTGGTAAATTATACTTATGTAACAACTTCAAATTCCATTTATATTTAAATTGATTCCTCTTATTCTCATTAATTCGATTTAATTCAATATCAGCTCATACCAATTGAGTTTCCAAGTTAAACATTCTATTAATAAACTTTAATTGTGCCACATTTTAATAATTTTGAAAATTCACAAGTTATAAGCCTCCTAATTCATATTTCCACATTAATTTTTGTAAAGACACACTTGCCATTTTGTCTTTCCATAAAAAATTCCTAACTATAAAATTCACATCTTTAAAAAATTTCTGAGGTAAGGCCATATTAGATGGTAGTGGAGTAGGTTTACCTTTCTTGGCACAACATCATGGGCTGAAGGGCCTGTACTTTGCTGTAATGTTCTATGTTCTATTAGAATTTTAGAAAGAGATCAATAGACTTTTGGATATTGAGAAAAAAAAAGAAATTGGAATTGTGCATAAAATCTGAGGTTAAAGACCTTACTGAATGCCTTATCAACAAGGTTATTAAATATCAGAAGAGGAATGAGGGTCTGAATTGCCCAATCAAACATTTTGGTGTCTGTATGTTCTCATGTTCTTATGAAGTAGCTTTAAAACTCAAGGATTTAAAGGCAATTCATAAGATTTGCCAACAACTTGGTGCATGTCTTGGTTTGTTTCCCCTTCGATAACAAGCTGCCAAATTGAAGGCAGATGTATGATTAACAATGGGCAACACAGTGGAAGAGTTGGAGTTGACATTGAACATAGAATAGAGAACATTACAGTACAGTACAGGCCCTTTGGTCTAACTCATCATCTTTCATCTTTGGCTTGGCTTCGCGGACGAAGATTTATGGAGGGGGTAAAAAAGTCCACGTCAGCTGCAGGCTCGTTTGTGGTTGACCAGTCCGATGCGGGACAGGCAGACACGATTGCAGCGGTTGCAAGGGAAAATTGGTTGGTTGGGGTTGGGTGTTGGGTTTTTCCTCCTTTGCCTTTTGTCAGTGAGGTGGGCTCTGCGGTCTTCTTCAAAGGAGGCTGCTGCCCGCCAAACTGTGAGGTGCCAAGATGCACGGTTTGAGGCGTTATCAGCCCACTGGCGGTGGTCAATGTGGCAGGCACCAAGAGATTTCTTTAGGCAGTCCTTGTACCTTTTCTTTGGTGCACCTCTGTCACGGTGGCCAGTGGAGAGCTCGCCATATAATACGATCTTGGGAAGGCGATGGTCCTCCATTCTGGAGACGTGACCCATCCAGCGCAGCTGGATCTTCAGCAGCGTGGACTCGATGCTGTCGACCTCTGCCATCTCGAGTACCTCGACGTTAGGGGTGTGAGCGCTCCAATGGATGTTGAGGATGGAGCGGAGACAACGCTGGTGGAAGCGTTCTAGGAGCCGTAGGTGGTGCCGGTAGAGGACCCATGATTCGGAGGCGAACAGGAGTGTGGGTATGACAACGGCTCTGTATACGCTTATCTTTGTGAGGTTTTTCAGTTGGTTGTTTTTCCAGACTCTTTTGTGTAGTCTTCCAAAGGCGCTATTTGCCTTGGCGAGTCTGTTGTCTATCTCATTGTCGATCCTTGCATCTGATGAAATGGTGCAGCCGAGATAGGTAAACTGGTTGACCGTTTTGAGTTTTGTGTGCCCGATGGAGATGTGGGGGGGCTGGTAGTCATGGTGGGGAGCTGGCTGATGGAGGACCTCAGTTTTCTTCAGGCTGACTTCCAGGCCAAACATTTTGGCAGTTTCCGCAAAGCAGGACGTCAAGCGCTGAAGAGCTGGCTCTGAATGGGCAACTAAAGCGGCATCATCTGCAAAGAGTAGTTCACGGACAAGTTTCTCTTGTGTCTTGGTGTGAGCTTGCAGGCGCCTCAGATTGAAGAGACTGCCATCCGTGCGGTACCGGATGTAAACAGCGTCTTCATTGTTGGGGTCTTTCATGGCTTGGTTCAGCATCATGCTGAAGAAGATTGAAAAGAGGGTTGGTGCGAGAACACAGCCTTGCTTCACGCCATTGTTAATGGAGAAGGGTTCAGAGAGCTCATTGCTGTATCTGATCCGACCTTGTTGGTTTTCGTGCAGTTGGCAATTGTGCTGAACTATATATATCTAAAAAAAAATTAAACCTTCCCTATTTCATAACCCTCTATTTTTCTGTTATTTATGTGCCTGACTAAAAGTCTTTTAAAAGCATTTATTGTACTATTGTTCCAGCTTCCACCACCACCCCTGAAATTGCAATTCAGTCTTGAGGCTCAGTCTTGTCCATGACAGAATGGGATTGGCTTGGATGTGAAATTTTTTACTGAAAAGGAAATTCTTCCAATTGCATCAACTCTATCGAAAAAGAATTTAATACCTCTGAACAAAGAAATGCTTTTGAAGTACAAATTCCTGGAAATTAAGGGCACCTAGCGCAGTATTTAAATGGGCTTTGATTCATTTTGTGTGGAAAAGAATAATGTTATTGACAATCATGGACCACAAAGTTCACAATTTTCAGCTTGTGTTCCTTGTGTGTCTTATCCCTGAGAACACTGGAAATGCTGGGCTGTGCCCAAAACAGTCCTTCGAAGTGAAGCAACATTTCACTGGTGAACTTGAAGGAGTTATCTACCGCATCCTGGTGCTCTCACTGTGGTCTCCTCTACATTGGAGAGACTGGATGCAGACTGGAGATCACTTTGTTGAACACCTCAGCTCTGTCTGCCACAATAGCATGGACCTCCCAGTAGCCACCCATATAAATCCTCCCTCCTTGCTGACATGTCTGTCCATGATCTCATGTACCACCAGAGACCATCTGTAAATTGGAGGAACAACACCTCATCTTCCAACTGGGCACCCTCCAACCAGATGTCATTAATATCAACTTCTCTGGCTTTTATTAAACTCCCACACGCACCCTCTCCCTCCCCCCGCCCCCCCAGCCTCCTGCTTCCCCTGTTGTCTCTCAATTCGCTGTCTCCTTTCACACACAGACATGATAAGTTCTCACTTAGTCCTTATCACATCCTTTTGTTGGTCTGGATTCCTCCCCCATTGTTCGAATTCTGAGAATTGCTGATATATCCTGCTTTTTCCTTTTCTGATTTTTCCTTGGAGAAGGGCAACATCGGCAACATATCTTTGTCTCCAATAGACGCTGAAAAGACCAGCTGAATTCCTCCAGCATTTTAATGTTTTATTACCCAAACTCATGAACCTTGAATGACACCTCGCCCACTGAACTATAACTCAACCAGACCCCACTTTACTCCAAAACCTAACACTTTTCACCAATTATACCACTAATAACCAAACATTGCCAAATTCCACATGGACTCCCACCCTCCCCCCCTGCCCCCCCCAACTCAACAAAAGCACACTACTGGTTATCACTTCCCCTGAATGCTGTTGCTTTCTTAAAAAAAACATCCACAGTGCCCCATGCCTGTGAGAACTCAGCAACACTGTTAAATCTGCAGCTTCATGCAGATGATTGCCTTTTGAGGCAGTCACACAAGAGCCAGGATAATTTGCATCATAGTGGACGAAGATGATGGTTATAGCCCAGTCCTGCTCCCCTGACCTAGAACATCCTGTTCACTGTATACATTCTGCCCCAGACTAACATCAGGTTAGCACTGAAGGGGCTGACCACTGTGATTAGCAGCCATTAGACAGCCTTCCCGATCAGTGTGGGGCGGGGGTGTTCAAGCAGGCCAACCTGAAGAAGCCTTGAACTAACACGTTACTTGTGAAGAATGCCTACCTAGTCATCTCACAACCACACTTCGGCAACTCTAAGTACCTGGCTGTACTTCTATTCCTGATTACAAGCAGAAACTGAGGACCACAGCACCAGTGGTGAAGATGGTGAAAGTATGGTCAAAGTAGAGAGAGGAGCACCTGCAGGACTGCTTTGAATTGGTGGACTGAACCATATTCAAGGACTGCTGAGGGCGAGGTTAAGGGCATTTAAGGCTGGTGATCCAGATCGCTATAGAAAGTCCAGGTATAACCTGTGGAAGGCTATCTCAGCAACTCTGAGGGAAGCTAGAGAGAGAGTCAGTTACTCTCCAGCTATGCAGGCCATTATATCCTATAAGGCAAGGATGAGGATTATAAATGGCAGTGATATTTCACTACCTGATGAGCTGAACAGTTTTTATGTTCTCATTGAAAAGGAGAACCCAATGACACCTATAAGAATCCTTGTGGAAGCTGACCATATCTTTCAGCTTCTGTGATTTTTGTCTCTGAGTCCAACATCAGAATATCTTTCGAGAGGGTGAACCATTGCCAGACGTCAGGCCCTGAAGGCGTACCTGGAAGGGTACTGAAAATCTGTGCCAACCAACTAGCTGGAGTGTTCATGGACATCTTCAATCTCTCACTGCTGCAGTTAGAGGTTTCCATCTGCTTCAAAGGGGCATCAAACTTGCCAGTGCCCAAGAAGAACAGAGTGAGTTGCCTCAATTACTATTGCCCAGTACCACTCACATCTATTGGAATGAAATGCTTTGAGAGGCTGGCCATGTCCAGAATTAACTCATACCTAAGTAAAGATCTGGACACACTGCAATTCGCCAAGTGTCTCAAATATTCCACAGCAGATGCAATATCACTGTCTCTCCACTCAGCTCTGGATCACCAAGACAATGGCCACAAGTACATCAGGCTACTCTTCATCAACGACATCATCATCATATCCTTAGTACTAGTCAACAAGCTTCAAAACCTGGGCGTCTGCACACCCTTCTGCAATGGGATCCTGTACTTCCTCATCAGAAGACCATAGTCAGTACAAATCGGAAGCGATGACTCTTCCTCACTGACAATCAACATAAGTGTATCTCAAGGGTATGTGCTGAGCCCACTGCTCTACTCATGACCGTGTGGTTAGGCACAATTCCAACGCCATTTACAAATTTGCTGATGATCACGGTTGTCGACAGAATCACAGACAGCAACGAGGAAGCAATCAGGAGGGAGATGGATCAGCTCGTTGAATGGTGTCACACCAACAACCTTGCACTCAATGTTAGCAAAAGTAAGGAGATGATTATGGACTTCAGGAGGGGGAGATCAGGAGAGCACGAACCTGTCCTTATCAAGGGGTCAGCAGTGGAAAGGGTTAAGAGCTTCAAATTCATGGATGTCGACATCTCCGAAGATCTGTCCAGGGACCTCCATGTTGATGCAATCATGAAGAAGGCTCACTAGCAGGTGTTTGAGGAGATTTGGTATGTTACCAAAGACTCTTGCATCTTTCTATAGGGGAGCATTCTGACTGGTTACTTCAGGGCCTGGAATGGATGTGCCAATGCACAGGACAGGAAAAGACTACAGAGAGCTGTGAATTCAGCCAGTGCCATCATGGGCATCAGTCTTCACTCTATTGAGGACATCTACAACAGCTGGTGTTTTAAGAAAGCAGCCTCTATCATCATGGACCCTCACCACCCAGGCCACACCCTCTTCACACTGCTACCATCAGGAAGGAGGTACAGGAGCCTGAAGACAATCACCCAGTAGCCCAAAAAAGAGATTCTTCCCCTCGGCCATCAGATTTCTGAGTGACAATAAACCAAAGACATTATCTCACTTTCTCTTCTTTTTGCACTGATTAATTTATTTTATTAAATGTAATTTATAGCAATATTTGGACCTGCAATGAGGCCACAAAACAACACATTTCTTAACTTTCATGGCAATAAATTCTGATTCTGATTCTTCCACAGATAGGGCAGGAGGCTCCTCTTGGGACTGGTGCTGTTTTCTTTCTGCCATTTACACTGAGTTTCTGTGTATTCCTGATACAGGGCCTTGAAGTTTCTGATGCCATTGTAGCAATTGTGTCACAGTGCAAAATGAAGAATGAGAAAATGATGAGACGTGGTCGAGTCAAAATTCAGTAAAAGTCATTTACTCGAGCAGTCACATGGAGCTTTTGAAATCCCCGCGCATTCCAAAATGACGTCATCAGATTGTGACTTCAGAACTTGCCGAGCCAGTTTGATTAAGCCTCCCATCAATACTACACCATCCCAAATGCAGCTTCTCCATTTTGAGCGGCTGTGGGCCACAGATTTCCAATAATCAATCTGGCTGTTGGATTTTACCAAGACTTTGAGAATGACCTTGAACCTTTTCCTTTCTTTAACTGGCAATCCCTTCCTGTGTCAGAGCTTGGAATAGAACAACAGAGCTTCCTAATTGGAGCCATTTAAATCTATTTCGATATCGATAACAGAAATTTTGACAGACTTTGTTGGTGGTATCTCAACAGGACCTTGAGGTGCTTGCAGTGGGTAATCCAAGTAGTGACCTGCTCAGTTGCCACTGTAATGGAAGTCCAAAGTGCCAGCAGCATTTTCAAAGATATTAGAGCTAATCTTGTTTAGAACAAGCGATCTCATCAAAATCGTGCTTGCTTTCTAAAAATTATCTTCAAAATTATTGAACAGACAACTATCCATTGAAACACTTTGAAAATTGGCCTAAATGCAGCCCGTTAACCTTAAACACAGCAAACATAATAACGGAGAAGACCCCTTCAATTGGATAATGTACATATGTGATGAGTATCAATGTTTCAGGTTGTAATGTAACCAATTTAATGAAATAATTTTGATTCAAGAGTTGGACAGTATCATGCGGACTAGAAGGGCCAAAATGGCTTGGTTCTGTGCGGTGATTGTTATATACCTGTCTGCCACAAACCATCACTAAGGCTGTGTTAGACTTTATTGGAATCAACTCTAGATCATGAAAATGTTCAGGGTAAATTACAATTCCTCCTCCAATTCCTGCAGAAGAAAGGTTGCAGAGCTTTTATTTTGCAGCCCCACCTACCTCTTGGACCTAGGTCCAATGTCCACTAGCAACTGGTAGTCCACATAATGACAAGACAAAGTAAACCTGATTTACACAGGGGCAATTTCATAGCATTCTGACCATGCGAGTGTGCACATCATGACATGAAGACAGCCGTTAAATGGCCTTTGAATAGTTGCTATTAAAAAATAGATACATGCCATTTGCCAGTAGATCCATAACTAATGAGCTATAAACTATTTCTTCACAATTTACAAATGCTCTTCAATATCTAAGGATCGTTGCACATTTATTTTCTCTTCAATTAAAATAATTGCAAACAATTTGAACTAATTCACTAGAGATCACGGGACAGTGTATAATGATTATTACATTCATATATGGCTGGCCTTCCTACATATGCAGGAATTTTTTTTTCACAATCCTGCATTCTGTTACTGAATCTTGGCCTTCATCCTCTTCCCACACCTAACTACCTGAAGAGATTGATGAAAGCCAGATTATTGATATGTAATGTCTTAGTGTTATGAGCCCAGAGGACCCATAAACCCAGCAACAATAGATATTCACCAAGACAAGTGGTTACTTAAATAAAAGTTGCTTTTAATTATCTTTAAACATGAAAACAGAATCACACTTTAACTTATCACAATTGACTTAACTAACCTAACTTAACCCTCTTCTAATTCTAAGTGCAAGTGTATGTAATGTGTGCCTAAGTTCAGAAAAGTTCTTTGGTTCACAGTCCAGTCTCACTTATCATTCCTGCAAGTTCACTGGTTGCAGGCAATTCTTATACTGAGCACAGAATTTAACTTTTATGAAGTTCACCAGACTTTGGTGCTTGAAAGATAAATGGTTACTGCTCAGGAAGGTTCTTGTCAGTTTTCAGAGAGAGATTTGTTGTTCCAGGACTTTCACAACTGATTCCTTTTTAATCTGCCACTTCAGTGTCTTGCTGATGAAACTTGCCCCATCGGGGTTTTCCAGATGATAACCTTTTTCTTTCAGGTCACCACAGAGTTCCTTTTTGTTTCACTTATTCTAAGTGAAACATTAGACAGCCAGTCCTATCCTTTTGCATGAACCACAAGGGCTTTGACCAGGTCGAACCAAGAACTCACAAGCCATCTTCCAAATGTGGCTTTACACAAGCTTACCAGCTTGTCCTGTTCCAGTCCCAGCTGCTGTTGCTGGCTGTAACCTTGTAGAAGTGATCTCTCTCTCTCTCACTCTCTCTCTGAGAGAAACCCTGTTTGACTCTCTCTGCTTGAAAAACCACATGACCCTCTTAGAACAGCTCCAGACAATCTGCAACTCCAACAAGATCTTTCATCTGTTGCCTTTTTGTAAACAACAATCCATTAGTGAAGTCTCTTGGACACTTTCCAAAGCTCTTGCAAAAGCAGTGGAGCCTATATGTCGAGCATTATCAGAGCTCCAGCATTTCCAATAAGATCTGTCTTAAAGTGTTTGTATTTGACCTACTCTAACAAACCTTTCCCAATTTATCTCCCAAAAACTTATCTATATACCCTGTCACATTTGTAATATTTACATGCCAAGTATAAAAACATTTAACTTGAAGGCATGGCTACAATTATGAAGTTACATGATTGGAATGCTTAATAATACATCTAAAATTATTTTAAGGGATATTAACATAGTTTTGTGCCAGAAATGTATATTTAATAACTGCTCTAACACAGCTCTCAGCAGACAATGACCATCTGTCAGTGGGAAAACATTTCTCAAGAAGGCATGGCCAGAGAAAATGTGAAGGCATTTCCTCTTCTGACATTCATCAGATTACTGATGCCGAATGTCATTACTTACAAGGTAATGTGAAAATCTGAATCCTGAATCTTGTGCCTCAGGAATCCACTGCTCAATCTATGGACACTCATTCAGAGCAAACTTCCCGCAACCTTCTACCATTTTCCAATGTCAAAAGGATGAATAATAATGCCCAATCTTAATCTGTGAAGTAAATAATCTTTGCCTGGCATCCAAGGACCTGATGCCTGGAATTAAAGTTCTTGAATCTAAATCCATGATAAATGATATCTGGGGATTTCATCAAGTCAACCTGAACCTGTTCAGACCTGGTATACAAGCACCAAATTCATGTGTTTAAATGGAAAGTAATGTGATTCCTTCACATCACAGTCAAATGCCCCTATACATCAAAATGATAATTCCACCAAAGCTTTTCAGTCCCATAAATCAAAAAACGATCACTGGTTGAGTTAATTTATTAAGGTACAGAACAACTCTGATTATCTGAAATGGTCGGGACTGGGCCTATGACAGATAAACATTTTGTTTTCAGAGAACCAGTCATTTCTTAAAAATAGCCCAGAAGCAACAGCAAATCAATTGTAACAGTGTTTAAACAACAACAAACAACAAGGGGAGGCTTTTTAAATAAATTCTCACCAAAAAAAACCTGAACAAAATTAGATAAATCCAACATCAAACACTTAAAATTCTACTCAGAGGTTTTATCTCAAATCTTTTTCAAAATTTGTAACCTATGACATCAGTTCAGCTGCAAAAAAAAATTCAGATAACAGGATTTCTGATTTTTCTGAAATCCTCATTTATCCAAAAAACATTTACAGAGTTGACCAGATGTCAATTCCGGGTCCAAAAAAATTTTGGATAACTGAGGATTTTAGATAATTGGAGTTGCACTGTACTGCCGACATAAATGTTTTCGATGTAATATGAACAAATCTGAATACACTTATTTTGCTCTCAAGTTATCAAATGGAATGAGTGATCAGAAATAAACATCTTTTGATGCAATCAAATCATTCAAATAATTTTTCATCTTGATATAGACCACCACTTAATTGTCAGTCTTTTCAAACTGTATATTTGAAATGTCACTAATGTGGATAAATTATTCAACAATTAATAAAACTGAACAAAACTCTTAAGAGTTGCTTGCATCATATTGCAAATCCATGTAAAGTAATGCCTTGGAGATGCCACTGTTATTTTCGAAATATGGAATGTTTGCTGATTTGGACTTTGCTGCCCATTTTTGCCTTGGAAATCTTAGCTTTTATAATTCAAAGTATTGAACATAGGAGTTGGGATGTTATGTTGAAGTTGTTTAAGACATTGGTGAGGTCAAATTTGGACACCTAACTACAAGAACTATAAGACTGAAAGGTGCAGAGAAGATTTACTAGGATGTTGCTGGGCCTCAGGAGTTGTGTTACAGGGAAAGATTAAACAGGTAAGGACTTTGTTACTTGGAATGGAGAAGAACAAGGGGAGATTTGATAGAGGTTAAGAAGATTATAAAAAGTATAGACAGAGTGGATGCGAGTAGGCTTTTTCCACTTAGATTGGGGGAGATAAATACGAGTGGTCATAGTTTTAAGCTGAAAGATGAAAGGTTTAGGGGGAACATTAGGGGGAAGCTGATGTGGTGAATGTGGGCTCGATCTTGACTTTTTGGAATAGATTGGATAGAGGGATAGAGGCAGTCATGTGATATTGAGGAGGGAGTAGGACCAGAGCTCCAAGGAAAACCAAGTAAATTTGTTTAAAAAACAGCCAAAAAGGACTTTAAAATTAAATGGAAGTGTAGAAAGAAGCAAATAATAATGTGATGGGGAAGAATGACAAAAAGAAGATTGGTAAAGAAAATACAACCCTAATATCCCACGACGATCCTGAATGGCGGCCTCGTGGTGGTGAAAATGTGGAGCCTGCCTGAAGCACTGGAGGGGGGGGGGGAGTGGGAGAAGAAGATGATGAAGTCACAACCCATTCCACAGGCAGACAGGCTGTTGAAATTATCCTGAGGCAATAGAGCCAAGTGGGCTGATGGGCCCAGTGAAAAACATGGGCGCCATGGCAGAGGAAGTGACTCCTGCACCGCAAGGTGGGGGAAGAAGGCTAAGGATGGCGTTGGCACAAGAGTAGCAAAGGAGTGAAGGAAGGTGCAAGCATTCAAGGCCCAGCGCCAAAAGAGCGAAAAGATCAAATAAAAGGTGCCAATAGAACCACAAGCATATCCATACCCCTGTTGGGGGGGGGGGGGGGGTGCAGGGAGGTTGAGACCCAGGTGCAGTGGTGACACTCCAGTGACAGTGAGGATGACTCTGATCCAGTGGTGATGGCATAAGGAAGCAGCAGCTCGGGAGGCAGTGCGGATGAAATGCACAACTGGAATGATGGAGACTATAATAGCAGCTTCAGAAAACAGAATAAAATAGTTTTAAAGTATTTGTCAATGGAGCTGGGAGAAGTTAGGAAAGCCATGGGAACATTAATAGGAAGGGTGACTACCATTGAGGAAAAGATGGAAGACAACATGGAAAAATTGGAAAGTGACAGGGAATTCTTGGCAATGGAGAAGGAAAAAAAATGGGAAAAACTAGACACCCTTCAAAATCCTAGCAAAGGAAAATCAAAATTGTAGGGATGAAAGAGGAGGTGGAAGGGAGGGACTAATAGCGTTCTTCACGGAATAGATCCTGAAGATATTGGGGAGAGAAAGAATAGAAGGGGGGACCTTCAAATAGAAAAGGCTCATCATTCTCCCCTTCCAAAACCAGGTCTGGGAGAGAAACCTCATTCTGTCCTGATCAGACTGGCCACATTCCAGGACAAGGAATTTTTTTTTACGTGCAGCAGCTCTGGGGGCACGGGAGGGGGTGGCCCTGCAGAATATCAGGGCGGTAAAGTCCTCTTCTATCCAGAAATTAATACGGTGCTCCTTAAAAAAACGTAAATAATTCAATCCAGTTAAGAATCAAGGGAATTGGGTCCACTTTATTATACCCAGCAACACTAAAAATATTCCTGTTTGTGGGAGGGAGGTAATCTTTTTACTGAAGCCAAAGAGGCATTAAAATGTGTAAATACTTTGTCTTCTGCCCCGCAAAAAGAGAACCCCAAGGGAGACGGTGAGAGAAGGGATTGGAATTGGCTGCAAATAATGTATATATAATTGAAGCAAGCACTGTACCTCGTTTAACAAAGGAAAATTTCTTGGGGGAAAAAACAGGGAGAAAAAGTTCACTGTGAGCTCTGGTGCGATGAAGTAGGTGATGAGCTGAGAAAATGGATGCAATGTGCATACTCCGGGATAAGAAAGCTAGTGGCATCAAGGATTTAGGGTTGATGCCAAGGGGAAAGGAAAGGTTGGATCTGGGTGGGGAAAAGATGTGATGGTTTATGTGCTATTTGTTTGGGGTTTTTACTTTTTTAAAAGTTTTTCAGGATTTACTTTGTGCACGGCCAGCAGGACCAAATATTTAAAGGCAAAGGGAAGGAATCAAGGGATAGAACTCTGGGGCAATGGACAAAACAATTGCATTTTTGAGTTTTAATGTTAATGGCTTAAAAGGGTCAGTGAAGAGGAAAGTGTCTTGGCACACATTAAAAAAAAATAAAGGTAGATGTGGCCTTTTTACAAGAGATCAATCTTATGAGTGGTGAACATCAAAAACATGGTTCTTGACTTGGCCTAGCTTGAGGGCAAAATTTTAGAAACTGAATATACAGCAGGGCTATTATCAGATCATTCACCTTTGACCTTAACTATTATCATGCCAGATAAACAAGAGATGGCGTACAGGTGACACCTTAATCCATTGCGATTGAGAAAACCAGAATTTTGCAGTTATATTAGAGCTGAAATAGAAATGTTTTGCAAAACACACTGTGCCTCTAGTGCCAACAAATTTCTGATATGGAATACATTAAAAGGTTATCTGAGAGGACAAATAATTGGACAAATAATAGGCTTTAAAAAAGAATACATGAGGGAGATCAATGAACTGATAACTTAATTGGAAAAGGACTGCCAAAGTTTAGGCTCTGAGGGAAAGTATAGAGAGCTAATAAATTAAAAAAAACTCAAGTACAACACTTTGCAAACATACAAAATGGAGAAAGCGATATTAAGATCTAAACAAAGATACTATGAGCTGGGGAAAAGAAACTAACTGTCCTGGCAGTTGAGGGCAGAGGAAACCTCAAGGATAATTAAGCAATCCAAACAAGGGCAGACAGAATTTGTTATACATCAAAATAAATAAATGAAGTATTTAGACAGTTTTACATGCAATTATATAAATCTAAGTCAATGGGAGATTTGGACAAAATGGAGAAATTCCCGTCAAATTTGGAATTGTGAAATTTATAATCTAAGGAGTGGAAAGGATTATATTTTTGATCTTGCTGCAGACTAACAGGCCACTGGGGAGGATGGCTTACCTCCTGAGTTTTATTAAGAATTCAAGGATTTGTTGATGCCACTGTTCTTGGATGTGTTGGAACAGGTGGCTGAGACCCATATTCTCCTGGAGTCTTTTTCAATGGCAATAATTACAGTAATTCCTAAAAAGGATAGGGATCCACTAAAGCCATCCTCATATAGACCAATCTCACTTTTGAACACAGATTATACAATAATAGCCATGGGTTTGGCAAACAGATTGGCTTAGTATTTACCAAAATTAGTAAATTCAGATCAGATGAGGTTTATGCAGAAAAGGCAATCGGCAGACAATATAAGTAGGCTATTTAATATAACACACCTGGCACAGTCAAGGACGGATCCAAGTATAGCTGTGTCATGCATGTGAGTTGAATGATGGGGATGGGGGGAGGGGGGGGGAGAGAGCACTCAACAAAGAATGACTTGTATAAGGGGAGGAGTGTTCCCCTTCAATGCTTGTATAACACAAGCCTGTAAAACTATAAATAAAATTTTCCAAAAAAAATGAATAGATTGGATAGATACATGGATGGGAGAGGTCTGGATAGTTATGGAATGGGAGCAGGTCTGTGGGACTAGCAAAATAATGGTTGACACAGACTAGAAGGGCCAAATGGTCTCTTTTCTGTGCTGTAGTGTTCTATGGTTGAATTCCTGTCTATCAAAAGTATTTGAAATAAATGAGTTGATATCTCTTAAAATAATGGTTGAAGAATTTGAAGTGTAAGGAAAATCATATCTGTGCAACTTTACCAACAGTAACAAATAGGCTTAAAATGTATGAAAATATTATATTTCATATAAAATTACTTAGTGTCAATTAAAATAAAAAGAGATGTTCCATTTTTTTCCTTCCTTGCTTTTCACTTAATGACTAAATTTCCTTAATTTTTCTCCCCACATTCATGGTGTTGGGCCAAAGTAACTTGCCAGTGAATTAAGTGATATCTTGTGCCATTATAAATCAATCTAAGATATTAAAAGTGCTCTTTCAAGTCAAATCTATCATAATAGTAGCTGTAAATGTGAGATGCTTAAATACTAATTATATTGTCTCTAGTGTGACAAAATGAGGCAAGGCGAAGAACCATAATTGAATGACTCATTGGATTAAAAATGCATGTTGTATCAGTGTTTAAGCATTGCTGTTAGTTGAGCAAGTGATAGGATACATACCAAAGAGCTACTAGTGAGCAGTTACTAACAATATTTTGAAATTTCATATCATTTGGATTTGTCTGTTTAAAACTCTATGATTACAGTTGCAACAGTTTTTTGCTAGGATCATGTGAATATGATATGAAAGCCCAACTGGAAATTGTAACCACTTTTCCTCTTTATTAGTGTAAGTTACACAAAGGATTTCTTCCTGAAAACCCTTCTTAAAGTTCTCACATTGGCAGGGAGGCTTTGGATGGTGACGGAACACAAGATAACATCGTTCACTCATCCCCATATTTATTAAAAGAGTACTTTTCAATGGCTGCCTTTTATAAAAAATGTGAAGGAGCAGAAATGATCCCAAATGGTAGGCACATTTAGTACATAAAACAGGATTTACATTTTATTGTTAGAATCAGTTTATTATCATGAATGTCTCACAAAATGTGTGCAATTTTACCAGCAGGCTTGAAAATGTATGACAATATCATATTTCATATAGAATTACTTGGTGTCAAGGAAAATAAAATTAGAAGTTTAATGTTTTCTCCTTGCTTACGCTTCACTTCAGATTAAGTTTCCCAAAAATGGTTCTTGCACATCTATACCACTAAAGGAGAAAATAGCAGCAAAATTAATTCACAATTCCCAACTCAGATTGTCTCAGTTCAAGTACTCACATTTTAAAGGGGTTTTCCTAAATCTAGTCAACATTGCCCATACCTTTGGAGAAAGTTACTTACTTACTTACTTTTACTTGAAATAAATAGTCACTTTTTGAAAATTTGGTTTCCTTATATGCAAAAGTTTGAGGTGATTATGTATTATTTTATGAACTGTCTTTTTTAAAGATAGTTTGTCAATTCCTGACCTCATCCTCACCTTTATCTATCTATCTATCTATCTATCTATCCATCTATCCATCCATCCATCCATCCATCTATCCATCTATCCATCTATCTATATCTAACACAGGATTTTATTTTGACTAGAATCAATAGTTTTATAATAGAATATATTTGTTCCACAATTTTAGCAATGTGAGTACATTTAGCATTTTATCGAACTGTTAACTTTGTTTATATAATAATCATTTTTTTTTAAAATGTTGTGAATGTATTATCTATGTTTTCTTAATCTTAAACTTTTCTTTCCTTTCTTTGGCGGAGGGGATTCTATTTTTTGTGGGGGGGGATAAGATATCCATCAAAATTTTTTTTGGAATATGTACAATAGTGTATGCTGATAAATAAAATAAGAAAAAAAAAGATTGCCAACTTCGATACCCATGGCCAGATAACGTTTGCTTGTTTCTTGCCTTTGCAAGAAACACCATCCTGCATCAGAGCCTGTTTCAACCCATGATGATGCAAAAATAAGCTCATAGCAAAATGAACTCAGTGTACAAGATTTGTCTGGGTCATTAATAGGTAACGTACATATTTAAAGGTGCAGAGATATTGGTTGAGTCTGCATGCTGACTCTCAAAGGAAATCAATGCTCATTGGATGAGCAGACAGAAACTAGGTCATTTCAGTAGTGCAATCTTCAGGACGTCTCTGACCCTCTTTAACTTTTTTTTCCTCTCTCAGGCAAAAAAAGATGATATTTACTGGGTAAGTTGTTGAGACATCCAAAGAGCATTGATTTTCTTTGAGAATTCTGTTGCAATATGTTTTAACTGCTTGAGTAAGTAAAAAGATAAAGAAATTGCAGTCGATGGAAATCTAACTAAAAGCAAAAGTAGTTAACCTTTGAGTTCAGTGACTTGAATTCTGATCAAAGATTAATGCTGATTCTCATGCCTCAGATGCTGCCTGACCAGTTGAGAATTTCCAGCATTTTCTGCTTTGATGATCTAAAGCGATGGTTTTCAAACTTTTTCTTTCCATTCACATACCACCTTAAGTAATCCCTATGACATAGATGCTCTGTGATTAGTAAAGGATTACAAGGTGATATGTGAGTGAGTAAAAAAAAGGTTGAGAACCACTGCTCTGGACCTAATTGTTATTGAAATATTTTGCTTGAGAAAAATTGTCATTGACCCACTTCCTTTAGAGATGTGAAACAGTGCACATAACAAGTCAATTAGGTTCAATTAAAAGTGGTTTTCAAACTTTTTCTTCCCACTCTCATACCACCTTAACCGATCCCTTACTAATCACAGAGCACGATGGCATAGGGATCGCTTAAGGTGTGGAAATAAAAAAGTTTGAAAACCACTGCTCTAAGAGGTTCTGGCTCACAATGGAAAGCTTTGTTGCTGCATTTGAAGCATTTTTCCCTCCTGGGAAAAATCATCCAATTCTCCTTTGCCTTCTCCCTGATGTGAAGCAGAAACTGATTTTATTTTATTTCAACAAGTAGTGCTTAAATGCATATACTCTCATTAAATGGAAACAACCCCATGTTTGCAATAGCAGCCAACCTACTTCACCTTTTGAGACTCTATGCTTGGTGGTCATATAAATCATGGCCATTAACTGACCTTGCAAGTTTGGGGTTGTAAAATTCAACAGAAACTCATTTTTTTTTTGTCTTTGATTTAAATGTTTTTCAGTGAACTGAGTGGAAGGCCAAGTTACTCAAGTTCTTTTTCTCCAATGGCAAGAATAGATTAAAGAAGACATCAACTCTTGGTGGAAATACTTCAGTCAGATGGAAGAAGTTCCTGGCTGTGAGAACTGAATTCCATGAGTTGTTTATGGCACATTAGTCAGCCCATGGTACTCAGTTCTGCAGCTTGGAAGCGCCTTAACTTCATATGCCTGCCATTTGTAGGCAACGAACTGCATATACACTAAAACACCTGTTATCCAGAATTCAAGCAACCGGCAAAAAATTCAAGGGAAATAAATAATTCTTGTAAAATTAAAATAAATAAAAATGAATAACAATTTAAATAAAAGTTTCATATTGTAAAATAAATGTTCTCTGAAAATGGGAGCAAATATTCAGCTAGCAGCTTGCCTTGGTTGTGCTTTGCTTGTAGTGCCTGATTGAACAAAGTTCTGTTTGAATAAAATGGCATCATCCAGGATGAAGAGCTGCTTGGTGTTGCTTGTAGTTGGGATGACACTCTTAAACTGTCTCTTTATCCCTGCGTAGTGAGAGTCTTTATCTTTATTAGTATATTATTAAATATTTTAGTAAGGCTTTATCTGTAAACTTGGGGGAGGAGGTATTAAATTCAATGTTAGTGTATTTGTTAGTGAAATGCTGTTACAGCACCAATGACTGGTGTTAAAATTTAAATTTAAATTTTGTAATTTACAGGAATTACCTGTTTCAAGAGAACTTTAAATAATTAAGGACTACAATACTGATTTTATTCAAATGACTTTACTTTTGTACCTACTAAACTGTTTATTTTGAATGCTAATGTTAGGCATTGTCAGAGTGTATCTCAAGCAACCAGAAAACTCAATTATCCAGCATCTACCAATCCTTCTAAGAAACCAGGGGTTTTACTGTATTAATACGATAATCTCTTGGTGCCTGCCACATTGACCACCGCCAGTGGGCTGATATCACCTCAAACTTGCATCTTGGCGCCTCACAGTTCGGCAGGCAGCAACCTCCTTTGAAGAAGACCGCAGAGCCCACCTCACTGATAAAAGACAAAGGAGGAAAGACCCAACACCCAACCCCAACCAAAATTTTCCCTTGCAACCGCTGCAACTGTGTCTGCCTGTCCCACATCGGACTTGTCAGCCACAAGCGAGCCTGCAGCTGACGTCCGCGAAGCCAAGCCAAAGAAAGAAAAAGGATAAGCAAGCAATCAAAACATAAAAAATAACAATTTACAACTAATTTGCAATATGCAAAAAATTAACTCGAGGTGAATCATGGAATAACACATTTATTGTTTGGCATCTAGATAGATTACTCTCATAAAATGATTGTACTTGAGCAGTTGGGGATTCCAAGCAGAAATCAAATTAATATTTTCTTTCACCTTGTGCTTATTGTAAAGGACTGTAAAAATATAGTCATAATGACCAAGTCAGAAGATAATTTCATGGTTTGAGAAAACCTTTACATATTGCTAGTAAATGAAGTGGGAGCAAAACACTGAATCAGCAAGGAGATGCAGCAGACAGATATAATGAATGGTTGTGGAAATACTGATTTGTAAGGCAGTTGTAACCTGCTCAAGTGAGAAAATAAAGAGGGATATAAAAATGAATCGAGCATAGTTTTGACATCTAGTGGAACAAGACCCTTAAAGCTCATGAGAAGATATAACATTTAAGGACACCGCAGTCACCAATGAGTATGACAGTCACTGAATACATTCTTCTCCAAAATAATAGATGATTATAGAAATTGTATGTGGTTGTTATTTTATTTCACATGATTGTTTTAAACTGACAGAATTCTATTTTGTGAAAACAAATACAAGATTACATGACTAAAATATAAATTAACTAAGTATTTAATTCTGCAGTATGCTTGCAGGCAGCACAATGTTTATATATTGTATTTTAACTGTTATTCTTTTAATGTAAGTGGATGTTTGGATTTTTCCACTTTTAAGCCATATTATACATTTTGAACACCCAAGTGTTATTTTGTTACATTTAAACAAATCTATATGACATTTTCACACAGGGGCAAGCTTTTATAAATAAAACTCATTGCTTTATTGCTCTAAAATACAGTTCTATTCCTTCACTTTCTGAAATAAAATAAGAATGAAGAGGATTTCTGTTTTATTCTAGGGCAACAGTTTAAATAAGTGACCATGGCAATCTTGAGTCAGCCCTTCCTTATATGAACCTTGTCTTCCCCTCCTACATGGTGAATACAATGTGACTGAAGAAAACCACATACGTAGTTCATTTGCTTCTGGGCATAAACTTACTGAATATCTAACAATTGGAGTCTTACTGTCCTCGTTTCTAAGACTTGCTCATTTGTCCTTCATTCTGGATTTTTCTAAGGGATACCTGGGCAAAAGAAAATCTCATACTTAAAAAAAAATTCACGATAACAGATCCTTCCAGCCCATGAGCCCAAATACACCAATTAACTGACAAAGCCCGTATGCTTTTGGCAAGTGGGAGGAAACTGGGGCACCTGGAAGAAACCCACATAGACATGGGGAGAGCGTTCACAGTCCTTACAGATGGCATTGGATTCGAACCCAGTTCGCTGGCACTGTAGCATTGGGCTAACTTCTATGCTAACCGCGCTGCCCCATTCAAAGGTAGAATAAGAAAATTTAGTTTATTGCCAATGTACATCCTGCAAAATAAAGAAAATTACAAAAAAAAATAATTTCAATTGAAAAAGATAAAGCACAAGTAACAAAAACAATTCTAGCAATCTTGAGATGCCATTTTAGAATAAATATGAATGTAATTCATTGCACTGGTTTAATTATTTTTTTATTTCTCACCGAAGACCACTAAATCTGTTTAATGTTGATTGTAATGTCTTGCTTCATGCAAATGAGCAACCATCTTCTCTTTAAGACAGAGAACCTCTTCTTGAAAGACTTTGGTCATCCTGAAGTCAAGAAATCTCTCTTTAATGCATGTGAGACAATAATGTTGATTATTGATATAGAGCATAATAATTTGACAGGCTAGTTTATTGAGACACCACGCAATATACTAAAATGCAAAGTATCCCATTGTAAGATTTATAAGGACTTAAAATTAATTGAAGCAAAGAAATGGAAGCCTCACATGAAGCTTGAATCTGCACAAATAGTACTGTTACCGCGTGCCATCTTCCTGACTAAGAAAACCAAGCAAAATTTGACCTTGGTCTGATGCAAGAGCAGTTGCTTTGTGCAATGTTTACACCAAACCACATGAGCAGCTAAATTTGAGAAACCCTTACAGAGGGAGGCACGGTACTTCTGTAATGATGTGGATGTGGGAGTATT
This sequence comes from Narcine bancroftii, assembly GCF_036971445.1. Taxonomy (NCBI): domain Eukaryota; kingdom Metazoa; phylum Chordata; class Chondrichthyes; order Torpediniformes; family Narcinidae; genus Narcine; species Narcine bancroftii. The sequence continues at coordinate 52,035,466 of NC_091477.1, forward strand.
GTCCTTTGAGCCTATGAACTACATCATAAAAAGTAGGATGAAATTATCTCTCTTCAACAACAGTACAACTCCGAAATCCTCATTTATCCAACATTTCTTTGGAGCTGAACTGACTGGGGACCTCTGGCCCCCAGCGCCGGCAGCAGCACAGCAGACCTTGGGCTTCTGACGGCGGCAGCAGTGGACCTTGATCTCCTGGCAGCAGTAGCAGACCTTGGACTCCCAGTGCTGGCAGCATTAGACCTCGGGCTTATGGCACAAGCAGGGCCTCAGTGGCGAGGTGTTCGCGATCAGTGGTGGCCAGCGGGTTTTTTTTTTGGTGAGAATTATTTTAATGCTTAAAAAGCCTTCTCTTGTTGATTGTTGTTGTTCAAACACTGTTACAAGTGATTTGCTGTTGTTACCAGGCTGTTTTACAAAAAAAATGACCGGCTTTCTGAAAAAAAACATTTATCTGAAATGGGCCCGGTCCCGACTACTTTGGATAATTGGAGTTGTGCTTGTACATCAAAAGTAAATAGTACATGTAATCTGTGGATTAAATGGATTCACTCTGGAATTGGGTGCTTAATGCCACACTCAGTAAGATATAAAGTGATCAGGTGCTGTGTCTTGCAGTAGCCGATATGAAGAGAGAGTTAGGCAAGGTCAACCCACTAAAAGCTGCTGGCCCACATAACATTTCCGGCAGAGTGCTCAAGGTATACGCGGCTCAACTAGCAGATGTTTTCACCGACATTTTTAACATCTCCCTGAGAAGTGCTATGATCCCAACGTGCTTCAAAGCTGCCACTATTGTCCCCATGTTGAAGAAGTCATCTACACCCTGATTTAATGACTACCACTTTGTCACACTCATATCCATCATCATGAAGTGCTTCGAAAAGCTCGTCATCGAGCACATAAAGCTCCTGCTGCCCCTGTCACTGGACCTCCTGCAGTTTGCATACAGATCCAAATGTTCTATGGATCATGCCATCAGAACCACCCTTTATCTAGCCCTCACCCACCTGGAAATCAAGAACGCATATGTTCAAATGCTGTTTGTTGACTTCAGTTCAGCATTCAACACAATCATACATCTGTACCTGATAAGGAGGTTGGGCCTGCTGGGTCTCTGCAATTGGACTCTTGACTTCCTGTCAGGGAGACCTCAGGTGATCCGGATCGCTAACAACACCTCCAAGGCCATCACACTGGGCATGGGAGACCCCCAGGGCTGTGTGCTTAGCCCACTGCTGTTCACTCTACTGACCCATGACTGTGCAGCTAAACACCGCTTGAACCACGTCATCAAGTTCGCTGACGACACAACCATGGCAGGCCTTATTATTAAGAATGAGGAATCAGCATACAGAGATGAGGTGCAGTCACTAATGGACTGGTGCAGAGCCAACAACATGTATCTGAACATTAATAAAACAAAAGAGATGGTTGTCGACTTCAGGAGAACGTGGGGGGACTATGTTCCGCTGACAATTGATGGCTCAACCATTGAGATTGTCAAGGGTATCAAGTTCCTTGGAGTGCACTTGGTAGAGAATTTCACCTGGTCCCTTCACACCAGCTCCATAGCCAAGAAAGCCCAGCAGTGCCTTCACTTCCTGCAAAGGTTGAGGAAAGTTCATCTCCCATCCTCTATCCTCATTACATTCTACAGAGGACGTATCGAGAACATCCTGTGCAACTGTATCACCCCCTGGTTTGGAAGCTGTACCACCTCAGACTGCAAGACCCTGCAGCGGATAGTGAAGTCAGCGGAAAAGATCAATGGGGGCTCTCTTCCTACCATGAAGGACATCTACAACACATGATGCATGCGGAAAGCAATAAACATTGTGAAGGTCTCCACACACCACTCATGAAAACTGTTCTCCCTTCTACCATCTGGTAGGAGGTACCGTAGCATTTGGGCATTCAAGTCCAGATTGGGCAACAGTTTTTTTCCCCCAATCCATCAGTCTCCTGAATTCCCAGAACAGATGTAGATAGAGTACTGGGGTCTGTTACTGTATACGTCTTAATATTTTAATGTGTTTAACTTTGATTCAAATTTATATTTATGTAAATATGCTCTATGGTCCTGGAGAAATGTTATCTCATCATGAGAACAAGGTGTGAATGATAAATAGAGATGACTTGATAATAATAGTGCAGCACTTGAATATAGAGATGCCCCACAGACAGATGAACACCTCGCATGTGCAATACACCTGTAGGTTCAGGATGATATTTAATTTGTTGTTTAGCTGTGCTACCTTAATGATGCTTTACTATGGTAATGAAAAGATAAGTGGGCAAGAGAAAGAAAAGCTCATTCTCACCAACTGATCTATTAGATGTATTTTTATGTGTTGATGAACCAACAGCATATCTGGACATTTCCTGGTTTGGTTCATGCATATTATGGTGCATACCATGATTTGAAAGTGGTTTACATTTCTTTTTTTTGAATATTTTATTTAAAAATGGAAAGTGATTTACATTTCAAATCATTTCAAATTTTCTCTTCTGTCAAATGTTGTCAAAATAATTAACAGATTTTTCAGAATGTGAGTATTAAGTTTGACTATAACCCATTGGAAATGTTATATTCACATTCACAAAATGGATCAAGCTTTCTTGAAGACACATTCAGTATGTCATGTTAATTTAAACTATTTTGTTATTTCCCTACATTTATGCAACTCGTTAGTTAAAATAGCATTAAACATCCAAAATTCCCATTATTAGTTCACAATTGGACAGGTCCACATTTACATATTGAAGAGAATCTGGATATCAAGGGTTGATTATTAAAAACATTTTGCAATAGCTTAGGAATTTTTTAATATGAGTAGTTCCTCTGATAAAGGAAAGCAACTATTGATAACTTAAGGTTAAATTTGGAATAGTTTAAAATAGACATTGGGCTTTTAATATTCCTTGACAACAGACCACATGCTGACTGTAAAACAGTGAGAGTAGTATTTCTTTGAAATGCTGCTCAGTTCACTTTTCACATCCTTAATTTCAAAGGAAATCCTGACCTTTTTACAAACAAACTTTATTTAAAAGATAAGTAAAAAGTATAAAATACAATCTAAATATTCAAACAAAGTAATTTTACAAAGATTTATATTTATATAAAAACAAAACACAACAAATATTAAAAAAATTTAAAAAAAAATAAAGAAAAATAAAAGAAAAACCTTCCCCCCGCACCCACCCCTTCAGCTAGCCCCCTTAAGGGGAGCCAAAAATATAAATCATATATATATATAAATAGATAAATATTAATAACAGTTCAAAATACATCTAATTGCATATATTGTAAATACAGAGACCACCTATCAACAAAAAAAATTATCATGTCAATTATAAGGAATTTTTTCCATAACGATTCAAGCTTTCAATTCATTGTGCCAGCGTATTATATTAATTTCTTCATCATCTTTCCAAGTAATAGCAACACATTTACGCACTACCGATAAAACCAAACGTACAAAAGCAATTTGAGCTTTATCCAAACCCCTTCCCTTTAATGAATACAAATCTCCCAACAAAAAAAATCATTGGATCCAAAGGTAGTTTAAAATTATACAATTTTTCTTAAACTATTTTAATTTCTTGCCAAAATGGTTGGACTTTCACACAGGTCCAAACAGCATGTAAAAAAGTACCAATACATTAACCACATCTAAAACAAGAACCTGAATTACTAAACCCATATTTTTAAAAAACTTTTCCAGGGTCAAATGCAATTGATGTAAAAAATTATAGTTGACTATACCATATCTTACATTAGTCAATTTAATTACATTGTCCTGACATATGTTCGCCCAATCATCTTCAGGAAAAGTAAACACTAAATCAGTCTCCCATTTAAATTTAGATTTTTCCCAATCTAATTTATCCATATTGTCCTGTAATAAATTATACATAACTGAAACATAACCCTTCTTTGGTATAGTAGAAGTCAAAGATTCAAATTTCGACAAAGTAGGTAAATACACCTCTCTATCATAATTATCTTTTACCAAAGCCCTAAGCTGATAATACACAAATAAAGAATTTAAAGGTATTTCAAATTGTTCTCTCAAATGAATAAAAGAAAAACATTGTCCCTCTACAAAACAGTCCTATATTGTCTTTATACCTTTAGAAATCCAAATCTTTAAATAACTATTAAACATTGAAAAAGAAATAAGCTGATTATTGTATAATGGAGTTAAAATTGGTAATTTATCTTTCGATCCTAATTTTAAAAAAATCGAAATCTTTAATAAATGTTTCAGTATTGGCATATCATATTCCTGTAATAAAATCAAATTCCAACAGAATATAAATTCATGTATCTCTGTTCTAGGTAGACATATCTCCACCTTAGCCCAACTAGGAGGTTGATCCAAATCCATCAATCTACTAATAAACTTCAACTGAGCTGCCTCATAATAATTTTGAAAATGTGGCAATTGTAAGCCACCCAATGCATATTTCCAAGTAAGTTTGTACAACACTATTCGAGCCAATTTACCTTTCCACAAAAACTCTCATACTGCTTTATTCAAATCCTGAAAAAAACTCTTTGAAAGCAAACAAGGTATTGACTGAAATAAATATTTAATCCAAGGGAAGATATTTATCTTAATACAATTAACACATCCAATTAGAGTTAATGGAAAATCTTTCCATTTAATTAAATCTGCTTTAATATAGGTACATAATTCAATTGATATAACGATTGATAGTCATTGTCCATAATCACACCTAAGTATTTGATTTTTATTCATTCATTTTAATTTTGTAATATTTTAAAATTCAGAATAATCTTCTACTCCAATTGGTAAAATTTCATTTTTATCCCAATTAACTTTATATCCCAACAATTCTCCAAATTTCGATAAAAACTCCTGTAACTGTTTCAATGATCTCTCAGGCTCTGTCAAATATATCTACACATCATCTGCAAATAGATTAATTTTATATTCTTCATCCTTAATCCTCATCCCTCTAATATCCTCATTTTGTCTAATAGCCTGTGCTAACAGTTCTATAGCCAATGCAAATAGGGCTGGCGACAATGGGCAGCCATGACGATTTGATCAAGTCAATTTAAAAGGAAATATGTCTGTCCATTCGTCACCACCCTAGCAATCGGATTCATATATAAAGCCTTAACCCAACCAATAAAGAAAGGGCCAAATTTAAATTTCTCTAATACCTTAAATAAAAAATCCAATTCAACCCTATCAAAAGCTTTTTTAGCATCTAATGCAACTACCATAGGATGATTAGGATGACGTCGAAAAACATTGATCAAAGTAAGCAATTGAAGTATATTATCTGGGGCATTTCTATTCTTAATAAAACCTGTTTGAACAATATGTACTAATTTAGGTAAATATTTAGCAAGTCTGTTAGCTAATACTTTACCATAATTTTATAGTCTACATTCAATAAAGAAATAGGTCTATATGAAGATACCTGTAAAGGATCTCTGTCTTTCTTTGGGATAACAGTTATTAAAGCACTCAAACACAATTCTGGTAACTTCTGATCTGCAGTAATTTGATTTAACACTTCCCCAAATATATTAGATAATTGATCATAAAATTTTTTATAAAATTCCACAGGAAACCCATCATCTCCCAGGGACTTACTATTAGGCATTACCTGAATAGCTTTCTTGATTTCAAAATCCATAAATGGAGATTCCAACTCCTGAATATCTTTCTCATCTAGTACCGGCAATGTTAATTTAGATAAGTAAGAATCAATAGAACTATTATCCTGTTTCCCATTCAGAAGTATTTAATTTTTGATAAAATGAATAAAATTGGTCATTAATTTCTTGAGGCTTTTTAGTTATTATTGAATTCTTCTTAACAGCATTAATAGCCCGAGATGCTTGTTCAGCTTTCAATTGCCAGGCAAGTACCTTTTTTTTTTTAACTTTATTTAAAATTTTATGACATGAATAAAATAAAAATTACATTTAAAGAAATAATAAAAAATAAGATAATAAAAATTAGAATACAACATCATTAAACTACACAAATTAACCCCCCAATAATTATAACACAACATTAATCGTCTAATTTAAAATTAGTCCAACCCTCCCCCCCAAAATAAAGAGTGAAGAATTAATTAACAATGTTGTAAATAAAATAGAAAAAAGCCCACTTACAAAAAAAGGATAAAACTTAACAACAAAAAAAATTACTAACAACAAAACAAAAAAAAATATCAATACTAAAATAATACCCTTAAACATATATTTAAATCAAACATAATACATGTATTTAACAAATGAAATCCACTTTAAAACTGTTCAAATATTAAAATCATATATCAACCACATATCTGTTATACAAAAAAATCATAATTAATAATACATAAATACAGAATTTCCATTAATACCAAGTTTCCTTTATAATTCATCAAGAGAACAAAAGCATCCTTTAGAAAAACAATCAGATAAACTTTTTATTCCCTTCCCCTCCCCTTATATAAAAAAAAAGAAAAAAAAAGTTCAAACTCTTATAAAATTCTCCATATTCTTCATTTATACCATCTTCAAAATTCATTAAACTCTTCTCCCTCAATCTATTTGCACTTGATTTTCTTCTTTTTCTTCTTATCACCTTTCCCCTCATCTTCCTCTTCATCTAATTCAACATCCTCAGTTTTTGACTTATTATCTTCTGTGACATCATCCTCTTAAAAAAGAGAGAAAAAAGAGAACCCCCCCCCCAAAAAAAGAGAAAAAATAAAGGAGAGAAAAAAAACCTCCTAATTCCCTCTCAATTACAATCAGAAAACAAAAAGAGTTAAAAAAATTATTAAAATAATAAAAAAAACCTTCACTTCTTAACCCAAAAATTAAAAAGAAAAAAAAACAGGTCGGAGGTCACGACTACCTCCTCCTGTTTAAACCGCCCAAAGCGGTAACTCCCCCAAAATATTGGGTGTGAGATAACTCACAGGTAGCTGATGACTTCTGGAAACTAGTGCCCACCCAGTTTCCTCTCCCAACTCCCATTTCATTAAACTATCATCATTATTTAAACTATTTAAACTCTTCTCAAAAAAAAGATAAAAGATTTATTTTTTTAAATCAACGTTACCACTTCGGTCACCATTGCTTCCATTTCTTTTAAAAATCTGGATCCCACCTTACATCTCTACTCTCTTTGGAGACCTTAAAGGACTACATCGTTCCTGAAACTGCATGATTGGTAGAGACTGAGTAAAGTCCATAACCTCTTTAGGATTGTCAAAGAACTTTGGCTGATTTCCATCCTGAAAAATCTTCAGTACCGCAGAATACCTGAATGTTGCCTTATGTCTTTTTTTCCACAACCGTTCTTTCACAGAATTAAATTTGCGTCATTGAAACATAATTTCTTGACTCAAATCTTGATAGAAGAAAACAGGATTATTCTGAACCATCAAAGGAGATCTATTTTGCTGGGCATTTCTAATAGCCATACGTAAAATTGTCTCTCTGTCACAATAGTTTAAACAACGGATCAGAGCAGGTCTTGGATTCTGTCCTGAAAAAGATTTTCTTCTTAAAACTCTGTAAGCACGTTCCAGTATTAAACCTTCAGGGAATTTATCCTGTCCTAACACTCGTGGAATCCATTCAGTAAAAATTTTCTTGGATCTGGTCCTTCTATGCCTTCTGGCAAACCAACAATTTTCATGTTGTTCCGTCTAGATTGATTCTCCAAATAATCAACCTTTTTTTGCTAAATTTTTATTTTGGATCTGCAATGTTTCAATTATTCTATTTTCATCTTGCAGTTGATCCTGTATATCGACTAAACCTTGATCACACATTTCAAATCTTTCAATGGTTTCAAGCTTAAAAGCTCCATTAATGGCTTCCACCATCGCATTAATCTTGGAAATAAAAAGGTTCACAAAATTAGCTAAGTGACTCAATACAGAATACATCTTATCTTCAAGATCCTTAACAAACATTTCAACAGAAGTAGATACAGGCATAATGGGGTCTTGCTGTTCCTTAGAGACCACGGGATCTTCTGTCTCTTCCCTTAATTTAGTATCTTTTCTAGCAGTTTGACTTCGTATAAAAATCCCTCTCAAAGTCCCCGCAGCAATGCCAGGAGACTGAAGATCAGGATTATCTTTAAGCCAAATCTCTTTAATCATCTTCACTGAATCGATGTCTGGAAAAACCGTTGTAATTGAAGATGCATTTTGCAGCGCCACCACTGTAGCCGTCGAATGACAGCTCTTTAACTCTCCAGCTGGTGGCGCCCTAGCTGATTCAACTGTCAATGTCTCAGTAACAGCACTCACAGTGGCCGTTGTGTGAAATACTGGCATCCGGCCAGCCCTTTGTTCTGAAAGCTGCTGAATATGAACTTCAGAGAGCCTTACCGGTATAAAACGGAGTTTCAATGCTGAATTCTGTACGTCTTCTTCTGGATCCATTCTACGCTGAGTCCTGGCTTCTTGTAAACAAGCAGGCCCAGAAAATGTCGGAAAATGTAGTTTTTTAACAGTCAGTTGATGTTTTCTTTTACCTTTTTTTTGCATATAAACCACTAGGCACTGATCCAGCACCTCTTATTATTTATAAACTTTTAAAAGAACTTTAACGGGCACTTAAAGACAAAACAATAAATCAGAGTCAGGAGAGGTCTGGAAGGCACGTCTGTTCCCTACGCCATCTTCCCACGCCCCCCCAGGCAAGTACCTTGTCAGCCCTTTCCCCCAACTCATAATAACGTTGTTTAGATCTATTAATTAAGCGCTCAAACTGATAAGTTTGTAAAGTATTACAGCATAATTTTAGCTTCATTAATAGGGCTTTTTTTATCTTCTGTTATAGCCTTTTAAAAGTCCTTCTCTAGTTCAGCAATTTGATTTTCCAACTGAAAACTTTCTGCTATATAATGTTTCTTAACTTTCGTAGAATAGCTAATGATTTGTCCCCTCAAATAAGCTTTTAAAGTATCCCATACTATAGAATGGCTCTTTACAGAATTAACATTTTCAGTCAAAAATAAAGAAATATGCTCTAACATTGCATTAAACCTCCATCTATATATTGAATGTACTATCTCCGAACTTTCACAAGAGAAGATTAATAATTAATGATCTGATATAACTCTACTTTTATATTCACTTTGCAATACCCTACCCTGAAGATGTGCTGATACCAAAAATAAATCAATTCTGGAAAACGAGTCATGCCTTGAAGAATAAAAAGAAAAATCTTTTTCTGCAGGATTAACTTTTCTCCAAATATCTACCAAATTTAAATCTTTCATTAATGCATTAAGTTGTATTGCCATCTTTGACTTACTTATACTCTTTGGATTTCTATCTAATAAAAGAATAAAAACACAATTAAAATCATCACCCACTAAAATATTCTCATTAACCGGATTTAACAAGAAAAAAAGCTTCTGAAATAAACCGGTCATCATCTGTATTGAGTGCATATAAATTAAACAGTGTCCAAAATACTGAAAAAAATTTACAATTAACTTTTAAAACTCCACCAGCATTCCCTTCAGTAGATTCCAATTCAAATGGTAAGTTCTTATGAATTAAAATTGCTACTCCTTTTGCTTTAGAATTTAAAAAAAACTTGACCAATCCTGTCTCTTTTCAATTTTAAATGTTCTTTCTCAGTCAAATGTGTTTCTTGTAAAAAAGCAATATCAATTTTCATCTTTTTTATATAGACCAATACTCTCTCTTTATTGAGTTATTTAATCCCTGAATATTAAAAGTTGCAAAGTTCAATCTAGACATAATTTTAACTATTAGTAAATACATACATTAAAAAATTAAACCTATAAAATAATGCTCCCCTTAATAATCCTTCAAAGATTAAAAAAAAAGATGAGGAAAAACCCCTCTTAAAAATTAAAACAAAAATAAATTTAAAAAAAACACCCAAAGGCAGTATTACCCTAAAAAATCTGGGTGTGGGAAACCCACTGGGAGCAGATGACTAACAAAGTTTTCAGTGTCCCCAGCCAGATACATATTTATTATATAGATAAACACATTCAAATATAGTCCATATATTCAACCCAGTAGCTCGACACCCAACGATTACACCAGATCTTTGATATCAAGAGAATTCTGTATTTCTTCTTTCTTTCCACTTTTTCCATTCTTCCCATTCTTTCCATTTCCATTTCATCTCCTTTTAGGAGACAAAGGTGGAGAACGACCATTTCTTCTCAATTCTGGCAGAGGGTTCGCAAAAACTAAGCCATCATGATCATTTTCAGAAAATTGAGATTGAAAGTTTCCTTAAAAATCCTTCAAAATTGCAGGGTAACGAAAAGCAAATTTATAACCTTTTTGCCACAGAACATCTTTGAATTCTCGCAATCTACGAATAACTTCCTGACTCAAATCAGCATAAAAGAACACTTTGTTGTTTTGTACCATTATTGGTGATTGATGTTTTTGTGCTTTTTGTAGTGCCACACATAAAAATCATTTTTCTATCCTGATATTTTAAATAACAAATCAAAACTGCTATCGGCAGTTGTCCTGGAAGCTGTTTTCTTCTCAGAGCTCTTTGAGCCCTATCTAACCCCAAACCTTCAGGAAAGAACTCTTTACCCAAAACTTGTGGGATCCAGCGTTTAAAGAATTTTATAGGATCAGAGTCTTCAATATCTTGAAGACCAACTATCTTCACATTATTTCTCCGACTCTGATTTTCAAATCTCCTTCAATAAGTCTCTTTTCTGAATTCCCCAATCTAATTTTGAACAACTTAAAGTTGGGTGTTTAATGTTCCAGCTGGGAGAAGATCTTGCCTTTACGCCATCTTGCCACGCCCCCCAGGAAATCCTGATCTACTGTCATTGTACATGGTGTATTGTTGGATCAGCTGCACACAAAGTCTGAAACAGTTCTTGAACATATTGAATATTAAACCATTAATTCAAATGTGATGTATTTTGGGACACACCAATAAGAATGGTCTATATTAAATGTATGAACTGGAGTAATTGAACACGTTGAAACACTGGTAGTATTAGAACATTGTAATGGACCATCATCTCAAAGTATGGCAGAGGACGTGATCTGTGGGAAGAAAAATCAGATAGAATTTATACTTTGATCACTTGGAGAAAAGTATGCCCAAAAGTGTAACACTTACTCCATGTTACATAAGTATAGTAGCATGAGTGATATTAGAAATCATGATAGACCATGATAGATGGTGGAATTCATGAATATCCTATACCATATTCCCCCGTACATGTTGCAATTCTGTTACTGAAGGATGAGCATTCCAGTGGCTTCTGTTATGTTATTGAAGGCATCAAGTCTATGATATGTGTAAACCACTGTTATGCTATGACTGGCTGCTACCAGCTGGACATGCCGCCTGAGACCAATCCTACCCATAAACCCTTTCATGCTCCCCATTCATCCTGCCATGATCAGCTAATGAGGTTGATGGCTGTTCCAGTCTATAGTTAATAAAAATCTATCAGTTTTACAACTTCAGTCTTTTGTGATTATTGATGGTGTATCAGACATATTGTGTCATGTGTACTCCATGTGCTTCTTCACAGGGAAGGAGGAATATGGTGCACCTACTGCCACAATTCATTCAGTTATACTTTCTGAAATAAAGCATATTCTCCGGGTAAGATCAATGAACTGATTTTAAACCTGTCTTAGCTAAAATTCTTAACTTTGTACAGATGTTATTGAAACAAAAAAATGGCAGGCAAGCAAATGATGCACTTTCTGCTATATTTACCACAATCCTTTCTTTCAATTTCAACATTGATGTCTAGTATTCATGTAACATTGAATGATCTTGAATTCTGTTGAAAAGAATAATTTGTATCAATGGCAATGTCTGTTAAAGGTACTATTTTAATTCCATCTTTACCTACTCCTGTGCTAACTTTTCTCTTTATTTCCCCCCCCCCCCCCCACCCTGCCTTTCATGTCGTCGCTCCCTCTACCTGTCTCTCCACTTCTCCTGCCTTCTGTGGAATACCCAATTGCTTCTTGGCCCCTTCCAATATCTTTCCTACCATCATACATACATAATATCATTCCCTTTTACTTTAATCTCAATAAAGCCTTGTGACCTAAAACATTGACTGACCATTTCTACCAATGGATGCTACCTGACTTGTTAAGTTCCACTAGCAGCTCTGTAAAAGGTTTGTTGTGCCAGTGACCTGCAGCCTGGCCTTCGCAACTTGTATGACTTGACCAATTAGTTACAATGCCACTGAGTACACAGGAGTTCATGTACATTGTACAACATGTGTGACACAACTCATTATTTGTCAGTTTTTGCAGTTTCTTTCAACTTGATGAACATTTAGTCATACTCCTTAGCACTCATGAGCATTTATCAGGCAGGCATACCTTGAAAATGTTCTTGTGAATTCCAGTACTTAGCAAGACAATTTATTTGCTTCTGAGTTTCATTAATGAGAAGGTTCCTCTTTTCAGAATTTGCTGTTATTATTACATGAAAGCAAAAAAATGCACTTATGTTGATTAATAATCTAAAAATCTGCTTGCAATTAAGTGGCATTTTTTTCTCCAGGAAACATTAATGATGGAGCAGTTATTTAATAGAAATGTCCTTGAATTTTTATGAATGACTTCCAATTGGTTGTGACATGGAGTTACTAGCTCCTGTGTAATTTACATTCCTTTATTCCTCCATTCTTTTTCACACAACTTAAGTCTGTCAGATTTTATGTTCTCAGCTTCTTAGACAAATATTATTCTGAAATAACTACAAGAAGTGGCAAGACTGGAAGGAAGGAAGGAAGGAAGAAATGCTGGCCAATCCAACCTTGGAGGTTATCTCCGAAGCGTTTGGTCAGCTCAAATGATCGATTACCGAGGAATTCAAAACTTAACATACTCGGCTAATTCTAATTGATAATAAACTCAATCATGTTTACCTCTCTGTTAAAGGACAAGGTGAGTATTTATCTTTCGTGGAACTTACTTTAAATGATCTAAGTGGCTAAGGTCGGCATTTGGAAACACTTTTTCATCATTGTCAGATTATAACTTGAAGTTAACGATGAAAGTTGTTGATTTGGTAGGTAGGAGTAGGCATCAAAACGTACGCATTCTGGGCTTAGCTGAGGCGACAGAGAAAGAACATCTTACAAAATATTTCTCAGATCTGCTTGTTGCTGTATTTGGAAAAGAGGTGTTTTCATTTCCGCTGGAGATCGGCAGAGCACACCGTTCGTTTGTTGCCAAAGCCTGCACCTGGGCAAAGCCATGTTCAATTGTTATTTGTTTGTATCAGTTTCAAAGAAGCTTTTAATTCATGAAGGCCGCTGGAGAGGAAAACTTGACAATCTTGGTCAGCAGATTAGGATCATTGAAGATTACTGTCCGGAAATTATGAGTCAGTGTGTTATGTACAAAGAAGTGATGTTGGAGTTATATACATTCTGGTTTAAACCTTCTCTGCTATATCCTGCTCATTTTTATATTACTCTTTCTAATAGGCAAAGGAAATGGCTGGGGTCGGTCAATATGGCTTGAGAATACATTAGCCCCTTTTAAACTGAGGCACCTGGGTAGCCCTCCTGGGAGCCAGGTGAAATTACTGGGGCAAAGGCATGTCATGCACTCACTGGAAGTACTGCCAGATGTTCAGAAGCTGGCTGCGCAGTGACGCATGCACGCAAGTGCTGATGTCACCGGAATAACCAGGTCGGCCACTTTCCTGTTCAAACCTAGGTGAATTTAACTGGGTTCCCTGACTACCTCTGAGGTAGGTCAGGGACCGGGTTGGATTTTTACAGGGTTGATTGAGTCAGACCCATTCTAACTACTGCATAATTGGGGAACTAACTAGGCAAATTGCCTGATTAACCCCATTTTATATGGGCATTTGAAAGGACCTATTGCCAAGTACTCTGATACATCTCACCCTGTGTGACTTTTTTTTTAACTGGATGACTAAAGCTGATGATTTAATATAATTACTTTGAAAGTCTTAATATTGGTTTTATAGTATTTGCAGGGAGATGACTGTAGGCTTTGTCTATTTTGTTTACAATGTATTATATCATGATTTTGATATACTTGGATTGTACTTATCTATTTTTTTAAATGAGAAAAATAATTAGACTTTTAAGTTAATATATTAATTTCAGTTTATGCTGTTAATAATTCTATGCAAAGTTTTAATTGTTTTCCCTTTTCTGTACTGTGATGTAGTCTAAATAATATTTCTTTATCAGTTCAAAGTATTTCAAAGCATTGGGGATATTCATAAACTATATTTGAGCTGTAATACATTGTCCAGCAGGAAGTTATGTTTGAGTTCGCTAGATTAATTTTGCTGAATGTGTTGTTGCCCTATCCAACAGGTGTTGAGTCTTGGGATTGTAGGGGGATTGTTTTCAATTTTTATGATATTTTTCATTAGTATGTGTTTTGTCCAATCTATTCCTAAACTTTTGCTTTTTAATTTTTGCTGCAAGACTGCCATCTAGTGTTTGAACTTTGTTTGTGTCGCTGACACAAGCTCCTACTTTTGGATTTATATTAATAATGTTAATTTTATTTAGCAATTAATAATTCTATTAATTTACTTAGCTGGAATGTGAAGAGCCTGAACCATCTGGTGAAATGGAGGAAAGTATTGTCACATTTAAAACAGCTTACAACCACAGTTGCATTCCTACAGGAGGCACATATTCATAGTTGTGATAACTCTCACCTCATGGTGCAGTGGAGGGGGCAGTATTGTTCTTTTCCTTTTCAATCTAAAGCTGGGGGGGGTGGAATTCGAACCTTATGAATCAAAACATTCCATTTGTTAAACACAATGTCATATCGGACATTAATGGTCGCTACATTATTGATTAAGGAAAACTTCAACAAAATTATGTTTTTTTGCTAATGTTTATGCTCCTAATATAAACAACGTTTTTTTAAACTTTTTTCTTCTTTGCCAGTAATGAGTCTAAATCAGTGGTTTTCAAACTGTTTTCCTAAACTTACATTCCACTTTAAGCAATCCTCATGCCATAAGCACTTTGTGATTGGTAAGGGATCGCTTAAGGTAGTATGAGAGTGGAAAAGAGAAGGATAGCAACCATTGCTCGAGACTCAATTGTTGCTGAAATATTTTGCTTGAGAAAAATTGTCATTGGGCCATTTTCTTTCGAGTTATGAAACTGTGCACATAATGATTAAAACAGTGAGTTTCAAACATTGTCTTACTAATCACAGAGCACTTATGGCATAGGGATTGCTTCAGGTGGAATACCAATTTAGGACTGCTGTTTGAAAACCACTGGTCTATACTCTCTGGTCCTAGGTGGGGATTTTAATTGCAGGTTAGACAATGTTTTAAATCATTTATCTGTTAACCGTGTCACATTAAGTAAGTCTGCCTCATTAATTATTATTTTGATTGTTTCTGATGTTTGTTTTTTTTGCCAACCTGCTAGCAGAGTATTCTTTTTTCTCACATGTTCATCATACTTTTTCACTGCCTTACTTTTTGTGCACGATTATTATTATTATATTTTTATAGTAATGTTGTAAGATGTTGTAATATGTATGTTTTCTCTGTGATGCTGCCGCAAAATACTGAAAATCTTGACTTGTTCATGACAATAAATCCTAATTCAGATGTCATTACTTTCATAATTTAGTCAGTTTTCAGGTTATAGGTTAAATTTGCATAAAGTGAACTTTTTTCCTTGAACTCACTTTCATTACTGTATTTTGGTTCTCCTTTTAAGTGTGTTAGAAATAAATTCATTTACCTTGGTTTTACCATTACAAAGTATCATAAACTTCTTTATCAGGAACATTTCCTTACTTTGCAAAAGTAAGTGAAACAGTCTTTATTGTAATGTTTGCCTTTGTCTATATCTTTAGTTGGTTGTATTAATTAATTAAAATGAATATTTTCCCCATATTTTTATATCTTTTACAATCAATACCAATTTTTAATCCCTAAATCATTTTTTTAATTTGCTTGATTTGACTATATTGTCTTATATATGGAAGGGTAAGCACCCTCATTTAAATAATGTACATCTGCAACAATCTAAAAGAAATGGAGGTATGGTGCTACCTAATTACAGATTTTGTTATTGAGTGGTCAAATGCGTGGTCTTATGATTTGGTCACATTTTTTATAATCATGACTGCCAATGGAATTCACCTTCATTACAGTATTTTGGTTCTCCTTTTAAGTGTGAGAGAAATAAATGCACTTACCTCGGTTTTAAACTTACAAAGATTCTGCTGAAAATATTTCCAATTTAGCACTTCTTGGATTTTCACTTTCACTTCCTTTAACTAAGTTCATTGATAATCCTATCATTAAGTGTTCTATTAGAATATGGGTACACTTTAGAAAACATATTGGATTCAACAAATTTTGTCTTTCAAATTCCATTTTATCCATTCACTTTTTTCAGCCTTTATATTACAAAGTGCTTTCTTTATTTCAGGAATGGCACAGAGCAGGTATTCAATGTTTTAAAAATCTTTTTATGGACAACAGATTTGTATCATTCAAACAACTCTATGAAAAGTTTAACTTACCCAATACTCATTTCTTTAGATATTTGCAAATTAGACATTTTCTTCAATATCAGATTTCTGATTTATCTGGAGCTACCAATATGAACTTTTTGGACGAGTTATTTTGGTTTCCAGCCTTCTCATAAAGGTTTTATAGCTATTATTTATGATGAGTTACTATGTTTAAGAGAGACCCCATTATTTTAAATTAAAAATGCCTGGGAACCTTTCAGTATCTGATGAAGTTTTGCATTTAATTTTTAAATTGGTCAGTAATTCATCGTTATGTGCTCGTCATTGTTCAGTACAATTTAAAGTTGTAGATTGGGCGGCCATGGCCAAAGCTAAATTATCTTGTTTTTATTCAGCTAAATTCTTGCTGAGAGGAAAGGCTCTTCAATTCGTATGTTCTGAACTTGTCCTAGTCTGGAAAAATACTGGAAAGATGTCTTCCATACTTTATCTTTAATTCTTGACTTAAATTTAGAGCTGAATCCTTTGATTACTCTTTTCAGAACAACAGGAAAGGTTGAAGTTCTTGTGACTTCAATTAAATGTCAAACTCTATCCTTTGCTTCTCTTTTGGCTAGGTGAGCAATATTTCTTAGATGGAAGGATGCTGCTCCTCCCACTCATGCTCAGTGGTTGAGAGATATTATGTCATGTTTCAACTTGGAAAAGATTAATTATTCAATTGATAATTCGAGTACAAAATTTCAAATGCTGTGAGGGCCATTTTATGAGTCATTTTCTTAGACTTTAATATAATATTGACCTTTATTTGTTTTTTTTCTGTTTTCATTTTAGTATTAAATATTTATTTAATATTTAGTATTAAATAATTAAACTGGATAATGTAGGGATGGGATTTGGAATTCTTTCTAATTGGGATAAAATTATTAATGTGTTTATAAATTGTGGATATGGCTTATTATTTCTGCATCTTTTTAAATGATTGAATGTTATTTACACATAACACTCCACAATTCCTTTTTGTACTTTTATGTTTTTTTTCTGCTTTAAAATCAAATTAATAGAAATATTTTTAAAAGTTTTATTAATAAAATATTCAATTAAATAAAAAAAAATTCAGCCCTGGAGTCTGTGCCGTCCAATTTGCACAAATTAACCTCCAACCCATGGTACATTTTGAACAGTGGGAGGAAACTGGACCCTCTGGGAAAACACATGCAGACACAGGAGAATGTACAAACCCCTTACAGACAGGGCAGGATTCAAACTCTTTTCCCCATCACTGGCACTGTAAAGGCATTATGGTAACCGCTAAGCCAACCGTGCCACCCCAAATTTGGAGTCCTGCCTATTGGGGAATGTATGACAGAGATATGAGGCACAAGTAGTTAGGGAAATTACCATCTTTGTTCCTACTGGTAACCAGTTTGTTGCTCTCTCAAGAATAATTTGGGCAGCACAACGGTATAACGGTTAACTCAATGCTTTTACAGAGCCAGTGATTGAGACCGGGGTTCAAATCCTGCATTGTCTGTAAGGAGTTTATACGTTCTCCCTATGTCTGCATGGGTTTCCATGGGGACTCCTGTTTCCTCCCACCATTCAAATTGGGCGTCATGGACCTGTGGGCCAAAATGGTCTGTTACTGTGCTGTATATCTAAACAAAAAAGATATTTGCAATAATACCTCTCTCAGGGAAGCTTCTTCATCTTCTATCATATTCCTTGCACAATCTAGTAGCTTTAGTTTGAAGAGAATCATTAATATCCCAAGTAATCATATCTTGGAATGAAATTGTCCTGACTTACATTTAGGATTAATGAAAACAAACTGCTGAAGGAACTTAACAAACCACTGGCATCTGTGGGGGAAAAGAATTGTCAACATTTTGGATCGAGATCCTGTATCAAGACTGAGTGTGGAGAGAGAAGATAGTCAGTGTAATAAGGAGAGGGGAAGGGCTGAGATAGGTGGATGATGATGAGTTTATTTCCATATACAGTGTCAAGATGAATTCAAATCCACTGTGATGAAATGTTTTGAGAGAATGGTGTTGAAGTGACGAGATGGATCCCTTCCAATTTACCTACCTCAGCAACAGGTCTACAGTGGAAGCAATCTCACTGGCTCCATAGCCCTGGCACACCTGGACAGCAAAGATATATACATCAGGATGCTCTTTTTCAGTATTCAACGTGATAATCCCCTCAAAATGGATTAGCAACCTCCAAGGCCTGGGCCTCAATAAGACACTGTGTACATGGATCCTGGATCTCCTCACCTCAAGACCACAGACAATCAATGAGGATTAGTAAGAAGATCTCCTTCACCATCTCCATCAGAACTGGAACATCACAGGGCTGCGTTCTTAGCCCCCTGTTCAACTCACTTTACCCCAAAGTTTGTTGGCTCAGTACGACAATAATACTGTCTACACTTTGCTCTTGTCATCAGTCTGATACAGATTAATCTTGGTCTCATCTATGCACAAGACATTTTTCAGAATTCTGTAGGGTTCTTTTAAATACTTCTTGGCCAATTGTAATCTAGGCATCCTGTTTCAGTGGCTAATAGTTTGTGTCTTGCAGGATTGCCTCTCTATTTCTGTTCATGAAATCATCTGTGGACAGTAGTCACTGACACATCCACACCTGCCTCCTGATGTGTGCTTCTCATCTGTCGGACAGGCTTTTAGGGATTTTTCTTCATTATGACCTCATCAGCAGTGAGGTCTTTCTTGGTCCACCAGTCTTTGCTCAAGTTCACCAGTATGCTCTTCTTTCTTAATGATGTTCCAAACTGTTGATTTTGGTAACCCTAATGTTTGGGCGATGCCTGTTACTGTTTTATTCCAGTTTAACAGCCTCATAATGGCTTATTTGACTTTTATTGGCACAACCTGTACTTTGTGTTAAAAATGGCAACCTCAGACTCCAACGGTGATCAAAAGCTTAGAAGCATGCTGAGCATTCTTATGCTTGCATCAATTAAACATACCTAAGTACTCACAAATACCTGTGAAGCCAAATTTTCCAAACATTATGGTGCCCTGAAATGTAGGGACAATGTATAAAATGTGCTGTAATTTTGACATTCTCAAACCAAAATGTCTACATATAACATAGAATATAGAACACTACAGCACCACACAAGCCCTTCGACCCTTGATGTTGTGCTGACCCATATATTCCTTAAAAAAAGTACTAAACCCTCCCTAACCAGTAACCCTCTATTATTTTTTTCCATCCATGTCCCTGTCTAAGAATCTCTTAAATGCCCCTAATGCTTTAGCCTCCACCACCATCTCTGGAAAGGCATTCCAGGCACCCACAACTCTAGGCATAAAAAACGTACACCTTATGTCTCCCATAAACTTCCCTCTCTTCTCTTTCTTGACATGCCCTCTGCTGTTTGCTATTCCTGCCCTGGGAAACAGGTGCTACCAGTCTGCCCTAAGCTTCTCATTATCTTGTAGATCTCTATTAAGTCTCCTCTCATCCTTCTATTCTTTGAAGAGAAAAGTCCCTGCTATCCTTGCCTCATAAGACTTGTTTTCCAATCCACACATCATCCTGGTAAATATCCTCTGCACACTCTCCATAGCTTCGTATAATGAGGTGACCAGAGCTCAACACAACTCTGTGGTGTCATCAGAGATTTATAGAGTTGCAACATGACCTCTCTGCTCTTGAACTCAATCCCCCTAATAATGACATCCAGTATTCTATTGGTCTTCTTAACTATCCTAAAAACCTATGCGATGACGTGGAGAGATGTATGGATTTGGACTCCCATGGACTCTTAAGTAACCAACCATTAACCCTATACTCAGGTTCTGTTGTCCCTCCAAAGTGCATCACCTCACACTTATCTGGATTGAACTTCATCTGCCACTTCATTGTCCAATTCTGCATCTTCTTGTAACCTTTGACAAACCTCAGCTCTGTCCTCAACTTTTCCAACATTCGTATCATCTGCAAATGTACTGACCTATCTTTCTACCTCTTCATCCAGGGCATTTATAAAAATCACAAAGAGCAGGGTCTAAGAATGGATCCTTGTGGTACTCCACTACTCATTGACCTCCTGGCAGAATACTTTCCTTCCACTACTACTCTCTGCTTTCAACCTGCAAGTCAAATTTTTATCCACACAGCCAAAGTTCCAAGGATTCCATGACTTTCTGAAAGTGTCTCCCTTGGGGGGCCTTGTCAAATGCCTTGCTAAAATCCATAGAGACCACCCTACCCCCGTCAATTTCTTTTGTTACCTCCACACAAAGCTCAGCTATACTCATGAGGCACCAACAGATTCTTCCTATTACCTTTTTTAAACAAAGGGACGACATTTCCCATTCTCCAATCTGGCACCTCCCCTGTCGCCAAAGATGATTCAAAGATCATAGCCTCTGCTCCAGCTATTTCTTCTCTCACTTCCCTCAGCAACCTGGGCTATACTGAGTCCGGCTCTGGAGACTTGATGTTTTTTAAAAAGATCCAACATTTCCTCTTCCTTAATCTCCATAATTGTCCTCCACACAAGATTGTTCTATTCTGACCTCACTCTGATCAAGTTCCTTTTTCTTGTTAATACTGAAGCAATATATTCATTTAGGACATCCCCAAACTCTTCCACCTCTAGGCACATGTTGCTTTGTTTATCCTTCCATGGGCTCTCCTTAAATTTGTCATCTTTCTGTTCTTCAAATATGCATAGAACACCTTGGGGTTCTCCTTAATCCTACATGCCAAGACTTTCTCATGCCCCCTTCAAGTCCTCCTAAATCCTTTCTTAAGATCCTTCCTGGTTACCATATACTTCTCATAACCTTGTATAAAATCTGGAATGTGAACTTTAATCACATGAATTGTTCAATTTCAAATTTAAAACTGTGGAGCACAGGGGCAAATAAAGGGAAAATATGTGTCCTTGTCCCAAACATTATGGAGGACACTCTAGGTGTTTTCAATGATCAGGAGGTTGGAGCTCATGTTTGCCATTTTCTGAAGCCTTCTGCTTTCCTGGGTGCTTAAGTTCCAAACAAGGTTGTGATGCAATCAGTCAGTATACTTTACAGAATATTGAAAAGTACTGTCGAAATTTCATAAAATATTTGGCCGGGAAGGGGTGAAGGATGGCGAGTAATGGGCAGATGGAGCCAGGTGGGGAGGCAGGGTGACAGTGGAGAACAGCTGCTAGAGGGTGATAAATGAGGACACAAAGGCTACCAGTGCTGGATTCTGATGAGGCACAGCCTGGCAAGTCATGGGTAAGAGGAGACAGCTGCTCTATTAGTGGCACCACTGTGCCACCCATACTTGTGACCCTAATGCTATATTTGGATAACAGTAGTAATGAGAATTAAAGTTAGTTGAAATAGATACAAAAGTTCCTTTTTACTTATCATCTGCAAGCCCTATGTTACTCTCTTTCTACTGGCTATCTCCCCTCTACACTCAGAGTCCTGGTGCAGGGTCTTCACTCGAAAAGTCCCTATGTCTCCGCAGTTGCTACCCAACTCACTGAGCTTGCCCAACTGTTTACTTTTTTAATCTCTTTGCCAAGTTTTCTCAAATGTTTATTTTTAAATGTTTGCTAAATTTATTAAAGACTCGGTGGTATCACTAAAGTGAAGGTAAAGAAGAAATGCAGATAATAGGTCAATGCAGTTAAATATTGAAATTACAGGTCACAATGGTCTCTAAACAGACAGACCACAATGTAACTATTTTTAATAATTGCCACCCTGACCTGAAACCAAAATATTATTGACATTTTAAAGTGAAAACCCCAAATGCTCGTTGGCTGATAATACAGCTTACACTTCAGTAGCTAGTAAAATTAATTTGTTTGCAAACTTCAGTATTTGGCTATCACCAAACAGCAGGAATGAATCACTAACCTGCATTCACATGCGTTGTTAGAAAACCACATTTGACCCACAAGCTAAAAGCTTCTAATAAGTGTTGCTGCTTTGCAATTTATGGGATCCAATCTTATGGAAATATATGAGATAACAAAACCAATGTCGTGGCATATTCTGCCTAGTATGTGACAGCACAAGTCTTAACAGGATCAATATGAGGGAGAGAGAAGTCACCATATTACATAATGAGGCACATAAGGCAACAAAGCGTAACCTGATGCTTAAGTTGAAATCCAGTCAGTAGCATGACACATTCCTCACAGTATGGAGCCATTTTTAATGTCATTATAATCTTACTCAGTAAATGAATGCTTCCGTACAGCTGCCAAGTCAAGGGCTATCAGGTTATCTCAAATTCAACAATACTGAATTTTAAACAGAGGCGAAGGTAGCTTAAAGAAAAAGCTACCAGGGAGAAGTTGCAGCTGTCTGCAAGCTCCAGAGCAGAGCAATCCCTGTCTCGATCGGGAATTAAACAAGAAAGTCTGCAGATTCTAGGGCTGAGTGCAATACACAGACGTGCTGGAGAAACTGACAAAGGGCACAGGTCCAAAATTTGCTTCTGATACATGCTGCATGAGTGACCTGCTGAGTTTTTCCAGGATGTTTGTGCATTCCATATCTCAAATTGACTTCCAAATCAACCTATTAAATAATATCTTAACATGAATTTTTGCTTATACTTTCAACAATAATTTTGTGAGATTTCTCAGACTATTTGTCAACATTAACCCTTCAACCCACATGACTAAAATATCTAATTTCTCATACAGAAGAGATGATTCAGGAATATTTAATTATTCAGTAATTTCCTTGCTACTTTTGGATTTTTTTCAGTAAGTAATGTGGGGGTATGTTTCTACATATTAGAAATCATTTCAACAGA
Organism: Narcine bancroftii; assembly: GCF_036971445.1. Taxonomy (NCBI): domain Eukaryota; kingdom Metazoa; phylum Chordata; class Chondrichthyes; order Torpediniformes; family Narcinidae; genus Narcine; species Narcine bancroftii. The sequence continues at coordinate 52,058,809 of NC_091477.1, forward strand.
TTGGGAATCCCATTGAGAAAGTGGAAATCGTTGGACAATTTCAAGTGTTGTGCATCCAGCTGAACAAAAAAAAATTCTTATGGACATTTGAGGTTTTAGTTTCACTGCCTTCCCAGATTATTAGCTTGGGTGTCTGAGATACAAAAAGCATTATGTGATGAAAAATTGAAATGAAAATATAGAAAGGATTTAAGTATTGATATATGTACAACTAAAAGTCTATAAAATTCATTTAAAATTAAGAAACAATTCACATCTAATGTCATATTTACTGTCAATGTAAAGGATTTATAGAGACCAACCAGATTGTCAGGATCTGGCTTGTCTCTCTAAAAGCATTAATATGCATTGAACATCATGCTATGTATCAAAGTACTAAGTCTATGATCATCGGTAGACTTAGAAAAGCCCACACGACAAGGAGAGGATTTACAGTATATCAAACATCTCGGGTGTTAATATAAACTCCATTAAATGCCATTTTAGTGCAGTTTTCACATTGGTAAAGGCCATGAGAACACGGAAACCGACCTCCTGGCCCTCATATCAGAACTGAAAATGATGCTAAAACTAAACAGCATCTCAAGAACTATACCTCCCAACTGACTCTTCCCCTTTCTCATTTGCCGAGCCATCCTGATATACGCCAATCTGTGGCAACTAGATAAACAAACCTTCAGTCAGACTGAAAATATTGAGCCCACGTACACTGCTCAACAAACTTTGAAGTGTTTGCCTCAACACTCTCCAAGCAAGTTCAAATTGTGGTTATCAACAATTCAGAACAAAACTGCATGCAAAAACCTGATTTTCTGCAATGTATATTATACTGCAGTGCCCAACCAGCATCTGTGCTTCTCTTTTCACCAACATAACTTGGAGGAGTATGAAAATATACCCCTAAACTGCATTATTCCTGATTTTAGTCTTGTATCAAGAACACAGATGCAGGATTATTGCTTATCTTTAAGCAAATATAGGTTCAATTTTGACATTTAAGAAAAAATTGGACAGGTACACGGACTAGCAGGGTATGGAAGGATATGGTCTAGGTTCAGGTTAGTAGGTCTAGGCAGATAAATAGTTCAGCATAGACTAGAAGGGCTGAAGGGCTTGTTTCTGGGCTGTGGTTATCCTTTACTTCCTATGGATGCTGTATGACCTGCTGAGTTTCTCTAGCACTTTTGAGTATTGCAATTTATTGTCTAAGTATGACTATCCTTGGAGAAAGAAATCAAAACTAATTACAATATAACATTCCTGATTTTGTTTCACCAAAGCTCTATAAAATTGAAGAAGGACTTCCTTTCTTTTGTACTGCAATCACCTTGCAATAAATATTAAAATATCATTTGTTTTTCTGATCGCTTCACTTTCATAATTTTTTGTTGCCCAAATTCCGATGAACACCTTCATTGGACCTTTTGTTCCCTCAATATATGCTGCCCATTGTATCTTCCATAGTGCAGACAATACAACATACTGGATATTTCGGCGTACAAGATGACCCCATTTTTTGACCTAATTTTAAGGGTTTTTTGATATATCTGTGTATGTTGATCCCCATTTTTCAGGCTGACTGGGCCTCCCAGGAACAAACCAAATTGTTTTAAAAACCCCCCAGTTGTAAGTAGCAAAGCTGTAAATTAAGTGAGTTAAAAAAAGAACCTCAGCCTACTAAACAGCAACAGCGACATTGTATTCCAGGCGAGAGCAGAAACCTTGACCTACCAGGCAGCAGCGGAGACAGCCCATGGAGCTAGAGCGCTGATAATGTGCCCCTGGCAGGAGCAGGAACCTCCGCCTACCAGCCAGGAGCGGCGACAGCGACCTCAGGGTTCCAGGCAGGAGCAGTTACGGCAGCACCCAGCAGTGGGAAGGTATCGGAGAGTGGCAGCACTGGCAGTGGGGAGTTGCTTCCAGCATCAACTTATACACCGAATTGGCATCAATCTGTTTTTTTTCAGTGAATGTAAGGTCTCAAAAGAATATCCGACATATAAGTCAACAACCCTCCCCCCTCCCCCATTTTTGAGACTTTTTTTCGGGTTTCATGATTCGACTTGTATGTTAAAATACATGGTTGTGGTGATATGTTTCCTCCATTGTATATAGTTATTGTTGACTACTGTATATATGGAGCTGGCCCGCCCACTGATGACCCTATGACTCCTCCCCCATGCTCCTGGGCCATAAAGATCGAGCCACCTCTCCCTTCCCTCCCCCCTTGTACCTGGATCCGGGCCAGCAAGGTTCTTTTGTATATTTAGGCCTATCATTCCCTCAGACTAGTTTTTGTGGTTACTGGTAGTGCCTAACGATGGTATATCTTTAATGGCTCAGGAATACAGAAATGCCCCTTTATAATTCATCCAGTCCCTGCCTCTATGGGACCATCACTTCCTTTTCTTGTCAAACCTCAGTTTTTACAAATATTTCTTGCTCATTTACTGACAATCTCTTTTTGTTCATTGTTTAAGGTCAGTTAGAACTGCTTCCTAAATTCTCAAGATCACAACTCTTTTTGAAAGATTATAAGCTTCTCATTTAATCTTTATTATCCTGAAGCACATCAAGCTCAACTCTTTGTTGGAACCCTGAAAATTGCCTGTTCATTCCTTTTCTCTTTTTGGCCATTAAACTAATATGGTGATATTTTATTCCCACTGTGTGAGCCCTTAGTTCTGTATAATAGTTCTTGTGCGGCTCTCATGATACGGCTTCTGAAAATTCTCATATTGCATTCACTTCTTCCCCTCCATTCACTCTTAATTACAATTCCAAACACATTGAAGAAGAATTGGGGAGATCATGGAAAGACGAGGAAAGAAAAAAGAGTTGTGGCTATTACAGCGGAATGAAACAAAACAAAATTTTGTCAGTTATTACAATGAGTGAGCACAAATTATATTGCCCAGGATAAGCAGATTTTGGATGACTTCTCGTGGAATTAAAACCACAAAGAAGTAGAGTGTAGGTGAAAGGTGTAATTTCAACTGAAAGGGTCTGACATGGCAACCCTTATCTGAGCAGCAAGATAGCCAGAGGACTAAATATAACAGGTTCAAGATTCATTGCAATAATAAACAGTGCAATATTACACGGAATTTGTTTTCGTCTCTGTAAAGCAGACAGATTCGCCATTGGCAGAAATTTCCTGAAGTGTCTCTTACAGTCACAGAAAGGGAAGCAAATGAAAGAGGAGGAAAATTACCATCAATGACTGAGAACTTATAATAGAAAAAAGAGAATGCAATGTAAAGAAAGAAGGCAGTGGAAACATCAAAGATGGATTTTTTTTAAATTGATGCCTGAAGTCAGGAGTAGCTCATGAAATGAATAAACATTTGTCTAGTCATGGAAAATAAATACAAGGAAAAGGATGCAGAAGAGAAAAGGATATTGCTCGATGATTTTAATTTTCACGTAGCTTGGGATAAGCAGAGTAAAGATAATTAATTTTAAAATTTTAATTGTTTTATGCAATGGTATGTCCTAGAACAAGGAGCAGATCATAATAGTGAAGCAGATGTAGTTAACAGCCTAACAATTCATGAACAATCCATCTAATAAAAAGCATAAAGTGAATGCACGACTAATCCCATTTATATCAAGCATCAAGCAAAGGCGTGGAGCTCCAGGAAAACCAGAAGCAAGGGGTAATTTTGGCAGCGCCTGCAATCATCCTATATAATATAAATGCAGTTGATAGATATTCTCATTGTTCTTTTGGAAGTAAAAAATGACTTTAAAAAAAACCAGGATAAAAATCGAAGGAAAACTGGAGAAACTCAAAAGGTTCTGCACAAAAATTTGAAATAAGATCAGGATTGAGAAATACACATGTTCAAGTGCAGATTAATATTGTAGTACTACTACAAATAAATAAAAGATGGAAGTATTTTCATGAATTTTTTTACTATCTCCTAACCATCCAAAACCTAGCGGGCTTGTCTGGGGAACCAAATAAACATAGAACATTGTACCACAGTACAGTCCCTTCGGCCCGAAATGTTGTGCCAACCTCTATAAATCTACTCAATAATCTGAACCTTACTTACCACACACTCATATCCTTCCATTTTTCTTGCATCCATGTTCCTGTTTTAGAGTCTTTTAATTGTCTCTATTGTACCTGCCTCCACCACCACTGAAGAGTCCTGCAAACTGAAGACAGACAATCCCTGGAATGTGACAGGGTTCAGTTCTTGAGAAACATTCATAACCTGAACTGTTTGTAAATTAGAAATGAACAGAAACAGAGTGTTGGGAGAGGATCACAGAAACATCATCCTAGACAAGAAAGTGAACAGGTGTAGGTAGAGCGGCTACCAGCTGGTCTTACTAAACCAGTCCGCAGCCGGGGGGTGGGGGAAGGAAAGCTGGTGGGCGTAAGGATAGGAGAGGTAGAGAAGTCACATGGGAATGCCCTACACAACTGGCAGAAGATGCCTGGAGCCCCTCAGAAGCCGACCATCCTTCCCTATCCATTTCACTGGTCTCCCAAATGTTTGTTCATAAATAAGGGGTGTTCATAAATTGAGCATTCGTAACACAGGGAGATCCTTTGAAGCAATTTCCACCAGGAGAGTTTATGGAAAAGTGCAGATTTCTCGATCCCATTCATATTGATCTGCAACGAAAAGGAGGCAGTATTCTCTATAAGTTACAGTTTGGGAAAAATTTGTAATTTTGTTTGGTGGAACTACTATAAATTAAATTGTTTTTCATAAAATAACTCAAAAACATACATCAGCACAGAAAATTTGAAGCAAAACGTTTTTATTCAGCTGTATGCATCCAAAAAATTAATTCAGATCCCCCCCAGGGTACTGTCACCCAATGATCCCCTTCAGAAAATTTGAGATATTAGGTCAAATTTATCCAAGGAGCACTAGCAGAGCAAATATATTTTGTAACACTGCATCTTCTGCATCCTAGACAAGGTTCCAGGCAGCATCACCAGAAGGAATAGTTATCACGTGTATGCAATTGTCTTAATATATTTATCTCAGATCTCCCTTAATGAGGACAGATTTGGAGTTCGCCAATAGCCATTGTTAAATGTTTAAACTAGGTGACCACGTTCATGACATTGGTTTTCTCTTACTGAAGGTCTGGATACATACAAGTTCCTAATCTAAATGGATGGCCAGATGACATTGACAAAAAAAGAATTACCAGCAAGCTATTGTTCAGGTAAAGGGAAACAAATCTATGGTTATTTAGTGAATTAAGAAAAGTTTAACAAGAAAAAATATCAGCAGGCAATATATTCTATTCAATGCTGCAATGGTAAACCTAAAAAAACTTGGAAAGTTCTGCAGAACAAGACTTTCATAATTCTCTATTTTCTAGGCAGGTGCTAGTGATGTTTTCCTGTAAGGAATCAGTTTTCTAGAGTTTCTCCCATGATTTGCACTGAAGTGACAAAAAGCACCATGGATTGAGCGTGCATACTTCCGTCAAGCTGACTATAAAAGATTGAAACTATTTGTTGAGTTAGACATATTTGGAAAGGAAAAGCCAGGAATCAGAATGCAAGGATATAATATAGAATCAGGACTATAGGATATCATAGGATGTGCATAGAAAATTATATGTTTCAACCAAAATACTGATCTGTAGTCCATTTGTCTATTGAGCACAAATGTTTGCATGGTTGATGTTTCGTGATGACATGTAACAATTATTTTACCTGAAAAGGGAAAATAACTTTCATTGTCCAGATGATACATTTGAATCAGACATAGTTGCTCATCCCACTGATCACAAAAAATACAAAAATGCTGTCTATACTTCTTTAACAAAGATCCTGTCCTCTTCAGTAAAGAACTAGTGACAAAGGAAAAAAGATAGCTAGTACAGCTGCAGAACACTGTCAAACTCATAATGGCCAGCACTTTAGCAATGCATCATTTCCTCGGCCAAAGCAATTATTGTTCTAGATCTTTTCTGTAAGAATTAGAGTTAAGCTACCCTTTGGCTAGGATTCATTTAAATTGACAATGCATCATATAGTTCAAGATTTCCCACTATCATATGTTTTTCATCAAGGAAATGCCTTTATTTTGCCAACAGATGTTTATTCTGAAGCAGCAGGCTCTTCAGGGTTCATTAACTTTGCTGTTTATATTGTTGTCTAGTCATGCATCTGATTTTTCATCTGAAAGCAGAAAAGAAACATCTGTCAGTAACACCAATACATTGTTGTATGTGATTTAAACATACATTGGCCTAATAATGGGGAATAAAAAAGATATATAGTTACTGATCCCTGTCCCTGATCTTATACCTGCCTCATATCTCTTTACCTGGAATAGCATATCAATCTTAACATTTAACAATCTTCAATTTACTTAGAGCCATCACTTCTTTGAGAGGAGGAAAGTTAGCTGGCAGGTAAAATCCTCTCTGAGTCTTAACTGCTCAAGATCCAATTTTGCAATTGTACCATTTTGTTTTGCTATCCCCATAATAGGAAATGAATAAGTTTGAATCCACAAGACATATTTTGGGGGAGGGAAGGGGCACACTGTGACAGTTGTAGCTTATTGAAATTTAGCACAAAAGTAATAAATTTGTCGACGTTTACGCCCATGAAATCAGGCTGGTGAAGTGTTGTGAAAAATCTTATAGTGTGGGGCCATCTAGTGGCTAACTATTGCATTTCAGAGTTTAAAAAGTGATTCTTGAAATGAAAGTATTATTGCAGATTCCATGAATTAATTACTATTTCTTATTCAAAAAAACATGCCATTCCTGTGGAGAAGTGAAACAGAGTTAACATTTCAGGTTGATGACCTTAAATTGGTCAGGGAAAAATTAAAAAGTGAACATGCTCTTTAGTTGCAGAGAAGAGAAAGGGAAGGAGAGAAAAAGAAGAATCAATGTCTGTGATGGAACTAAGATCAAAAGAATGAGTGATACGAATGGTGGTGAAGGCTGAGAAAGAATGAAAAATATGCTAAATCACAGCCGATCCATCAGCATGAGATGCAAGTGGAAGGTTTTGAATGAGGAGAGAGAGAAAAAATAATTGCTGGAACTGTAGGATACAAAATACTGAAACTTCAGGAAAACTGAGACAGTTCTGGAAAAATCCAAAAGGCAAACAGCATCTGTGAAGAGAGGAAAAATGGGCACTGATGATGTTTCATCATTCTAATAGACACTAGGAGGGCTAGTTATCTGACAATGTGGAGACCTGAGAACTGTATTATATCACACTGATATAAAATGCCCTCAATTATTTTTTGGTGGATACTTTTTTCCTTTACCTGCCACTATGCTCCACAATTTTAAATTTGTAATCAAACAATTTCCATGTGATTAAAGAGCACATTCCAGATTTTATTCAAGGGTATTTGCATACATGTTGGTTTGACCACATAGAAATTACATACCCCCTTATTTCAGGACACCATAATATTGGGGACACAGCATGTCTTTTAGTCATGTTTAGAACTTTGTTGCTTGAATCACTGCTTGAAGACTATGATTCATAGACATCACCAGGTGTTGAGTGTAGAGATAGAGTTCTACCACCAGGAGGAGTCTGAGACAGAATGTGTAGCAACTGGGGAATGTTAATCTTGAGAATACTGTTGCATCTTGGGTAGATTCAAAATGGATGCCTCCACATGAAGCATGTGTATGTTCTGTCCTTGGTGCTACTTGCTCAGTTAATAAATCTAGTTGTTTTAAAAAGAACCCAGATTTCTTTATTGTAATAAAAGAAACATTGTGTGGTGCCAGGACTGGAAGAAACAGCCAGATTCTGCTGTGCAAAGGGATGAAAGAAAAAAAACCCACAGGATGCATAGTGAGTAACAGTCAATATCAGCCGAGAAAATATGGAGAGTTTGAAAACTCCTAATGTTGTAAAATGGACTGTAAATGTCGACCATGAGTGTAGGTTGTTTAAACAAAGTTTTATGCTGTACCTGCAAACTATTGGAATTGATAGAGAACTGGATACACATAAGATTGCAATGATACTTAATGTGGTGGGACCTCAAGCACTAGAGGCTTTCAACACATTTATTTTTGCCGATGGAGAAGGTTATTTAGATGTTTGATGAATGTTGTTCACCAAAGAAAAATGCAACCTTTGAGAGGTAAGTGTTTTGCTCGTGCTTGCAGCTGCAGGGAGAGAGGTTTGATACTTGTTTAACAGACTTAAAATTAAAAGCAAGAACATGCAATTTTGAATCGCTGCAAGGTTCAATGATCCTTTATCAAATTGTGTTTGGAATTAATGATAAGAAAGTAAGAGAGAGTCTGCTGCGAGAGACAGTGCTTTCCTTAATTGGAGCTGTGAAGATATGCCAGTGAATTAGTCCTGCAGCACGTGAAAGAAATTCAGCGATGGTGTATAAGCCAGTGAAAATGAAGCCATAGTCACAGCCACAGTGTCTGGATACACACACAAACAAAAAATGAGAATAGGGACCAACAAAAAGATGTAGAGACATTCAATTGTAAATGATGCATTAAGCATGCACCAAAGCAATGCCCAGCTTATGGGAAAGTCTGTAACAAGCACAAAGGATGGAATTACTATGTAAAGCAATGTTTTTCCAAATCCAGACTAAACAGAAGTAAAAGTGTACACACAATAGAAGACACTGTACACACGATAGGTGCTCTCAGTGATACAATTTTTGTGGGCGTGGTGGTGCAGGAAATGAACAGGATAAGTGGACTGTGACATTGCACACAAATGGAACAAATATTCCTTTCAAGTTGGACACAGGGGCAAAGGTCCATTTGATCTGTGAGCATGTAATCGGTGCAATGAAAATAAATCCATGCATCCATACAAAACCTGTACTATTCAAAGCCTACAATGGACAGAGTATTAACATAGAAGGAACATGTAAACTCAAGATGACAATTAAAGATAAAGAGCATCACCTCAGGTTCACAGTAGTCCCAGATGGTGACAAAGCATGTGAAAGCTTAAACCTAGTCAAGAGGGTGTATAATATTAATAGTGACCAAGCACAGAACAGCGTAGAGGAAATACTGGATCAATTTCCCAACATCTTCAAGGGGTTTGGAGTTCTACCATTCACCTATAAGATACAATTAAAGGAAGACTTACAGCCAGTAGTACATGCCCCGAGACAGGTTCCAGTGCCACTAATAGAAAAGATCAAGCAGAAACTCAACCAAATGATGGCACTAGGGGTCATAAAGAAAGTGGAGAAGCCCACAGAATGGGTGAATTCAATGGTGTGTGTCAAAAAGAAGAACGGTGACCTACATGTGTGCATGGACCCAAAAGACTTGAATGCCAATATAAAGAGGGAACATTATCAGATTCCAACCAGGGATGAAATTACAAGTGAGATGGTCGGTGCAAAGTTTTTCACTAAATTGGATCCATCCCAGAGCTTCTGGAAAATAAAACTGAATGATGATAACACATAATACTGTACATTTAATACACTGTTTGGCCGATACTCCTGTCTGAGGATGTCTTTTGGAATTTCCTCAGCTCTGGAAGTGTTCCACAGGATAATTAAGCACATCATAGAAGGCATAAATGGGGTAATCATGTACTTGGATGACATGATCCTATGGCAGCCATACATGCCCAGGCTATAGCATCCCCACCACCATTTTCACAGATGAGTTGGTATATTTTGGATAAATTTATAAACTTAGACATACAGCATGGTAACCGGCCATTTCTTCCCAGGAGTCCATCACACCCAATTATACCCAAGTAACCTACAAACCTCAGCATGTTTCAAAAGGTGGGAAGAAACTGGAGACTCTGTGGAAAAACCATGCAGACACGATGAGGAAGTACAAACTCCTCCAAATGTATGGAATTCAAACCGTGGTCCTGATTGCTGGCACTGTAACAGCATTGGGCTAACCATTACGGTAACCCATGCTGCCCTAATCTTGGGCACTTCTTTTACACCTTCATACTTTGCTCTTGCCATCACTTTGATACAGGTTAATCTTGGTCTCATTTGTCCAGATTTTTTTCCAAAATTCTCCAGGCTCTTTTAAATACATCTTGGAAAACTTACAGTTTTACCTGAATTCTTCCAACCGCTAAGTATAATTTGTCTTCATACCATTATACTTGTCTGAATCCAATTGTGAGAGTATTTATCCCCAAATAACTCAAGTGTGTCACCCAAGACAAAGAGTCTGGGTCAAAAAGGAATTTGATACCTGAAACTTTGCCAATATACTCATAGCATAATCCAAAATTCTTGAATTCTGTGACAAGACCAAAAAACATGTACTAAGTCCCCTTTATCTGCCTCACAGAGCCAGCTTTCAGGGGTATTTTACAATTCTAATCTATATAATTATGCTGGATTCCAATAAAACAATCTTAAATAGAATCTTAAACCGAATTAGGCACACTCTCAAGCTCTTGACATTATTTTGATATTTTTACTAATTTTGTCCCATTTTTCCATCTCAAAAAAACACACTCAGGTCTATTTCCCTTGCTCTTTTAAGACCCAACAGAAGTTATTCCCCTGAAATTTATGTTAAGGCTGAATAATAAAATGATGCTTCGTGACCTTTACCGTATGCAGCCAGCACAGTAGACAGTATCATAGCAACTTGTGAGACTTGCTGTGTAGAACCAAAACTTGTGTGTAGCCCATGACAGTTTTAAAAGAAATATTTTATTTAGCAATTTTTAAGCCAAAACAGTAATATTTCTTTCAATAAAGAACTTTCAAAATTTATACATGTGGAATACAAAATCCCCTCCCTCCCTAAACCCCTAAAAAGGAAAAAGGAAAGAAAAGGAAAATAGAAAAGAGAAAAACTGGAGAATGTCAAGAGGATAAACAATATATTGTAAAATTTTTAATAAAATAAAAATGCTGGAGGTTACCAAAAGATGGGGTCTTCAGATAATCTTTTAAATATTCATACCCACATTTTGCAAATATGGGCACCATATTTTCCAAAATATCTAATATTTATTTCATAAATTATATGTAATCGTCTCAAGTTGAATGTAGCTATGAAGTTCAGCATGCCATCTCTCCATCCCTAAATCTGTATCTGATTTCCAAGTAATAGCTATACACTTCCCAGAAACGCTAAAGCAATTGGTATAACTTCAATTTAGGTCTTATAGTCCTAATATTACCCTACAAAAATAACATCAGATTTTGTGGGAACCTAACCCCTGATATTCGTTCCAAAAAATTTCCAACTTCCAACCAGAAATGTTTAACTTTAAGACATTTCTGAGTAGAATGCAAAAGTGATCCAATCTCTTGACCACATCTAAAACATAAATCTGATAATGTAGGTTTCATTTTGTAAAATTTTTTGAGGAGTTAAATATAACGGATACAGAAATTATATTGAACCAACCTGTATCTATTATTAATAATTTTTGCCAAAATATCTCTACATAATTGCACACACCCTTTCTCTTCTATTTGTCTATTCAAATCTGCTTCTCATTTCAGTCTTGACTTATGCAGCCCTATTTTAGTGGCGTTCTTTTGAAGTAAATTATACATTACAGAGATAAATTCATTTATGTTACTATTATGAATCAATAATTCCAATTCACTCTGACTAGATAATGTCACACTCTGACCTACCGTATCAATCAAAAAAGCCTTAACTTTATAATAACAGAAAAAAAGTATTATTTGGTACATTAAATTCATTCTTAATTCATTCAAAAGTAATAAGCCTTCCAGCTTCAAAACAATCCTCTATTCCCACAATACCTATTCGCCTCCGAAATTGATTATCCACAGAAAATGGAATGTATTTTGACATAAAGGGATTTCCTGTGAAGTTAATCATGAAATTTTCTTCATTAATGGATCAAAATTTACCTTTACTAAATCTTCCAGTTGAGGGGTCAATACTTAAATATCAAATACCCTTTTTAAGCCAATGAAATTGGCCTGGGTAAAAAGTGGATGCAGGGCAGTATGCAGTCAATGGCAATGCTTCTTACTTTGTTAAATTAACCTTATAATGTGTGAATCTAGAATAAGACTTTATAATATTTAAAAGACATGGCATTGACCAACCAGGGTCCAACACAAATAATAAAATATCCTCTGCATAAAGCATCAGTTTATGAACCTGTCCTCCCACAGATATCCCTACAAAGTTCTCATTCTCTCTAATAGCTGCTGACAGGGTCTCCAATGCTAGACAGAGTAACATTGGGGAAAGTGGGGAACCCTGTCTAGTACCCATCCTAAGAGAGAAATAAGTTGAAATATAACCACTAGTTTGAACTGTGGACTCAGGGTTATTATATAACAACCAAATCCAAAATAAAAGATGAATCTTAAACAAATATCCCCATTCCACCCGATCAAATGCTTTTTCAGCATCAAGTGAAATACCTGCTACAGGTGATTGTCTATCGGCCACCAACCACATAATATTCATAAGACACCTGATATTATCAGATAAGCTGTGGCCCCTAATAAATTCCACTTTATCACTAATGTATCATGCAAGTTATTACTGTATCTAAATGGCTTGTATGAATCTTTGATAAGATTTTCATATCTATTGGAATTAAATAAATTGGTCTATAATTCTTGCATCCACAAGGTCTTTACCTTCTTTATATTACCAATTGCACATTGAAACACAGACTGAGTAAGTGGCTTAGATATAAGAAGGAAAACAATCCTTGTGTTTTTTATGAATAGTCTCGCTGGGATTGATGGCACCAAACATTTGTTTTGTACCATCACAGTGGGCTTTGAGATTCTAGATAATATCTTATTATGGTAAATAATTAGATCCATTACCAAATTAAAATCTCCCCCAAGTATAATGTCATAAGCTCCAATAGTGTAGTTTTCTTTCAAGATCCACAAAAAGGCCTTAACCTTCTACATTAGGCACATATTTGTTTGCTAAAATAATGTTGTTTCTGTATTTCTGCCAAAATAATAATTTTCCCTGCTTCATCTTTGATTTGTTCCTCATATCCAAACTGCAACTGTCTTTTGTTGTGTTATAAAGCCCCTGCTCTTTGTTGTAAAAATATGATCAGTAAAACCACCAGTAGCGTTACAGATTTCCTGTAGAAATACTACATCCCATTTTGTCTGTTAAGCTTATTCATTACTTTTTTCCTTTTTGTAGGATTCCCCAGTCTGTTAACATCCCCAGTCTGTTCATGCTTCTGATTTTGTCCAATTAATTGGACAATTAATTTTATCCAATTTTCAGAAAATTTCACGTGATGTAGATAGATGGTCATCATTGTACTTGTCAATGTCAGAAAAGTTAAATACCTTGAAGATGAATAGTATTCCAAATATTAATTACCTATTCCAATAGTTACCAGTACAAATTTCATTAACATATTTTGTCTGAATTAAGAAAAGTAATAATTAAGACAAACAAACAAATACATCACAATATTTTGACAATGACCCACCAATCCCAGTTTAAACTAAAAAATAATAAAATGGTGCATAAAACTCTCCCTTGCGCCACCATGGCCACAAAACACGACTCAAGTGAAATGCCCTGACCAGTTAACTGCTCAGAAATGATGATGCAGTAATTTTAGAGTCAACATAGCACACTTGTCAGCCTGAGTGAGGATAAGGTAGCTTCAGTGCAATAAAATTCAGCAAGATTAAAAAAAAAACAAATATAACCTGACTCACATCTTGCTCAAATTAACTAGTGTAGTTAAACTACCTCATCTCCTCAATATGGATAGTCAAAAAGTTTAAAGTTGTCCTTAGTCTCTATTCTGAGCTTGGCTGGGTAAAGAAGCACAGTTATGATAGTTTAGCCCTGTCAAGATACAAGAAGTACAACCAAACCACAAAGTACAACACACAGAGAATTTATTAGAGTCGCACTAATGGGAATGAGCAGTAATTAGGGTTGGGTAAACAAGGTCACCTCCCTAATACTGTTGAACCTCATTGAAAGTACAAGGTTACAGGGTACAATAGTTAAGGCATTTTTGCTGCATATGATTAAGTGACCATTCCTTTGAGGGGATTGTTACAAGCTGAGGTGCTACAGTCAGTGTTTGCTTATTTCTAAAGGCAGGAAAAGGGTTATCATTGATTGGCTTTCTATATGTACAGGACATAATTAAAAGTTATGAATTTGTGGCATGAAATAATTAAAAGATATGGATTTGTGGCAGACATAATAACAGTAGTTCAAAAAGGTCCTTTAAGACAGTCCAGAACTGTTATCCTGGCTCTTGGCACATGTAAATGGTTGCTTCCCCAGCGATTTCCATATTCATTATCTTTAACAGGGTTAGCTGATTTGCACATAGTGAATCTTCTTTTTAAGTCATTCACTTCCATTTCTACCGCCATTACACATTCTTCCACATTTTCTAATCTTTTCCCTATATCTGTTATGACAATCTCTATTCTACTCACATTTTCTTCTGTACTTTTCATTTCACTAAATTCTAGTGTCAACCATTCTTTTAATACTTTCATATGTTCTTGAAAATTTTTTTTAATCTATGTACTGTCCATTCATTTTACCTCCTATTCCTCTGTGCAGAGCTTGGTGTTCTTCTTCTTCTGTGTCTGCTCTTGGGTTTGTATCTTCTATTTCTTTTCCTTGTATCTGTGTCTCTTCTGACCTTCCTGTTGAGCTGCTTGTCTTAGTTTGTTGGGTTTTTTTTTCCATGGTGTCTTGATGTTGGTCCTCTTCTTCTGGGCTGGTTATCTGTTGTGTCTCTAGTTTCCTTCTTTCTTTCTCACCCCTCCTGTTCCCGTTGCTTTCTTTATCTTCCAGCTGGGAGCCCTGCTGTCGGGTCTCTCTCAGCTGTTCATGCTGTGGAGTTTCACTCTGCAGCTGGTCCCCCCCTCCCGTCGGTGTTGTCCTTGTCGTGCGTAGTTGCGCACCCTGTTTGGCTCCGTGAGCCATTTTTGCAGTCCTGCTGTTAGTGGGTTGCGACCCTGCGGGGTCTCCACTAACCTTGGGGAGTGGGCTCCTCTTTCCATGGCAGGTCCCTGCTTTTTCGTGTAGGTAAGGCCTTCACCTTTCTCTTCTGGCATCTTTCTTTCTTCTTTCCTTCCCATTGTTTTTGGCTTTTCTTAGGTGCCATCTTCTCCACACCTTTATTTTTTATTTGTTGTGATTTGTGTGTCTGGGGCTTTGCTTTTTCTTCACTTTTTTCCTTCTTTTCTGGAGAGGGATGGTATTCTCCTACTTGTCACTACTCCTTCACGTGACTCCTCCCCCAGATACTGAATCAAAGCCTTTGTAGACTCATCATTCTGCAGGCATTTGATGTTTCCGCATTCTGCTTGATAAGCTTGTAGTGCGAAGATGAGGAGGAAATGGCTTTGTGGAAGAGGTGATAATAGATAGTTGTCTGGAATGTTGTTAGTTGCAGCTAACCTGTCTAGGTGGAGGTTCCAATACCCATCTCTCAGTAAGTCACAGCAATCATTCAAAAGGCTACTCCATACATGTCAAACTCAGGCCCACGGGCCAAATTTGGCCCGTGATATAATTATATTTGGCCAGCAAGATCATATCAAATATGTATTAGAGCTGGCCCACTGGCCACCGCGCCAGTATAGCGCATGCACAGCTAATACTACAAATCCCAGAATGCTTTGAAATGCTGCGTCGGCGCCGGCCCGTCAACCCGCTAATCGCCCCCACCTCCTCTCTTTACTTTCATTAGCATCTGCAACCTGTCGCCCAACTCACATGTAATAAACCCCTTACGAAAAATGGCCAAACGAAAGACAGAAAACAGGACCTTTCAAGACAGGTGGGAGGCAAACTCTGCCCCAGAGTTTGATGAACTTGCATCTAAGAAGAGATGCCAAGTATCTGGTTTAGACCCAGGTGCATCAGAGTAAATCACAGTGTAGCAAGCTAAGCTTGGATTAATATTTTCTTTGGTTAACTTTGGACTGTTTATAGTTGAAAGATTGGATTTTCTTTGAAGCAAGTTGTTATTTTTTTAACTTGTTGGCTTGTGAAAAAAAATACATTTAAAAGGAGCTTAAAGGCTATAGAGAAATATTATTTATTGAATATTTTATTTCTCATTTGTTAATGCTTCTGGAAAGAGTTTAACCAAAACTATTATTAAACATTTATTTTAATAAGAAAAAGTTTAACATTACATATGTTGAAAGAAGAGAAAACATGCAGATGTTGTTGAAAATTTTCAATAAATATTTAGTTTGGCTCACGACTTAGTCCAAGTTTTTAATTTGGCCCTCTGTGAATTTGAGTTTGACACCCCTGGTCTACTCTATAATTATAATAATTGTTTCAACTTATTACTTAGTTCATTTCATGACATTGTCAACCAATACCACACATAGCTCACATTCCACCCTCGAAGCTTTCTTTAAACTTTCCTCGTTTTAATTGGGTGGGTCTGGAGAAGTCCAGGAAAATGATAACATGATTATTGTCCCAGGAAAATATGCCCTCGACTCTCACCACTTGCAGCACCAAATCTCAATCCATTGACCTGAGAAATATTACTAGGATATGCCATGACCTATCTCCGGTACTGAGTCTAGGTCCCAGTGTTCTGTATGCATGTTCCATTTCCAGCTTTCTCTCCTGATCGCTGACAAGTACCAAGACTAGTTTATCCATGAACATGATGATATCCTGCTACTTTTTTCCCCTCTGGAATGCTGATGAATCGGAGATTGTTGCACCGATCATGGTTCTAAGTCCTCCAGTTTATCTGTTACAATTTATCTGTTAACTGTTTAATATCAACTTTGGTAGCCAATAGGTTAACTTCTTGTTCACCGTCCACTGCTTTTAGATAGTGAACCCGCCTCTCAATCTCTGCAAGCCTATCTATCAGCGATGACGGCTCTGACTCCATTGAACTCATAGAACAGGTTATATATTCAAGGCCTACCAGGTCATTTGAGATTTTTTTTTCAAAGCCACATATATGCCAGCCAAGTCATGATTCACCTCCTGCTGCACTCACTCAGACGATAACCTTGAATAAAATCTGGAATGTGCACTTTAATCAGATGTGAATTGTTTGATTACAAATTTAAAACTGTGGAGTGCAAGAGCAAATATAGAAAAAAATGTCTATGTCCCAAACATTATGGAGGGCATAATAATTTTACATCCCTTTGACTCTGATTGATAGCTTTAAATGCTCAGATGAAGTATTTTGGAAAGTATTGGAGCAGGGGTGGGAGATTTGGACAGAAATTTGGGGAAAACCATCTCAGCCTTACATATGAACATCCATCATCCTATGCCCAGATATCAGATTGGCCCATCATTTAATAATGGATGTTCTCAACAACAACAATAATTGGGAACACTCATAAATTGCAACTCACTTTTATTCTATACCGTCTGAATAGTTAACATTGAAGCAGAAAAAAACATACGACATATAGAGTAATTATATTTTCTGAGAGTTTCCAATGCAAAGATAAGCAACAACTATTCAGAGTTTAGAAATTTTGTACGATATTCCTTTTTTAAACTATTGTTTCTGTTCTGACATTTCTTTCTGATGCCTGTAACTGTCTTCACCACGCTTCATTACTTCTATCTTTTCGGGGGAACTGAAGCATGTAATTAAGTCACATAAAAGGAGATGAGTCTCCACTGAAATGCAAAACAGATAATAAAAGGCATTAATTGTATGACAGGAAAATATCATGCACATTTTTTAAATTAGGGATTGCAAGTGGCATTACAAAGAAAAATGTTGTCATCTATCAGGAAGCAATGAAAAGAATAACATTTGGCAGCATTATGAACTTCACAGTTTTTTTGCACTACTGATCAGTAGAAATTCTGCCTGGCCCACAAGAAAAAGAAGCTCAGGGTTGAACGTGATGACATATATGTACTCTGACAATAAATCTAAATCTGAACTTTTAACTTTTTTCCTTATAGGCACTATCTATAAGATGCACAGTGGCAATTCACCAAGGTTATTCCAACAGCTACAAGCTCCAGTTCTCAGCCACCTATGTCTTGAGCAATAAAATCAAAAACATCATCAAAACTATTACATATCAAATTGATTGGGACAAAAATTTCCATTAATTCAAAAATCTGTATTTTTTTTCTGCACAAGAGTTGCAGTTCTGCAAGAACACCCAGAATCACATTGTCTAGATAACTATCTTTTGGCCATAAATGTAACTTTTACATGTAATAGCAACTCCAATATCAGTTTTGAGTACAACTGTTATTCATGAGCAATAACCATAATAAATCCAATTACTCTACATTCGGATTATCTGATGACACTTGATACCAGAAGCCTGATATTGATATTGTTGATATTGAATTTCAAAATGAAGAGTAGAAAGTTACAATATTTATAGAAGGGTCAATGGATTTAAGATGAATATTTGGCATTAAACTATAGTATTGAAATCAGTTTAAGATCATTAGCATGCTTAGACTTATGGATCTCCCTGTGCCATATCCATATCAAACACATTAGTTCAAAGATGTTGGGCAAAGACTGGAGTGTGCTTAACTGTGTTTCCCTCTGTGGTGCACTGTTAGTCAGAATCAGACACACACAAAGATAAAGACTGTACAACAGGCTTTAATCCACAAAGACTTCCACAGATCCAGGCTGGCTGTGGCTGCAGCAACTCTGAGTGAGGCCTCAGGAGGCCGGTGCAGGCTTATATCCTGGAGGGTGATTGACACCCGACCGGGTGGGGCTTGATCCATTCAGGCCGACTGATTGACAGCCAGCCAGGTGTTGTCCTGTCCCCTTACACTCCTGCAGGTACAAAGGTTGCCCCCTGCAGTAGGCCAGTGGTGTACCACCACATTCACCCCCTTCTTTAAAATTGTTCCCGGGGGGTGGGCAGTAACAAGGAATCGCACCCATTATGTACATACAATATTTACAGGCCGCCGGGGTCTCTGTGATCGTTGTAGAACTGGCTCGTGGTCACTGGTCAGAGGGGAAGTGAGGGACTGGCGGCAGGGGTGTGTGTGGCTGGTTGTGCCGTGCAGAGGGGTTGCCAGGGGTCGACGTATGTGGGTCATATTGGATGGATGGGGGGTCGGGTTCATCTCCTAAAGCTGAAGCGGGCCCCTGGTGGTCAAAGAGGCCCTGCATGCCCCATAGCTGCCTAGGGACAGAGATGTATGTCCGGTCAGCGTCGTCCTGGGCTGAAGGATGCTGTGGAGTGGTGGGTGCTCCTGCTGGTGCCAGGTCCCCTCATTGAGACAGTGTCCTCCGGCCACTGCTGAACTTAACATAAGCGTAGTTATGGTTTGCATGAAGGAGGAAAACCTGCTCTACCAGGGTTTCGGCCTTGGGTGTCCATACATGCTTACGCAGAAGCACCAGTCCCGGGAATGTGAGCCATGCTGGGAGTGACATTCCAGGCGCCGATCTCCTGGGGAATGAGAACAGATGTTCGTGAGGGGTCTCGTTGGTAGCCATGCACAGCAGTGACCGAATGACATGGAGCGCCTGAGAGGACTGGAGGACTGCCTTCCAGACCACCCCATTCTCGCATTCCACATGCCCATTGCCTCTTGGGTTATAGCTTGTCGTGCAACTGGTCGCGATGCCCCTCGCTGTAAAGTACTGGCACAGCTCGTCACTCATGAAACTAAACCCCCGGTCGTTGTGGATGAAGGCGGGGTAGCCAAACATGGTGACTATCTGCCCTAAGGCCCTGATGACGGTGGCCATGGAGGTGTCTGGACAAGGGATGGCAAAAAGGAAGCGTGAGTACTCATCCACTACCGTTAGGAAGTAGACGTTTCGGTTCATTGAAGTCCATGCCAAGACGCTTGAAAGGCCAAGCAGCCTTTACAATGTTGGCCTGGGGGTGGAAGAAGTGGGGTTTACACTTTTCACAGACCCAACAGGCCTCAGTCATGTCCCTGACGTGCCTGATGGTGTACAGCAGATTTCGGGACTTAACGAAATGGTACAATCGGGTGATGCCCAGGTGGCAGAGGAACTCATGTAATGCCTGCAACCTGTCATCATGCATAGATGCGCAGGTGTGAGAGAGGGCATCAGGGGAGTTGTTAAACTTCCTGGGTGGTACTGGATGTCAGAGCTGAAGGTTCCCAAGTTCGACTCTCCACCACAGGATCTTGTCATTCTTGATCTTGCTCTTGTGGGAGGTGTTAAACATGAATCCCATGGCCAGATGGTCTGTGAGGAGCATGAATCTCCTGCCGGCCAGGTAGTGGCTCCAGTGGTGGACTACTTCCACAATCGCCTGTGCCTCCTTTTCAATGGCGGAGTGCCCTAGCTCAGAGCTGTGGAGGGTCCTGGAGAAAAAGGCGATGGGGCACCCCTCTTGGTTGAGAGTAGCAGTGAGGGTAACTTCGGAGGCATCGCTCTCCACCTGGAAGGGGGAGTCCACATCCACAGCCTACATTGTGGCGACCGCAATGTCTTGCCTGATGTGGGTGAAGGCTGCCTGCGCCTCAGGTGGGAGGGGAAAAGTTGTGGCTTGGGCCAGTGGGTGGACCTTGTCTGAGAAGTGAGGGACCCACTGTGAGTAATAAGAGAACAGGCCCAGGCACCTGCGGAGGGCCTTTAGCGTGGGGAGGAGGGGTAACTCCATTAATGGGCGCATCCTTTCCAGTTCAAGGCCGACGACTCCATGGGCGACGATGTATCCCAGGATGGTGAGGGGGGTGGTGCTGAACACACACTTCTCCTTGTTGTAAGTGAGGTTCAGCTCCCTGGCCGTCTGGAGGAATTTCTCCAGGTTACCATCAAGGTCCTGCTGGTCATGGCTGAGATAGTGATGTTATCCAGATATGGGAACATCGTCTTCAGCTTGTACCAGTCTACCATGCGATCCATCTCCCGCTGGAAGATGGACACCCCGTTCGTGACCCCAAAAGGAACCCGGTGGAAATGGTGCAGGTGCCCGTCTGCCTCAAAGGTGGTGTAGGGCTTGTCCTTTGGGTGGATAGGGATTTGGTGATATACCGACTTCAGGTCAATCATGGAGAAAACCTGGTAGAGGTCTATCTCACTGACCATGTCGGCGATCCTCAGCAGGGGGTAGGCATCCAGCTGCGTGTACCGATTAATGGTCTGGCTGTAATCCACCATCATCCTCGGCTTACTTCCCCATTTGATCTCCAGGATTTGGGCTCTCCAAGGGTTGTTACTGCGCTCTATAATGCCTTCCGCCAGGAGTCACCGCACCTCTGCCTTGATGAAGACCTGTCTGCAGCGCAATAGCGCCTACTTCTTGTGGTGATTGTCTTGCAGCCTAGCGCAAGATGTGGAAAGAGTGCTGGTGGGGTGATGTGCAGTGTGGAGAGGCCGCAGGTTGGCTGGGGCTGGTAGGTTGGCGTGCTGTGCAATGTGAGTGGAGGTTGGAGACCCCCCCGAAGGCAGGTGGCAAATCCAGGCCCAGGAGAACTGGGGTGCATTGTTTGGGTATGACCAGGAGCCTGAGTCCTGTGTAAGTCTCCCCTCCCACCATTATATTGACTGAGCAGCACCTGAGGGTACCAATAGTCTTATCCTTGCTGGCGAGGGCGATCGAGCAAGTGGTGGGGTGGACCATTAACCTTAGGGAGTGTGGCACGCTTGGGTGAATGAAGCTCTCGGTGCTGCCATTGTCCAACAGGCACTTTGTTACCTGCCCGTTGACTTGCACGTCCATCATTGAGCGCCCGAGAATGTGGAGAATGTCCCTGATCAGCGTGGTGGCGTCCAGAACCATCTCAAAGTCGGTGTCGTCCCTATCTGGAGGGATGGGGAGCGTCGATAGGGTGGCCATGTCTGGCGCTGCCTGGCCCAAAATGGCGGCAGCACGTGGGGGGCCGCTGCATGGCTGACCTCCTTCCCCAGCTGTGTCCGCTGCGCTGGGGAAGTGATGTCATCACGGCCGGCGGCAGTGACAGAGTTACATCAGCCGGAAGTGACATCACACCGTGAGCCGGAAGTGATGTTGGTGTAGTTCTCAGTGAGTGGTGCCGGCGATGGCGGGGGCTGGTGCAGATGCTTGAGGCACACGCTGTGACGGTTGCTGGCAGGGACAGATGTTGCGCGGTCGAAGTCGGGGAAGTCGTCACGGGGACAATGGTGCCACCTGGCACGCGCATGTGGTGGGGTCCACGGTGGAGGTCATAGAGGGCCACTGAGCTGCCCGCAGGTTTAGAGAGGCACACTTTTGCGAAGTGGCCTTTCTTGCCACATCGGGAACAATACTGGTTCCTAGCAGTTTTGCCGCGATCATCAATCTGACCCACACCAGGACCCACAGTAATTACAGGGGTGCCAGGCGCCTGCCACAGCAACATTCTCCTCCCCAGCTAGGCCTGGGCCTTCAGCTGCAATGTGAGAGGGCCATGAGGGAGCCTGGAATCAAAGGCTTCGACGTGGAGGGCTGCTGCTTCCAGGGTTTAGACCACTTCCACGGTCCTGGTTAGGGCATAATGTTGTCTTTCAGCAGCTTCTGCCGGATGGCCCTCGAGTGTAGCCCTCGGATGAAGGCATCCCCGATCAGCCTCTTGACCTCCTCTATACCTACCCCAGGTTCAGTCAGACTCGGCCAACTCTCACAACTGTCCCAGGTAAGACTCACCCGTCTCCCCAGGTTGCTGGTCTTGGGTGTTGAGGAGGTACCTTGCACAGACCACATTCATGGGGAGCTTGTACAAGTTCTTGAGAGTGTCCATTGCACTCTTGTACATGGAGCACCCTTGGTTACCTGGAAGACACAGGGACCCAGCTTTGACCAGAGTAGGACCAACCTCTTCCGATTGGCGTCCAGGACATCACCCTCGTGTGCCTCGACCGCATGCTGCCAGATCTCGAAGCGTGTCTGGGCTTCCAGGTGGTATGGGTCGACCTCGAAGCTCCCTGCACACAGGAGTTTTTCCATAGCCGCCGTGGGAAAATTTTGTGGATTAAATTGTGGTGCACTGTTAGCCAGAATCAGACACACACAAAAATAAAGACTGTACAACAGGCTTTAATCCACAAAGACTTCCACAGAGCCAGGCTGGCTGTGGCTGCAGCAACTCTGAGTGAGACCTCGGGAGCCCGGCGTAGGCTTGTATCCTGGAGAGTGATTGACACCTGACCGGGTGGGGCTTGATCCATTCAGGCTGACTGATTGACAGCCGGCCAGGTGTTGTCCTGTTCCCTTACACTCCTGCAGGTACAGAGGTTGCTCCCTGCAGTAGGCCGGTGGTCTACCACCACACCCTCCCACCTCAAATAATCTGGATTAGGTATTAATTCAGTTTACACATGAAAGATGTTGACTGGAGGGAATAATGGAAAGCACCAAAGAGCTATAACACCATTCTGATGCAATTAGGCAACAGTTTATATGTGGGAGAATGGTAAATATTGACAGATTAGAAAATAGAAAACATGAAAATTCCAAGTTATCTATTAACGAGAAGGTAAATTGGAAGACATAGGTAAGATAAATAGTTATCTGTTTACCTGCAGAGAAGGAGAATCTAAAACTCAAAAACATAGATTTAAGATGAGAGATGAATCATTTAAAAGGGACCGAGGGGTGTCTGCTTCACAAATAGGGGGCTGGGTTTGTGGAACAGGCTGCCAAAAAAAGTGGTAGAAGTAGGGACAATTGCAATGTTCAAAAAACATTTATACAACTACATGGATGGGAAAGGCTTAGAGGCACATGATCTAATCACAGGCAAATGGGACCAGCTTGGTCAGCAAGGACAAATTGGGGAAAAGGTCCTCTTTCCTTGCAGTAGAACTCTTTGAACCCAGGATTCCAACAAAGTATATTTCCTAAAAATATATACATCATAATTTTTCTTCAAGCTTTATGTAATTATTACCATATATTTGGTCCATTTTTTCTGACATTGTTCCCAAGCATTTAATAGTTTCTTCGAGAGCATTTTGGTGTTCAGTTGCATAATAATTATTTCCTGGTTCCTTCTGCATCTAATTTAAGAAGTAAATATAAAATTGAAACTAAAATAATGAATTGATCATTTACTTATTATCAATTTTAATAAAAATAAAGAAAATTTGGAATTTCAGCACTGTATATCAAGAACTAAACTAATAAATGACTTGCAACAGATAGAACTATTTTTTTCTGCTGTAATATTAAACATACTAAACATTTTCAGTTTATCACAAGTAGCACAGATTTTTAAAGGGTAGATTTATAAATCTGTTGAGTATTTCAATAGAGGTAATGGTGATAGGAGTCTCTGTGGATAATATTCACATGATCTTTCAGAAGCCATTTTTATGTCTTTTTATTTATGGTTAATGCATCATTGCAAGTGTCATGTTTATTGTATTTAAATAAACTAGCAGAAATCTGCTTTCCTAGATATTGCACTCAGCATCATGAAGTTTCGCAGAGTGCGAATAGTTAGCAGACTAATGCCTCACAAAGCTCAAGTAAGCTGGGTTCAATCTTGAACTCTTATGGTGGTGTGTGGGTTTGCAAATTAAATGTCTTCTGTAAATTTCTCCTTGCATAAAGTTGAGAGGTGAAATCTGGGTGGGGGGGGGGGGGGTGAAATAGAATTAAAAAAAAAGATTAGTGTAGAATTACAGAAGAACAAATGTTTTTTTTGATGGTTGCCAGGAACTTGGTGGACTGAAGGGACTGTTTCTGTAATGTATAATTTAATGACAGTGCAATTATTGTTGAGTTGAAAATTTCAGGTTCAGATTTTCCAATGATGAAGGAAATTTGATATATTACCAAGTTGACATGCTGATGCAGGATTTAGCACACCTTCC
Source organism: Narcine bancroftii (assembly GCF_036971445.1). Classification (NCBI taxonomy): domain Eukaryota; kingdom Metazoa; phylum Chordata; class Chondrichthyes; order Torpediniformes; family Narcinidae; genus Narcine; species Narcine bancroftii. The sequence goes on from NC_091477.1 coordinate 52,083,548, forward strand.
TCAGAAATCCAGGGACCCAAGTTGGATTTTGATTTTGGATTATGCCTGTGTGGTAGATCCCTGTGATCTCGTGGTTTGGTTATTTCCTCTCACATCCTGAAGGACTGCTGGTAGGTGAGGTTAAGTGTAGTTAAGTAGCAGAAAGAATTAAAGAAGGGAGGATGGTTTGATGGGCATCTGAGAGAATAAATTGCAGTGCTGCAGGAAATAAAGAGTAAGGAATGAAACTGATGAAATTGGTCTGTTGAGACCCAATGGGACAAATGTAGCAATTCTGTGGCATAGTAAATAAACCATGATGGTGTGTGACTTGTGAAAGAACATGCAGGTAATAATGTTACTACCAGTGTGTCAAGTTGCAGCTCCTCAATGACTGTGTTCAGGAATTGGGGCTGGAGTTGGATGAACTCAGAGTCATTGGAAAGACAAAAAAGGTTGTAGTTTACAGCTCTACTGAAGTGGTCATAACCAAGGAGCAAGCTGCAGGAAATTTGGTAACAACTGGTAAGCGTAATGGGAGAAGGCAGATCGTCCTCTGTGGCCATTCCCCTCAATAAAACATATATCACTTTGGATATTGTTTGGTGGAAGGGAAATTACCTATCAGATGATAGTAACAGTGGTCAGATCATTCACACCACCCTGGTTCTGAAGACAGGTAGAGCACTAGTGGAAGAAGACTCCATAGCCAGGGACACAGATAAGCATTTATGAGGCTGGAAGTAAGTTCCAGGACAATGTGTTCCTCCTTGGTGCCAAGGTCCAGGATCTCTCTGAAGTGGTTACAGGAGATTCTGAGAGGGACGGGAAAGCAGTTGGAGGTTGTGGTCCATATTAGCTCAAATGACATTGATAGAAAGGGGAATGTGATCTATAGATTGAGATTAGGAAACAAGATAGCAAGTTAAAAAGGGTTGTAATCTCAGGATTACATCTTGTTCCATATACTAGTGAGGCAAGAAAAATAAATATATCAGCTTAATGTTTGGCTAAGGAGATGATTCAGGAAGGACAGATTCAGATTCTTAGATGATTGGGAATTTTTACCAGGTAAGTAGGACCCTGTACAAGAGAGACAAGTTACACCTGAACCAGAGGGGAACCAATATTAACTGATGCTCCAGTTAATACCCCTGTAAGTTTAAACCCTCCTTGTGAGTCTTAAAGGAAGAGCAAGAAGTGACAGATGAATGGTCATAGCAAATCTAGTGGGATGCAATGCGTTTAATATAAAGTTTTGTAAAACGGATAGAGCCTGGATCGGTACTTGGAATTATGACTGTGGCCATTATGAAAGCTGGGCTGCAAGAGGAACAGGGTTGGAAGCTCAGTATCCATGTGTTCCATTGTTTTGTAGTTCAGTGGTTATAGCTGTATTGGCAAGGTTATACACTATTGGATTCATGGCTATAAACCGCTGAGGTTAATTTTATATATATATATGACAATAATTGGTTGAGAATAAACAGGGGAATGCAAGATAACAAATCCAAAGGTACAGGCTTCAACTTAGGAAGGTCAAAGCAAGGAGAAGCACTCCCTTCAAAGTCAGCATTTTCAAGTATCTACCTATTTTCCATATTCCAAACAAATGGCTCAGGTCTAAAACTGACATTTTACTTCCTATGGATGCTGTGTGACTTGTTGAGCTGCCCTGCTAAGACAGTAGGCTGACAATGGCCATCAAAAAGAGATAATCTTGATAGCACCTCAGTTATTGGTTTGATCTCAGAAAAGAGACGTGAGAATCAGAATTGCTTACAACATGACAAACTTTTAGCATTCAAATTCATGATGTTGAAATAGTGAGAGCGCCCCAACAATTTTTGTGAAAATTGCAGCCGAAGTCAATGGAATCAAGGGAAATTACTTTGAACCAATATAAAATTAATGCATTTAGAAAGTTATAATACCTGGAAAATATGAACTCTGTTACATATGGTCTGTGAGTTTTCAAACATGTAAATAAGTATTACACCTCAGCAAAACCTTACAAAATAATTTCATGAATGTGGTATGAGGACAAGTGAGGTACCATAGAAATCTGTAAGTGACCCCCATATTCATGCAGAGGAGGGGGAGGGATCACAGAATATAAGATAGTCTATTTAGGAATATCTTCATGCAAATGGTGTGGATCAGTGGAATTTTCTACCCCAGAGGACTAGTAAAGGCTCAGTCAATGAGTTAATTCAAACCAGAGACCAGTACATTTCAGAGCATTAATAACATCAAGTGATATGGAAACAGACACTGAGGTAGTAGATATTGGAGAGATTTGGAAGGAAATATGGCCTCCTTGACCTCCTGCTTGTATTTTAATTAACATAATTCCCTTATAAGAATGTTTTAAAATTTGTGATTTAATTTTTTTGTTTATAATTTTTTTCCGCATTGATCATGTGCATGAAATCATGCTAAGTATTGTGTTAATTTCCTAGATGTATAAATTCTGTAATGCCATCAGCTACTCAAAGTAATGACATCAGCTGATTCCTGACAAAAGATCTTCATAGATGAAGGGAAGTTCTTGCCTTGTAGTATGAAGACAAATTTGATTACAGACGCTGGAATCTAAATAAAAACAGAATGCTGGATGACCTCAATGGGTTAATCTGTATCTGTGGATGGAATATGTGTATGTTGGTTTTGGGTCAAGAACCTGCATCAGGGCTGAGAGAGATGAAAGATTGCAAGATGATACATGAATGTGTACACAGATGAAGTAAAAGTCTTCCTGCAGTTTCCCATTTATGTAAAACACAAACAACAATTTAAGAATTATTAATTAAATTCCACATGGAGAGACAAAGTAATCTAGTAAGGCAGGATGACATCTTTGAACTTCCTCTCAGCCCTGTAAACTTGAGCAGGTGCTTTCTGCTTCATGTACTCTGATCCTTCCAGGATAATGACTTCCTGGAGTGTTTTCTTGGTTGCCAGTCCTATGAGGCGCAAGTCCACCCCTCTAAGGACAGGGCGTGTGCTTGTGATAAATAGCCTATCACAGCACCAGTCACCTTCGTGCTCCCTGGAAAGTGGTACTTGTGGGTGCCCCCATAGATACCCATGATCAGTGCCTGCTCCATAATAATCCATGTCCCCACGCCAGCGGTGTGCTACTGTGGCCGGCTATGTAGGCCCCATTCTAGGAGGGCAGAGAACCTGGCCCAGACTACAGTTACTATAGGATAGAGCCACCATTGACCCCTACTGTTGGCATCCGCAAGGCATTCCCAATTGTCTGTTGGTCAGACAAACTGCCCAGTGCACTCACTTCCCAATGAGAGAGAAGGAAATTGAGGGTCCCCTCATCTCCCAGCTGAAGCAGCGGCACAGCTAGGTGTTCACCTGGCTGCTGGTGATAGCGGTCCCCTTGCCCGGTTAGATCCTTGATAGACTTATAGTCCCAAGGGTCCATTATCTCACAGTAATCGCATACATGCTCATACGAGCCTTCCCTCCCCCCCCCACCCCATTTTCAGCTAGCTCCCCTTTTTGGAGAGTTGGTGAGGTGCCCTCATGGCAGGCCTGGGACCGCATGGTCAGTGGTCAGACTTGCAAAGGCTCAGCACACAAGGAGGACGTGTGTCAATAGGACTCAGTTTCTTTATAATCATCACCGTCCATCCACACATATCGATCACCCAACCACGTGTTGATCCCCTCCCCCCACTGGACAATGGCTCGGACTTTGCCTGAGTCAAACTTCCAGTCAGAGCAGCAAGCTGTTTGCAGTTGCTGCATTTCAATCAACTTGGAAGCTTCCTCCATGATTTTCATTTCTAGGTTGGTAACTTGAACTGCCTCCTGTCATGCACAACAGTGATGCTGCAGGAATTCCAATTCTATCTGGGTGCCCTGATTACTTAAATCAGACAAGATACCCCACTGGTGCCTAAATAGGGATATCAGTAACCCCCCCCCCCTCCCCCGATACTCCCCCTGGCCTCAGGAAACCCCAGGGAGACCATATGGTGCCCTATCTTCTGCTGTGGGGTCCAGCCTGTCGATCCTGCTGACTGGCAAGCGGCTTAACCTCTGGGATTTTATATTCCAAATCTTTGGGGTTCCTTTTCTAGCTGTGGGTCACCTCCTGCTGCACCCATTGGTGAGCAGGTACACAATAATGCATGCATGCACACACACACACACACACACACACACACACACACACACACACACACACACACACACACACACACACACACACACACACACACACACACAAATCCCTTTATTCCTTGGAGGAAAGAAGAACAAGGGGAGATTTGATAGAGGTTAACAAGATAGATTGGGGGAGATTAATACGAGAGGGGAAAGATTTAGGGGGAATATTAGGAGGAAATTCTTCAGAGAGTGCTGGGAGAGTGGAATGATCTATTATCTGATGTAGTGAATGCAGGGTCGATTATAAGTTTTAAAATTAAATTATATAAATACATGGATGGGAGAGATCTGGAGGGTTATGGAATGGGAACAGGTCAATGGGAGTAGCAGAATGATGTTTGGCACAGTCTAGAAGGGCCAGATAGTCTATTTTCTGTGCTGTAACATTCTATGGTTCTATGGAGCACCCAAATGTGAAGCCAAGGTGCAGAATACATGAACCAAGAGAGAGCTCTGGCACCTAATGGATGACCTTGTACTGCTTGCTTGCAGACATTGGTGGTAAAGGTGCACACATTTGCCAGCTAATCTGGAGAAACCAGGCAGGCGAGTCAATGACCAGACAATTTTCTTTTTTTCCCTCCCCTCTGACACTCGGAAGCAGCTCCCACAGCACCCTGCTCCATCAGAAACTCAGCGACCCTGTTTGGTCATGGGGTCAGGGGAGCTGGTAAGCTGTTGCCATTGGTTTGATTATGTGCCTTGTCTAACACACAGAAGGCACTTGTCTATATTTTGAACCACTTGGTTTGCATCATTTTAAAACATTTTTTCTCTTTTCTTTTTTTTTAAATATATAATTATAACATGGACATAGAGTTTACTGCATAGAAACCAGTTATTGATTGTCTTTGTCTTTGTAGTGTGTTTAAAATTTTAAAAGGGACAGACAGAGTAAATGTGGATAGGCTTTTTCAATTAAGAAAGGGGGAGATTCAAACTAGAGGACATGGTTTAAGATCGAAGGGGGAAAATTATAAGGGGAACATGAGGGGAAATTTCTTTACGCAAAGGGTGGTAGGGATGTGAAATGAGCTTCCGACAAATGTGGTCGAGGTGGGATCATTGGTTACATTTAAGGAAAGACTGGATAGTTACATGGATAGGAGAGGACTGGAGGGTTATGGACCGGGTGCTGGTCAGTGGGACTAGGAGGGTGGGGATTTGCTACGGCATGGACTAGTAGGGCTGAACTGGCCTGTTCTATGCTGTAAGTGGTTATATGGTAGTGATTGCAGAGTAATGTGACTTCCAAGGGGTGGTATGTTATACGTAGATTGTGGAGAAACATGTGGCCTCCCTGCCTGTCTGAAATATTGTGGATTGCAGGTGGTCACATGCCCTCTCTGTCTGAAATTCATTCTAAAGTCTTATTACTTGTCAATCAAGGTTGGACTCTGGCCATCAATTTGTGCAAACCTTGTCTAATTTAAATCACCTAGGGTCATTATTGGCTCGACACCCAGAATAGAAATGTATAAAACATCAATGCATAGCATAATTCTTTCTCTCTGCCTCATGGTCCAAGCTCCGGACATCACTCCATGCCAGGTTGTTACTGTGAACATCACTGGCAGTGCTGTAGGTAAAGGTGTGCACGACACTGAAGCTCAGCTGTGGTACTGCGATAGATAAGTACTTGCAGAGAGCTGCACCCCTGTTGGTACAGCAAACCGGGTGTGTGTGTGGAAGTTCCTGTCTTTAGAGTTTGTACTCAGTGTGTGAACGTGTAGCTTATAGGCAGCCACTATTATTGGTGTCCGACCTAGGTCCAATGTGAATGTCTACATCGTTGCTTAATTAATATAGTAATTGAGTACCATTTGACATTCTCCCCAGATTGTCTCCTGTGTGTTAATTAATGTTAGGTGTGACTGTAATACTTGTGTCCAGACTGGTCTCTCTGTTAACCCACCAAACTTGATACTCCACCCAACATGAGAACATAATGAAAACTGTGGACAATTTGCTCTATATCAGTAGCCACTTTTTAATAATGGCAAAATTCATCATTAACTTCATTGTGCCATCACAGCCCTTTGGTCAACTGACCAAAAGGTAAAGATCAAGATACCAAATTACACATGGCCAGCTTTGATAAACCAGACAAAGCTGTCTGCATGTCATATGCCAGACTTCCAAAGCAGACAATCGAACCTGAGCTCTGCCACAGCAAAAGATTACTATGTGAACCGAGGAAATTGTTCAGAAGTATCATAAACCTCCAAGAAAAAAATGTCATACATCCACCAAATCTTGGAAATTCTTAGCTGAAGACTGCATAAAGTGCGAAATGAGCAACTGGGATTGCTTTGAGAACCTTGAGTCCCTTTGACAAAAGCACAGATACATAGCATATGTAGTGGAAGGAATTTGGACTCTCCATTTGTCAACCATTAAATACCTCATGCTCACCTGTGGCAGAATCAGGAGGTCCAACATTGTGTCATCTAATAACTCATGAAATAGAGTGGAAGCAAGTCATACTGAATCCCAAAGGATTGGTTTAAAGGTCTTATGTTCAGCAGTCATTGAATTTTCAGTACATTTTAGTAAATACCTTCTTTATATTGATGAGTATGGTTTAGATCAGATAGCATTTGATAGGAACTTCATAGATTACATCCCGACCAATATTTTGCCTTGACAGGTATGCATGTCAGATAATATAACAATTCTACATCTGTGAATTTAGTTTATTCATCTCAATATACAATCTCAATTTTAAACAGGTACAGTGCTATCAATCTTAAAGAGCTCCAACAGGCACTCATCGCTTGGCCATTTCAGGTTATAATTTCAGCAAAGGAAATTTTGGCACACAAGATAGCATCGCAGACAAGAGCATCCATCGAGTCAGTAATTATACAAAAGCACACCATTCCTAAAATGAGTTGCACAATGTAAAAAGCATAGTGATTCTATCAATTTCATCCTCAATTTCTGATCATCAACCCTCTCTTAAAGATGCTAAAGAGGAAAAATATTCTACTGGTAATAACTTTCAGACTCAGTTACTTTTGGATTATTTCAACTCTAAAATTGCCTTCTTAAAAAGAGGCCAATACATAAACTTTAGTAAAACAAGGTGTTTTAATAGCAAAAGAAAAATGCAGACAAAATGCAACAAAGGTTGTTATTTCCCATAAAAACAAATGCAGCTATACCAAGTATTTTAATGCAAAATAATCTGAACAGGTAATGGAGTAGAAATAAAATTGGGTTTTGGCATATTTAATTCCATTGGCTGAAATGAAATTACATATTGGTGCCTTATGCAACATGATCCAATGCTTCATGTCACCACCCACAGTTTTTTTTTTACTCCAATGAATCAAAAATTATGGATCATGTAATCTTAAACAGAAACACCATAAGTAATCAGATTAATCTTCTTTTGGCTTGCTTAAAAATTCTTCAATTTCCTTTCCTACTGACTCTTTGCAGCTCAGATATGCTTTATTCAATCGCATCATTGAATCCACAACAGATGGGTTTGTACGAATGGTAACCATGTCATAGGTCATGCAAGTTGCTTGCACTAAAAAAAGTTAGTAAATATATTAATTAGAAAGCTATAAAGAATCCAAAACCAAAAAATGTCTTATACATCTGCAACAATAATTGTATGCATTAGATACGCTTTACACCTTCTTTAATACTTAGAATTTTTTATGTTGCTGTAATTATTGAACTTCCAGCTCCTATTACCTGTAACACTGTTTCCCTATTGTTTAAAATTCCAAACCTATATTAGTGGTATAAACCAATTAGAGAATTGCTTTTAATGCTTTTATATCCTGAACTCCCCTTTCTCAATTTGACTGGTCATAAACATCCATCAGTGATGCCAAATTTTGTCTTATAATCCAGGATTCCCTGGATCTCTTACTCCAACATGACCAGAACATTCCACTCAGATCCTAGAAATCTCGTGTTTGATTGAAGCTCACCAATTTTCAGCAAAATATAAAATCTGATCATAGGTAGTAACAGGCTCCACCTGATAACATTTCCAATTCATGCAACTTTTCCTCCAATTCTTTGTGAATATCTTCAAGTAATTTTATAACATCATCATGGGTATACTCTATTGCTTCTGGTATCTATAAAAAAATTGAGACCATGGAATTACCAGAATAATGTTTAAAGTGGTTTTAAATAATACCTCCTTTGAAGTTATGATGTCATACTCCGATTCATCCTAAGTGCACCAAAACAATTCAGAAATACTGAACTCTAAATTATCCTAAGTAAGCAATCAAGATAAAAATCATAGGTCACTGAAATTGCCTGTAATAACTCTATGGAGTAAACATACACAGGATTTCTAATGTTTAGGGAAGCATACAATTTAAATATAATAAAACTTACTGAAGTACATCATATATTATAACATGCAGCAGACTAGTATTCATCTGAAGCACACCCAATACAGGAAATAGACAAGCTCAGAGTTGATTGGACCCCAAATCAAAGTTATATTTGTCATCTTCCTGGAATGTCAACTGAACACCAACAAGGATTTTAACTTCATAGCTTTAATTTGGAATAGGAAACTGATACTTGCCTTGTGTCTTTCTTGGTCATAATGTAAATACAGTAACTAATGTTGTCATTTTTGTAGAAATGAATGTGTGTGGTCAACAGTTGTCCTCCTCCAAGCCAGCAGCAGATTTCATGAAAATTTTGAGGACTTATCTCATGTTTTAATCTTTGATAGACACCACAATGGTGAATCTCTAAAAATGGTTGTGTTTGCAAAAATGTGCATTCTACAGGCTTTAAGAAAACAAGTAAACTTCCGAAAAGATGAGGCTCAGTCTCAACTATTTCTCGTATGTTAAGATGTAATAAACCCATTCTGAAAAACCTTAGAAGCTAGTGAGCCATATGTGGTTCTTTGACATATAATGTTGTGGAAATAGTTTGGCTGAGACAGGAATCATACAAACTGGTGCTCACAATGGTAGTGTTAGTGGGCAAGACTTGAGATTGTGTAAATGTAGAGTGTGTAGCTTTGTTGTGGGCAGTGAAATTAGCGGGAGTGTAAATGTGACCTAGGCCACCTGTTCTCCAGAGTTCTCAATGTCCCAACTGCAGATTCTCACCTAGGCCTCCACCATCTGCTCAACAGAGCTTCCAACGTCCTGACTGGACTCTCAGCTAGGCCCCCGCTGCCTGCCCACCAGAGCTCCTGACACCCCGACAGCAGACTCTCACCTAGGCCCTGGCTGCCTGCTCACTGCAGCTCCCGACGCTTCAAACAACATAGGAATTTACTGCAACCTGTAGCATGCCTGTAATAGTTGATACCCTAAATTTTACCCTAAAAATTGGACCACAAAATTTGACTATGACACCAGTATATACCGTATGTATACTTTTTGATTATTGAAACTATTACAAATTGTAGTTTAAAAATGACATACATGAAATAAATATTATTACATACATGTATTTCTTTTATCTTTGAATATTTTATTTTTGGTTTTCTTTCAAAAGTATGCATAAAATCTTCGATAACGCAATATATTAAACTTTTACAAACAACAACAAAAAACAAAAACAAAACATACAGATCCACACACTGTCAGAGCTTATATATCCTTTAACTATATAGAATACAGAATACAGTTGAGGAAATCACTTTTAGGTATATATAATATCACCATTTATATTCCTTTCTGTTATTGTATTTGTGGCACCATGTGGTCCACGTATGGCTGCCAGAACTTTACAAAAGTGTCATACTTGGTGGCGTGGCAAGATGGCGTAGAGTCTAGACGTGCAATCTCAACCTCTCTGGCCAGACTTTTGAATACCCGTTTTTTAACCCTTTGTTTTCAAGTTTAAACTTTTTAAATTTTAGTTTAAAGTATTAAGGAATTATTATGGCCACTAATGGTAAAAAGACTAAACCTCAAGTTCATAAGAAGTTACATTTTCGAAGTGCTGAAGATCTGGGGCCTAGATGACTTGATTCAGCCCCAGGATCAATCTCTTCATTGTCTAAACACCAAAGATTGCCTGTGGGGGCTGAAAAAAATATATCTATTGCTCATCAAATGAAGGATGGTGCTGGAATTACCCATTCTCCGGAAGAAGTTGCGTGTTTCCAAGAAGTGGACCCCGATTAGGAAAGCCTTTCGATTTCAATGGAGGGAGCACGCAGGAAGACAACTCCATTGTTGGAAATGCATCAGGTAGCATTTCAATCTGAAGAAATCGTTTTTCTTCGTGAATTGATGAGAAAACAACGAGATACTGGGGGAGACCAGTGGCGACCCCCTGAGGAAGTTGGGGTGCCGTCACTGGGATCCAGACGCACAGTAAAACTTTTAAAATGCCTTCTGTTGAGTTGCAGCAGGACCTGCAGTTACCTTGTTCTGCCACTACGTCAGAGAGAGCAGAGCTGAGTTTTACTGATTTACAGTGTATGCAATTGAATGCAATTATTCAAGCTGTTATAAAACCTGGAATGGATTTGTTGACATCTCAAATGAATGAAATGGTTCAAATGAATGCTGGTATAAGTTCAGAATTAAATATGGTTAAGACACGTGTGGTTGCATCTTATGAAGAATTTAAAAAAAACTTAAGACTGCCTTTTTGGACTGTAAACAACAAGCGACTTCTAACACAGAAAAAGTGTTGAAGGTGGAAAAATCAGTCATAGAATTAGGAGAATGTGAGAAGGAGCTAGAAAGAAAAATAGATTATTTGGAAAATCAAAGTGAAAGGAATAATGTGAAAATTGTTGGTTTGCCAGAAGGTATAGAAGGACAAGATCCTCTTCATTTTTTTTAAAGACTGATTCCACAAATATTAGGGCAAGAATTTTTCTCTGGGGGATTGGAAAAGAGTCCATAGAGCTTTAAGAAGAATACCCTCAGCTGGTCAACCACGAGACCAGTAATAATTCGATGTTTGAGTTATTTGGATAGAGAAGCAATACTTCGACTTGCAGCACAAAATGCGAGACAATGAGAAACCCCATTATTGATTCAGATTAGCAGAGTCTTTTTTTATCCTGATCTAAGTCAAGATGTTATTCAACGCAGACGTCGATTCAATCCAGTTAAAGAAGTTTTGTGGCGTAAAGGTTATAAATCTACTTTTTGTTACCCTACAGTGTTGAAGGTTTTACGGAGACTATCAATTTCGGTTTTTTGAAACTGATCGTGAAGCAATGATTTTTGCTGATTCATTGCCAGATATAAGAGGACAAAGACGTAGTCCACCATTATCTCCTAAAGAAAAAATTGGTAGCTCTGGAAATGGAAGAAATGGGAAAGACGGGAATGGAAAGAGTCTACCTCCTAACGAAATGAGATTTTCGAGATTGGAATCATCTGGATGAAAAAAATAATTTTCTAATTCTATTTTTTTCTTTTGTTATTATGATATTTTGATATTACTGACTGTTTGTCTGGGGAGGGAGAGAGCTGCACTAAGTTCTTTACTAGTCATCAGTCACTGGTGGGTGACCCACACCCAATTTTTGTTTAGGGGATTACTACCTTTTGGTAGTTTTTTTTTGGGGGGGGTTTCTTTTTTTTCTTTATTTTTTTTTCGTTTTTAATTTGAGATTTTTTTTATTGGAGGGCCTATATACATTGATTTGAGTTTTTATATAAAGATATTATTGGTATTTAGTAATAATAGTAGATATGTCAAAGTTGAGGTTTGCTAATTTTAATGTTCAAGGATTAAATAGTCCGATTAAACATAAGCGAGTCTTGGTGTATATTAAGAAAATGAAAATTGATATTGCCTTTTAACAAGAAACACATTTGAATGTGAAGGAAAGCGTGAAATTAAAAAGGGATTGGGTTGGGCATGTATATTCTTCTTCATTTAATTCTAGAGCTAAAGATGTAGCAATTTTGATACATAAAATTTTATCTTTTGAATTACAATCAATGAAGGAAAAGGCAGGATGTATTCTTAAATTGAATTGTAAGATTTTTAGTGAATTTTGGACTTTACTTAATATTTATGCTCCAAATGCAGATGATGAAGTATTTATTTCGGATACATTTTTATGTTTGGGTCAAGCTAATGATAATGTTTTAGTTGGTGGTGATTTTAATTGTGTTTTAGAACCTTTATTAGATAAATTTCTGAAGAAATTTAAAAAAATCCAAGATGGCAATCCAGGTCCAAGCGTTGATGAAAGATCTTAATTTAGTAGATATTTGGAGAGGTCTTAATCCGACAGAGAAAGATTTTTCCTTTTATTCATCTAGACATGAATCATTTTCTTTTTAGTATTGGCACATTTACAAGGGAAAATACAACAAGTGGAATATAAAAGTAGGGTGATTTCAGATCATTCTCTGTTATATTTTACATATGAAACTTCTGACAACATTCAAATAGCTTATCGTTGGAGATTTAATACAATGTTGTTAAAAAATATGGAATTTATTGATTTTTTGAAAAAAACAAATTATTGTTTGTTTGAGAGAAAATTCTAATTCTATTCAAAGTAAGTTTGTATTATGGGATGCTATGAAAGCCTATTTGAGAGGATAAATAATTAGTTATACTTCTAAAATAAAAAAGAATCGATTAAATCAGAGTCTTGAATTAGAGAAACAGATCGATGAGTTAGAAAAATAATTTCAGAAAGATGCTACAGAAGATCAGAAAATAGAATTATCTAGACTGAAATTAAAATATAATACTTTGCAATCTTATCAATTTGAATGTGTGATTAATAGGACTAAACAACGGTATTATGAATGGGGAGAGAAAACACATAAGGTATTGGCGTGGCAATTAAAGAAAGAACAGATATCGAGGACTATTAATGCTGTTAGACGGAATTCTCTTATTACTTATAAAACTAGTGAGATTAATGATGAATTTTATTCATTTTATAAAAAGTTATATACATCTGAAGGAAAACAGGAAACTGGATCAATTGATTTTTTAAATCACAGTTGAATTTACCAATATTAGAGGATGGAGATATACAGGAGTTAGAAGAACCATTTACTGATTCGGAAATTAAAATGGCTATGCTAGAAATGCCGAATGGTAAATTGCCTGGTGATGATGGATTTTCAGTTGAATTTTATAATTTTTTTAATGATGATTTATCTACAGTGTTTGGGGATGTATTATGTCAAGTTGGAGAACATTATGATTTACCTGAGTCTTGTTCTAGGGCTTTAATTACAGTAATTCCAAAAAAAGATAGAGATCCTTTGAAAGTATCTTCATATAGACCAATTTTGTTGTTAAATGTAGATTATAAAATAATAGCTAAAATATTAGCGAATAGATTGGCTAAATTTTTACCAAAGTTGATTCATATTGATCAAACAGGTTTTATAAAGAATAGTTATGCTTCAGATAATATTTTGCGTGTGATTAGTTTGATTAATAGATTTCGACAATCTTTAAATCATTCGATGGTGATATCCTTAGATGCAGAAAAAGCATTTGATAGAGTTGAATGGACTTTTTTGTTTAAAGTTTTGGAGAAATTTAAGTTTGGTCCTTCTTTTATTGGTTGGATTAGGGTTCTATATAGTAAACCGGTAGCTAAGGTATTGACGAATAGTTTGATTTCTGAATCGATTAAGTTAACTCGATCAACTCGTCAAGGTTGTCCTTTATCACCAGTTTTGTTTGCGTTAGTGATTGAACCTTTAACACAGTTGATAAGACAAAATACACAGATACAAGGTATGAAAGTTTTAGATAAGGAGTATAAAATTAATTTATTTGCTGATGACGTATTGGTGTATTTAACAAACCCAGCTCAGTCACTTTTGCATTTGAAGGAATGTTTAATACAATATGGATGTCTTTCTGGATATAAAGTTAATTGGGAAAAAATTACCGGTAAGTGAAGGAGATTATTCAGTTTATAAGAATATTATTAATTTGAAATGGACTGATCAAATTAAATATCTGGGTATAATTTTGAAAGTTAATTATCAATCTTTATATAAATTAAATTATGCTCCGTTAATGAAAAAAATTAAAACTGATGTGATTAAATGGAAAGATTTACCTATTAATTTAATGGGAAGGATAAATACAATTAAGATGAATATCTTTCCACGTATACAATTTTTGTTTCAATCTATTCCGTATTTACTTGATAACATTTTTTTTTGGGATTTAAATAAAATGGTTAGGGAGTTTTTATGGAGGGGTAAATTTTTGAGAGTAGCTTTGAATAAATTAACTTGGAAATATGAGTTAGGGGGACTACGTTTACCACATTTTCAACATTATTATGAGGCAGCCCAACTTAAATTTATTAGTTCATTGCCTCCTAGTTGGGCTAAAATTGAGATGGCAAGTATTTCTGAATTTGAAATACATCAATTTTGGTTTAGGTGGAATATAAATTTGTTACAACAATATAATGTGTCTATACTAAAAAAAATTAATGAAGTTATGGATAAAGAAAAATAAAATGATAGGCTCTAGGGGTAAATTATTGGCTTTGACTCCGTTGTATAATAATCAACTTATTTCTTTTTCAATACATAATCAAAGTTTATTGCATTGGAAATTTAAAGGTGTGAAAAATTTGGGAGATTGTTTTAAAGAGGGTAAGTTTTTATCTTTTAATCAGATGAGGGAAGATTTTGGTAATGATAAGAATTCTTTATTTCTTTATTGTCAAATTCAATCTTTGGTAAACTATGTTTGGTAGAGATATGATTTTACCTAAAATGACTAAATTTGAGACTTCCCTTATGAAGGTACCAGAGAAGGGTTATATTTCATTTATGTATCAAATATTACAGTATGGTATGGATAAAATGGGTTGGGATAGATCTAAAATTAAATGGGAAGCGGATATTGGTTTTACTTTTTCTGAAGAGGATTGGTTATGATAGTGTAACTAGACTGATAAATACACATTATGCAAAGATTAATTACAATTTTTTACATCAATTATATTTGACACCTGAAAAATTTTTTAAAAATATGGTTTTAATGAATCAGATTTGTGCTTTCAATGTGGTGATACGGTTGGAACTTTTTTTCATGCTGTTTGGTTTTGTATACATATACAATATTTTTGGAAGAAAATTCAATTGTTTTTAGAATATCTGTATAAGATTAAAATAGTTTTAGATCCAACAGTATTTTTACTGGGTAGTTTGCAACCTCTGAAAGGCTTGGGATTAGATAAGTTTTAGCTTGCTTTTGTATATTTAGCTTTGTCCGTAGTGAAAAAATGTATTGCTAGTCTGTGGAAAGATACAAATATGATTGATATTAATTGATGGCATAATGAGATGAAATATTGTTTAATAATGGAAAAAAATATGTATGTTTTGCATGATAATTATAATGTTTTTATTAACAAGTGGCTTTTATACTCGGAATATTTACATTTCAATTTATATTGATTAGATTTTAATATGTATATTTAAATATGCTTTCTTTTTTCTTTTTTATGGCTCTCCTTAGGAGAGTTGGCTGAAGGGGGGGTTCTTTTCTTTTCTTTTTTTTCTATATTTAAAAAAATGTTCATGTTCATGTTTAATTGCTGTATATGTCATATATTATTTGTTTTTTGAATGAATGAATAAAGTTAAAAAAGTGTCATACTTATTCTTTAAATTATAATGATTTTATCCATAGGTATACAGCTGTTCATTTCCGCAGTCCATCATACTATAAGTAGAGGGGAGTCGGACTTCCAAGTGATCGCAATACATTTTTTTGCTATCGCCAGTGCTATTTTTATAAATGAGATTTGATATTTAGTCAATTTGAAACTTATTTTAATAAAATTGCCTAATAGGTATAGCTACAGGTCACCCGTGAGGGCCACTCCTGTTATCCGGGTTAATTTTTCTGCGATATCTTGCTAGAATGGCCTCATCTTTACACACGACCACATAACCTGTAGAAAAGTTTCTATTTCAGTCCCACAACTGAAACACATCTCTGAAATTTCTGCTTTTGATCTATGTAATTTCTATGAAGTAATATAATTGGTGCAGATAATTATACTGAACTAGTCCATATCTTGCATTTATCATTGATGACATGCTGTCCATACGCCAATCTGACCAGCTTCTTTCTGAGATTACTAT
The DNA here is from genome assembly GCF_036971445.1 of Narcine bancroftii. NCBI lineage: Eukaryota > Metazoa > Chordata > Chondrichthyes > Torpediniformes > Narcinidae > Narcine > Narcine bancroftii. The sequence continues at coordinate 52,099,804 of NC_091477.1, forward strand.
ACACAAGTCTGACTCCATCTTTCCCTTGACCTCTGTAAACCTGGTTTTGCACTTTCACTTTGGAGGGCATAATGCATTTCTGTTATAAATTTAGGTCGATTCCCTATCTATATCATTCGTTCCATTTTACTAGTTTCAGATGGGGTCAATGTTGGTCCCCATCTTTCTCTTAGGAATGATCTTAACTGGAGAAAACAGTAGAAGGTGCTATTAGCCACTTTGTTTTTATGTTTTAGTTGCTCGAAGGACATAACAGCTCCTTCTGTGTAACAGTCTTCAATATATCTTATTCCTTTGTCATACTACGCATTCAATATTCTATTGCCTACGTTCATAGGCAATAACATTTTTACACAGTGGAACCTTTGACATCCCTACTTTTTGTCCTATACATTCATTAATTTCCTGTCTCGTGCTGATCACATGTATTAGTATGAGATTATCTGGTTTTTTTTAGTGATTTTACACTCCATTTATAGATAAAATCCTTTGCGTCTCCCTCTCCTATTGAGTACATTCCTATTTTAATCCAAGAGGTGGGGCTGTCTTCCACAAAGAAGACTGCGAGAAATCTAACCTGTGCAGCTCGATAGCATTTTTTTTAAATCCAAAAGTCTAAGTCCTCCTAGCCTGTAAATGTATTTCTTAATATTTATATAAAAGTTTTGGAACAAAATGTGCACATCAGAGTTGATGTAGATTTTGTTCATGACTTGTGGCTCTCAAACATCGGAAGTTTATCGAATGTGGCTCTTACATTCAGCAAGTTTGGCCACACCTGCTGTAGATTCGGATGTAATCCTGGTTCTTCAAATATCCTTATTCGATAACTCCACATTCCATGCTGATAATGAAGTATCCTTCAAAAGAGGTTCCTTCTCCCTCATCTTGCTTCAAATACATCCAGTAAGCCTTCTCCTACATTTCTTTTTGGTTAAAATACTTTTTGCTTTGTGTCGATTACTTCATTTGGGGGTGAAGTTTTGGACTGTGTTTCCGACAGATCAGTAAGGGAATACAAGTTCGAGAGAGCCACAGATTTCTGACTGAGATTTATGAATTGAAAACCATAGTGTTGACCATGTTGACTGCAGATCTATATTTCTTCAGTTATCTTTTACATCCCACAAGTTGCACTAATATGAATTCCTGACATGTTTATCCTCCTTCTATCAAAAATGGAAATGATAGTTTATAATACCTAATACCTTGAAATCGACAAGACACAGGAAATTCCTGCCCTTTGACCTCAAAGGCAGATTGACACCAGATAATTGAGCATTGCGTGGCATCAGGTGTGGCGTACACTTTGGACACTTGTCCAAATAGTTTGTCACTTTCATTTCACATCTTCACTTAGATGATGTGCCGTTAGGTTTCGGTCTTTCACGTAATGGCCAAACAAAATCTCACTTTCTAAACGGCAGAATGCAATGAATGACAGAAAAGATGCTGCTGCTGGGAACATTTAATATTAAACAATGCTCTAAACGAATGAAGTAACAAACAGGAGCAGCAATAAGCAGATGAAGGGGTTTGAATCATACTTTAAAAAAGAGTACCAAACCCTTCCTACCCCTTAACCCTCTCCTGTGTTTTTCTTTCACCCCATGTGCCTGCCAAAGAAGCCCTAATGTTCCAACCTCCACCACTCTCCACTGATGTCTCCCCTCCACATTTCTCCCTCCACCTTGTCCAGACGTCAGTCCTGTAACAGCAGCAATGGCGTTCGTTCATGAGGGGTGGGATTAAAACGGGGCGGAGTGCAGCGGTAACCTTCCACCCCCCCCCGGCCCCTCCCCGTCACAGTGTCCCCCTCCCCCCCCCCCAACCCCCACCCGGGGTCAGAATCATCCGGCTCGTCTCCCGTCCGCGGCCCAACCACCAGCTCCGTACCTGAGGGTGGATGAAGGCCCGCTCCTGTCCGTGAGCCATGGCCGCAGGCCGCCCGATGCGGGATGACGGGTTAGACGGCGCGCGCGCCCAACGGCTCCAACGGCTCGCGCCCAACGGCTCCAACGGCTCGCGCCCAACGGCTCCAACGGCTCGCGCCCAACGGCTCCAACGGCTCGCGCCCAACGGCTCCAACGGCTCGCGCCCAACGCAGTCGTCGCCACTCCCCGCGTGACAGGGCTGGTTCGCAGTGAAGGGGAGCGTGAGGATGCTCGCGCTGGACCCGGGGGCTGGAGGGTGGGGTCTCGTGCTGAGCCAACCCCTTCAGCTCTGGGTCGGTGGGCGCCCTTCGTTTAACCGCCGCCGCCCGTTTAAACTCCGGTTGCGGACGCTGTGATCAGAATCCGGATTTATGGTCACGAACAAGCCCTGACACTTGGTGTTTTGCGGCAACATCATAGTGCAAACATTCATATTATAACCATCATGCACCATTCCTAAACTAGGAATGAAAGGTGCACAGTAAGGAAGGCAGCGTCTTTGCTTCACGGTGGTAATGCCGCCAAACCCTGCGTGGAGACGCCAGAAACGTTAGTTCCCCCAGCTCCTCTGGGCTTTGACTGCAATAATCACACCGCCTCTTCCTTTTTTTTTGTTGCAGACCTGGGTTTAACGGTCAGTGCTGCAAGGCCGGCTGAGTTCCTACAGCATTTAACCTGTGCTGCGTTTTTAGCAGATGAGCGGTCCGGGCGATATTCGGTAGGTGAACTGTACAGTAATTGGAAATGAATGGGAAGCTTAGGGTTTGGAAGTAGCTTTGCCAAATCCCTCATGGCAAAAATCCAAAAAAAATCTCGCAGAAGAGAAGAAAGATCAGTAGAGAAGGTTATTATTTCAAGGCCACGAAATAAATGCTCATTTCACAGAGTATGTGGTAATATTTCAGGCCATATTCTGCAGTGTAGTTGTTTGGGAATTAAACTATGCAACATCTTACATTTTCAACTTTAGAACAAATATTTTCTGCCATAAAATTGATTAAATTGTGTGGTCAACTGGGGTGAAAGAACATGGCAAACCTGTACCACATTGGCCACTTTCCATGAGTGACACCCGACCGGCACCCATCATGTTACTGAATGCAGATTCCCGAAGAGTGTGGGAAAAGGATGTAAGGGTCCCTTTCACAGTTCATCCCCAGCGGCAGCAGGAATGAGGACTCTGATCTACAGGCTGTTCCCACAGACACAGTCGGAGTCCGACATCTAGAACTGCTGGAAGATAATCAACTCGGTTAAAGGTGTTCTTTGGTTGGCATGAAACCTATTGGTCTTTCAGCACATGGAGATGTCGGAGCTGACTGACACATTCCAGGCTGCAGGAGTCCGTGCAGCCAATATGAGGGGACTGTGGGGAAGGACCACAGTCTACAGTCCTCCCATTACTGGACATTGAGAGTGAGGGGGAAGTCCCTCAAACAACAGAGGGTGGAGGGGGGGGAGAGAAGAGAAATGACAATGTGCCACAGTGTTGGTAATGGAGTATTAAGAGAAGAATGTAAAATGAACAATGATGAGAATGTATCGACATGATTAGCACTATGAACGTAAAAAGTCTTGAACAGTTTTCTTGTAAATAATTTATTGTGAGTAAAGTATATTTTTGGAAAAAAAAATCTGTCCCTGTAGCTTAGGAGTCTTGTTTGTGGCCTATTTCTGTCCTGAACTGTATAATCTACGACAATTGCTCTAGCTGACTTCACCCTTCCCTGCTGAGCCTCAGCTAGACAGCCTCTGCCATCTGCAGATAGGCCATTTCCCCTATGCCTGCAGGATCTCGATGGAGGTGGGGAAGGAGGGACTGAAGGGAATGGCTTAAACAGAAATAACATGACTGGCTCTAAGGCTCAGCAGGGAAGTGAGAAGTCAGGTCTAATGATAAGTTGTAGGAGGAGGAGACTTCACAGTTGGGGGTGTAAATAGTTGTTTCTGTGGCAGCATGTGAGACCCTAGCATGATGTGTTACCTCCATTAGTACATGGATATTTGACCAGCTGGTGGCATGGATAGCTTAGTGGTTAGCACAATGCTGACCTGGATCAGGTCCAGGGTTGAAATCCTATGCTGTCAGTAAGGACTGTCATGATAATGAATATATATGAGATGTACCGGAAGTCACGTGGTATGAGAGAGAGATAAGAGCACAAGCAGGAGAACAAAGGAAACTGGAGAATAAAGACACTGAGTAGTTTACCTGATAAAACTTGCGTTCGATGTTTTATTAACTTCACATTTCGGGCCACAAATGTGACATTGGCGACGAGGATGAAAGAAGCTTGAAGAAAATTAAAGACTAAAGAAGATTACAGAGGATTAAAGAGAACTTCAAGGTGATAAGAATTTTCTCTTTGACTCAGTACTTTTGGGGCTGGAATATTTCCTCATGGCTGGTGCAGACGGTGACTTTCTAACACAAAGTGGAATTGCTCATTTTGACCCAACGGGTGATGCAAGCACTGTAAGTGTGAAGTGGAAGGCATGGCTGGAAGAATTTGAATCCTACGCCGACAGTCGTGGCCTATTTGTAGATACCGGTACAGTTGAACAAAAAGCGCAGAGAAGGGCGTTACTTTTCACTGCGGGACCTGCAGTTCGGGAAACATTTAAGACACTTTTGAATACTGGAAGAAAGGATGAGTACCGGAAAGCGGTAGATGCATTAAATGCACACTATGTAGTGACACCGAATGCTACATTTCAATGCCATTTGTTTCGGAGAACGAGACAAGAAGATGGCCAGACAATTGCTCAGTACATGACGAGACTACGCCAGCTAGCTGTTGGATGCAATTACATGCCAGCTGATTTGGACAACCAATTATTTGATCAAGTCGTACAGCACTGTAGATCAGATAAACTCAGAAGACGTCTACTGGAAAGAGGGAGTGAGTTGGAACTCACCGATGCTTTAGCCATTGCTGCTGCATTAGAGGCTGTTGAAGGGCAATTTCATACCATGATCCTGAAAGACAACTCAAGCCAGCAAATTAAGAGGCTCTCACATCGCCATAACCAGCCAAGATATACGTCGACACAGGACGTGGAGTGTTATCGATGTGGAAAACGAGGTCACTTTGGAAAAGACCCATATTGCCCGGCCAAAGGCAAAGTTTGCAGAAAGTGTGGAGGTAAGGACCACTTTGCAAAGAAGTGCAAAAGCAAGTCCAATGCAGACCAGAAGAGGAAGAGTACAACTTCCAAAGGCAAAGCCTGGGGGAAAGGAAAGTATCCTGGAAAGAAAGATACCATTCGCCAGATAGACGGTGACGATGATGATACCCAGGAGGAACAGAGTTGTTACCAATTTACGTTGAATGAAATACGTCATGAGAAGGTCCCAGTGATCATTGGTGGAGTGACAGTGCAGGTCATTGTAGACTCAGGCAGTGACAGTAATGTGATTGATCGACATTTATGGGAGAAGTTGAAAAGGAAAAAGATCATCTGTACCTCAAAGAAGTGTTCCAGAAAACTGTATCCATACACAGCAACCAAGCCATTGCAGACCATTGGATGTTTTACTGCAACTGTTGAAGCTGGAGATAAGTACACCAAAGCAGAGTTTATGGTCATAGAAGAGAGGGGAGAACCATTGCTGAGTAGAAGCACAGCGCAAGACCTGGCAATACTTCATATTGGAGCTTGTGTCAATTCAATTCAGTCATACGAGGATATGAAGCATGAATTCCCCGCAGTCTTCCACGAGTAGGAAAGCTGAAAGGTCGACAATTGAAGCTAGTGGTAGATGAAACGGTCAAACCCAAGGCACAACCAATGCGCCGAACTCCGTTTGGACTTCATGGGAAAGTCGAAGCCAAAATTAAAGAATTGATCGAACAAGACATTATTGAACCGGTGGAACATTCGACACAATGGGTCAGTCCCGTAGTGATTGTGCCCAAACCAAAGGGTGACATAAGACTGTGTTGACATGAGAATGGCCAATGAAGCTATAATTAGAGAACGACACCCTATACCAACAGTGGAGGAAATACTTCAAGAACTAAATACCAGCAAGGTATTCTCAAAAATTGATCTGAAATGGGGCTATCATCAATTAGAGCTGGATCCAGGTTCCCGAGATGTAACAACATTTGTGACTCACTGTGGATTGTATCGTTACAAGATACTATCATTTGGAATTAATGCAGCTTCGGAGATCTACCAGTATGAAATCCATCGAGTGATTCAAGGCATTCCTGGAGTTGCCAACATTTCTGACGACATCATAGTCCATGCACCAATGAAGAAAGAGCATGACAAACGGTTGAGGCGTATACTATCTAGACTACAGGAGACAGGCCTTACCGTGAATGGAAACAAGTGCCAGTTCGGTGTGTCAGAAATGGACTTCATGGGACACAGACTTACACGGGAAGGACTAAACCCTGCAGAGGCCAAGGTGAAAGCTATTGAAGAGGCACGTGCACCTCAGAACGCAACAGAGGTGAGGACTTTCCTGGGATTGGTCAATTTTTGTGCAAAGTTCATTCCTAATTTCACTACAGTGGCAGAACCACTAAGGAAACTAACCAGGAAAGGTGTACAATTTCATTTTGGATCTGAGCAGAAGAAAGTGTTCACAGCGCTGAAGCAAAGCCTGACAGATGCAGAAACTCTTGGATATTACGATCTGGCGGCATCAACCAAAGTCATAGCGGATGCCAGCCCGGTTGGTTTAGGAGCCATGTTGGTCCAGATGCATGATGGAGGACCAAGAATCATTGCCTATGCCAGCAGATCGTTATCAGATGTGGAAAGAAGATACTCTCAGACAGAGAAAGAAGCACTCAGACTTGTATGGGCCTGTGAGAGGTTCCATGCATATTTATACGGCATTGAATTTGAACTCATCACAGATCATAAGCCATTAGAGGTGATCTATGCACCTAGATCCAAACCATGTGCCAGAATAGAGAGATGGGTACTCAGACTACAACCCTACAAATATAAAGTAATCCACATTGCAGGGAAAGCAAACATTGCAGATCCGCTGTCCAGATTGGTGAAGGATGGTGGTCCACAATCCAAGTCAGAATTGGGAACAGAAACAGAGAGCTTTGTACGCTTCGTAGCTATTCAGTCGACACCGAAAGCTGTGACTACGAAGGAGGTCGAGAGAGAATCCGAACGTGATCCAGAACTCATGGAAGTAAGAGAATGCATACAGAGTGGGCAATGGGACAAGTGTACTCACAAGGCTTACATTCCCATTAGAGACGAACTTTGTTGCATCGGACAGTGTGTATTAAGAGGTTGCAGATTGGTGATACCGCAAAGATTGAGACCGAAGATCGTATCCTTAGCGCATGAAGGACACCTAGGTATTGTTGGTACCAAGCAAAACCTCAGGACCAAGGTATGGTGGCCAGGTTGTGATAAAGACGCAGAGAAATTTGTTAAAACTTGTCACGGATGTCAAATCACAAGTAGGAGTAATCCGCCAGAACCGATCCGGAGTACGCAACTCCCGACAGGACCATGGATTGACGTAGCTGTTGATTTTCTTGGACCTTTACCGACGGGTGAATCAATCATGGTAGTGATAGATTACTACAGCAGATACTATGAGTACTTGGTGTTGAAGTCCACAACCACTGAAAAAACAATACAAGCGTTAGCAGAGATATTCGCAAGATATGGATTACCTGTTACATTATACTCTGACAATGATCCACAATTCATTTCAGAGACATTTGCGGAATACATGAGGACCACAGGTATCCACCATCATAAAGTAACTCCGAAATGGCCGCAAGCCAACGGAGAAGTAGAGAGACAAAATCAGTCCATTGAAAAACGATTGAGAATTGCACACGCAGAAGGACAAAATTGGCGAGAAGCATTGCTATCTTATGTGGCTGTCTATCGAGCAACGCCTCATGCAACCACTGGAAAAAGTCCTGCAGAAGCATTTTTTGGGAGAAAAATCCGCACAAAAATGCCAGAAATAAAGGAAATCCGAGACGACCAGGAGATGAGGGACCACGATGCTGAAAAGAAAGGTGCAGCAAAGCTGTACACAGATTCGAAACGTGGAGCCAAGTACTCAGACATCATGCCAGGAGATAATGTTCTAGTGAGGCATGAAACTGGTGGTAAGCTAGACACACCTTATTACCATCAACCCTAAACTGTCGTATCCAGAAGTGGCAGTATGGTGACAGTCAAGTCTCCGACTGGAGTCCTGTATAAGAGAAATGTATCAGGTGTAAAAAGGTACCAGTCCAGAGATACATCGAGCGAAGAGGTTGAAAGGCCAATACGAGATGCTGAAACTGAGAGACCTGATGATGTTCCAGAGGCAGTTACCAGCACTCCTGATGAAGTGACTAGAGCGCCAGAAACACCCGAAGCCGTGGCGAGCAGTATTTCTGACGCTGAGAGTGAACAACCGAGAAGTGACGACAATATCGCAGGCAGGCCGAAACGAAACCGGAAAGTGCCCAAACGATACGAAGACTTTGTGCCATAGTTTTAATAAGAACTTTGGGACAGTATTTAATCTTATATCATAAAGTGCATGTATGAGTGCTGTAGGAAGTAAATTTTATGTAGTTGAGTTATAGCATTACCATTAGTTACGATGTTTGTAGGTTTCCGAGGGATATTGGAAGGTGAAGGTAAAGTTTATTTCTGATTAAAGGAGGGATGTCATGATAATGAATATGTATGAGATGTACCGGAAGTCACGTGGTATGAGAGAGAGATAAGAGCACAAGCAGGAGAACAAAGGAAACTGGAGAATAAAGACACTGAGTAGTTTACCTGATAAAACTTGCATTCGATGTTTTATTAACTTCACATTTCGGGCCACAAATGTATGTTCTTCCTATCCTTGCGTGGGTTTCCTCCAGGCGCTCTGGTTTCCTCCCACTGTTCGAAATGTACCAGGAGTTGTAGCTCAATTGGGTGTAATTGGGCAGCAGAGGCTCATGGGCTGAAATAGCCTATTAATGTGCTGTATGTCTAAATTAAAAATTATGACTGGAGGGAAAGCAGCCAGAAGTTGTGGCCCATATGAAACCAATGACAGAAGAAGGGAGATGTGGTCATGCAGAATGATTTTAGGGAGTTTAGGTAGCAAGTTACAAAGCATTTCCAGGGTTATAATCTACCCAGGCCATATACTAATAAGGCAAGAAATAGGAAGGTAGTGCAGTTCAAACCATGACAAAGAACTGGTGCAGGTGGGCTACATATTGATCATTGGGTTCTTTTCCAGGGCAGGCTGAACAGGGTAGAGAGATGGGTTACATCAAAACTAGTGAGGTGTGGTGTTCTTACTTGGGGTGATTTTAACTTCAAGTGGAAAACAGGGCAGCAAATGAAGGAGGTTGGCAGATGTAATAGCAAGAATTACTGAAAGGGAGGATAAGTGAATGAACACAGAGTCTGAAAGGGTTGAAGTGTATTTAATGTAAGGAATATGATGGGTAAGGCAGATGATCAGTATTTTGAATTAGGATGTTGTGGTCATTAAGAGATTTGGCTGCAGGAAGGACATGACTGACAGCTCAATGTTTATGGGTTTTGTTTTAGAGGGGATGGAGAGAAAGGTAAGGGCTGTTGTTGCATTACTAATCAGGGAGAGTGAGTTGGCCAAGTGGATGCAGATTTGTATTTTGATGATGGGAGTCAGAGGTGGTAGTGGAGCATTGTTTGTTTCAGATTTCTGGCCTCTAACCAGCTGGATCCACTGTTGTAAATAACAAGATCACCCAGTACAGGAGCAGAAGTAGGCCATTTGGCACATTGAGTTTGTTATGCCATTCTAATGAGCTGATCCACTCTCTCCCCGGCTTTCTTCCTGTAACCCTTGATGTCTTGACTAATCAAATACTTGTCAATATCTGCCTTCCACAGCTTCCTGTGACATGTTCCACAGACTCATGACTAAAATTTATTTTCTACATCCATGTTTTAAATTGACACCCTTTTATCCTAAAATTATATTCTCTTATTTTAGAATTCCCTACCTTAGGAAACATCCTTACCACATCTACTCTATCCAGGCCTTACAGCATTCAAAATGTCTCTGGGGTCCACCCTCATTCTTCTCTACTCCAACGAGTACAGTCCATATTGCATTGTGTATAAATCATTTGAATAACAATAGTAAATAAATTTGAGGATACATACAGACAAAGCCTAACAAGAGTGGCTCCAGGGATTAGAACAGCTAGAAGGAAGTTGCAGAAGGCTGAAGAATGGTTACAGGACTGCCTTTAGTCAGTGGATTGGGTTATGTTCAGGAACTCAGCTGAGGATCAGAATGATTACACAGGGTCATTATACACTTAATCAAAACAGCTGTTGATGAGTGTGTCTCCAAAAAATCATTCAGGTTTTCTCTAACCAGATGCCCTGGATGAACAACAAAATCCTGAACCTGCTGAGAGCCAGACCGCAGGCATTTAGAGATCCAGAAAACGACACAAGGTGTGCAGGTGTGACCTATGAAAAGCCATGTCCTGGGCAAAATAGAGATCCCAGACGAAAATGAAAAAGGCAAAGAATACCCAACAACTGTGGCAGTGCCTTCTACAAAACTAAATCCAGTGCAGTAGGAGATAGCAGAGCTTCACCTTCTATGCCCAATCTGTACCCAATTTGATAAGCAGAATAAAGAAGATCCACTGCACACTCCCATGTCCCGCAACTGTTAGTATCTAAGGATGATGTGCGGGCTGCCTTCAGGAGAGTGAAAGAATCCAGTCTGGATGGATTACCCAAATGAGTACTGAAATCCTGTGGTGATCCACTTGCCTACATTTTCACAGATATCTTCAACATCTCTCTCTGGCAGGGGCACGGTATCCATCTGATTCATAAATGTCTCAATTGTACTTGTACCAAAGAAGAGTGTGGTAACCTAAATGACTACAGACCATTGGCACTTATGGCTACAGTGTTGAAGTATTTTGAGAGGCTGTGTTGAAGCATATCAGTTCCTGTATGAATGGTGACATGGATCCATTCCAATTTGCGTACTGCAGCAACAGATCTACAGCAGATGCCATCACATTGGTTCTTCACAAAGGCTTGGAATACTTGGACAGCAAACACAAACATCAGGAAGCTCTTTATCGACTACGGTTTGAAATTCAACACCATCATCCCCTCAAAACTGATCAGCAAACTCCGAGACCTGGGCCTCGATACCCCAGTGTAATTTTATCATGAATTTCCTCACATCAAGACCTTAATCAGTGGGGATTGGTAAGAACATCTCTTCCTCAATCTTCATCAGCACCACAGGACTACATTCTTAGCCCCATGCTCTACTCACTTTACACCTATGGCTGGTTGGGTATGATAACACCATCTACAAATTTGTATGAAAGGGTGTGATGAGTCAACAGACAGGAGGGAGATTGAATACTTGGCTGAATAGTGTACTAACAAAACCTCACACTCCGTCACTAAAAACAAGTAGCTGATTGTGGACTTCTGGAGGGGAAAACCAGAAATGTAATCCAGTGATCATTGGGGGATCAGTAGTGGAGAAGTGAGCAAATTTAAATTCCTGGAATCACTATTTTGGTGAACCTTTACTGGACTCAACATGAATATCATCGTGCAGAAAGCGCTTTAGTGCCTCTGCTTGGAGTTTCTGGAGATTTGGTATGACATCAAAAACCTTGGTAAACTTCTACAGATGTATAGTGGAAAGTGTGCTGACTGGCTGCATCATGGCCTGGTATGGGGGCAGCAGTAACTCTGAGCAGAAAGCCCTGAAAAAGGTAGTGGATACAGCCCAGTACCTCACAGGCAAAATTCTCGCCACCATCGAGAAAATCTGCAGCAGCAATTGTCAAGGTTCCACACTACCCAGGTCGTGGTTGTTCTTATTGCTGCCTTCGGGAAAGATGTGTAGGTGCCATAAACCTTGTATTACCAGGTTTAGGAACAGTTGCTATCCCTCCACCATTGGACCCCTAAACAACAAATCAGGGATTCATTTAAGGACTTTTACTTTGAACATTATTTATAAATATTTATATTCTGTATTGCACTTCCTTCTTGATTACATTTCTCTCTTTTGCTTACGTAAGTTGAGTGTAGTTTTTTTTTTGCATCAGCAATAAATTGAAATTCTGCCTGGTCCACAGGAAAAAGAATTTGAGTTGTATGTAATGGTATATACTCTGACAATAAATTTGAACTATGAACTGTCACTAAAATTGATGGTATAGTGCAGTGTAGAGGGTTATGTGACCTCTCTGATGGGAATCTGATTAGAAATGACCACATCTGTCAATTAAGGTCAAGATCACCCATGCTGAGCACTCACTTTGTAAGTGGCCTTTTGCAAAGTCCACACACATCACCACTGGCGCTGTTCATCACCTGGGCTGGCCCCATTGACCAGCAGGTGGCTATAAAACCAACACGAGGAGCAGCTGGGTCTCTTTTTCTGTAAGGTATGAGCCGAGTTCCACTCCAAGTCACTAGCCAGAGGCAACAATGTGCCAATAAGGGGTGTGGAGCTTTGTGGTGCACGCTAACAAACCATTATTGTATTGTTTTTTTTCTTTTTAATTAATCTTCATGCCATACTTGCACTGGGTTGATGTGTGCTGGGTTCTGTTGTTGCCCCTTCATCTTCATTATATCTATACCTAACACTGTTTATAGTTATTGCTTGTTTAGTAGTGTTCGATGTAATTGTCGTAATGTACTCAGTGTGATTGAGTGTAAATCCCTGTGGTGAATTTCCACCATGAGCAAATTAAGACTTTTGTAACAATCAATGTGTTCAGACTGCTTCTCAGACCTGTTGAACTTGTTCCTTATGTAACATTTCATTGACAGTGACAAAGATTTAAAACCAGTTCCCAAGCATTTTTGATTTTAACTAATAAAGTCTGATTTAAACATAACAATTTCTCTTAAATAAGATATTAAACCTTTATGAGAGGGCATTAAGCTGAAACTCAACTACAAAATTTGATTCAGACTCTCTTGAGAAATTAGAAACGTGATTCAAGAAAATGCTAGACTTGAATATATCTAAAGAATTGTGACTTGGGCAAGTTAAATTTAGCAGTAATCTATTCAAATGATGCAAAATATCCATTAATTAATAGATCCTTAAAGCTTCAAATACCCTCTCTATACCATCTCTGAAAAATATCATCATGTAAAGAGGGTTGAAAAAAGTGATTGGATACAATAGGACTTTATTATTAAGACTAATCAGTAAAGGGGGGAGTTTAACTACAGATCACAGATCATATCACAGAACATGATCACATCAGAGAAATAAAATATATAAAGGAATTTTGTGTGTATTGTATAATTTTTGTATTGAATATTATTTTTGGACAAGTTTTGTAATATTTTTGGTTATGCTTCTAATTTACAATTGTTATGTGATAATGTACATTATATAATTTGATTTATGTTATCATTAGGATATGTTGTATAAAAGGTTTTTGTTAAACTAAAAAAATTAAAACAAAAAATATGATAGGACTTGAGAGATCAAAATTATGAAATGCAAAATGTTTTCTAAATTGTGTCCAAATTCTCATAGAATATTTAACAATTGGATTATCTATTAACTTAGTTGAGAATTGAAATGAACAGCCCAGAAGTGCTGAGTTGGTAAAATTTTGGGAAGAATTCAGCTCCATTGATATCCATAATGGGCAGTCAGAATGATTATGAAAAAAGGATCAATACATAAGATTTTGTATATTGATAGTATATTCCCAATAGTAGAATCTAAAGTTAGGTAGAGCCATTCCATCATCTTTCTTCGATCTTTGAAGAAGAACTTTATTAAGGATAGGATATTTACTCTTCCATATGTAAGACAATATGGCTGAGTCAAGTAAGTCAAAAAACAATTTAGGGACAAATATTGGAATAGATTGAAAATGATATAAGAAGATTTAAATTTGACTATATTGGATATGGATGGGTACACAATTCTTAAGTTGGTTAATAGCTCTTCGTTATGTGCTCGACATTGTCTATTACAATTCAATGTGGTACATAGAGGCTAAAATGTCTCACTTTTATTCCAAATATGACTTCTTGGTGTGATAGGTGTAAGAGGAGAAAAGCGTCATTAATTCATATGTTCTGGACTTGACCTAGTCCAGAAAAATACTGGAGAGAGGTTTTCCATACTTTATCAAAAATTTTCAATATAGATTTAACACCGAATCCTTTGGTGGCCGTCTTCGGCACTACAGGAAGGAATGAGTTTTTATCCCTGGTTCAGAGTCATGTTATTTCTTTTGCCTCTCTTGGTGAGGCATGCGATTTTACTGAAATGGAAGGATGCTGCCCTGCCTCCTCATGATCAGTGGTTGGGTGACATCATGTCCTGTTTGATTATGAAAAAGATTAATTATTCGATTAATAATTCAGATATAAGATTCCTGAAGTTATGGGAGTCATTTATGACTCACTATCCTACTTTATAATTTTACTCCAATGTAATTAAATTGTCTGACTTGTATCTTTTCCACGTTCCTTATATTTTTTAACCTTAATTTTTCTTTTAATACCAGTCATCTGGCAACACAGTTAGATAATGGGTTTGAGTTTTTCTCCTCCATTATTTTCTTTCCTTTTTTTGTATTATTCAAGGTATATACTATTTACAATTTATGTATGTTAGTGATATTTGGAATATCTCATTTAGTTTATATAACTGTCCATAATTGTACCCTTTTTGTTTGTATAAGTTCTTTATTTAAATTAATAAAATACTTTAAAAATAAAAAGATAGTGACAAAGATGATCAGATCTGATATGGATCAACTGGGAAAGTGGGCCAAAGAGTGGGACATTAATTAGGACAGTGCAAAGGACAAGGCTGACACAGTTAATGGCATGGCTCTGGAGTGTATTGTAGAACTGAGAGATCCAGGAGTACAATTTTCTAAAAGGTAGATGGATAGGGTGGTGAAGAAGGTGTTTGGCATGCTGTCTTCATTTTTACAGTATTGGGTACAAGAGATGGGATGTAATGTTACAATTACATGAGATCGTGATAACAAACTTGGAGTATTGCATGTTGGTTTGGTTGCCTAGCTATGGCAAAGATGTTAATAAGTTGGAAAGGGTTCATAAAAGATTAACAAGGATGTTATCACAACTGGAAGGTTTGAGATATGCAGAAAGACTAGATGGGCTGGAGCTTTTTTCCCTGGAATGTCAGAGACTGAGGAATTACATTGTAAAGCTGCATGCTGTGGTTAGTAAACAAGAGATGGCCCCAGCTGATGCACTACAAATCTTTGTTGATGATTTTAACTTGGGCTACGTCAAGAAAACTCTCCCCAACTACCATCAGCATATAACCAGCACACTTGATTACTGCTACACAAAAATAAGGAAGGACTACTGTTCTTTCCTGAGACTGCATTTTGGCAAGTCAGATCACCTGGTTGTGCTCCTGCCTTCATACAGATAAAGCCTAAAAAGAGAGGCTCCAGAGATCAGGATAGCCAGAAGGTGTCACAGGAGGTTGAAGAATGGTTACAGGACTTCCTTAAGTCAGTGGAATGGGTGGTGGTCAAGGACTCAGCTTAGAATCTGAACCATGGCGGTCACAGACTTTATCAAAACTCCTGTGGATGAGTGTGTTCCCATCAAATTGTTCAGGGTTTCCCCAATCAAGCCCTGGATGAACAATGAAATCTGGAACCCACTGAGAGGAAGATCACAGGTGTTTTAAGTCCAGAGATCCAGATCAATGCATAAGAAGCAGGTGTGACCTGTGAACAACTATCTCCTGGGCAAAGGAGAGATTTTGGATGAAAATGGAAATAAACTAAGGACACCCAACAGCCGTGACAAGGCCTAAATGTCATAACCTGCTACAAAATCAAATCTGTTGAAGTAGCAGACAGGAAAGCTTTACTCCCAGAGGAGCTCAATGCCTTTTACAACTGATTTGACAACAGTAACACATCCCCGACATCCCAATGATCCCATCCTGTCCATATCTTGACAGAAAAGATGCATTCATCAGGATGTTCTTTATCGATTACCTTTTAGCATTTGACACAATCATCCCCTTAAAACTGATCTGCAAACTCGAAGACTTCCCTGTGTAAATGGATTGTGGATTTCCTCACCTACAGACCACAATCAGTGAGGATTGGTTAGAACATCTCTGCCACAATCTCCTATCAATACCTGAACATCACAAGGCACATTCTTAGCCCTGTGCTCTACTCACTTTATACCTACAACTGTGTGGCTCAGTATGAGAATAATGCCATCTACAAATTTGCTGACAATACCACAATATTGCATTGATAACCAGTATACAGGAGGAAGATTCAAAACTTAGCTGAATGGTGCACCAACAACAGTCTTGCACTCAATTTATCAAAACTAAGGAGCTGATGGATTCAGGTAGAGAAAGTCAGAAGTATAGAATCCAGTGATCATTTGAATTCAGAGGTAGAGAGAGTGAGCAAATTTAAGTTCTTGGGAGTCACTATTTCAGAAGATCTTCCTTGGACCTAACACACTAATGGCATAGTGAAGAAAGCACATCAGCACCTCTACTTCCTCTGGGGCTTGCAGAGGTTGGTATGACACCAGAAACCTTGGCAAATTTCTACACATATGTGGTGGAAAGTGTGCTGATGGGCTGCATTACGGTCTGGTGTGGGGACATGAAAGCCCTCCAAAAGGTAGTGTACACAGCCCAGGACATCATAGGCAAATCTCTCCCCACTATTGAGAACATCTACAGGGAACTCTTCCATCGGAGAGCAGCATCAATCATCAAGGATCCACACACTCTGTTCTCACTGCTGCCACCAGGAAAGAGGTACAGGTGCCACAAGACTCGCACCAACAGGTTTAAGGGCAGCAATACTACCCCTCCATCATCAGACTCCCCAACAACAAACTCAATGACTTGTGCACTTCATTGATTAAAAAAAATATTCTCTCTACTGCTCAGTCAGTTTGTTTACATTCATTATCTGTATACAGTTCTTTATTTGTTTACATGTATATGCTGTGTTCAGGTTTTATTTGCATGACCAATAATTGGTAATTATACCTTTCCAGCAGAAAAAAAAGAATTTCAGGGTTGTATATGATATCATGTATGTACTCTGAAAATAAATATGAAATTGAACTTGCGTGGTGACCTTGAGGGATATATGGATTTAGACTCCAAAGTCCCACTGTTCATCCACATTCTTAAGTAACCGACCATTAACCCTGTACTCAGTGTTCTGGTTTGTTCTTCCAAAATGCATCACCTCACTCTTTTCTGCCCAACTTTGCATCCTGTCTATATCCCTTTGTAACCTACGGCAACCTTCAGCACCGTCTAGAATTCCTCCAACTTTTGTATCATCTGCAAACTTACTGACCCATCCTTCCACTTCATCCTCTACGTCATTTATAAAAATCACAAAGAGCTTGGGTTCCAGAACAGATCCCTGTAGAACTCCACTAGTCACTGGACTTGATAAATACTCCCCCAACCCATTCCCCAAGTTTACAGATAAAGCCTTACTAATACACTTAAAAGTATACTAATAAAGATAAAGACTACTAAGCAGGGATAAGGACACTTTAAGAGAGTCACTCCAACTGCGAGCAACATCAACCAGCTTTTTCATTCTGGGTGATGGCATTGTATTCAAACAGAATTTTATTCAAACAACTGCTATAAGCAAAGCACAACTAGACAGTCTGTTAACTGAATATTTGCTCCCATCTTCATGAAAAGTTTATACATTATCTAAGAGAACACACTTTTACAAATTCATTTGTTATTTATAGTTTTTATTTATTTTCCTTGGTCTTTGTAAGGAGAAAAAAATGTGCAATTGCCTCAATTAGATTTTGTCCATATATGCCCTACATTAGGGCGGCATGGTTAGTGTAATGGTTAGCACTACACTATTACCTGGGTTCGAATCTGGCATTTTTTGTAAGAACACACTAATGGCTGAACCGCAGTCAATAACTCACAAGACAGGAGTTACGTGAATAACACTGGCTCTTATTAACAAGAACATGGCAAGTGTTAGCCATCTATGAAAGCAGTGGACTGGAACACAAGGAAGGAGGCTACTTCCCCACAATCAGCCTATAGCACCAGTCTTTCTTATAAGCTAGCAGTGAGCAACTATATTTTGCATACAAACAATACCAAGGATCACCACACTCACCTCTTCTCCCCCTTTTCTTTAAAAAAAATGAAAGCCAACCATGACAGAATGGAAAAATAATGGATAAAAGGCTAAATTAAGATACACAAGTGTAGTATTAGTAGTTACAATTACAGGTTGAGTCTGTCCGGTGGCTTGATGTGACGTCTGGACTGTCTCAGCTCCTGAAATTTGAGTTAGAGACACATGAGTTGGAGAAGGTCCAATGGTCGGTACCGTAAAGGATGGTGGAAATGATGGCATCATGGGTGGATGTTCGGCGCCATCATCTGTAGGAGTATGATTAGATTCTTGTGGCAGAAAATAGACGAGATGGGGTGAAGAGCCCCTAGGGTCAACAATCTTTCATCCCCATGGCCACAAGAGTTAGGTAGTTGGGTACTGTGCGATATTTGTGTGGGTGGGCTGGGTGTTTGAGGTTAGATCTCTTTATATACAATATTGTGGGGAGAGTGGGGAAAACGTTGAGACCTATTGCTATAATGACTCTATCCAATATTTTGGGGTGATGGGGGGGGAAGTGTGACACCCACTACTTGAAAGTCTCTGCATATACAATATTGTAGTGAGTGATGCAACAAGTTGGAGACCCACTGCTTTAAAGGCTCTGTATATATAATGTTGTGTTGAATGGGCATGAATGGTTGAGACCTACTGCAATAAGTGTTCTGTTTTATCAATATTGTGTGGAGCGTGTGTAATGTTGGAGACTCACAACTTTAAGGTCACTCTATATACAATATTGAGGGGAGTGGTGGGAGAAAGGTTGAGACCCAAAACTTTAAAGTCTTTGTATTTCTAATATTTTGGTGGTTTGGAGGGAAATTTTGAGATCCACTGCTTTGAGGTCTCTATATACAGTATTGTGAGATGGTGACTCAGTTGCCCCAGCTGGTGTGAGGTTTCGGACAAACATGGTGTCCTCCCTCCTGTCTGGAAAAATGACAAAGGCATAATACAGATTAGCATAAATAAATTGAACTCGTTCAACTAATGCATCTGATTTGTGGGGTGTGACATGACACTTTAACAGCACTGTTACAGGGGTTTTGAACCAGCTAGGCGAGGTTGTTCCAGTAGTCGATATCCTTGGGAAGGAAAACATATGTTCATGAAGTGTCACATTGGTGGCTGTGCAAAGGAGGAAACAAATAGAATGCAACACGGTTGGGATAAGTTCCTGCCAGCAGGAGACAGGGAGGTGTTTAGTTTTGAGAGCAAGGAGTATGGTCTTCCAGATTGTGGCGATTTCTTTCTCTACTTGCCTATTACCTTGTGGGTTGCAGCTAGTGGTATGGCTACTGGCAATGCCTCTGGCCAGTAGGTATTGGCGGAGTTCATCACTCATGAAGGAGAATCCCCTGCCACTGTGTATTTTGGATAACCAAAGAGGAAGAAGAGGTGATCGAGGCACTTGATCACCATAGTGGAGGATGTGTCTGCAGGGAATTAGGAAAAGGAAACAGGAGAATTCATTGATAATGGTAAGGATATATTTGTTGGCATTGGTGGAAGGTAGGGGCCCTTTGAAGTCGATACTGAGGCGTTCAAAGAGATGGGTAGATTTGATGAGGTTGGTGCGTGGTGGTTGGTAAAACTGGTTTGCACTCTGCACAGATTTGGCAATTGCAAGTGACTGCACAAACCTCATCAACAGTGTAAAGGAGGTTACATGATTTCACAAGTGATATAGCCTTGTTACCTCAGAGTGGCATAATTGATTGTGTAATTTTCGGAGTTGAGAAAAATTTACAGAAGCACAAGTACCTTTGGATAGGGCATCAGAGGGTTTATTGTGTTTGCCTGGGCAATACAGAATGTTGTTGAAGCTGGATAGTTCCAATCTCCAGCGGAGCATTTTTATCATTTTTAATTTTGCTACGAGCCTGGATGTTGAACATGAAGGCTACAGATCATTGGTCAGTGACTAGGGTGAATCATTTACCTACTACGTAATGTCGCCAGTGTCTAATAGCTTCAACAATTGCCTGAACCACTTTCTCAACTAAGGAGCATCGTATTTCAGGGCCCTGCACGGTGTGGGACAAGAAGGCAATGGGTCTGCCTGCTTGATTTAAGGTAGCAGCCAGGGCAAAATCTGAGGTGTCGCTTTCCACTTGGAATGGCTTAGATTCGTTGATAGCGTGCATGAAGGCTCTGGCAATGTCTTGCTTGATATTAGTGAAAACAGCAAGAGCTTGTTCTGAGAGGGGAAAAGAGGACATTTTGATAAGAGGTTGGACTTGTTGGCGTAGCGAGGCTCTCACTGGCATAGTAGGAGAAAAATCCCAGATATCTTTTAAGGACTTTGAGTAGTAGGGGCCGGTAGTTCCATGAGAGGATGCATTCGATCAGGATCTGGGCTGATCACACCATTTTTGACCATATAGCCCAGGATGGACAATTTAGTTGCATGAAAAATGCACTTTTGTTCATTGTGTGTGAGGTTTAGGTTCTGGGCAACTTGGAGAAATTTGTCACGATTAGCGTTCTGGTCCTGTAAATTTTGACTGCATATTGTGACATTATCTAAGTAAGGTTAGGTGGCAGTTAAGTTATTGTCATCCACCATGCAGTCTATTTCTCTCTGGAATATAGACACTTTATTAATGACCCCAAAAGGGATGCAGAAAAATTGATATAGCCTACCATCAGCTTCGAAAGCTGTATAAATACGGTCACTTTCATGAATAGGCAGCTGGTGATAGGCAGATTTTAGGTTTATGGTGGAGAAAACCTTGTAGTTCACCATGTCATTTATTCTTGCTAAAGGATAAGCATCCAATTGAGCAAATTTATTTATAGTTTGGCTGTAATCGACAATCATCCAATTCTTTTTTTCCTTGTTTTACTACTACGACTTGAGCATGCCATGGGAAGCCGTTGTACTTATGATTTGATAAATGACCGGTCGACAGCAGTAGCACCAGTTGCTGTGGGTCTGGAGTCGGGTGTGAGACTGGTGAATAGTCATGACAGGGACACCCTCAGTGTTGAGAGGTTGCAGGAGGGTTGTCTGACTACCAAAGGCGGGTGGGGTCCATTGCAATCTAGGGTTATGCTTTTGTGCTGGCACTGAAAATCCAGCTCTAAGATTATGGGCACAGAGATTTGGTAGGAAAAACAGTCGTAAATATTCAGTGCCCTTGATGGACAGGTCAGGAAGGCAGTAGCTGTGTACCTCTGCAGTGTGGGAGCTCGAGGCTAGGCAAATTTTACGGTTAGTGTTTCGCACTTCGAGAGTGCAGAGGGCAGCCGCACAAGGGTTGATAAAGCTCACGGTGCTTCCACTGTTGAACAGGTAGTTTGTAGGGTGTCCATTTACTTCTATATTCTGCATGGAATGTGTTAAGTCATGGCTACTTGCCAGATTTAGCTCCAGCGAGGCCAGCCAGCATTGTCAGTGTTGCAACATCCTGTTCTTCATGTTGTTTGTCTTCAGGTTGTGAGAGATGGGAAAATTGATCTAAAATTATGAACATGGAAGAAACTAAAGTTCATCAGTAAAATGGCTGAAACCAGTTCAAACAGGATAAGTTTGGGGCTTAGGATGCAGGAAAGCAGAGTCAGCACGATTAACATAAGAATCTTCTATCCTTTGTGACAAGACCATAGGACTAAGATAAGGAATGGTAAGGTACAATAGAATGTAGGAAGTTGAGGTAGTCTGGATCAGATAAGGGTCTCCTAGCCCTGGACAGAAGTACCAAGTCATACATTTCTAATTAGCTAACCATACACAGATTTATACATATGAAATTAGCCAACCCTAGATAGAATGAGTCAACTCTGCATATCAAGAGACTGTAGCCCCGAGAATCAGGAAGGTGTGAATAAGGACAATGACATGAAGGGACACCGACAGGATACCCCCCCCCCTGGTTCTCCAAGTATACTGAAATTGCACGTAGGCAGGCAGGATTGCCTAATGCCAAACCTCTCCAGCAGGAGGCAGAAGAATGTAAGGGGGAGGGTATTCCTACACTGAAATCAACTGTATAAAAGTTGGGTGAGCCCCAGTGTGTGTGTGTATTCCCAGGGTAAGGGGAAGCACCCAACTTTGCATTGTTGTAGTAATAAATGTTCTTTGTTCTCAATTTTTGTCTCGAGCAATTTCTTTGGGATCACACTCCCTCCACTGACAGAGTACCCCGACGACGAGAGTAGGTGCACCCCGGCTGATTCAGCTGGACTCACGGGCGACGGGTGGCTGGTCAGTGGAAGAAGCGAGTGATATCCGAGAAGAGGCATTGAGAACAAACGGCGGAAGGACGCGCACTAGAGCAGTACTGCCAGAACTCGGTAAGAGTATTTTACTTGTTCCTAAGCATGGGAATAGCGGGCAGTAGAGATGAGAGTCCTGACACAGGACGTGACCACCAGATAGCTACGTACAGCCCGCTTGGGATGATGTTATCTGAGTGGGGCACAGGAAAGACCCGCGGTAAAGACAAACTGACGATGGTCAGGTATTGTTGTAATGAATGGGTTAAATACCCGGTTAAAGGGAGCTCCGTGTACTGGCCAAAATTCGGATCCGAGGATGAATGGATGTGTAAAGCTTTGAACCTATGGCTCTATCAAAACCAGAAAGACAATGTTGAGAGCAGGGAATATGCAGCCTGCTGGCTCAAGGGATCCATTGAACAGCTGGTTTTGAATGAGAAAGAATCCAGGGATAAGAGAGAGGAGGAACCTCTTGTCCCTGAATCACAGGGTTGGGATGTGTTACATTCCCTCCCTCCACCCTATGTTCCTCCTATGCCAGCTCCTATCTTTCCTTCCCCTCCTATGACCTACCCTTCTGCACCTTCCCCACCTCCCCCACCACTAGAGAAGAGAGAAGAGAGCAGGAGTGGTATGATAACTTGCTCACAAAGCACTCGATTACCACCTCTGTTGGCAGGAGAGAGAGGTAACTTTAATTCAGAACAGCGTGAGACTCTTCAGGAAGAAAGGGCAGAACCCTTTGATTCATTTCCCAGGGAGCAGGAACCCAGACCTAATAAGCCAGAAACCAATTGGATGAGACCACTGCGGGAAGTTCCCATGGGAGAGGGTCTCGGTTTCGTAAATGTGCCCCTGACCAGTACTGAAGTGTGTAACTTTAAGAAAGAACTGACCTCCCTGATAGAAGATCCCCAGGGATGTGCCGAACAGTTAGACCAATTTTTGGGACCATATATATATACAATATGGGGGTCTCGACATAGAATCCCCAGCAGGGGAACAATTGGTACTAACAGGTTTTGTTACCAACTCAGCCCCAGACATTAGGAGAAAATTACAAAAGACAGAAAATTGGCATGAGCAGGGAATAACCCAGCTTCTACAGATCACACAAAAAGCATTTGTCCAGACATCTGAGGATAAGCAGAAAGCAAAGGCTAACATTTTGATGCAAGCAGTTAAAGTAATAGTAGATGAGTAACATGGAAAAGGCAGGGACTGTGTGCCAGCTCCTGAATGTTGGGAGAAGTGCAGGGAGTGGGAGAGTAGAGACCAGAGATAATTTCATAAATCACGACTTCCCACTTCAGTCACTGACCAATATTGATTAAAATTCATGCTAAAAATTAAATGTCATAAAGGATCATTTTTCAATACTGTAGAATTAGCGAATTTAACTACCAGTTAATTCCAATTTATGAAATAAATTGTATTTAAATGTGATTTTGCACAGGGAGTACCTGAGAGTTGAGTGATGTTATAACATTTGCAGGGAGAAATGTTTGCGCAAATAGGGTGAGTTCTATACATCTTAACTTTAAGTGTATGTGAGATAAAGAAAGGATCTGATGTGTAAAGTGGCTGGATCAGCCAGTTGAAGCAGGAGTGTGCATGTCCCTTTAAGTGCACTGTGGCACTTGAAATTGAGGCTTCAGGCTCTTGTCTTGCAGTTAGAGGTATGGAGCCCTATCAACACATTTAATACATTTCTTCTACACATTCAGCAGTCAAGGTCCGTGAGTTTAAAGATCACCCACCTCTGGAGAATAAAGATACCTCTGGGGATTCCTATGGGGATTCCTATAAGTTTAATCATTCATTTCTCTGGTGCATTTTCCTCTGGAGTGAAATTAATGCCTCAGCACAATTTCTCTGTATTGCCGCTGTTATTTAATTCATGATAACTTTCCCCATTCATCAGGTTTATATTTAAATCCGGTAGTGCAGAAGTTACATTGTAAATAATCACGGAGGTAAACCCTGCGCGACTGGATTCAGCTTAATGGAGAAATAAACCTGCGAACTGGTCTATGGTGCTGTGTGAGTACTGCAATAGGTGGAATATGATTTAAATTGGTGGCATAGTTCAGAACAATTGGGTGCATAAGAATAATATCATTAAGAACTCACAGATCTTGTACCGGATGCTATTCAGTACATCTTGACTTAAGGACTGGAGAAATTGGCATGTTAGAATGAGATTGGCATGGCACCAATATTTCTTGATTCAATAATGACTCCACAAGCTCCAGGATTCATGCAGCAGAACTTTTAAGTGGAATATAATAGAAACTAGCCTGTACTTAAATTATTGTGTGTGCAATCTTCATAAGAACATCTTTTAACTTTTTTTGGTGCCTGTTTTACAGACTGTTTTAAATAAGGCCAGCTCCTGTGAGCTGTGGCACAAGGCATTTTACTTAAGGCAGAACTAAAGGTTGAATATGTTTCAAGTTCTCTTGCAGGGGCTCTTGTGCTGCAATGTCTGTTATGTACTCACTCTAACAAATTGGAGGGTTGTGCCCCATACAGACAAGCAGCTCCAACTGCATTTTAATAAGGTCTAACATATTCAAAACCCATGCAAATATGGTTTGTGTTTCATTTTACAATTTTTACACTAACACAAAGGAAAGTCAGATTGTTACAAAGTGCCGTAATTTAACATTTTTTTTCGTTTCTTTAATGGTTTATTCAGTTATTGTTGTATTTTATTGCTGTTTTCAATGAGCTTTACATTTATTGTGGTTTATTCAGTTATTGTTGTATTTTATTGCTGTTTTCAATGAGCTTTACATTTATTGTTGTTTATTCAGTTATTGTTATATTTTATTGCTGCTTTCAATGGGTTTTACTTTCATTGTTGTTTTACTCATTTTTTGGAATATTGTTCGTTAATGTTTTAAGTCCCCCTGGAATAGGGGCAGCAGAGGTTACAATTGTGCTCCTTTAGAATGTAGACAGGGCATAGATTTAATGTATAGTCATAGTGGGATATGGGTTAACAAGGGATTCCAATACGGACCAGGGGAACTGAACAGCTTTAGTGGAGTACATTTAATTTGTATCTTAGCCTACACAGGTATTAAAGACAGGAGTTTTGAAGCGATAGCACAAAGGACATGGTGGGACAAAGACAGACAGAATGGTAGTCAGGATTGTACATGTAACAGAGAGAGAGAGAGTTAATACATATGCTAATGTACACAGACAGGCTGCAACTCACAAGTTCAATGATACATATGCTAATGTTAGCAGACAAGCTGCAACACACAGTTAAATCACAAGAAACAATCCCCCCCCAGCTTGGTCTCTTTTCATCACCCCGTGAAGGGGAGCACCAGTTTCCAACAACGTGAGCTGCTTGACACTTTAATATCAGGCTCCAAACAGCCTTCGGAGATCGGTGGCCCTAGGGTTCGGGGCTGAAGAGGACATCAGATACGAGCCACAATCAAACGGAACCGCCTGACTACTGCTACTCGTTCGCTGCTGAAGGCAGCGCTTCTCAGAGACTGCTACTCGTTCGCTGCTGAAGGCAGCACTTCTCATAGACTGCTACTCGTTCGCTGCTGAAGGCAGCGCCTCTCACAGACTTCGTCGGGACAACACTTACAAAGGTCGTGTGCTTCAAAGACACTGCTTCAATATTTCAACGTATGGGATGGACTAGACTCTTTACTGAGAACTGGAGCCTGATACTCCAAACCCTAATAAGCAGCTGGACTCACTCCCCTGACCTTCATGGTGCTCCCCTACCTAAAGACTTTACACAGACATTACAATTCGGTTATTGACCAGCTGGGTAAAACTACACCTTACAATTGAAAGATCAGTATTACTGATCTAAAAGAAAAGTGAGGAAGGGGGGGGGGGGGGGATCAGTCACACTGACACTAGTAACCAAAGATCAGTAACACTGATCATGGTGAAAGATCAGTATTACTGATCTAAAAGAAAAGTGAGGATTGTGAGAGATGGGAAAATTGATCTAAAATTATGAACATGGAAGAAACTAAAGTTCATCAGTAAAATGGCTGAAACCAGTTCAAACAGGATAAGTTTGGGGCTTAGGATGCAGGAAAGCAGAGTCAGCACGATTAACATAAGAATCTTCTATCCTTTGTGACAAGACCATAGGACTAAGATAAGGAATGGTAAGGTACAATAGAATGTAGGAAGTTGAGGTAGTCTGGATCAGATAAGGGTCTCCTAGCCCTGGACAGAAGTACCAAGTCATACATTTCTAATTAGCTAACCATACACAGATTTATACATATGAAATTAGCCAACCCTAGATAGAATGAGTCAACTCTGCATATCAAGAGACTGTAGCCCCGAGAATCAGGAAGGTGTGAATAAGGACAATGACATGAAGGGACACCGACAGGATACCCCCCCCCTGGTTCTCCAAGTATACTGAAATTGCACGTAGGCAGGCAGGATTGCCTAATGCCAAACCTCTCCAGCAGGAGGCAGAAGAATGTAAGGGGGAGGGTATTCCTACACTGAAATCAACTGTATAAAAGTTGGGTGAGCCCCAGTGTGTGTGTGTATTCCCAGGGTAAGGGGAAGCACCCAACTTTGCATTGTTGTAGTAATAAATGTTCTTTGTTCTCAATTTTTGTCTCGAGCAATTTCTTTAAAGGTACTTTAATTCCTAACAAGGTGGTGCTGTCCAACAAGACTCACACAAAGCATTGTGAGCAGGCAGGAGATTTTGAGATAAGCAGGCAGAAAGGATTGATGGCTGTTCCCAGCTCTTCCCCAGAGATAACAGCAGTTTTGGCTGTCCTTTTAGAGAGCCCTCTGCAGACCTTTCCATAGTGACCCCTCTTGCCACATTTAAAACACACAGTCTCTCTACCAGTGCATTGGATGCTTAGCTTGTCCACAGAAGTTGCATTTCAGTTGATTTTGTGGAGCCACAGCCATGGCAGGGCCAATGACTAAGTCTTGAGTCTGGACATTCGAGTCGATCGGCAGAGTATGGAGTAGAGCAGGGCACACAGACATGATTCAGCAGCCGGTTCAGATGAGTAGATATCCCCCCCCCTTCTAAACGCAAAGTCTTGAGACTTGATTCTTATAGCTTGATTTAAATCCAGCTCACCTGTTTCTAGCAGCCACTGTCTCGTATAGTTTGATTTCACTCCAGAGACCAATGAGTCCAGGACAGTATAGCAACAAATTCTTCAACAGATTCTACTCTCCTTAAGCAGGCTTTCCCCAGCTTTGAAAGGGTCAGGATAATGTCACTTACGAGTAGCCAGCAAGTGTCTGGCATATACTTCATTCTGCTGGCCCACATATTTTTCTCTCAGAGCAACGATAGCAGCCGAATAAGTCTCTTTGTTTCTTATCAGTACATAGGCCATGGTGTGATTCCGGGACAGAAGTAGGAGTAGCATCTGGTCATCATCCACTATCCCAGCCACATTTAAAAATGCTTCCAGGCACCACAGCCAATGCTCACAGAGAGTCGCAGCCTCCGGGGCTCGTGGGTCGAGCTCGAGCCTATCAGGTTTCAGAATTTGCTCCATTCTTAGCAGAGGTTGAGGTCTGGATGCAGGCATCTGTTCTGGTGGTGCAGGAAGCTACACTGGCTGTGGGGCTTGAACATGCACCGGTGCTTCAGCCTTCAGTGGATGGAATGGAGGAGGCGGTTGTTGAGCCTCTGGTCAGCAAACCCATGCTCCTCCAACTTGCATTGTCTTCATCCCTGACTCTGTTTTCAGATCGGGCACGAACTTTCCTCATAAAATTGAACTGCACTCAATAACTCATGAGACAGGAGTTAGTGAATAACATAGGATTTTATTAGCAAGAACATGGCAGTGTTAGCCATCTATGAGTTAGTTCCAGTCTGAGCTGAGAGCAGTGGACTGGAACACATATGCAAGCAAGGGGACTACTTCCCCCTAGTCAGCTTATTTCTGCGGTCATCCATTCTACATACAAGGATGCAATACCAAGGATCACCACAATGGCATACTGTACCTGACAGACTATGTTCTCCTCATGCCACTGTGGGGTTTCCCTGGGTGCTCTGGTTTCCTCCTACCCTCTAAACCATACGGGATTATGTTAATTTGGGTGTTAATTGAGCGACATGGGTTTAAATAGTCAGATCTGCTTTTCCCATGCTGTAAATAAAAAAAATGATTTTCCTGAAATTTCATCCTTGGGTAGTAAACATGCTCCCAAACAGTATCAGTTCATTATTCTCCATCTCTAACATTCATTTTATTGAAGGTAAAGGAATAGATTTTGAAAGCAGTATTCAGCATGCAAGTCACCTGTTCCACACCACTGATCAGCATTTAACAGATAATTCACAGTTCCATAACAGAATAATTGTAATCGCAATAAATTACATCCTCTCTTTTAAGTAGAGCGAAATCCGTCCATTCTTTCCTTTTCAATCTTTATTGGTTTTAACAGACACTAATTGCATGGGTACATATTATAATAATGATAAAGTAACAAATACCAAAATACAGAGAACAAATTACATATGATCCCATATTATTAAAATGTAAAAAACAGCAAGAAAGAAAAAAAATTGCTAAATTAAGAATCTAGACCTATCCTATGAGGGCTGCTGTCCAATTAAGGATTCCACTACTAAAAATATTAACAATGAGGTTGAGGAAAAAAACCCAAAAATAATCAATCTATAAATTTTGAAAATAACAGAAAAGAACTGCAAAGAGAAAGTCTATTGTAGTAGTAGAACACCCACCTTTTTCTAGAGAGATGTGCCATCACATCCGACACATTGAGTATCATCTTTCCATCTCAGCAAAATGGCCCTTCTAGCAATGATGAAAGCAAATGCCACTATACGGGATTGTGAAGAAGTCAACATTAAATCCCATTGGCCCCACTCACTCCAAAAATAGCAAAAAAAGAGCAAAGAGTAAACTTAATATCAAGAACAAATGATAAAGTATGAAATACCCCTTACCAGAAATTGAAGAGAGAAGGACTTAGCTAAAATGTAGTACAAAGTACCTTCCTCAGTTATGCATTTATCATATTTAGTAGAAATATTAAGATAAAATTTAGCTAACTGAACCTTGGTAAAATGTGCCTGCTGGACTACTTTAAATTGTATTAATGAATGCGTAACACAAAGAGACGATGAGTGAACATGTTTCAAAAGAGAATCCCATGTAGTTTCAGGAAATAGTTGTTGAAAGTCTTGGTAAAATCCCTCTGTTTAATATTTGCCCTCGTAAGTCTGGAAATAGCAAACTAAGGCAGGTGGCAATTTCACGTTTATTACTTGATGTATGAACAGACTCAGAACTGGTAAATACTTGGAGGGAAGACTGCCTAGGGACACCAGGTGGTGTAGGTTTCTGTGAGCGGTGCTGGACAAAGTGGTGACTCTCTGCCTTATGGTCTGAGCACCACAAAGAGTTAAACATGAAGCATACCCCCCCCCCCCCCCCCATCTTCCTTTCTTTGAGGTCACCATCCAGTCTCTGCAGGTCCAGAGAAGAACAAAGTGAGTAAAGGGAAGGGAATTGAGAGGGAGGTGATGAATGAATGAAGCTCAGCTCAACAGGCTGCTCGCTCACTGCGATTCTCTAGAAGTATGCTGTATTAACGACTGGTCC
This sequence comes from Narcine bancroftii, assembly GCF_036971445.1. Lineage (NCBI taxonomy): Eukaryota > Metazoa > Chordata > Chondrichthyes > Torpediniformes > Narcinidae > Narcine > Narcine bancroftii. The sequence continues at coordinate 52,129,789 of NC_091477.1, forward strand.
TGCCCTGGAGGCCCATATATAATGCTGGTTTTCTGCCTAAACCCAGAACCCCTCTGAAGCCAGTACATGAACCCTACCTGTGTTGTAAGCTAATAAAAGCATTAGTTCTCCCTCCAGTTGAGTGTGAGCTTTTATCTACGCTACAATTTTATTAGCTTACAAACAAGGATGGAGGCGTTACTCAAGCCCAGTATGCTGTTAATAGACATCGTAAATCTAATGTAACTGTATGGCAGGTTTTCATAACTATTGTAGTGAATTGAATTATTCATTGTTACATGGACTGAAATAGTCTGAAATGCTTTATTCTGTGTACTTTTCAGGCAAGTCAACCCATACTTAGGTACAGCAGGTAGTGCAATACTAAAACAATGTGCTGGGTGTTGTGTTACAATAAGTCAATGCATGCAGGGTTATTGAACAAAGACAAAGAGAGGTGTATAGAGAAATGCACCATTAATGCTGTGAAGGCATCTTTTTTTCAATCAGTGAGTCGTTAATTAAAAATTCTGATTACAGTAAAAGTGAAACTGTGATTGAATCTGGAGGTTAGTGTTTTCAGGCTCCTCTATCTTCTATCTAATAAAAGCAGGGAGAAGAGAGTGTGACTGGGGTGGGTTGGGTCCTTCAGTATGTTGCCAGCTTTCCTGAGATAGCATGAGAAATAGATTGAGTTGACGGAGCAGAGAGGTTTGTGTGGTGGCTTGAGCTGCATTCACAACATATTGGAATTTCTTGCAATCTTGGATGGAGTCGACAGAACAAGCTGTGATGCATCTACGCAGGATACTTTTTATGGAATACTCAAAGTAGAGAAGGAACTTGCTGAATTTCCTGTATTTAGCCACACAGTCTGATCCTGTACTTGTATTGTGTTTCCTCTTACTGAAGTAGGTCATGACTTAGCGTGGTTAGTCAGTCCTTCACTTCTTTGTCCTGTGAGGGATATATTTAGTTTGGTAAAGTTGTCTCATACTTTCTAACATTCAGCTGGAGATTGCACAGCCACCTTTAGAGGTGTAACTTGAATTGACAAAAGGATAGTGTTTGGGTTTTTGTCCTTCTGATTGGTGGTGGATAGTGCTAGTTCCTTTAAGTTCCTGGGAATGCATGTAATTAGAGATGGGGATGAAGTCCTGATCCTGCCATCAACATAAGAAATCCTGTAATATATATTTAAATAAAAATTCCTGATGGAATACAGGGGTCAGTAGCCATCATTATTTGTGCTCCTTACACTTAAGATTGAACACGAGGCCTTTTTATAGTGGGAAAACAAAAGCGAATGTAAAGGCAGATATTCTCCACCTTTACATCACAACTTGCCTTGTTGAAAGCTCAGAACAGGTTCAGGAGGCGATCTCTGATCTGTCTGTGTGGGGGGGGGGGGGGGGCGCGGTTAGAGTCATAGGTGGAGCAACACTCTCCACTTCCTCCTTGAAGGCAAACCCGTTGAAAGTGGCTGTGAAGGGGTGGGCTGATGATGTCATGTTGATGTCGTCAGCCCGTGACCCAGGAGTGTGATTTTTAAAATCCCATATGACCTAATAAAGGTAATTATGTTGTGCAGGAGATCTGCCTGAGTTCTAAGACTCCTTGAAACATCTCCAGTGCTCTTACCTGCTCATTAGTCACCATTTTGGGTGTAGGCTGCTTTCCCTCTCAGCGCATATGGATGATGTCACAACAATAGGCGTAGGTACTGAACACTCACCCCGCCTCCCTCAGCTCCAGAAGATGACCCCAGACGCTCCTGAGTTGAAAGCAATGCTGGATCTGCCTTGTAGGCCTTCTCCAATAAAAGGTAAGTTCAACTCTTTTTCTTTTCACTGAGCCATCTTCAAAGCAGAGTTGCACTACAAAAACACCTAAAAACAGGAAAGAGTGAAAACAAGTTAGTTTGATGGGTAGAACAAAGGGATATAACTAATTGAATGAAATCAAATGAGTTAATGTGGCATTAAGCATCAGATAATGTTCTTTCTCTTCATTATATGTAACAAGTAGTTTAGCTGTATGAAATACCAAACAGGCCAAACTATACTAATGAAATAACAAAAAAATCAGGAAAAAAAGTCAAATATGGATGAGTGGCAGAAATATTGATATCTGGTACTGACAGTTAGAAATAAAGAGTGATTTGCCCAATATTAGAATATTTGATATGGAAATCAGAGGAATGCAACATGCTCAGAAGGAAGATGAGCTGTTCTTTATGGTGGGCCTCCATGTCACATTGCAAGAGGCCACAAACAATTGGTTCAGAGTGAAATGTAATGTTTTTGGCAGGCAGCTGACAACTCAGGGCTGGTCTTGCAGAAATTTGTGGAGGTTCAGCATGACAACAGAAACCTTGGCAAACTTCTGCAAATGTGTGGTGGAAAGTGTGCTGACTGGCTGGATCATGGGCTAGTATGGGGACATCAATACATTTGAGAGAAAAATTCTGCAAAAGGAGGTGGATACAGCTCAGAACATCACAGGCAAAATTCTTCCCACCTTCATGACGTCAGAGGGCAGCCGTAATCATCAAGGATTCACATCATCAACTCATGCTCTGTTCTCACTGCTGCCATTAGGAAAGAGGTGTGGGTGCCACAAAACCTGTACCACTAAGTTCAAGATCAGTTTTTACTCTTCTGCCATCAGACTTCAATCAGAGATAAATTTAAGGCCTCTTACTTTGCACATTATTTATTATTGAATATTTTTCTGTTTGTTTTCGGTATTTGCACAGTCAGTTTGTTAACATTTCTCTCTTAGGTATACTTATCTTTTTCTTGAGTACAGTTTACCCTACCAATAAGTAGGAAAATGAACAGGGTTGTATGTGATGTCATGTCTGTCCTCATAATAAATTTGAACTTGTACTTGCAGACTGATGTCATTGAATAATTTTAGAATATTTAGAATTTTTTTTTCATGATATTGGATATTCCCAAATAGGATGCCTGATTGCTGTACTTAACAAACGGAAATCTTCCTTTACATAATACATCGCATTATAACTCACTGACTTTCACTGGGAAAGTCATATCTGATCAGAAAATTGTTGAGGGAAGAGATTGGTGGGTTGGACGAGAGATTAGAAAGGGAATGCGCTAAGTAAATAGGGGGACAGAAATCGAGTGAACGTGCAGTCCAAAAAATGTTTCATGCAGAAAAGTGTTCTTGAAATAAATATCTCTGTGGCATCTGATATACACTTGTCTAATATATGATTCATCTAGGAATTGCCAGGTTGAAATTAAAGCATGAAGCAAAATGACTGGAAAGTATTCATTACCACTCTTCTCTATGGTACAAAATTTTCAATTGCTTTCTGCAGGAATAGGTAGGTCACAATATTTAATTTTTGGACTTGAAAATTTATCTTCACTTCTGTTCTATTTTGTTAGATGTAGAAACAAAGTTTCCTGCATTATGTTTTTTATGGGAATTACAAGAAGTAAAATTTATTGTCATCTGATTCAACAAGTACAACCCGACGAAACATGTTTCTCTGGTCCTCGGTGCATAACACAGTCAGTCAAAACACACATACAGATGAACAATACATATGCAGGACATGTATTTATTTCATCTATACAAATAAATAAATAAATATTGTTTCATGAATATGAGAGAGTCAGATGATGATCTTCAGTAAATATCTCTGAAGTTGTATTGTTGGCACTTCATTCTTTGCCAGTCGTGGCACATTAGTGCTGCTATTTTTATGATTCTATTAATCTAAGAAAATAGAGCAACTGATATTCACTTGATAATTGTCAGGAAGATGTTTGTCTGTGGTTCACTACACACTATCACATCTTCTATTCAATGAAAGGAAGCTAATGTCAACTTCAATGAACCATAGACCCATTATTTAAACATCAGTAACAAGAAAAAAGCACAATAGAATTATCAAGAAGGTCATACTGGATAGTTTTCATAGAGCAACATATTGAATCATATAATGTAGCTTTATAAAAAATAAGCCTTGTTTTACAAATCTAATTCAAGTTCAGATTTATTTATCATCTGATTGAATAAGTACAACCCAATGAAACAATGTTCTCTAGCCCTTGGTGCAACATACTTCAAATACACAAACAGACATAACACACATCCAGACAAATGGTACATATGCACAGTACTTCTATACAAATATTAAAATCAATAAATATTATTGTTAAATAAATAACTGAATCATTGATTGTTTGTATGAGCAGTTCATCACTGCCCATCAGAAGAAGCTATGCTGGTTCCAGCCCTGGTGCTTCTGCCTCTGGCATTTCTACAACTCGATGAAAGGCTCAAGCCTGAAACGTTGGTTCTCTATCTTGATCTTTGCTATATAAAGGACACTGTTTGACCTACTGAGTTTCTCCAATATTGTGTTTTTACTTTAACCACAGAGTGGATAGACTTTCAGATTTTGATTCTGGCTCTGATGCTCCTGCATCTCTTTTCTGACAGGAGTAGCTGGAAGATGCTGTGTACAGGGTGGAAGGGGACCTCAGTGGTTTTGTGCACCCTCTTCAAACAATGATCCCAGTAGATCATGTCGATGGGGGGTGGGGGGGGGGGGGGAAATCCCAGAGATCCTCTCTGCTGCTCTTATGATCCTGTGGATTGACCTCTGATCTGGTGCTCTCCTGCACTGTGATGCAGCCAGCCAGGATGCTTTTGATAAAGCTTTTATGCTTTCCTGACAAGTGAGGAGATGTTTTATGTCCAGGATAGCACCAAAGAACTTGGTGCTCTCTATGCTCTCTACTCATGAACTATTAAGTTTAGTAGAGGGTAATCAACCCTGGTCCTCCTAAAGCCTACAATCATCTCCTTCATCTTGTCCACATTGAGATTAAGGTTGTTATTCTTGCACCATTTCACACCTCTTTCATCGAATCATTGTTGTTGCCGATGAGGCCAACTACTGTCATGTAATCTACAAACTTGACGACTCCATTGGAGCTAGATCTGGTGTGCAGTTGTGGGTCAGTAGCGTGAACAAGAGCAGGTTGAGCACACAACACTGAGGTGTGCCAGTGCTCAGTGTGATGGTGCTCAGCGTTCTGCTACCAGCCCAGACAGACAATGGTCTTTCCATTAGGAAGTCTGGAATCCAGTTAAAGAGAGGGGTGTTAAGTCCCAGTGAAGATAACTTCTCCATGAGCTTCTAGGGCATGGATGGATGGCCAACATATGGCAAATGCACCAAAAGTAGCTTATTTGATTATTAGAAGTGTAGCATTGAAGGAGTGTCGGTTAAGGTAGAAGGTGGCATGTTAAGTGTAGAAAGGCATGATTAGTGTAGATGGAGAATGATTCCTCCCTCTCCCTCAGTGCCACCAGCCACCCCACCCGGCCAGTGCCATCCCCACCCCCAGCCAGTACCACCCCCCCCCCCCAGTGCCGCCACTCTCCATGGTCACCGCCGCCATCAACCCCCACATACAATAAGCACATGCCTCTTTCTTCTCCACTCCATCCACCCCTCTTTCTCCCCCCATTCATTCTCAACCTATTAAAAGGCCGAAGCCAAATACAACATGGCAGCCACCATTTATTTTGATGCATAGAATTTAAAAGGTTGCCTACCCCTGTTCTAGGGTATGATCATTTTGAACACCAAGCTGAAATCGATGAACAGCAGCCTGGCGTATGATCCCTGTGAACTGGCTTTTGGTAGAACAGTTTTCAGGTTGATGTGGTTGAAATCACTAGCTACAATCATGGCACCATCAGGGTGGGAGATCTGGGCTTCACAGATGGCACCATAAAGTTTGCTAAGCATGAAGCCATTGATCAGGTTGATGGGTGAGAGAAACCCAACAAACTCTGTTTGTCAGGGAATAGGGTTGGAATTGCTACTGGTTACTACTTACCATTTTTCTGAAGGTTGCATCTCAAACTGAAAATTTAGAACCAGAGAGCCATTGAACACTGCAGTACGCAAACAGGCCCTCCAGCCCAACTAGTCCTTTTTAAAATATTTTTATTGAGTTTAATAGAAAACTCACACATATAAATCCAATACATAAGATGGTATATAAGAAAAGACAGATAATTTGTACATTTAAAATCAATCCTTGATCATACATAGAGCAAATTGTGCAGACCCTTTCTAATCAAACCCATTATATCAAAATATTAAAAAAGAAAAAAAAAGCCCATTCATCAAACCTCTTCCTCTAAACAAGGCTAACATGCGTATCTAATATAAATAGGAAACAAAGGATGATATTCAAAAAGCAGACAACGCTGTTCAGAACCATCCAAACACCTTAATTCTTTAAATTATGGTAATACTCCATGAAAGGGTCCCACGTCTTATAAAAATTCACCTTTATATCTTTAACATTATGTGATTTTTTTTTCTAAATTTGGGAAGCACATGACCTGTAACCATTGAATATGAGTAGGTGGAGAGATGTCTTTCCATTTTATCAAAATTTCCCATCCAGCTATCAATTATGTAACAGCTAAATTTCACTTCTGAGATGAAGTCACTAATATTTCTTGTTCTTGAGAAAAATAAAGCAATTAAGAGCCCATCAAGCTATTATTCTGCCTAGTCTCATCAACCTGCACCCGGACCATAGTATTGATAACACTTTCCTAATTCTAATATATCCTAATTTCAAAGTATCATCTTCCAAAGGATGAGCTATGATATTCCAAATTTTGTTCTCTTTAATTCAATAAACCCAACTCGGTGGCTTGATGCTTTAAATGTTGCTTTAATTCATTGCTAAAACAGATAAATATTTTGCATAGCTTCACATTAAGACTTTCATAACAATGAATAACAAAGCATTTACTGTATAATGATAGAGATATAAAATTTATATAAAGAAGCTCAAACTTTAAAGAGATGCATAATATTTAAAGGGATGCAAAAAAATTTAAAAGAAATATTTCTCATGCTCACACTTCACATCCTGAAGAATGATAAGCAAGCCGTTAATCTGGGTGGATATTACAACATATTACATCATAGTCATTATGGTTACACTACAAACGATAGCTCTCTTAAAGAGATAGGCACAAAATTAACTCAGAATTAAAAAACACAAGGTTTTATCCTTTACACGTAGCCCTCCATACCCCTCTGATCCGTGTTCCTAACCAATCTTCTCTGAAATGTCGAATTCACACTCTCATCCACCACTTTCGCTGGCAGCTTTTTTCACATTCTCACCACCTTCTGAGTGAATGTTAACCCATGTCCTCTAGTTTTTTTCTCACCCTTGACTCACCCAACCTCAGTGGTAAAAGCCTTTCATTTACCCTATCTATACCTTTAATAATTTTGTATACCTCTATCAAATCTCCCCTCATTCTCCAACACTCCAGGAAATAAAGTCTAAACTTATTCAACCTTTCCATATAACTCAGCATTTACAGTCCTGACAACATCCTTGCAAATTTTCTTTGCACCCTTTCAATCTTATTGATACATTTGTAGATGATACCATATTATATTATACCATGTTAAATGCTCTGCTAAATGATGCTTTTAGTGATTAGGGTCACGATTGGTAAATCATAAATGATTGATAAATTTGAATGAGTTCAGTGTTATGCATCTGAGGAGGCTGAAAGCTCAATGTTCTTACCCACTTTTGAGAAACGCATGAAAGAACCTGAGGAAAGAAAGATCTGAACATTCTAGGTCATGCATCATATGAAGTAATTAGGATTCTGGATACAGTCTTTCAACAATTAGAGGTTGACTAGTTTTATTGTATGCAGCCTTGGAACTGCATTTTTAGTCTCAAACAGAAGTTGATAATGGAGATTTTGAATAGATTAAGTTCAATGATCAGTTTTATTGTCAGAGTACATCCATGACATCACATATAACCTTGAGATTCTTTTTCCTGCAGATCTTGGAGGAGTAGCAACTGGTAGTATGATCTATACCAGTGGTTCTCAACCTTTCCCTATGCCATATGTACTCTGTGATTAGTGCTTATGATGGTACATGGGTGGGAAGAAAAAGTTTGAAAACCATTGTTTTAATCATTACTTAATTGATTCATTATGTGCACAGTTTCATAACTCCAAAGGAAATAGTCCAATGAAATTTTTTCTCAAGCAAAATATTTCAGAAACTATTGGGTCTAATGCAGTGATTCTCAACCTTCCCTTCCCACTCACATAGCACCTTAAGCAATCCCTTAATAATTACAGAGTACTGATGGCATAGGGATTACTTAAAGAAGTATGTGAGTGGAAAGGAAAAGGTTGAGAACCACTGATCTATACCTCTTTCCTGATGGCAGCACCAAGAACAGACCCTGTTATGTCTGGTGTGGGTACTTGATTATTGCTGCAGCATTCTCAATGGTGGGGAAAATTTCACCTGTCATGTCCTGGGATGTGTCGACTATGTTTTACAGGGCTTTCCACTCAGATGTATTGGTGTCCGCATACCATGATGTACATTTTCCACTCCACATTTTCCACTCCACATCCAGAGAAGTTTGCCAAGGTTTTCAATGTATACCAAATTTATGCAAATCCTGAGGAAGCAGTGGTGCTGATGTGCTTTCCTCATGATGGCATTAGTGCATTGGGTCTCAGAAAGGTCCTTCTCCCAGAAGTTGAAATTTGGTCATCCTCTCCATCTCTGATCCCCAATGATGAATGATGACTAAATATTCCTGTAAACTGACTCTTTTTATATAACCCACCTCTGTGGTGTAATCAGCAAATTTGTAGATAGATCTCATACTGAGCCATGCAGTCATAGGTGTAAAGCAAGTAGAGGGTTCAGAACCCTGTCCTGTGGTGCTCCGGTACTGATGGAGATTGTGGAGGAGATGTTCTTACCAATCCTCATCGATTATGGTCTGGAGGTGAGGAAATCCAGGATCCAATTACACAGTGGGGTATTGAAGCCCAGTTCTTCAATTTTGCTGATCAGTTTTGACAATGTTGAATGCCAAACTGGTAGCTGATTATATTAAATAAAAGTATCCTGATCTAGGTCTCATTGCTGTCCAGGTATTCCAGGGCTTTCTCTAAAGCTAGTGAAATGACATCTTCCGTAGAACTGTTGCTGTGGTAGGCAAATTGGAATGGATCCTTGTCACCGCTCAGACACCAGCCTCTCAAAACACTTCATCACTCTGGATGTGAGTGTCATTGGTAAGCAAGGATTTAGCCAGGTTACCACACTCTTCTTGGTACCAATATATCTACAATGCTAAGTCTTAATAAAGTACTACAAAGCTTCCAGCCTTGACAGTGTACTTGATTGTGTCCTTAAAAAATGTAAACAACTGGGTGTAGGTTTTGTGGCATTATCAGCTTCTTATGACAATAGAAGTCCCCAGGTGCTTCTGGTGCCCACCCAAAGCAAGGTGACATGCCTTAATGACTATAGGTCATTAGTACAGGCTGTATGTCTATCATGATGAAAAGATTTGAGTGACTATGGAGCATATCCACTCCTATGTCAGAAAAGACTTGACTGGATCTACATCAGTTTGCCTCTTGTAACAACAGGTAGATGCCATCTTGCTGGCCCTCCACTCAACATTAGCTCACCTAGACCACAAAACAAATGCTTGTTGACTCCAGTTTGGAATTCAAAGCTATCATACCAGTAAAACTTGTGACCACAGATTTGCAACTGATAATCAATACAGGGGCACCCCAAAGCTGTGTGCTTAGTCCACTACTCTAGTCTCTGAACACTCATGACTGTGTAGCCAAGTTCAGCTCCAAAACAATCTATAAATTCACTGACAACACCATGAATTTTGGCCAAATAACTGAAAGTGATGAGGCAGAATACAGATGGAGATCTGATTGAGTAGTGTCAAAACAATAATCCTCCTCTCAATATCACTGAGACCAAATAGGTTACTGTTGATTTTAAGAACGTCAGGTTGAGGGACCATGCATTTGTCAGCATTGATGGGATGGAGGTGGAGAAGGCTAGTACTTTAAAGTTCCTGGGAGCTCATATTTCAGAAGAGCTCTCTGAAGCCAACACATTGAGTTAACTGTGAAGAAGCCACACCAAGGCTCTACTTTCTGAGAAGTCTGAGGAGATTTGGCATGTTGTTAAATACTCCATCAAACTTCTACAGGTGCATTTTGTAATGTATACTGATTGGTTGTATCACCATCTGCTTTGGAAATTCAAGTGCCTTGGAACACAGAAGGCTGTAAGGTAACAAGTATAGCCAGGTGCATCACAGGCTCTAACCTCCCATCCATTGATAACATCTATGTGGCCACCAAGATTATAAAGGACCCCCACTACCTTGGTCATGACCTCTTCTCACTGCTACCTTCAAGTAGAAAGAACAGAATACTGAAGTTCAGCATCTCTAGGCTCAAGGACCGTTTCTTTCCAATGGCTTTCTGGTTTTTGAATTGCCCATATTACACTAATCATTAGAGAGCTCTGGTCAAAAAGGGCTGTTATAAACCATTTTTATTATAACGTCAGGGTTTTTTTTAAATCTCTTGCACTATGGTAACTGTGAATATTAACTATTTTTTTGTATTATTTATTTTTTTATTTATGTATACTATTGTAATTTTCTTTCTTGAAATACCTGTTTGATTGCAGCAAGTACGAATTTTAATGTATACGTATATTCCATGAAATATAAGACAATAAACTCCATATGATTATCAAGATGACATTAATTAACCAGATAGCCTAGAAGATTGGATTTCAACACTTTTGACCTGAGTTTTCCAACTTTTTCATTCCACTCACATATGTAATTCCTAGGCCATAGGTTCTCTATGATTAGTAAGGGATTACTTAAAGTGGTATGTGAGTGGGGGAGAAAAGTTTGAAAACCTCTGTTTTAATTGTATCTTATTGACTCGTGCACGGTTTCATAACTCCAAAAAAGAGTGGGCCAATGACAATTTTTCTCAAGCAAACTATTTCAGTAACAATTGGGTCTAGAGCAGTGGTTCTTTACCTTTTTTCCCCTACTCACATACCACTTTAAGCAATCCATTACTAATCACAGAGCACCTACGGCATGGGGATTAAATAAGGTGGCATGTGAGAGGAAAGAAAATGTTTGAAAACCACTGCTTTAGACTCTAAAAAGGAAGTTAGGTTTGGTGGTGGTCTGGTTGATTTAGGATGATGAAAGGAATGAAATGTGTTTCAATTAAATAGATTAGACAGAACAAGGGGACCACAGTTTTACAATCAAATCTTAGTTGTGGGTGTAGAGCTCGTCAAAAGAACTAAAGACTTGTTGATCCAAACCAAGGCTTTTATTAGCAAAAGACAGGAGCTCTTCACAGGTGGCCGACCAATCCGGAATGATCCGACCTGGCTAGGGACACAACCCTTTAAGGCCCAGACAATAGGTATGGCTAAACTCTCAGCCAATCGCTATAAGCACAGTCATTACACTCTAGATACTGTAACTATATACGTTGGTGATAGGTCTGTACTATCACAGTGGGTTACATGTTGAGAAGTGGTTCTCTTTACAGGAGGTAATGGACCTCTGGAAGAAACTTGTTTCATTAAATTTCATTGAGTGAAAATGGGACTTATTGCATTCTGGGGTTGTGATAGCCTCTTTCATGAGTAGGCCTGTTCAAAACTATGACCTCTTGATGAGTTTATGGAACACTTAGAACCTTTAATTTTGTTAAAACTCTTGGTATTTTAAATTTAAAAAAAGTAACAAAGCACAATCAGATATGAAAAAAACATTGAAACTAAATTAAATAATTTAAAAATAACCATTTTTCTTTCCTGTCAGCTGATTTCTTACATTAATTTTAATGGAACTGCAACTGGGAAGCCTGCAGAAGACTGCACTGTAACATAGGCCCATGAAGTACTCAAGTGAAACAAAACACAGACACAGCCTGTGGCAGCAGAACAAATGTAACTGCCAGAAGCTTTGGCCTGCAATTGCATGGGAAACCAGGACTTCTGAGGTGTTCACTGGTTAAGTCCCATTGTAAGATTAAAAATAGAAAATTTAGAAAATAGCTAGCAGGCCAGGCTATGTCTGTGGGAAGAGAAACAGAGTTAGTATTTTTGGTCAAAGGCTTTCAGTGGAACTTGTAGGCTTGTGATGCATGTTAATAGTTACCCTATTTCTTGAGATGGAGACAGCAAGATCCAGAAGGGAATGAAAGATCAGGGTTTAACCACGTGAAAGTAGAGGCAGGATAGAGATTGTGTCGGACTCTGGCTTTAACTTACTCTTAATTTAGTCTATGTGTAGTCTGAGTCCAGCGCGTTCTTTGAATGAAGTGGTAGGAGAAGGTATTCGGTTCAACAGTCAATTTATTACACAGCACAAGAATAAAACTTAACAGAGCTCTGGGTCACTCATTAGTTCATAGGTCACCTGCACAGTGAGCTACTCCCCAAGACTGACCCCTATTGTCCAGTTCGCTCAGTTTATATAGATCAATCTTATCATACAGAACAAAAGTTGTCTTCCTTTGCTAGATCTTTTTGCATAAGGGTTATCACAAGTCATCTCCTGTTTTGCAGATATCTGGGGTGTAGCACTCCCATCTTAATCCTCCAGGCCAGACTATCCTGTTGTGTTGATCAGAAATTAATTCATCCCCAGATATTTCTAATCACCATTCTGTTCCTGTCTGGCCAATTTCTGCTGTTCTCTTTAACACATCCTCATGCCTTAATCTTCCTCCTAGACTGGTTTTCCATTCCCTTTGTTTCTTGCAGGCCATTCTTTGTTCTGGTCTGGCCTGTGTGTCTCCTGTGCTACTCACCACCTCCTTCAGTTTGAGCATTCCTCCTAAATCGTTTTATGCATTTCCTCTCCCTGTATTTGGGAGCAGACCATTTTGCTCAGCCAACTTTGCTCCATGCTGTGATTGCCACTTAATCACATTCCTCTTTTTCCCTGACCCATGCAGTAAATATACACTTATTAATTAATCATTTCTTTCATAATGTTTTAACCCCTAGATTCCAACAATTGTCAGCAAAAGTTTGATTCCTTTATTCTTCTTCTTTCTTTGGCTTGGCTTCGCGGACGAAGATTTATGGAGGAGTAATGTCCACGTCAGCTGCAGGCTCGTTTGTGGCTGACAAATCCAATGCGGGACAGGCAGACATGGTTGCAGCGGTTGCAAGGGAAAATTGGTTGGTTGGGGTTGGGTGTTGGGTTTTTCCTCCTTTGTCTTTTGTCAGTGAGGTGGGCTCTGCGGTCTTCTTCAAAGGAAGTTGCTGCCTGCCGAACTGTGAGGCGCCAAGATGCATGGTTTGAGGCGATATCAGCCCACTGGCGGTGGTCAATGTGGCAGTCACCAAGAGATTTCTTTAGGCAGTCCTTGTACCTCTTCTTTGGTGCATCTCTGTCACGGTGGCCATGATCTTGGGAAGGCGATGGTCCTCCATTCTGGAGACGTGACCTAAATTTTTGTTTGCCCATAAGGCACACAAAGAGGCACCATTAATTTGATATCCTTACCTAGAAGAGAAAGAGAAGCAAAAAAGAGGCACTTGAGAATCATAAAATTCAGAAATTGTAGCGACTAATTTGGTAGAGCTTATAAAGCAATACACACACACCACGTTAGTCAACACAAGTCTTTTTATTTGGGCTTTACATGCTTCTTTTATATACCTCACGTCCCTGGGTCCATTGGACAGGGTGGTGACATCATTATGAGTTTGCCGCCGATCCACGGGACTGGCAGGTTTAAATTAAGCACAGTGAAAGTCCCACGTCTTCTGGCAGGAGGCACAGCAAACCAACTCGGCATGCAGTACCGCACGTGTGCAGTCCATTAACCGGTGAGTACCCAGACGACGGTTCACGATACTGTAATGAAAGAATTAAACTGTGTTTTTACTTCTGCAGCTGCAAGGGTGAGAACCTGTTTGGAATCAGAAGACATAATCTAAATTCCACCATGAGCCCAGGATGCATATTTAGTAAACACCCACCATGGGGCCCAGGATGCAGTTGAATAGGAAGACATTATCTAATTTACACTTATGAGGCCCAGACCAGTTTACATTTGTTGGTCGCAGACTGTCAGGAGACCTTGAAGATAATTAAACCATTTGTTCAAAGAGATAGGATTTGAGGTAAACAACTTTTGGGGTGATATGAGCCATGGTCCCACTGCTGAAGTGAGAGACTCTCCAAGAGGTGGCAACATCTCTCAGCAAGAGGAAGATAATAAACCATTTGTTCAAAAAGATAAGATCTGAAGTAAACAACTTTTGGGTAATATAAGCCCTGGTCCCACTGCTGAAGAGAGAGACTCTGGAAGAGGTGGCTACATCTCTCAGCAAGAAGAAGAACTTAAAGAGTCCAGCTAATGTCCCGGTCGAGGGAGGTAGAGAAGGTGCTACCGGCGCCCTGACAACCTACTACAAGTGTGCCTCGCTTTGGCAGTTGGGACCAGTCCAGGCGTTGATAAGTATAATTGGGAAGGGCTTGCATATTGTAGTGTGAATTCAGCTTTAGATTTAGTAATAAAGGCTTGTATAAACTGAACTGCTCTCGGTGTGTGTGTCTATTTTCTTTCGGTAGTTCGAACACTGTGACCAATCTAAAATGAACAAAGTGAGAGGTACAAGTTTACCCAAGATAGATACTGCACTGTGCACCCACTCGGCCCACTAAATGGCTGCTACACCACCCCCCCAGAACCGTCGCCATAAACCAATACACCAGCCACATGCACCTAAGGTGGATGCCCTTGCCGCCTGGGCTGACGGTGAAGTGGGATCCACATGGGCAGGCTTGAGTCTGTCCTCATTGAACAGTTGTGAATGCTCCTCATGTCCAAAGTATATACAACCCTGTCCTTCTTAATCCATGGAAAGGACCCTCATACAGTCATTGCAACAGTGTTCCTGGGACCTGTCTGTGTACAAAAACAAAGTCAGCATCAAGGAGAGGTGGGGGCACATGCCGTTTAGGGGTTCCATGCCAATTATTTGGAGTAGGTTTGCAGACTGCAACACCACATCAAAGCTGCTGAAGGATGTCCAGGTCAGAGTTGGATGCAAAGTGAATGTCCCCTGGAACTGAAAGTACCATACCATAAACCATCTCTGCAGATGATGCAGGCAAGTCTTTCTTGGGAGGCCTGCGCACTCTCAGTAGAACCTATGGTAACTCATTGAGCCAATTGGGACTGGTGAGTGGAGCCTTAAGTGCGGACTTGAGTTGCTTGTGGAAATGTTCCACAAGGCCGTTGGACTATGGGTGTTATTCTGTGACATGGTGCAGAAGGGCAGTCCATAATGCAGAGGTGAATTGCGCTCCGCAATCTGAATTTGTGTGTCGGGACACCAAATCTAGAGATCCAATTGACAATGAATGCTCTGGTGCATGTCTCAGTGTCACTGGATGGGAATGAGATAGCCTCTGGCCAGCACGTGAAAAAGTCTACGACTGTTAGGATGTATGTCATGTTTTCAGATATTGGCAATGGCCCAACTAGGTCCACATGCACATGTTCAAACCATTGGGAAAGATTGAAGAGGCGCCTTGGTGTGCCGCTGAATTTTTGAAGTCTGGCAGGAGGTACATGTGCGGGCCCAATGCGCAAAGTCTTTTTTTCAGTCCATGTCATACATATTTTTACGACATGAACTTGATGGATGTTCTGATGGATCGATGTGACAAGCTATGTACCTGGTCAAAAAGGGATCACCAAGATGCCGGAATCACTGGTCTAGGGTAGCCTAAAGACATGTCACAAAGTAGGGTTGGGCTGCCCAGTTGTAATGCCACCTGCTGTATGTCCAGGTTAGTAATGGCAGTACTGAATGTCTGAAAATCGTGTCCATGGCCTGTGCACTGGCCAATTCAGCAATATTAGCACCACCCTGAATATGATGTACAGTCAGCCTGGACAGCACATCAGCGACGAGGTTATTTTTACCTGAGACATGGCATACATTCGTTGTGAATTCAGAAATGTATGACAAGTGACGCTGCTGCTTGGGCAACCGTGGATTCGTTATTCTGCTGAAGGCAAAAAAGAGTGGCTTATGGTCCATAACTGCAGTGAAATGCCAACTCTCTAAAACAGATCAGAAGTGTTGAGTATCTGAAACAGTGGTCAAAAAATGTCAGTGGCTGCTGGAATGAAGCAGTGATAGAAGTTTATCCTGCCCAAAAATTCCTCCAGTCCCTTAACCATGGTAAGTTTCAGAAAAGCACAGACTGCGTCTACCTTGCTGGATAAGGGAAAGACACCTTTGGCCATGATTCTGTGTCCCTGGAAGTCGATGGTGGACTTGTCAAATTGACATTTGTTAGGGTTGATGATAAGACTGAATTCCTCAGCTCATTTTGACTGGCTATGAGTGTGGTGGTACACCACCGGCCTACTGCAAGGGGAAACCTCTGTACCTGCAGGAGTGTAAGGGGACAGGACAACAGCTGGTCGGCTGTCAATTAGTCGGCCTGAATGGATCAAGCCCCACCTTGTCGGGTGTCAATCACCCTCCGGGATATAAGCCTGCGACGGCCTCCCGAGGCCTCACTCAGAGTTGCTGCAGCCACAGCCAGCCTGGCTCTGTGGAAGTCCTTGTGGACTGTTGTACAGTCTTAATCTTTGTGTGTGTCTGATTCTGGCTAACAGTGCACCATAATGAGGATGTCATCTAAGTAGATGTAAGCGAACTCTAAATCCCTACCCAAAGCGTCCATAAGCCTATGGAACATTTGAGCGGTGTTCTTCAACCCAAATGGTGTCCTAAGGAATTAAAAAAGCCCAAAAGGCGTACTGACAGGTGGCATTGGTTTTAGGAATGTCATCCTTATCGACTAGGATTTGATAGTATCCCTTGACAAAATCAACTTTGGAGAAAACACGGCAATTGTGCAGATGGGCAGCAAAATCTTGTATATGAGGAATAGGGTATCTGTCAGGTGGTGTAGTTATATTACTGAGCCAACGGTAATTGCTGCAGGGTCTCCATCCACCTGTTTTCTTGGGTACTCCATTGCAGTAAATTCTGCCTTTGCCTGCCGCAGCTTATCAGGCAGAAGATGGCAATCCCTGGCATAAATCAGTGGGCCTGAGGTGTTGATGTAATGGCTGTTTTGAAGGTACTGAAATTAATAGAGAGAATACCAGGAAATTTGCTGAGCAGGGCACATAGGCGTCTTTGTGCAGGGTGTGCACCCCGAGTTGGGAAACTCTCCCTTTGCTGCATACCAATGGGTATGTATTTGAAAAATGGTGGCATTAACTAATTTCCTCTGCTTCACGTCTACTAGCACGTCATAGGATCTTAAAAAATTGCACCTAAAATGGGCTGTGCAACAGAAAGCAAGACGCAATTCCAATGGAATATCGCACCTACTATCCCAATTGTGACCCGTCATGTGCCAAAGCTGAGAATGGAAGTCCATTTGAAGAGCCAGGTGTTATTGCTGATGTCTTTTCTCAAAATAGGTTGGCAGGAGCAATATGACACAGCATCCCTGACTACGAGAAACTTGCGTTTACCACCGTCATCTTGAAGATACTGTAGGCCCGTATTTGTGCCAGCTGCCGAGACCATTATTGGCAGCCGGCTTTCTCATTACCCGACTATTTTCTGTAATAGCTACATGGTGAGACACATCTATAGGCATTTTTTTCCCCAATGGCGATGGTTATAAAAACACCATTCTCGCCACCTGTCAGTACGTTCCTCCTTCTTTGACTCAGGAGGTTCATAGGACATGGGAGATGTATCTGCTGTGAAAATAGGCTGTATGTGAGAGCAGACTCTTGCATTGGTGTACGGTAGAGCCTGTCAGCCTCCCGGACAACGCCATGGGGCCGGCGGAAATCCATGTTAGCTATTGGTATTGCAACATGACCTGAGAGTTTGGTCAGGAATAGAGTCTCAAAAAGCAAGCAATGAGAATGACCATCTGCTAATGCGAGCATCTCATTCATTAGATCGGATGGATTCCTGTCACCCAGTCCCTCCATATTTAAAAGCCGCATGCCGCGCTTGTGCCTAGTCAATTCCAGCGTGTTCAGGAGAAATTAACGGAACCTGGTGTACTGGTTGTCTGCCGGGGGATTAGCAATAAATTCGCTTACTTTAGCTGCTATAGCATCATCCAATGTATTTCCAACATTTTCTGTTTTTATTTTAGATTTCAGCATCTGCAATTTTAGTTTCAGTGTAAGTGCTGAGTTTATGGCAGAAGATCTGTCCTATTATAATAAACAAACTATTGGGAGATGTTAGTTCATTGTACCTGAGACTGTAACAAATATAACAAGGGAAATTAGAGACAGCATTAGGTCCAAAGAGAGAGCATATCAATTGGCCAAAAAAAGTACCACAACCGAAGACTGGGAGCAGTTCAAGATGCACCAAAGGAGGACAAAGGGATTAATCAAGAGAGCAAAAATAAATTACGAAAGTAAGCTTGCGGCAAATATAAAAACCGACTGCAAAAGCTTTTATAAATATGTCAAGAGGAAAAGATTGGTGAAATCCAGAGTAGGTCCCTTGCAGTCGGAATCAGGGGAATATATAATCTTCTTTGGCTTGGCTTCGCGGACGAAGATTTATGGAGGGGGTAAAAAGTCCACGTCAGCTGCAGGCTCGTTTGTGGCTGACAAGTCCGATGCGGGACAGGCAGACACGGTTGCAGCGGTTGCAGGGGAAAATTGGTTGGTTGGGGTTGGGTGTTGGGTTTTTCCTCCTTTGCCTTTTGTCAGTGAGGTGGGCTCTGCGGTCTACTTCAAAGGAGGTTGCTGCCCGCCAAACTGTGAGGCGCCAAGATGCACGGTTTGAGGCGTTATCAGCCCACTGGCGGTGGTCAATGTGGCAGGCACCAAGAGATTTCTTTAGGCAGTCCTTGTACCTTTTCTTTGGTGCACCTCTGTCACGGTGGCCAGTGGAGAGCTCGCCATATAACACGATCTTGGGAAGGCGATGGTCCTCCATTCTGGAGACGTGACCCATCCAGCGCAGCTGGATCTTCAGCAGCGTGAAATGGCAGACCAATTAAATTCTTACTTTAGTTCTGTTTTTACAAGAGAGGATACAAATAACCTCCCAAGGATGTTGGGAAACATAGAGACTAATGCAAGGGAGGAACTGAAAGAAATCAGTATCTCTAAGGACATGGTCTTGGGGAAATTGATGAGATTGAAGGCAGATAAATCCCAAGGGCCTGATAATCTACATCCTAGGGTACTTAAGGAAGTGGCCATTCAGATAGCAGATGCTTTAAAAATTATTTTCCAGAACTCGATAGACTCAGGATCAACACCCATGGATTGGAGGGTAGCTAATGTTACCCCACTATTTAAAAAGGGGGGTAGAAAAAAAGCGGGGAATTATAGGTCGGTGAGCCTTACATCAGTAGTGGGCAAAATGATGGAATCCATTATTAAGGATGTAATAGCGGAGCATATGACTAGCAGAGAAGGGATCGGATGGAGTCAACATGAATTTACAAAAGGTAAATCGTGCTTGACAAATCTATTGGAATTGGTGACAGGTAAAATAGATGGGGGAGAGCCAGTGGATGTGGTGTACCTGGACTTCCAAAAGGCCTTCGATAAGGTCCCGCATAAATGACTGGCTTACAAAATCAAGGCTCATGGGATTGGGGGCAAAGTATTGATGTGGATTGAGAACTGGCTGGCAGGTAGAAGACAGAGAGTTGGGATAAATGGCTCGTTTTCTGAGTGGCAGGCGGTGAGCAGTGGGGTGCCACAGGGATCTGTACTGGGACCCCAGCTGTTCACAATTTACATTAATGATCTGGATGAGGGGATTGGATATAATATCTCCAAATTTGCAGATGACACTAAGCTAGGAGGGATTGTGTGCACGGAAGAGGGGGTCAGGAAGCTCCAGTGTGATTTGGATAAATTGAGGGACTGGGCAGATACATGACAAATGCACTACAATGTGGATAAATGTGAGGTTATCCACTTTGGTAATACAAACCAGAGGGCAGATTACTATTTGAATGGCAATATATTAAGAGATGGGGAAGTGCAGAGAGACCTAGGGGTACTTGTACATCAGTCTCTGAAGGCGAGCATGCAGTTACAGCAGGCGGTTAAATGGTATGTTGGCCTTCATATCAAGAGGGTTTGAGTA
Source organism: Narcine bancroftii (assembly GCF_036971445.1). Taxonomy (NCBI): domain Eukaryota; kingdom Metazoa; phylum Chordata; class Chondrichthyes; order Torpediniformes; family Narcinidae; genus Narcine; species Narcine bancroftii. Next base: position 52,149,875 of record NC_091477.1, read on the forward strand.
TAGGAACAAGGATATCTTACTGCAGCTGTACAGGGCCTTGGTGAGACCCCACCTGGAGTATTGTGTGCAGTTTTGGTCACCTGATCTAAGGAAGGATGTTCTTGCAATGGAGGGAGCGCAGAGGCGATTCACCAGGCTGATACCTGGAATGACAGGAATGACTTATGAGGAAAGATTGCGCAAATTGGGATTGTACTCGCTGGAGTTTAGAAGATTGAGAGGGGATCTCATAGAGACATATAAAATTCTGGCAGGACTGGACAGAATGGATGCAGATGGGATGTTTCCAATGATGGGAAAATCCAGAACCCAGGGCCATGGTTTGAGGATAATAGGCAAACCATTTAGGACCGAGATGAGGAGGAATTTCTTTACCCAGAGGGTGGTGAATCTGTGGAATTCATTCCCATAGAGGGCAGTAGAGGCAGGTTCATTAAATATATTTAAGAGGGAATTAGATATATTTCTTCTGTATAAGGGTATTAAAAGTTATGGAGAGAAGGCGGGGACGGGGTACTGAACTTTAAGATCAGCCATGATCTCGTTGAATGGCGGAGCAGGCTCGAAGGGTCGAATGACCTACTCCTGCTCCTATCTTCTATGTTTCTATGTTTCTATGAAAGCATTTTGTAAAATAAAATGTATATCCTGGGTGTTTAAACTGCAGGTTTAACAATTAACAATTTCATAAAATAAATTTTGCTAAATCAGAAAGGGGATGCAAAGTAAAACCAGTGCAAGTCATCTGATTAATAACTAGTAGAGCGCCATTGGGCTGTAAACAGCACATTAGCAATAGAATTCATTTTGGTTACTGGATTAAAATAAGTGACTCCACGTTATTGTGAGATACTATTGGTCGGCTGTCAATTAGTCGGCCTGAATGGATCAAGCCCCACCTTGTCGGGTGTCAATCACCCTCCGGGATACAAAGTAAAGTTTGTCCTGAATAGCGAATTCCACAAATGGAAGATGATGGGCTCCTGTGGAAACTCCTACCTTTATAGAAAAGGTTGAATACCTAATGTCTTCCCTTTAATACTCAAGTCAATGACATAAGGATATAAATCTGTTAAAAGAAAAGGGAGATCTACCACAGACAATGGATCCAGATATTTTAATAAGGATACTTTTGTTCCAGCCTGAAACTTTCAAGTGTATCACTGGATTTCTGCAGCTAATCAGGCAGCCCCAATTTCTGTAATTTTCATTTGGGGCTGATTTTGTTTGGCTGAATGGCATTTTAACATTCTTGATTACATGAATTGTTTTTAATTCTGCATTTAAAAATGTGAACAAGCAGCATAATTGTAGACCTGCTTTAAATGCTTCTCTTATACGAATCACAAGCAGGTGACTCAACCGGATATATTTTCTGCTCCAGTGCAGCTCTTCAGTGGCACCACTGGGGCAGGAAGCTCACACTGAAATTATCCCAACTGATTTTGTGGCTGCAGATATTAAACTTGGGTAACTAGTGTGGCAAAAACCTCAGAAGAATTTGAGTGAATGCAGAATATCACGATGAAACAAAGTTAATTTACAAGCACTGATCAGTTAAATATAACTGTGAATGATGAGTGATTTCACACATCCTATTTAGGACAATTTTCAGAAAGAAAAATATTGCATGGTTCCTGTTACCAGTCCTTTACTGATTTTCAGGTTTTTAGAGGGTCAGGCTCAGAAATACCTATGATTTTTAATATTCATACAATAATTTCAATGAATGATATTGAGAAGATATATCATAAGTTTTTTTTTGTTGGGGGAATTATTATTTTTACTTCTTAGGCAATTATAGTTACACCCTCTATGCAGCTAGCACTGAATTGTTAGCATCAGAAACCTTTCAAATTTTGTGCAATGAGCTTCAGCTTCTGCCTTTACATATCACCATTTGGAGACAAGAATAATGAAGAAGCCATACTTGAAAATAGGTGAGAAATAGAAAATCAAATGAAAATAAAAGTGACGTGAAGTGTTAATGGGCCAGCAGTTCAGGCATCTTAGGATCTTATTCAACAGATGTTAAAATTAAATTATTTAAATCCAGTGATTTGTCTATAGACACATGATCAAATGAGCTGCAGAAACAGATAACTTTGTGGGATTATGATATTGTAGGCAGATTTCTGTAAAAACTTCATTGGTTCACTTATTCCTCAGGGAGTAGACTTTATCATTCCAAACCATAAAACCTATCATGTGGCTGAAATCCCACACCACACAGATAAATTTTACAGAATTAGGTCGACTAGGAAAAGGCAGTAACTATGTTCAAGCCAGTCCATTTCAAATCCTGAATATAATGATAAAATGAAATTATGTGAGCATATGGACTTTTCGAAGCCTTCGATTTGATGAATGCACCATCAATGAAGGGAAACGATAGCACAAGTGTGACAAGTAAAAAAAACAAATTGTTAAAACAAGAAAATTGCAGATGCTAGGGTTATTCTGGTGATTTTTTTCCAGCTAATTCTCATTTCTGCCATACCATCTTATTTCTGCTTTTAGAATGTATTTTTTTTCTGCAGAGATGACTAAATACAGACTCAAGGATAATTAAAGGCAAAGATGCCAACATTCCGTTAACATCATGGATGATTTAACTATTTGATCCTCCGTAAGTGATGTCAGAACAGTCAGATAGTGTTGTGTATGGACTCACACAATTAGGACTCAGAGACATGATGTTTTCTCATCCTTTACTTCTATTAGACTAAAATGGCTACTGACACACAGGATTATATATGGAACGGTGACATCATGATGTGGGTGTCATGATGTCCAGCAGAAGGTGGACTTATACCCAACACTCTTTCTCCCCCCCTCAGCGATTAATGTTGACTGGGCCCCTTCGAACTTTGGGCCCAGGATTACAAGTGAGAATTAGATCTCATCTCATGAGTAATTATAAGAGTGAAAGTATTTAATAATAATCAGGCCACATAGTCCTTAAAACATTCAGGTGGTCTTCTTTCTTTTTTGGACCACCTCAGTGTGGTTTGCTGTGCCGGTATTTGCTCTGGACCCGTAGATAGTCGGGTCGGTGGTTGAGTCGGCGGCGACTGCCCGCCTTCGCTGACGTTCGGTGGTGAATGCCCGTCTTCGCTGCCTTCCTGGCTGTGTGTCTCAGTTACTGGACTCCTCAGCTCCCCGACCATCTCTGCCCTCCCCCTCACCCGGCCTGAGGGGTGTGATGATTGGGGCAGGCCACAGCAGGTCTGGTTCCACCTCCTCCAGTTCATGAGGCATTTCATAGACCTTAGTGTCAGTTAATGCTCATAATTGGTCAATGTGTTGCTTCCACAATTCCCCCCCCCCCCCCCCCCCCCACTAGAACAGAGTATGACCAGGGGCTCAGTTTTTGTAAGATTACTCCTACTACCCATGGGTCTTTATATTTTCTATAATCTTGTACCAAAACTCTCTTGCCCACTTCCAATGTTCTAGGTTAGGTTTGTAGCGATGCTGTTTTTTGCAATCAGAGACCCAGATCTGGATAAACTGTGGACAGCCTGGTCTGCAGGTTGCGGCCAAAGATTAGTTCTGCTGGGGTGCATTTTGTGATAGAATGTGGCGTGTTTTTTGTATCCCAATAGGAAATCTGTGATTTTGTGTGTCCAGGAGACATTTAGAAGTTTCATGGTTTTCATTACTTTTTTGAATGTTTGTACAAAACGTTCTGCTTCCCCATTAGTACTTGGGTGATAGAGTGCAGACAAAATATGTCTGATATTGTTGTCGTGCATAAATTTTTAATGATGTACTGATGGAAATTGAGGCCCATTGTCCATAGCTAATTCATGAGTCAATCTGTAAGTGGCAAAGATAGCTTGTAGACAGTCATTCGTGGGATCTGCTATGCTGTTTTTCAGCTGTGAAACTACTGACCATTTGGAGTGTGCATCCACAGCTATAAGGAAAGTTTCACCCATGAATGGTCTGGTGAAGTCAACATGGATCTGATGCCTGGGTTTGGATGGTAATTTCCATGGGATTAGCTTTGGCTATATTGACTGACACTTTGCATTCTCTTATTGTTGTTTCAATGTCTCTGTTTTGGGGGGGGGTAGCACCAGACATGCATCCAGGCCAATGCCTTCATTCATACCATTTCTGGATGGTTGTGCTGCAGTTCTGATAACATGATATTTTGCCATTTGGCTGGAATAATTGTACAGGTACCCTATAGAAAGCATCCTTCTTCAACTGATAGTTCATAACGGCATGTGTGGTAAGGTTTTAGATCTTTTGGGATGACTTCAGATTTGGGCCACCCATTAAGGGTGACATATAGGATTTTGCTTAATGTTGCCTCTTTTCAGGTTTCCTTCCCGATCATCTGGGCTATAATGGGCAGTTGTTGAAATTGTTCTTGGTTGATGCCCCGCTGCCTCTGCTGTCCATTTAATAATTTCTTCTCGTTGTTCTGTCTCGGACAGCGGCATGCATGATAAGGCATCTGCATGGCTGTTGAGTGTTCCAGGTTTATGTTTTATATCATAGTTAAATGCCGCTAGTAGCATGGCCTATCTTTGAATTCTGGCCACAGCTAATACTAGTATACCTTTGAGTGGCCCCAGGATTAAACGAAGAGGCTTGTTGTCTGTGATCAGGCTGAATTTTCTTCTGTAAAGATATTGATGGAATTTTTTTACACCAAAAATTATTGCCAATCCTTTTTCTAGTTGGGCGTAATTGGGTTCGCTTGTGGTTAATGTTCGCAAAACATACGCTACTGGTTGTTCACTTTTTTCTGTGATTTGGGATACTAACGCTCCTAGTCCCACTGGTGAAGCATCCACAGCGAGAGTAACTTTTTTACTAGGGTCGTCGTGGATCAACATCTTATTTGTTGATATTAATATTTCCTTTAATTGATCGACTGTTTTTAGTTTCTGTATTCCAATACCATGGTTAATCTTTCTTGAGTTAGGGTTCAGCGGGCTGCATAGTGTAGACATATTAGGGATATGTTTTCGGTAGTGATTAACAAGTCCTAGGAAGGACTGTAATTCCAATTTGTTCGTTGGGTATAGGGCCTTGCGAATGGCTTCTATTCATGCTGGATTCGTTCGCACTCCCTCATTGTCGATTGTAAATCCAAGATATGTTATTGAGGTGTGCATGAAGACACATTTGTCCTTTCACAATCATATATTAACCTGTTGTAGTACAGTTAAAACCTTTTCAAGGTTCACTATAATTTGGCCCATGATGATGATATCATCTAGGTAACACCCAATTCAGAATCCATTGTTGCTTGAAAAATCACAGGTGCTGCTAAAATTCCATAAGGCATGCGTGTAGAGGTGAATAGTCCCAGATGAGTATTGATTGTCCCATATTCCTTTGATTTTTTTGTCCAATTCTATCTGTTGATATGTTTGTGACAAATCTAGTTTTGTGAATGTTTGCCCTCCGTTTAGTGCTTGGAACAATTCTTTTGCCTTGGGCATGGGGGTGTTCAGGTATTGAGTGATAGATTGATGGTGACTTTGTAATCGCTTCAAATGCGAATCTCACTGTTTGGTTTTCATACGGGTATGATGGGCACTGCCCATTCACTGTATTGCATTTGTTCTAATATGCCTTCATGTTTTAGTCTGTTTCATTCAGCCTCAATTTTCAGTTTCAAAGCAAATAGGAGTGCTCTGGCTTTAAAGAATTTTGGTTCTGTATTATCAATTCTGCAGTTCAGCTTGAACAACTTTGATTTTCCCAGTTCTTGTTGTAAAACCACAACGTGGTTTTTGAGCATTTGGGTCAAGTTCTGGCTGGGAGGTGTCCATGTGGTCTTCATTTAGTGTTGAATTGATTTCCAGCCAGTCCAGGGAAATGTGTTTTAGCCAGTTTCTTCCGAAAAGTGCTAGTCCCTGGATATCTACAGTATAGAGAGAGAATGTTTTTGGTTGCTGTTGTTTGTATTGTACTTGGACTGTACATTTTCCAAACAGTTTGATTCCGTCTCCTGTAACAGATCTTAGAGTCATTTCAGTTGCTTTTACCGGGAGGCGTGATAGCAAGCATTCCTTTACACATTAGGTACACCTCTGCTCCTGTGTCTAACTCCATGTTCAGGGGATGTCCGTTTATTTTTAGCTGTATAAAGATTGCTGTGTTTCCTCTATTTATTCCTCGGATGTGAAATATCTTAGGAGCTGAAAATTCAGGAGCTTGAAGATCAGCCATTGGAGTGTTATCATCATCTTTGCTAGGTTGCCTCTCTCTCTCTGCAATTGTTTTGAATTTAGCTGCCTGCTTATTTTCAGACCACCTGTGCTTTAGAAGCAGACATTTAGCTTTGATATGTCCTTCTGTTTTGCAATGGTTGCTTTTAGAATTTTTGAAGAAACCATTTTCTGGTTGGTGGTTTTATTTCCCCATAACAGAAGCATTGTTGGTGGGAAGACCTCCCGACCAGTAGGTCTGGTTGACCCAAATCCAAGTTTTTATCCTCCATTTCAGAGCTGCAGGCAGCTCTGTATGCAATTTATAATGTTACATCTTCATCCATTGCTAATAATTTTTGCCTTGCTTGGCGATTTACCAGCCCCATCACTGTCTGATTTAGAAACTGCTCGAAATAACAATTCTCCTCCAGTTTGCGCAATGATGCCAGGTATTCACTTACTGTTACTCCTGGTCCTTGTCTCCTTTTATGCCTTTCTGCCATAACTGGTGTTTTGGGGCTTAAATGGATCCTTAAAGCTATGCATAATTCATTGAATGTCTTCATCCCTGGATCCTCTTTAAGGACGTCAAATGTTTTGCTGCCCATTATACTAAGGAAGAGGGCACGTTTGCGGTTTACTGAACCTTCCACAATATCGTGGGCTATGCAGTAGTGGTTAAACCATTCTATGTAATTATCCCAACTTTCTTCTACTTCGTTGAATTCCCCAAACTTTCTTTCTGCCATCTTGTCATGCTTTCAACTTGATCTTTTGTAGGGAATTTATTGGGCTTGTTGGGTAGTCGTTTTCTACCTTATCATGGTTGGTGCATGGAGTCAGTGTAGGGTGCATTTCATTCCTCGTCAACACTGTTGTGTATGCACTTACACATTTAGGACTTGGAGACGTGATGTTTTCTCATCCTTTACTTCTATTAGACTAACATGGTTACTTACACACAGGGTTATATATGTAAGGGTAAATGTCATGATGTCCAGCAGAGGGTGGGCTTATACTTAACAGGTAGGATTGCCTATTGAGCTGTTTAACATTTAAATTATGATGGAAACTTACAGGGCTGGGAACAATAAATGAGTAAGCCCATGCATGATGCACTGGGCTTGCTCATTTATTGTTCCCAGCCCTGTAATTTAAAAAAAAAACAATATGCTTTTTCTCCAAAATAATTACAAGAGAGTTCTGGGTCAAAATACAAAGATTGTTAATTTAATTTCAAAATATGCCATGTAATATGCAAAGAGAGGACTATATAGCACTAATGAGGAACATTGAATGAATAAAGATACAAAGCAAAGAAAATTGAACAAAGGAAAGAGCCTTTTTATTCATTTACAACATGTCAGCATCTGTGCAATTGTGCTTGAGTTAGTGATGAACCACCTTCAAGATGTCCAAACATCTGCGGTTTATTAGTTTTGTATCCATAAATATTCAACAATCAATTCTGCCTTTTTTTCCAGTCATGACTGCTATTGTCATAACATTATTGTCTTACATTAATTTGGAGTACTGTGTACAGTTTTGGTCACCAAATTATAGGAAAGATATAAACAAAATAGAGAGAGTACAGAGAAGGTTCACGAGAATGTTAACAGGATTTCAAGGTTTGAGTTACAGGGAAAGGTTGTGCAGACTGGGGCTTTTTTTTCTCTGGAGCGTAGAAGATTGAGAGGGGTCTTGATAGAGGTGATTAAGATTTTAAAAGGGACAGACAGAGTAAACGTGGATAGGCTTTTTCAATTAAGAGTGGGGGAGATTCAAACTAGAGGGCATGGTTTAAGATTTAAGGGGGAAAATTATAAGGGGAACATGAGGGGAAATTTCTTTACGCAAAGAGTGGTGGGGATGTGGAATGAGCTTCCGGCAGACGTGGTCGAGGCGGGATCATTGGTTACATTTAAGGAAAGACTGGATAGTTACATGGATAGGAGAGGACTGGAGGTGTATGGACCGGGTGCTGGTCAGTGGGACTAGGAGGGTGGGGATTTGTTACGGCATGGACTAGTAGGGCCGAACTGGAATATATATGGGAACAGCAAAATGTGGTAATGCATTTACCTCAGATGACACCTGGTGGGGTGATGGACAGATATTTTTGCAATTGCTAATATAAACCTGGCTTAATGTGGTTCTTCCCAAGTGTCGGGGTACCCTAAGAGTGGAAATGGGTGAACCAATTGTGATACATGACTACCATTGAAATAGGTAGAATAAAACTTTGGTCTGCAGACAGAAAAAGGAAAAATGTTTATGAGGCAGGATTTCAAAGGTTACATATTAAAGACGACTGAAGTAGAATAAAAAATCTGAATGTGCAACTATAAAAAAATGTAGGATGTTTAGCGGCATGTACACTGCTAACTGAAGGATCGCACAACCAGACGGGTTGAGTTCAGTGAGCAAAAACTGATTTATTGAAGGCTGCCTGACTGGTCTTATACTCCCAGCTTGGACCTGGCTGAGAACTGTGCTGGGGGGCCCCTGTGCCACTGGGGCATCATGTGGGTCGCCAAGCACGGGCTTCTGAGCCCAGTGCCGAGGTCGGGAGGAAACCCCGGCGGCGCCATTTTGGCCAGCTGCCCCGCCATGTGCGCGAGAAGCGGGGGCGGTTTGCCTGCCTAATGGCCCCCCTCCCCCCAGAACCAGCACCAATGTCCTTTTTTGCCGGGTGGCCTCACTTCTTGGGTTGGGCCACAACTACTGGCTCAGTGGGGTCAAAGTGGGCTGGCTTTAACCTGTCCACCGTAAACAGTTCTCTCTTACCACCAATGTCCAGTGTGAAAGTGGATCCTGAATGCTGGACGACTTTGTACAGCCCTTCATATGGTCTTTGTAGAGATGCTGCGGATGGGCCCTGCCTGATAAAAACGTACAGCTCGCTGGAGACGTAAGAGGCCTGTGTCCCATGTCTGGGGTTGTGCAGGAGTCCAACTGAGCCCGGAGGCAGGGAAGTAGACCGTGCAGTAACTGCTGGGGGTTGTGAGGTGCGCTGACGAACTCACTGGGTAGGGCTAGTGGTGCACCGTAGACCAGCTCAGCTGATGATACCTGTAGGTCTTCTTTGTGTGTTGAGTGGATGCCCAGGAGCACCCAAGACAGCTTATCCACCCAATCGGGGCCAGTGAAGCGGGCCATCACTGCCGACTTAAGGTGGCGGTGCAATCGCTCGATTAGCCCATTGGCCTGTGGGTGAAAGGCTGTGGTGTGATGTAGCTCAATCCCCAGCCTGTTGGCGAGCTGTGCCCAGAGCGCAGAGGTGAACTGGGCACCCCGATCACTGGTGAGGTGGTTTGGGATGCTGAACCAGGCAACCCAACCGTTCAAAAATGCACGGGAGCAGGTCCGTGGAGGCGTCTGGCATCGGGATCACCTCGGGCCAACGAGTGGTGTGGTCTACCACTGTGAAAAGGTAACGGTTACCTCGGGAAATGGGTAAGGGTCCGACGATGTCCACATGTATGTGGCTGAACCAAGCCTGGACGTGTTCAAAATCTTGTACGGGTGCTCTGGTGTGCCTGTGTACCTTGGAAAGCTGGCAATGGGTGCAGTCCGCAATCTGCTTTCGAAACCCATGCCAGATGAAATGTTCTGCCACCATACAGACCGTGGACCTGATGGAAAGGTGCAAAGGTCACGGATATGGTGGAAGACTTGCCTGCACCACTGCTGGGGAATCACTGGATGCGGGGTGACCATGGAGACATCACACAGGACGGTGCCCTCACCACGAGGAGTTGGGAGGTCCTGGAACCCCAGGCCCATGTCTCCACGTCGAACTTATGGTCCTGGGAGAACTGGTCAAAGTCGAGGCCAGGTGTCAGCGCGCAAATGGCCGGTCATGAGAGTTCATAGGCAACTATATTGTCCTTCTCCATCTTGTGCCGAATGTCAGTGGTGAACTCCAAAATGAAGGAGAGGTGACGCTGTTGGCGGGCTGACCAGGGATCTCTTGCCATTGCAAGCACCTGAGTGAGGGGTTTGTGGTCAGTAAAAATGGTGAAAGGCCTCCCCTCCAAGAAATAGCGGAAATGGTGCACCACCAGGTACATGCCCAGAAACTCACAATCGAAGTCGATACTTGTGCTCTGGCGGGTGAAGAAGTTGGGTAAAGAATGCCAGTGGTTTCCATTTGTCCATTCATCTGCTGCTCCAGGATGGCGCTGAGGCTGTGGCAGAAGCATCGATGGAGAGCACCATATGTAGGTCGGTGTGTGGGTGGACGGGCAGGGTAACCTTCGTGAGGGCATCTTTCGTGGCTTCGAATGGAGTCCAGCCGAGTGTCTTGTCTTTGGCTGCGATGAAAGCAAAGAGCGGCTGCATGATGCGCGCAGCGCCTGGAATGAAGCAGTTATAGAAAATGACCATACCCGCGAACTCCTGTAGACCCTTGAGGTTGTCCGGGCGTGGGAACTCCCTGACTGCAGCGACCTTCGTAGCGGCAGGTGTAGCTCCTTCGGCTTTGATGGTATGGCCCAGGAACTGCATGGACTCTTTCCCGAACTGGCATTTGGCTGGATATATCGTTAGGCTGAAGTCAGCCAGTCGGGAGAGTGTCTCTACTGGTGACAAGGATGTTATCCACGTAAATGAATACGAAATTCAAATCCCTGTCCACTGTGTCCAGGAGGTGCTGGAAGGTCTGGGCGGCATTCTTGAGCCTGAATGGCATGCGTAGGAACTCGAACAAGCCGAAGGGGGTGATGATGGCCGTTTTGGGTATGTCCTCAGGGTGCACCGGGATTTGGTGATATCTGCGCACCAGGTCGACCTTGGAGAATACCCTCACGTCATGAAGCTTGGCCGTAAAGTCATGGATGTGAGGGATCGGGTAGTGGTCAGGTACTGTCACGTCGATAAGCCCTTGATAATCTCCACAGGAGCACTAGCCACCGGAGGCTTTCAGGACCAGGTGGAGTGGTGAGGCCCAAGGTCTGACAGAGTGTTGAATGATCCCCAGCTCCTGCAGATGCGAGAAATCTTCCTTCGCTATCTGGAGCTTATCCGGCGAGAGATGGCGTGCCTTGGCATGGACCGGTGAGCCTTGGGTGGGGATGTAATGAAACATCCCGTTGCATGATGAGGCGGCGGAGAACTGCAGGTTGAGGAGGGATGGGAATTCATCCAGGTAACGTTGAAACTCGTCATTGGGCATGCTGACCGTGGCCATCTGTGGCTGCTCTATGCGGGAGGCGTTGAGGAGAACGGATTGGAAGGTATGGGCATTTACCAGTCGCCTTCCTCGAATGTCGACCAGGAGAACGTGTGCAAGGAGGAAGTCGAAACCCAGGATGGTGATTGGGAGAGACAAAACGGTGAACCTCCACGAGAACTTCCGCTGGCTAATCTGGAAGTGGACAATCTTGTCTCCATCCGTTCGGATCTCCGTCGAATTGGCTGCATGGAGGGGAGGTCCTCGAGGCCGGTTCCGGGACTTGATGGCTGTGGCTGGAATGACGCTGATTTGGGCCCCAGTGTCGACAAGGAAGCGTTGGCCACTGACTGAATCCCGCAGGTAGACAAGGCTGTGATGTCAGCGACTGACTGAATCCCACAGGTAGAGAAGGCTGTGTTGTTGGCCAGCCGCTGCAGCCATTAACAGCAGCCGGCCTGCTCATTTTCCTGGAATGAGTAGGGCTAAAGACACTTCCAAGCCTTGGCTCGCCAGCGCTGGTGGAAGAAGCAGAGGCCTGAAGTTGATGGCTTGCTTCTGGCTATGCTCTTTGAGGCCCCTGCAGGGGCCGGGTGTTCCACCGCAGCGCTAGAGGAGGGCTTGGCGTGGTCATACCCATGACTCGTAACCTGCTGGACTGCTGAGCTTCCCGGGAATCATTCGAACCATAGCTCCTGAGACTTTTGAGTGACCTTCCTAAGGTCAACAAAGCTCTCCTGGGACAGCAACGGCCGGATTTCGTCAGGCAGATGGTCGACAAAGATATGCTCGAAGAATGGGCAGTTGGTATGATTGCCCATGAGTGTGAGCATCTCATCCATCAATTTGATTGGAGTTCTGTCCCCCAAGGCGTTGAGGTGCAGATCCGAGCGACACGCTGGCACCTGGAGAGGCCGAGGGAGCCAGTGAGCACCCGCTTAATGGTCCCGTATTTATCTTCCGCGGGTGGGTGCTGAACGAGGTGCAGCACTCATTTGGCGGTGGCCTGGTCCAGGGCGGCGACCACGTGGTAGAACTTGGTCAAATCCGATGAAATCTGGCGGAGGTTGAACTTAGCCTCTGCATGGCTGAACCAGGTCTCCGGCACCTGAACCCAGAAGTCAGGAAGTTTGATGGCTATAGCGTTGACCGAAGGGTCATTCATGTCGGATTTAAAGATGTTTAAACCTGTCGGGGTCACCAATTGTAGTGGCAGCTACACTGCTAAATGAAGGATCGCACAACCAGTCGGGTTGAGTTCAGTGAGCAAAAACTGATTTATTTCAGGCTGCCTGGCTGGTCTTATACTCCCAGCCCGGATCTGGCTGAGAACTGGGAGGCCCCTGTGTCACTGGGGCATCACGTGGGTTGCCAAGCGCAGGCTTCTGAGCCTGGTGCCGAGGTCGGGAGAAAACCCCCGACAGCGCCATTTTGGCCAGCTACCCCACCATTTCATTCAGGGTCTTGCCTCTTTTTTTTTCTCATATCTTGATGAACACCTCATGCCCAAAATGTTGGTTATGTATTTTTATCTTTACGACATTTTTGTATACAGCATGTTTAAATTTGGCTTATTGGAGTGGTCTAATTTCACAAACTCAATTAGGTACCTTAGTTTCCATTTGGACAGTAACTCCATCTTATAGTATTTAAATCTAATATTAATGCATTAATCATTGTTTATTTTTGTTAACCAATCTGTAATTCTTATATAGATATCTCTATCTGTCTATCTATTTATCTATCTACCGATCTTTTTTGAAATTTATTGGCATTAGTATTGCAAACTTAATTTGGACTGGAAGAAAATTAGACCTAATGTTGTTTGCTGCAGCATTTTAATCATGTTGCAAGAAGCATCAAATATGAATAATAAGTCATGCACAATTTTATAAAGACTTAAAAAATGATTCCAACCTTCAATCTAATTGAACAACATTGATGCAGATGCAGAATAGTGGACAACTAAGCTTATAAGCATGATTAAATTCAAGCGTCAAGTAGCTTACACAGAATAATCAATACCAGCAATGAACTTAAGGAGGCAATCAAGTGAAAGTTTGGACATGTCACATACAGAATGTTTTTCTATTGGAAATAATGCCTTCTCTAAGAAAACACATAGATTTCTTGCTTGTTAAACAGAAATTATGAAACAAGAGAGTGAAACTCCACTACAAAATAGAAACAAATATTTGTCCTCTAATGCTCTTCCTTGTATTTATAAATGGAAAGAAACATGAGCATGGCAGATTTGGAAGGGTGATCATTTTAGCATCTTACCTCTTCATGTTGTGAAGTTGATTTCCAGAGAAATTTCAAAATTAGTGACCTGTCAAATCCCTTCAAACTTTTAAGCACTGGAAAATAAGCATTTTTTTTTAATGAATCCAGATCTGAGCAGCTAGAGAATCATAGAAAATTAATAGCACAGGAAGTGACCATTCAGTCTGAGCCAGTCAAAAAAAATGAAATACCAACTGTAGCTTAGCCTATACATTTGACATTTGAACTATAGTCATGCAAGTTATAGGTCTTCAAGTGTTATTAGTGTGTTTGCTTCTACAACCTTTTCAGTCAATGTGTTCCAGATATCTATCATCCTTTGGGTTTTATTTTTATTACCTCCGAATCTGATTAATTTATATCTACCCCTTAGTTTTATATCTATCCCTTAGTTTTATAACCCCTATGCTGACAGAATAGGTCCTTTCGACTTGCTTGATCCAGGTTTCTAATAATTTTATACATCTCACCTTCTGTTCAAAAGAAAACTAATAACCAATTATAGTTATACTAGAAAGTGGAAGATTTAAGGGAGGTCTGTTTGGAGATGTTAAAAATTATGAAGTCATGTAATTAGATTGATAAAAAATGTTTCAATGTTAGGAAATCCAAAAGTAAATATTAAATTTAGACATATCGCACAGCAACAGGCCCTTTTGGCCCACGAGACCATGCAGCCCAATTACACCCAATTGACCTTCAACCCCCGATAAGTATATGTTGAAGAATAGAATGAAAGAACAGTTAATAGAGTAAGATGAATTAATAATGGAAAAGGCTCATCAGGTAAAGCATGAACACTGACATATTGTCCATTTTAATGATATTAGATAATGTGTCATTCTATTTATGTTCTATGAACTGTTTTTCATTTTTCTCCATCGTGAATTATCTTTGTAATTTATTTGCTCATTCTCCAGAATCAGCTAAATATTTAATTTTGCTCTATAATAATTTAAGGCCAGCAAAGAAATTTACACTGACAGAATATGGAGAAAGGCGCAATGTTAAGCTGTGAAATAGAAAGCGATATTCTGAATTAAATTTAATTTTCAATGATAAATTACTTTGCAAAATGTTCCATAAGTGATTTACAGCTAGTCAGGAAATAAACAAAGGTTAATCACACGAACTGAGATTAAATGTACACTTTGGGTCTAGCAAAATACATGTTTGGGGCAGAAAAAAGATTAAATACACTTTAAGACCTGACAGTTTTTTTTTAATGTACATGTTAGATTGTGAAAAAGAAATTCTCTCAGTTTAATGTGGATTTCAATGTAACAATGAAAATCACTCACTAAAAGATTTTGGTATTAACTGCATATGCATCTTTTTCTCATGTATCTTTGAAATTACCAGTGAAATCAAGGCAAGAGGTCAATGATATTGACAAAAGTCAGTACATAAACTGTTAGTTGCAGATTTTGTAGTGACATCACCATGGATACTATGGTACCGAGAGGATTACCATGATCAATAACGGTGCCTGTCTTCATCATGCCAGCTAACCTTCATCAATTTGAAAATCCAGAAATAAAAAGGGTCTGAAATTTATGGAAAAAAGACTGTCCTCAACAGATATGGCAGTTATTACTCTGTTAAATATCTTTAATCTTGAGATCTGTGCATAAATGCTGAAATCCAGCAGCACATGCTTGAACCTCACTGGTTTGGCTACATTTTGCCACAGAGATCTAGTTGTGGAATATAAACCTGTTGACTTACCCAAAGGTAAGTCCAGAACTTCCAGGGTAACATAGTCTAAATCAGTGGTTTTCAAACTTTTATATTCCACTCACCTACCACCTTAAGTCATCCTTATGCCATAGGTGCTTTGTGATTAGGAAGGGATGATTTAAGGTGGTAGGTGAGTGGAAAGAAAAAAGGTTGAAAATCACTGTTTTAAATGTATTTAATTGACTTGTTATGTGCATGGTTTCATAACTCCAAAGAAAATGGGCCAAATGACAATTTTTTTCAAGAATCTAGAGCAGTGGTTCTCAACCTTCCCTTCCCACTCACATACCACCTTAAGCAATCCCTTGCTTAAGATGGAATGTGGGTTAAGTGGGCAGTTTGAAAACCACTGATCTAGATTGTATATAATTTGGTCAACTTATATAAAAAATGGATAGACTTCCCTTAGAGACAGTCCAACAAAGATTGTAAATCACTAAATAGTCTCCTTGGATGGCTTAAGTGCCAACAGCAAACAGGACCATTCCTCCAGATTCCTGTTGGAGACCATCACGCAGAGCCATATGATGTCTTCAGGTGGTGCACAGCCACAGTCTACTTGGTCAAGATCAGACTGCTCAACCCAATCTCGGATAAACTTCTTCGTGTTGAAGGTGATCACTGACAGAACCACTGACATCAAGCTGGTGTTCTTCTCTGACAATTGCCTCCTTCATGCCTCCTGTCACCTACAGGAGGTTCAGAAGGCAGGCAGGGGAAAATGGAAACTGAATATGAAGTTACTGACCACATAAAATGTAGAGGAATTAAAAAGGAGAATGCTGGTTGCAGAAACTTAAAACCCCTCTTTGATTTCCTCAATGAACTGGTGGGAAGCGACCAAGGAGAACATCAAGAGGTTCTTTATCCTCAAAGGTGTTCAGAGAGTAAGGCAGAGGCAGAGAGAACTGAACTAACTCCAGAATGACCTCCAGCAACTCTTCTAAAGTCTCGAGGGGTGGATTCAAGCCACACTATTCACTTTGGAGTTCTTCAAGATTATCTTCTGATCCAGAATCCACACAGTGGAAGAGGATGAGATGTACTCATGCTGCTTCTTCCAAAAGGTTCACAGAGGGAGCTCTGAGATCCACAGTCTTAAGGAAGAGGACGGCTCAGTCACATCCTCGCAGATGGGCATTCAGAGGCTCAGCAGATTCTTCCAAACTGCACATGGTCAGCAAGAGAATGTGTAAACTCCAAACATCATTAGCGATCAGGATTGAAACTCGGTCACTGTGGTCATTATGCTGCAAATCATAGTGCAGTGGAAGTTAAATAATCTGGATGCCAGAAGTCCAAACCACCCAAGAATCTGGAGTTTTTTTAAAATAATTTATTTTTGATTTTACAGACTCATGCAGTTCAAACAGCACAGGAGAACATTAGTCCCCTTTTACAGAGTATAATATAAAGTCTTTTTCCCCTCCCTCATCCCCCCACCTCAAAATGATAAATCAACAAACACATAACAGTTACAAAAGAAAAGAAAATGGAACAGAATTACATTGTTTGCAAATGGGTCACAGAAATAATCGAAAGATAACATAAGCCAAGAAGATATCCAAGCAACCTAAAGAACGCATTAAAAGAAACAAACAAAAGGAGACAATATATAAAAAAAAACAAACCTGGGAGCATGTCAACCTGGTCTCAGAATCTGGACTTTTCAAAAACTCCCAACTTTTTTAAATTTAGTGGGCTTTTATGTGTATGCATGCATGCTTAAGTGCCACAGATGCCCAGCGACAGCAAGTGAAAAAAAAATTATGTTTATATTCTTGTCAAATGTTATTTTTCTTTAAATCTTTGTTTTGCAATGCACTGGTTATAGCTGATTTTATCTTTTCCCATTCAAAGGAAGCATTTCATTTGCAATTCTAAACAGGAGTTGCTGATTACATTATGGGTCACTGAAGGTGACAGTTATTTCTGTATTTTTTTCCTGAAGTATTATTCTATTTTTTTAAAGCTTTCATTCACTTTATTGCCCTGTGGTAATCAATAAAGAAATGAAGTTGCATTCAGGAATATGGTTTGGCATAGTGGTAGTTCACAGTTAGTTAATCACTGAAGAATTGTCTTTTGCATACTCAGCAACTGTTGAGATTCACCTACGGATTTTGTGTGAACTATGTAGCTAGCAGAATAGCAGACTGAGGTATTTCATCTCTGTAGCCCAGTCCAATTGATCTGGACAAGCTACAGCGAAAACAATTATTTTGTTAAATTGGTTTAAAATATAATTGAACACTAGCAAACAGTATAAATGCCCCACCAAATTGGTCTCCGCATATCTCGACTCAGTTTTGTCCCCCCTGGTCTAGTCCTTCCCTACCTACATCCGGGACATTTCACACACCCTTCATCTCTTCAATAACTTCTATTTCCCTGAACTTGACTGCTTCATGTTTACTATGGGCATCCAATCACTATACACCTCCATTCCCCATACTGAAAGCCTCAAAGCACTTTGTTTACTTCTGGACAATGGACCTACCAGTCCCCCTCCACTGCCACCCTCCTCCTTGTTAGGTCTGCTTTGTTCATGAATGAGTGAGACAAACACCAGACTGAGTCGAAATCAGGGTTCTTTGTTCTTTATTACCGGATTGTAACACTTGCAACTAACCATGTTAGTCGGAGAATGCATTCTGCTGTTATCAGCAAAATGGTGATTTTTTATACCCTTGGATACGTGCTTAGAACATCATCATATCATTACTTGTCCAATGACTAAAACTGTTGCTATCCTTTCCCTGCTAGCTTCCTGCCTCTCAATCCATCAATGTCTCTCTTATCTTGTAAGTACAAGGATGCATTCACATCTTGTTACAGCCCTGTACAGGGTAACTCCTTACACATTCCCATCTCATGATGTTTTACCTTACATCCTGCAGGAAAAATGCATCTTCATCCTCAATAATTTCTCCTTTAACTCATCCCACTCTCTCCAGGTCATAATAATGGGTACCTGCTTGAGCCCCAGCTATTCCTGCCTTTTTGTTGGCCTGTGCAGCAATCCATGCTACGAGCCTACACAAGCAAAGCCCCTCAACTACATCGATGACTACTTTGATGCTGCCTCATAGACCCATGATGAGCTCATTGATTTCATCCACTTTGCTGCCAATTTCCACCCGACCTCAAATTCATTTGGTCAATCTCTAGTAAAACTCTCCCTTTCCTCCATTTCTCTGTCTCCATCTAAGGAGACAAACTCTGAATGGACATCTTCTACAAACCCACCAACTCCCATAGCCACCTCAATGACATGCCTTTCTACCCTGTCCCCTGTAAAGATTGTATTCCATTATCTCAGTTCTTCTGCATCTGCACCCAAGTCGAGGACTTCCAAGCCAGATCATCAGAGATGTTCTCCTTCTTCAAACAATGTAGCTTTCCCTCTACCACCATCAACTCTACACTCACCCACATATCCTGCATAACCCACAGATCTTCCTTGGCTCACTTTGCCACCATGTGTGACAAGGACAGAATTCCTCTTGTCCTCACCAATCACCCCACTAGCCACTTCATCCAACACATCCTCCTCCACATTCAACACATGATCCTCAGCCATTTCTGCCATCTTTTACATGATCTCACCACTAGACACATATTCCCCACTCTGCCTTCTACAGGGACCACTCCCTCTATGACTCTGTGATAGTACAGAATACTATCACCAATGTATATATTTGAATATATTTACATATAGTCGTAGTGATTGGCTGAGAGCCTTAGCCATGCTGACTGGCAGGTCATAAAAGGCTGCTGCTAACCAGACCCAGGTCAGTCTGGACTGGTCAACCTTGATGTAATATGCTCCAGTCTTTTGCTAATAAAAGCCTTGGTTTGAATCAACAAGTCTTTGAGTCATTTGACGTGCTACATTCTCCCTTGTCGATTCCTCCCTCTCCATCTTTCGTCCTCTTGGGTCCTACCACTGGGAGTGCAGGAGATGCTCTATTGTACATATACCTCCTCCCTCACCACCATTAAGGGCCCCAAATAATCCTTCCAAGTGAAGCAACATTTCACTTCTGCAGGGTTCATCTACTTCATCTGGAGCTCCTGTTGTGGTCTCTTCTACATTAGAGAGACTGGGCGCAGACTGGGAGATTGCTTTCTCCGCAGCAATAGCATGGATCTCCCAATGGCCACTCGTTTCAATTTGCCATCTCATTCCTTTGATGTCATGTCTGTCCATGGTCTCATGCAAACTGGAAGAACAATACCTCATCTTCCAACTGGGCACCCTCCAACCAGATGGCATTAATGTTGACTTCTCTGGCTTTCATTAAACCCCTTCCCCACTTCATACCCCGTTCCCTTCCCTCAGCTCTGTCTCTCCCTTCCCTGTCTCATTTCGTTCAGTGCTCAGACAGGATAAATTCTCACCTTTCCCCTTATCTTATCCAATTAACGCCTTTTGTTGGTCTGGACCCCTTCCCCGGCCGGTACTGTCTGAATTCTGAGATTTCCTGTCGCATTCTGCTTATTCCTTGAAGAAGGGCTGAGGCCTGAAACGTTGGCGATGTATCTTTGAATTTAATGAATGCTGAAAAGACCGGGTGAGGTCCTCCACCATTTTGATGTGTTTTTCGTAGACATGGCAAGTTTTGCAATGAAACTACTGAAAGATTTGGATGGTAAGATTTCTCGCACATGCATTGAATTCAACTTCATAGTTGGCAGTAAGCTTTGTTTTTAAAACAAGACTGATTTTGAAATGGATGCCAAAGTTAAAACCACTAGTGGACAGAATATTTAAGCAGAAGCAATACTGCATTTTCTAATGAATAAATGATCAAAATTTACCTGTCTTTATTTCTCCTTAAATTTGATTTTTAAAAGTATTGCCCGAGAATCTGTAAAGTTCAAAAATCTGGACTGACCCAATCCCCAAGTAGCCTCGATATTCAGTCTTCTACTCTATTCATTATAAGGCTCTCTTGTACACTTTAGACTACTCATAGAGGACACCTCAGAGCAATGGAGAATTCAATATTGTCCTATCAAAATCCTGCAAATCCACTTGTAGAATAAGTGAACCAATATGAGCTTTCTTTCCCAGAACAATATCTACTGCATGGAGGCTTGAATTAGACAAAATCAGCTTCAATATTGTAAGGTAAAAACATCATGAGATTGGACCGGAGAAGGAGTCACCCAGTACTAAGGAGTAACAGAATGCAGATGTGACCTTGTACACTCAAGATCAGCTTTGCACTAACAAGAATGATGTGCAGCAGACTAACAGAGAAGGATAGCAACAGTTTATTCATTGGACAATGTAATGGTATGATAATTTGCTAAGTACGTATCCTGAGGTATAAAAAAAACACCACTTGCTGATAACGGCAGAATGCGCCTTCTCCAACTAACACTGTTAGTTGCAAGTGTTACAATCCGGTAATAAAGAACAAAGAACCTTGATTTCGACTCAGTCTGGTGTCTGACTTACTCATTCATGAACAAAACAGACCTAACAATAGTTAGACCACATCATTTACATGCCTGACACAAGGCTCTGAGCTTCATCACAGCAGGACTCTAACAGGCAGACAAAGGAAATAATTCAGTCACATTCTCAAAAGTTCCTTGAAATGTAATATCCTCACTGATTGTGGGATTCTTGCCCATGACTCTCAAAATTAAGGAACATCTGTGGTGAAATTGGAATATTGAGTCTACTCCTTGTGAGTACACAGAAGGTCCAAATTACTGATCTGCCAGCTTTATCAAGCACTGTGGTTCTCAGTAGATCCCATTTGGCCTTTTCAGGCACCTTAGAACCTACAGATCTGGAAAGATTCACATTATCCATAGCTCTGAAAAACTGAGTAAGTAGAAGCAGATGAAAAAGGTTTATTACTGGTTCAAAGAATCTAGATGTTTAACTTTTTTGAAATATCACAAATTGCTGAATGAATGACTGAAAAATAAGTAAATGTTATTGTTTAATAAAGTAATTACATTTGCTACAATTATCAGTTCTTTCTTCTTTGGCTTGGCTTCACGGATGAAGGTTTATGGAGGGGTATGTCCACATCTGCTGCAGGCTCATTGGTGACTGACAAGTCCGATGCGTGACAGGCAGGCACGGTTGCAGCGGTTGCAAGGGAAAATTGGTGGGTTGGGGTTGGGTGTTGGGTTTTTCCTCCTTTGTCTTTTGTCAGTGAGGTGGGCTCTGTGGTCTTCTTCAAAGGAGGTTGATGCCTGCCGAACTGTGAGGCGCCAAGATGCACGGTTGGAGGCGATATCAGCCCACTGGCAGTGGTCAATGTGGCAGGCACCAAGAGATTTCTTTAACCAGTCCTTGTACCTCTTCTTTGGTGCACCTCTGTTTCGGTGGCCAGTGGAGAGCTCACCATAGAACACGATCTTGGGAAGGCGATGGTCCTCCATTCTGGAGGCGTGACCCACCCAGCGCAGTTGGGTCTCCAGCAGCGTGGATTCGATGTTTGTGGATTCTGCCAGCTCGAGGACTTCGATGTTGGTGATGAAGTCATTCCAATGAATGTTGAGGATGGAGCGGAGACAACACTGATGGAAGCGTTCTAGGAGCCATAGGTGATGCTGGTAGAGGACCCATGATTCGGAGCCGAACAGGAGCGTGGGTATGACAACGGCTCTGTACATGCTGATCTTTGTGTGTTTCTTCAGGTGATTGTTTTTCCAGACTCTTTTGTGTAGTCTTCCAAAGGCGCTATTTGCCTTGGCGAGTCTGTTGTCTATCTCTTTGTCAATCCTTGCATCAGATGAAATGGTGCAGCCGAGCTAGGTAAACTGATTGACCGTTTTGAGTTCTGTGTGCCCGATGGAGATGTGGGGGGGCTGGTAGTCATGGTGGGGAGCTGGCTGATGGAGGACCTCAGTTTTCTTCAGGCTGACTTCCAGGCCAAACATTTTGGCAGTTTCCACAAAACAGGACGTCATGCGCTGGAGAGCTGGCTCTGAATGGGCAACTAATGCGGCGTCGTCTGCAATGAGTAGTTCACGGACAAGTTGCTCTTGTGTCTTGGTGTTAATCAATAAAGAAACAGACGAATGACCCTAACCGATATGACAGTTCCCTTGCAATAATAGTCTAATATATGAGGTTGTTCCAAACTCTATCATGATAGGCAACAATAGCTTTTTCTTCCTTTTTTCATTTGCTGCGTACTTTTAACCCTTTGTACATGAACTTTAGTATTCTATTTCAAGGGGTTGGCAAATATTCCCTGTCCACCGCTATCTAATTGGCTCAGCCTATTTGTGAACCAATTACAAGTAAACAAATATCACCAACCAGTTCCTCCTTGATGAAGTAATGTGGTTGTTATCCTTCATCAACTCTGATTTTAATAATGTCTTTATCATCTATGCTGTTTAGACAGCTTTTACTGTAAAGACCATTCTGATGTCATCATCTTAATTGGCTTGTCTGTTAAAAGTATTCTTTCCTGACCTGCTTCTCTACTTGCATAGTGCGCTTATTTTATTGCTCTTCAGAATAATTGGTATTGAGACACAAACTGTTGCCTGGAGAGCTCTGGTAAAAACCCATCCCTTCAAACTTTTTAAAGGTATCTGTCTCAATATTCTTCTGTTCTTCCTATCCAAGTAATTTCTTAATTTCCTTTTTGACCATAATATCTTCGTTGTATTCATTGCATTATGCATTCGATATTTTCACATAATGAAAGCCAAAACCTTTTAAAATATACCCTAACTAACTAATTCATAAATTAATTCTCAACATCTTAATGATGGTACTAAACGATATAATTATATACTATATATCTATATATTCCAGAGGCAAAATGATGGGCAGTATTGATTAAGGCCTCACTGGAAGAATAAAATTTACTTAGCTGAAGTAAATGGGGGAAATGTGTGGCAAGAGTATGTCAAGTTACAAAATGTCCTTCAGAAATGTTGAAAAGTTGGAGGCAGAGAATATTCAGGGTCCAAATGGATCCTATCATAAAGGTACCACTTATGAAGTGGGGAAGGGGTTTAATGAAAGCCAGAGAAGTCAACATTAATGCCATCTGGTTGGAGGGTGCCCAGTTGGAAGATGAGGTATTGTTCTCAGGCTGGCAGTGCATGAGACCATGGACAGACATGACATCAAGGGAATGAGATGGCAAATTGAAATGAGTGGCCACTTGGAGATCCATGCTATTGGTGCGGACAAAGCAATCTCCCAGTCTGCGCCCAGTCTCTCTAATGTAGAAGAGACCACAACAGGAGCTCCGGATGAACTAGATAACCCCTGCAGATCCAAAGTGAAATGTTGCTTCACTTGGAAGGACTATTTGGGGCCCTTAATGGTGGTGAGGGAGGAGGTATATGCACAATAGAGCATCTCCTGCACTCCCAGTGGTAGGACCCAAGAGGACGAAAGGTGGAGAGGGAGGAATCGACAAGGGAGACTGTAGCACGTCAAATGACTCAAAGACTTGTTGACTCAAACCAAGGCTTTTATTAGGAAAAGAATGGAGCATATTACATCAAGGTTGACCAGTCCAGACTGACCTGGGTCTGGTTACCTGAGTCTGGGAGGGGGACTGGTAGGTCTATTGTCCAGAAAGGTAATCAAATTAACTGATGGAATAACATAGATCTTCTAAAGTTGCCACTTACAATAAATCTCCACAATTCCCCTGGGAAAACATTGAGTACTCCCCAAATCATGGAAGATACCCTTCAATAAAGGCAGACATCATAATGCAATTTAGCATCACTTTCAATGCACAATTTCAGCAAGGTGGCATGGTTCGTGCATCAGTTAGTACAAAGCAATTACAGCTCCAGTGACTGAGTTTGGATCTGGCGCTGTTTATCTGTTCTCTCCATTCTGTATGGGTTTCCTCCCATCCTTCAAAACTTGAGGGGGTTGCAAGTGAATTGGGGTATTGGGTGGCATGAGCTTGTGGGCCAGAAGGGCCTGTAACCATGCTATATGTATGTATATCTGACTAAATATTGGCCTTGATATTTAGAAGACAGAAAGGCAAGGGCATAACATGCCAGAATATGTGCATATGCAGTAGGAACAGTAATAATCCTATCAAGCCCTCAAACCTGCACTGCTGTTTAACAAGATGACCCCTAATTTGATTGCAACATTCCTGATTACCCACTCTAATCTTTCATCTTCCCTCAATTAATCAAATATCTTTCTACCTCTGCTTTCAATATATTGCAAAGAATCTGTTTCTATTGCTACTTTAAAGAAAATGATTCCAAACAATTACAATCATGTGAGAGAGAATAGTTGCCTTATTGCTGTCTTAAATGGGCAAATTTTATTTTTAACCTTGGCATAGGGTGGATGAGTCAGTAAAAGTGGGATGGAAGATTGAAGAGAGCACACAACATTTTAGGCTTTACCAATAAAAATATCGAAAAAAAGCAGGAAAGTCATGCTGATCCTTTGGGCCACACTGTTTCTGCATTTACCTTGTAATAGAAGCATTGGAGAAACAAAATAAAACAAATTTTGTGTACATGACAATAAACAATCCTTGAAGACATCTCAGAAAAGATTTATGAGAATGGTTGCTGGATGAGGTACTAGAGTTACAAGTAAAGAATAGAGAGACTAGCATGTATTTTTTTTAAGAGACAATGAGGAAGTGCGGATAATATAAAATAATGAGGGAGTTAGGACAAAGTGCATAGTACCAGGCTATTCCCTTTTGTGCAGTGGTCAAAAATTAGAGATCAAAGGTAGAAAATAAAAGGGAAGAATATTCAGAATGAGGTGAGGAAAACATTCTTTTGTGTATTATGTGTTTGGAAACTGAAATACTCTGCTTGACCAGTGAGTGCAAAGAAGTTCCATGTTGGCCTTCAAGAAATAATTACATAAATATGTGGTGAATAAATAATTGCCAGGGCGCAGAGATAGGGCTGAGGCCTTGAACTGATCATTTGCTCTTCCAGTGAACCAATGAGTTGGATGGGCCAAATGGCCTCTTTCATGGCTGTAACCATTCTATCATTTTCTGATTTTTATGTAATAGCAAGAATTGGGGCAAGAAAGGATGGCATTGGAATAAGTGAATCATTGGTAACCATAAACTGATTGATTTGTCATATATTTCAAGACTCTTCATTTCAATACAGTTAATTTTTTGATAACTTGCTGAACAAACTAATCATTTTTCAATAATGTATTGTAGTTCTATGACACAGTGCACAGTATGTGGTTTTATTCTGAAGGAAGGGATGTATTAAACATGATTATCAAATATATAATTTGACTTTTGGAAAATTTATTGCTTCATCAGAATAAACATAATCAGTCAGTTCCCAAGTTCCATCTGGTAGCAACAGCAAATTTAAAAAAATCAAATTAATTTTGTAAGTTTCAGTTTTATGATTCCTTTGTTTTGATTGACTGACTTGAGGATGCAGCAGTTATAAGTTGATTGTTTTATTATATTTAATTTATAGAAGTACTGATCCAGTACATCCTCAAACAAAAAAAACTGTTCCTGAATTAGTTATAATTTTATTATGCAGCTTGGTTTTTGTTTCAAATAACAAAAATAGATTATTATAAATAATGTTGTTGTAAGGTCCCATGTTAAATCAGGCAGCAAATACAGCAATTTAATATTTCATTTAAAAAAATTATACTTTTGATCCACATGTGGATTATATTTGCATCAATTTTGGGTACTCATGCATGGACCATATGGAAGGAGGCTGTCTGTGGCATTATAGAGATAATCTGAATAGATTTCAGCCAGCCCTGGGAACTGAACACAGAGGTGATCTCTAAGATCTATATTGATCTGGCTTTTATTCAAGCCACTTCCCCATTACCTTCCTAACCAGAATTCTTATATCCCTCAGCTGTCATGTTCTTACCCACATATAAGGAGACCAGTCTTGCACTGGCTTCAATACCATCAACAGCATGCTTACAAACAACAATCACACCATTGGGCACTTACCATATCCTCACTACCAATTCTACCTCACACAATCCTTGAAGATGATCTTTATTCCTCTGCTTCTGATCATGAACAAGTTATTTTTTCAACTAAGATGTCAAATGTTGTGTCTCAGCATAAGGGAGTATGTTCCCATGCATTGATTGCCTTGCGATCATTAACATTTTTAGAATGCATCCAGTACTAGTTGCATGCAGTGAGCACCATCCCTCTCCAACTGGGTTACATCTTCTTTAAACTCACTTTACCCTTCATTCTTAGGTCCAAGAAGATCCACTTCTCCCAGTTTGAAGCCTGTTTCTCATCATTTGCATCCCCTCTCCTCACTACTGCACCATCCCCACCTTTGCAACTCCTGATTGGAAGAAAAACATCAATTCCATATTTATCATCTCCCAATCACCACTATTTCCACTCATCCCAATTGCCAATCCAACCCCAAGTTCTGAAGTTTTGGCAAAGCTCAACTGAACTTCATTCAATTATATTTTTCAACTGCAGGTTATCAATAAAATCTGTGCACTGCAAGATTAGCACACTTTTCTAGCCAACAAAGAACATCTAATCATCATCTTTCCATCGTTTAATCAATCCAATTTGCTGTAATGTTATTGCCAGATTTCTTGGACAAACATGTTCACCATCTAAAATTCCTTGTGAGATTTTACACCATTGGAAAAAATAAATAACTTCCTATTTGCTGATCAAATTATTCCAACAACACCTACTGCTTTGCATGTCCATCTGTCATTTTATTCTATACCTCATTTAAAGATAATTGTTTTTTAATTTACCTAACCATTTTAATATTTGTTCAGTTTGCCTACACATGTCAGTACAAGCAATAATGTCTGAATTTAGTACTGCAGCATGCTTTTTTCAACAGGTTATGAGTTGTTTACCATTACTGAATAGAGAATGTCATTCTAAGGAATAATTTCGGACCATAAGACTTGCAGCTGCATTTAGAGGTCTTGTAGGAAGACAATTTTCTGAAGAATAACAATATTTGGAATGGTATTCCACATTTATTAAACATTTAGAGTTAAAATATTTTCTTAGCTTATTGCTGGTTAACCTCTTCTTTCTACTCATGCTGCAGACACAGTAGCCTCATAGTTCCAGCACTGGGTTCAACTTGAGTTGAGTTTGTGTGCTCTCCATGTGATGACATAGCTTTTGTCTGATATTCTGATTTGAATATTTATCCCAAAGACATGTGGATTGGTATATTAATTTTCCACGGTAAATTGGTCTGGTATGTAAGTGAGTTGTAGAGTCTGGGGGGGGGGGGGGGAGTTGATGAGAACATGGGGAGAATGAAATGTGATTACTCTAAGAGGTGCTTGATTGTATGGGCTCAGGTGATTTTCTGCTTGACATATTTCACATCTTCTCTCCATCCTATGCATTATTCTCATGAAACAGAGCAAGATGCAAATTCATCTGTATTCATAAGCTTTGATTTACCTTTCTGAGAGATACATCTCTATAGCATGAGAAAAGATGTAGAGAATGAAGAGATGTAAAACTTGATAACAAGCCAAACATAATCAGCAAGATAGCATTGACTGTGGTAATGATAGGCAAATTGAAGTTGGCCCAGGTCCTTCCTCAGATTGGAATTAACCAACCTCTCAAAGCACTTAATCAGTGTGAACTTGAGTGTCACCAACCAATCATCATTGAGGCAGGTCACCTTGTCTTGCAAGTCCTTTTGAAGCAGATGAGGACCTCTGATTATAATAGCAAGAGATTGAAAATGACTGCAAAACCTTCAGTCAGTTCGTTTGCATGGGTTTTAAGGGCACTGTCTGGCAAAAGGTCTGGGCTGGACAGTTTTCAAGGACTCACCCTCCTGAAGATTCTGTTCACATCAAGCTCAGAAACTGGATGCAGAGAGTTGCCAGGTGCTGTAGGGGCTTGAGAAGGTACATCATTTATCCCTTTTGAAGTGAGCGGAGAAGGAACTGAGTTGTTTTGTCTTGCTTGATGTGATGGCATACAAGTCTTGCCCAAGCTGTTGAGCATCTGACTGAGACTCTAATGGTCCAGAATTGCCTTTTTACTCTGGTAATGGCCTTCTGGATGTTGTACCTGATACTTCTATATAGAGTATTTCTGAATCTGCTGATCTCGGTACTACAGATCTGGTCGTCAATAATTTGTGAGTCTCTTCATTCCTCCATGGCTTTACCGCTGCAATTGTGTCTGCCTGTACCGCATCGGACTTGTCAGCCACAAACGAGCCTGCAGCTGACGTGGACTTTTTACCCCCTCCATAAATCTTCGTCCGCGAAGCCAAGCCAAAGAAGATATCCAGATAGTCTTAAAGTAACACAATTGACTTTCTAATAAAGTTGGTAATCATTGTGGCATATTCATTCAGATCCATTGCTGAGTCCTTGACCATGGCCTAGTTCACTGACTCCAGTCACAAAACCACTCTTCTGCTTTCCCAGGCCAATTCTGTACAGTCTTCACCATTGGTTCATGCTCTCAAGTTTCTGTCTGTATGCAGGAAGAAAAAAACACAGACTGGTGATCTGACTTTCTGAAGTGCAGATGTTCAATGGAGCGGAGGGCATCCTTGATTGTAATGTAGTAGAATTTGAGAGATCTCAATTATCTGGTGTTGCAGGAGAAGATCTGGTATTTGTTTGGGAGAACCTTCTTTAAGCTGGTTGGGTTGAAGTCCCCAGTGATGACTGAGAAGATATTGGGATACTCCGTATGATGTCCGTATGATGTTTGATCATGGCACGTGCTAACTTAACATTTTCTTGTGGAGGGTGACAGACAGAAGTCAGAGTAATGAAGGTGAATTCCCTTGGAAGGTAGAAAGATTGGTACTTCAGCACTAGATATTCCAGATAAATGAATCAGCCCTGGGAGAGGATCTCCATTCTACAGTGTGGTGTTCAATACCAACATCCCTCAAAACTGATCAACAGACCTCAAGATATGTGGAATATATATCCACTGCGTAATTGGATCCTGGAAATCCTCACCCCAGACCATAATCAGTGAAGATTGGTAAGAACATCTCAACCACAATCTCCATCAGTATTGGAGAACCACAGGGTTGCATATACAGCTCCCTGCTCTACTTGCTTTATACCTATTACTGTGTGGCTCGGTATTACAACAAAACCATCTACAAATTTGCTGGTAATGCTATGGTAGTGGGTTGTATAAAAGAGGGTGATGAGAGCATACAGGAGGGAGATTGAAAACTTGGCTGAATGGTGACCTAACAACAACCTTGCACTCAATATTACCAAAACCAAGGAGATGATTGTTGACTTCAGGAAGGAAAAAAACAGAAGTGTACAATCCAATGATAATTGGGGGCTCAGAGGTGGAGAGGATGAGCAAATTAAAATTTCTGGGAGTCCCTATCTTGAAGTACCTTTCCTGGACCCCACACATTAATGTTATTGTAAAGAAAAAAAAGTCAGTCCTTCTACTTCCTCAGGTAAGACACTGAAAACCTTGATGAACTTATAGAGATGTGTGGTGCAAAATGTACTGTCCTACTACATCACAGCCTGGTTTGGAGGCACAAATACCTCTGACCAGAAAGCCCTGCACAAAGCAGTGTGCACAGCCCAGTACATCACAGGCAAAAATTTCCCCATCATTGAGAAAATCTACATGGAATGTTACTGTCAGAGAGCAGCAGCAATCACAAAGGATCCACACCACCCAGGTCATGCTCTGTTTTCAGTGCTGTCATCAGGAAAGAGGTTTAGGTGCCACAAGACTCATACCACCAGGTTCAGAAACAATTGCTACCCCTCCACCATCAAACTCCTAATCAATGAACTCAATCAGAGGTCATTTAAGGACTCTTACTTTTCACATTATTTAATACTGATTTTTTTTTTCTGTAGTGCACAGTCAGTTTGATTACATTTTTCTTTATTTACATTTCTCTCTTGTATAGATAGTTTTTTTTGAGTACAGGTTTTTTGTACTACAAATAAGTAGAAATTCTGCCTGGCCCGCAGGAAAAAAGTCTCAGGGTTATATTTGATGTCATGTATTGTATTCTGACAATAAATCTGAAGGTCCAAAAGAGATTTACAAGTTTCCATGGATGAAGGAAATTACAAGGACATGACCATAACACATAGGAGCAGAAATAGGCTACTTCAGCCCATCGAGTTTGCCCTGACATTTAATCATGAGCTGATCCATTTTCCCACTTGGCCCCACTGCCCAGTCATCTCCCTATAATGTTTGATGCCCTGGCAAATCAAGAATCTATCAATTTTGGTCTTAAATATCCCCAATGACGTGGCCTCCACAACTGTCTGTGGCAATAAATGTCACATATTTACCACACCCTGGCTGAAGAAATTTCTTTGCCTCTCTGTTCCAAGCAATTTTGTCTGAGAGTAGGAGTAGGCAACGTTTTTTTTAAACTCACATTCCACTTTAAGTAATCCCTATTCCATAAGTGCTCTGTGATTGGTAAGGGATTGCTTAAGGTGGTATGTGAGTGGGAAGGGAAGGTTGAGAATCACTGCTCAAGACCCAATTGTTTGTGAAATATTTTGCTTGAGAAAAATTGTTATTGGTCCATTTCCTTTGGAGTTATGAAATCGTGCAATTAGGTATGATTAAAATAGTGGTTTTTAAAATTTTTCTTTTCATTCTCTTATCACCTTAAGTAATCCCTTACACGGAGCACTTATGGCATAGAGGATACTTAAGTTGGAATGTGAGGTTTTTTTTAAAAAAGGTTGCCCACCCCTGTCCTAGAGTCTCCACCATGGGAAACAAACTTTCAACATTTATTCATGCCTTTCAACATTTGAAATGCTTAAATGAGATCCCCCCCCCCCCCCATTCTCCTAAAATCCATGAGTACAGGCCAAGAGCTGTCAAACACTCTTCATATGATAACCCTTTCATTCATGGAATCATCTTTGTGAAATTCCTCTGAACTCTCTCCAACATCAGCAAATCCTTTTTTAAATGAGGAGCCCGAAACTGCTCACAGTACTCAGTGAGATCTCACCAATGCCTTGGAATACTCAGCATCATATTCCAGCATTGCATTTGCCCTCTTCATCACCAACATTCAAACTTTAGGATATCCTGCACGAGGACTCACAGGTCCCTTTGCATTTGCATCTTTTCAATTTTCTCCCCATTTGGAAAAGAGTCATTTTTTTTTTATACCAAAGTGCATGACTGTACACTTTCCAACATTATAGTTAATTTGTCATTTATCTGTCTATTCTTCTAATCTGTCTAGATCCTTCTGCACCTTCCCCATTTTCTCAACATTACCTGTTCCTCCACCTATCTTTGTATCCTCTGCCAACTTGGCCAGAAAGCCATTCATTCTATAATCTAAATCATTATTGTGGTGATACAACCACAGCACTGGGCTACATGCCCACCAGCCTACTGCAGGGGGTGACCTCTGTACCTGCAGAAAGAAAACCTGGGAGGCTGACTCCACCTGACCGGCTGTCAATCACCTGTATATAGACTTGAGCTGGCCCCTCCTGGGCTAGTCACATGTGGAGCCATCAAGACTACTACTGGTGTCCAACAGAGTTTAAGTGGATTGAAGCTTGTAGTACAGTTTTTTTCTGTGTTTTGTGTATGTTTGCTGCACCACAGTGCACCACAATTTAATCCACTTAAAATGTAAAGAACATGGAGAAATTCCTCACCATTGGGAGTCTGGAAATCGACCCACAACACTCGGATGCCCTGGCGTGCTTCGAGATCTAGAAGCATGAGATTGAGGCAATCATCCAGACACAGGCTGAGGTGATTAACAAGAACCAAAAGTAACTCATGGTACATTGCACCAAACTGGGCCCCCGTGTTTTCCAGGACATCAGACACTGCTCGGACTACACATACAGGCCCCAGTCGAACGTGCTCTACACCTGGTATGTGCTCAGCATCAGGTTGCAGCAGCCAGGTGAGATTGCAGGTGCTGTCTGGCGGCTTTGCTTGAGCTAGCTCGCTCGTGCCTGACCGAGAGTGGGGTGACCGAAAGGGAGATGGAGCGACTCATCCGAGATGCCTGTGTGCAAGGGTTGTGATCAAGGTCCACCCAGTAGAGACTGTTGGAAGAAAATACTGCTACCCTTACCAAAATCGTGGAGGTAGTCGCTCTCTGGAAGCTGCAGTCCATCATGTAGAAGTTTTTTGATCCCCGACTCCTCCAACCTCCAGCCTGCCTGATGCCAACGACTGCTGTCGCTGAAGGGCCTATCGCCACCGCCGATGCAACTCACTGCTGTAAGTATTTGCATGTCCCTGTGTGGGTTGGACAGTCGCTCCTGAAAGAGCTCCCGATGTGGTAAGAAAGGTCACTTCACTAAGGTGTGCCTCTCTAGATCCTCCAGGAATTCTGTGGCCCTCACGATCAGCCGGAAGCCCCCCTGGATGACACCACGTGCAAAGACCAGGCAGCACCATTACTTGGCCCACCACTTCCACCCACAACGCCGATGTCACTTCTGGTCCGGCCACCCACCCTCAACGCTGCTGTGTGCTCACCACAGACACTGCCATCTTCCTCCACCCAACTTCCACCTGCACTGATGACATCACCTCTGGCCTCACTTTTGGTCAGGTCACCTGACCGCACTGATGTCATGTGTATCCACCGGGTGCCACCATCGTGGACCAGCGGCCCCTGACTGCCCCAACTCGCTCACCTTGCCGACGGGAAGATGTGATCAACATGTGCACGCACACAATCGTGCATCTGAAGCATCCCACACCCCAGAGAGAAGCCATTGGCCTCTATTCACCATAACCATCAGGGAACAGCGACCAGGACCCTGAGATGGTCCTAGAGTCCACCACTCCCCATGGTCTCGGGCACTCAATGATGGACATCGCTGACAACAGGAAAGTAACAAAATGTCAGTTTTGATAGCGGCAGTACTGAGAACTTTGTGCACCCAAATGTGGCCTGGATGCTGAAATTTAAGGTATACCCTACAAACTTCTCTATCACCTTCGCTGCTCAGGGCCACTCTATCTTGGCAGTCGGATGCTGCTCATTGGATCTGATAGTGGATCGGGAAATATATCAAGGGTTCAGGTCTTGGTCATGCCTAAGCTCTGTTCCCCTGTCATCTTCAGACTGGACCTCCAATGCCACCTCCAAAGCCTAACCCTTGCCTTCAGTGGCCCACTCCCCCCGCTCACCGTCCACAGCACAAAGCCCAGCGACCACCCCCAGGCCACCTGCGGCCTCTCCACACTGTGGGTCCCCCCTCCATCCCTCTTCAACTACCTAACGCCAGAATGCAAGCCCATAGCTACCATGAGCAGGCGCTATTATGCAGCCGACAGGATCTTTATCAAGGCAGAGCTGAGACGGATTCTGGCGGAAGGTATCATAGAACCAAGCACCCGCCCCTGGAGAGCCCAGGTCCTGGTTGTAAAAGAAGGCAGCAAATTGAGGATGGTTATCAACTATAGCCAGACCATCA
The DNA here is from genome assembly GCF_036971445.1 of Narcine bancroftii. Lineage (NCBI taxonomy): Eukaryota > Metazoa > Chordata > Chondrichthyes > Torpediniformes > Narcinidae > Narcine > Narcine bancroftii. Next base: position 52,183,704 of record NC_091477.1, read on the forward strand.
AATGGTACACCAATCTGGATGCCTACTCCCCTACCCTGAATACCCTGACGTGGTCAACAAGATAGCCCATTATGAGGTCTTCTCCACAAATGATCTTAAGTCAGCCTACCACCAGCTCCCCATTCATGCTTGGGATAAACCTTATACTGCCTTTGAGGCAGATGGGTGCCTCTACCAGTTCCGCTGGGTTCCCTTTGGGGTCTTAAGTGGTGTCTCTGTGTTCCAGTGGGAGATGGACTGCATGGTAGACTGGCACAATCTAAGAGTGAGCTTCTGTACTTGGACAACGTCACCATCTGCGGCCATGACCAGCAGGACCACGATACCAACTTGGAGTGATTTCTCTGGATGGCCAAGGAGCTCAACTTCACTTAGAATAAGGAAAAGTGTGCATTCAGCACTACCCGCCACACCATCCTGGAGTACATTGTGGAACATGGTGTAATTGATCCCAACCTCAAACGCATGTGCCCCCTAATGAATCTGTCCCTCCCTGCAGGTGCCTCGAAAGAACTCTTCTCTTACTAATCGCAGTGGGTCCCCTGCTTCTTGGACAAGGACTGCCCACTGGCCGAAGCCACTACCTTTCCCCTTCCCCCCACGAGACGCAAGCCATGATGCCATGATGCATGCCGTGGACATGGTCACCCCATTCTAGGTGGAGTGCAATGCCTCTGATGTTGCCCTCATGGCCACTCTCAACCAAGGTGGCAGATCCATGGACTTCTTTTCCAGGAGCCTCCACGATTCTGAGCCTGGGCACTCGGCCATTGAAAAGGAGGCCTAGGTGATCATCGAAGCGATTCGCCACTGGTGCCACGACCTGGCAGGCAGGAGGTTTACCCTTCTCATTGACCAGCATGCAGTGGCATTCATGTTCAGCACCACCCACAGGTGCAAGATCAAGAACGACAAGATCTCTTGCTGGAGAGTTGAGCTGGCCATGTTCATCTACTACATCCAGTACAGACCGGGGAAGTTCAATGAGTCCCCCGGCACCTGTCCAGGACCTGCTCCTGCGTGCAGTATGACCAACTGCAGGCGCTGCACAACACACTTTGCCACCCAGTCATCAAGCACCTGTATCATTTCATCAAGTCCCGGAAACAGTCCAAGAAGTCCGGACCATGACCAAGTCAATACAGCATCTGTGCTGAGTGCAAAATGCTCTTCTTCCACCAGCCACAGGCTCATGTCATCAAGGCCACTCGGCCCTTCAAGCAGCTTAACGTCGACCTCAAGGGCTCCCCGCCTCCATGAACAAGAACGTCTACTTCCACTTGGTCGTACATGAATACTACCATTTTTTCTTTGCCATCCCTTGCCCTGACACCTCCACCGCCACTGTTATCAAGGCACTGAGGCAGATCTTCACCATGTTCAGCCATCCACAGTGACTGGGGGGTCCAGCTTCATGAGTGAGGAGCTGCGCCAGTATTTGATAGTGTGAGGCATTGAAGCTGGTTATACAATTATCTACAACCCCCAGGGGCAATGGGCAGGTGGAGCAAGAAAACAGGGTGATCTGGAAGGCAGAACTCCTGGCCCTGAGGTCCAAAGGCTGGTCTGTCGACTACTGGCAAGAGGCCCTCCCCGAGGCACTCCATGCCATTTGGTCGCTCTTGTGCACAGCTACCAATCAAACCCCACATGAGCACCTTTTCTCATTCCCTCGGAAATCAGCGACTAGTGTCTCCCTCCCAATATGGCTAACGCTCCTCTGCAAGCATGTGCGGACCCACAAGTCTGACCCCCTTGACATTCAGTTGCTCCTTCTCCGTTCAAACCCAAATTACGCCTATGACAGATACCCCAATGGATGTGAAGATACGTTCTTGACCAGCTGGGGCCCTGCCCCCCCCTCCCCCACGGGTACCCTTGGCCCACCCAGATACACTAGGACCCTACCTCCTTCACCCACCTCTCCAGAGGGCCCCACTCCTCATGGACCAGACCCACACATACACCCCTTCACTGCCAGACACCACACTGCCGGTCACCCTAGACTTGACTGACCCTCAGGTAACCCCGCCCTCACCAACCATGGACCAGGAGTTGACCGTGTGACGGTCGCAGAGGCACAGACAGCTGCCGAAATGCCCGAACTTGTAAATACTACCCAGCAACGAGACATACCACCCCTCCCCCCAACTCCCAGGACTCATTTTAAGAAGGGGGTGAATGTGGTGATACCACCAAAGCACTGGGCCGCGTGTCCACCAACCTATTGCAGGGGTTGACCTCTGTACCTGCAGGAGGACGACTTGGGAGGTTGACTCCACCAGGCCAGCTGTCAATCATTGACCTGTCTATAGGCTGGAGCCGGCCCCTCTCAGCCAATCACACGTGCAGCCATCGAGACTACTCCTGGTGTACAACTGAGTTTAAATAGATTAAACACTGTTGTACTGTCTTCTTATCTGTTTTGTGTCTGCTTGCTGAACCACAATTAATTTTATAATATTAAAAGAAATGGCCCCAACACTGATCATGTTGAACACCACTAGCAACTGATAGCCAACCAGAATATGATCCCTGTATTCTAACTCTGCTTCCTGTTAATTAGACAATGCTGTACCCACACTAGTAGGTTTCCCATTATATCATAGCTCTTTTGGGCCATGTTCGACAATCAAATATGCAGGATGACCTTGACAAAATTTAGATATGTGCCACAAAAGTGTCAGACACTGACCACCTACAACAAAAAAAGAGTTCTTAAATGCCTTCTTTTGACATTGAATATTTTGCTATCATTGAATCTGGCACCAAACTCTTAAGGTTGACCAGAAACTCTTGTCATATAAATTCAATGGCTATAAGATCATCAAAAGTTAGGTATCCTGTGTCGATTATTCCTCTCCTAATACCCCAAAGCCTTTTGGCCATCTACAAGGCATAAGTAAGGAGTGTGGTCTCCCCACTTACTTGAAAAAGTGCCACTCCAACAACAGTCAAAAAACTGAATTCCCCCAGGAAGGAACAACCTGATTGATTGGTACCTCATTCACTACCCTGAACATTTGTTAGTCTAACCCCCCTGGAAATGTAGCATCATTCCTTGATCAACTTTGGATCGATATCCTAGAATTCCGTACTTAATAGAACTGTCAAAGTAGCTTCAGCTAAAGAAGTTCATGCATCATTGCAGAATCTCACCAGACAATTCGGAGAGACCCCCAGATCACAGTAAGTAAAGGTCAAATTTTCCAATAAATAAAACGAAACAACTAGAATGAATGATACAGGGAAATTGTAATTGTTATTAATATGGGTAATAGAATAAATGTAGCTGGTTTATGAGAAGAATTTTAAAAATCCCATCAATTTCCTATAATTAGTTAAGCAAATTCTGGATAGGAATTTGTCTCAGATGGAAGATGTGAAAGTCAATTTCATATGTTCTCTGTTCAAATTGTGCAAAAGCATTAGTGAGCTTTCTCCTGTTTCATCAATATTTAGCTAGCAATTTACAACCCAGATGCTGATATCTTGGATTAACTAACAATGCAATATAATGATTATTATAACAGCATGACTTCATATCATTTCTACATCTTGGAAATAAGAAGCAAAAGCCTCCTGTTGTTTTTACTTTAATTAGGTTCCTGGTCCTGAGATTCAAGTTCAAGTCTATTGTCACATGTACCAAGATGCAATAATAGAGGTTTTTTTGCAAGCAGACTAGTGGACACTTCATTACTCAGTACAAGTATGATACAATCTGAAGGTACAAAGTGCAGAGTTACAGAAAGGTCAATTGATGTGGATAAAGGCAACATAATTAAACAATTTTAGGGCTTATTCAGGTGTCTGATATAGCAGAAAAAAAATTGACCCTGTATCTGGTGGTGTGTGATTTCATACTCATGAATCTTCCTGATGAAAAGGGGAGGGGGGTTGAAGAGGTATGACTGTGAAGAGTCTTTCAATGAGTTATAGATAGGGGGTTGGGGGTTGGGGGAAGTGTAATGGTCTGAGTCACATTCACAATCCTTTGCAATGCCCTTTTGTCTTGGGTGGAGCAGTTCCATTCTGTGCAATGATATACCCCAATATGATGCTTTCGATAGTGCATCTGTAAGTGTTGTTATGTGGTGCTGGTGACAAGCCAAATTTCCTCAGGCTTCTGAGGTAATGATGCACTTTCCCGTCCATTTTATCAATGTGAGTGAATCAGAATGCACCAAGGAGATGTTTACCCCAGCAACTTAAAGCTATCTATTATCTCAACCATGAATGTGGACTGGGGAGTGAAGTTCCACTCCTCGTCTGGGGCTATGTCCAGCCCTTTGGTCTTTCCATGGTTGATGGAAGGGCTGTTGTCCTGTTTACATTCACGTCCTTCTCTCTCTCTCTACTGTACTACACTACATCATTGTTGGAGAATCTGCTCATAACTGTGATGTTACCCTTAAATATTTTAGATGGAGTTGGAGCTGTGTTTGGCCATGTATTCATGGGTGTACATTAGAGAATGAACAAAGTTTACAGCCTTGTTGTGCTGCCTTAAGAATGTTTGCGATGGAAGTGCTGTAACTGATCCTATGGATTGCAGCCTGTGGGATATTAAGTCATGGATCCAATTGCAGACAATTGAGGGAGGGGTGCTGATATTATGATCACTTAGCTTGGGAATTAGTTTATTTAGTAATATTGTGTTAAAAGTGGAGCTGTAGTTGATTAGTAGTCTGATATTAGTGTTCTTGTTGTTTGTCCAAGTTTTCAAGGGCTAAATTTAGGGCAGGGAGATGGCAATTGATGTGGTCATTTTGGTGGATATGCAAACTGAATTTGGTTGAAGGAAGCTGGTAGGCTTAAGATGATATGACCCATGACCAACCCCTCAAAGCACTTCATGATGATGGATTTCAGAGCCTGTTGCTATCACCTTCTTCAGCTCTTGAATGCTTGTGGCCTTCTTAAAGCACGTGGGTACGTCAGCCTGTGGAGAAATAGGTTGAAGATAACTGCTAGTGCAACCTCCAGTCATTCTGCATAGGTATGGAGGACATGACAGGATCTTAGTCTGGTTGATTTTTGTGGGTTCATTCTCTGGAAGGCCATTCTGATATCTGCAGTAGTGACTTTGGTTGCAGATCTACGAGGTAGGAGCGGTGTGCTCGCCTTCTGCTAAAAGTAAGCGAAGAATGCTTTAAGGTAATTCGAAAGGGATTATACTGTTGTTTACTATTCTGCCTGCCTTCACTATGTAGCCTGTGATGGTATTGATGGCCTGCCATTGTGCCTAGTATCTGTGAGGTTTATCAAGGACTCATTTCTGGTTTGGTACTGCCTCGTGTTATCTCTGATGATAACTTTGTGCTGGTTTTCTTTTATAGGTCTGGGTCACCTTACTTATATGCATGTTCCTGGTCTTTGGCCTTGAGTGCACCTTGCTGTTCAGCCATGGTTTCTGGTTTTGCGGAGGTGGAAATTGTAAGCAATGCATTCAAGTAAAGATGGCAAATATATATAATTTAGTTTATTAAATGTTTGCAATTTAGTTCACATATTTTAGAAGATCACAGCTCAGAAACAGGCCTTCAGCACTTCTAGTCTATGCTAAATTATTATTCTACCAAGTCCATCTGACCTGCACGTGGATAATAGCCCTCCATACCCCTCTGATCCATGTACCTGTTGTAATTTTTCTTGCATGTCAAAATTGAGCCCTCAGGATGCAGACTAACAAGGTAATTACACAATTCCGACATATTTCCTTTCTGGGATATGACCGATCCTTCGGTCCAAATTACGGTCATAATTCAGGGAGTACCTGTAATGAAGTTGGTGAATTGTACAGTCAGCTATGAAAGTAGCCAAGATAGACTTGCACCCCTGTTCAACATGGAGAGAGGAGAGATGAAATACAGGGTACTTTTGAAATATTTATTTGCAATGTGAATGTCTTTTCAAATGAATATATAAATAGTATGTCTGGCTTTCCTAGTCTTGTTTGTTTTTATACATTATCCTTCAGAGAAGAAAAAATGTGCCTATAAATGTTAAAGTACAAGAAAAAACTGCAAATATAAACCAATCAATGTGAATTGGTCTTTAGAGGTTCAGTACAATATGCAATGGCAACAAATACATAAAACCATCAAATACTTCTATATTTATTATTCCAACCTGTGTTCGGTGCTCGGGCGATGCGGCCGTTACCTCAGGCGGACTCAGGCAGGACCTTGGGCCCCCCTGGACGGCAGCGGGTCCTCGGGCCTCCAGCGGTGGCAGCAACAGGACCTCGGGCCTCCTGGGCCACTGTTGTGTTGTGTAATTGTTTTATAAATAGATATCTGTATTGAGCCTGCACAGCATCCACATACTCTCACGGCACAACATCTCTCTTTGCTATATTGCACCATTACTGCACCATTTCATCTGATGCAAGAATCAACAAAGAGATAGACAACAGACTCTCCGAGACAAATAGTGCCTTTGGAAGACTACACAAAAGAGTCTGGAAAAACAACCACCTGAAGAAACACACAAAGTTCAGCGTGTACAGAGCCATTGTCATACCCACGCTCCTGTTCGGCTTCAAATCATGGGTCCTCTACTGGCATCACCTACAGCTCCTAGAAAGCTTCTATCAGCGCTGTCTCCGCTCCATCCTCTCATTGGAATGACTTCATCACTAACCTCGAAGTACTTGAGCTGGCAGAGTCCGCAAGCATCGAATCCATGCTGCTGAAGACCCAACTGCGCTGGGTGGGTCACATCTCCAGAATTGAGGACCATCGCCTTCCCAAGATCATGTTATATGGTGAGCTCTCCACTGGCCACCGAGACAGAGGTGCACCAAAGAAGAGGTACAAGGACTGCTTAAAGAAATTTCTTGGTGCCTGCCACATTGACCACCGCCAGTGGGCTGATATCGCCTCCAACCATGCATCTTGGCTCCTCACAGTTCGGCGGGCAGCAACCTCCTTTGAAGAAGACCGCAGAGCCCACCTCACTGACAAAAGACAAAGGAGGAAAAACCCAACACCCAACCCCAACCAACCAATTTTCCCTTGCAACCGCTGCAACCGTGTCTGCCTGTCCCGCATCGGACTTGTCAGCCACAAACGAGCCTGCAGCTGACGTGGACTTTTACCCCCTCCATAAATCTTCGTCCGCGAAGCCAAGCCAAAGAATTATTCCAACATTTAAAATTATATTAACCCACTATTTCATAACAATATATTAGTGCTTATAGTTAATAGCATCGGAAAGGTGGAGGGGTTAATGTGATTATTTCATATCAAGTCCAGTTTGCTATGTCCTAAAAAACACTTCTGAAATATTTTTAAAAAGACCAGATATTACAGTATAATTGTGCTGAATATATGTTGCAGTATAGGTTAATGAGGCTCTGAGTAAGTTTGTTTAAACAAATTCATTTGTTTTCATTAGAATGGTGAAAACATTAAATAATATTTCAAGCTTAAATATTTTGTAGTTCAAAATGAAAACTTGGCTTAGAAGTAAAATATGAAAGTCTGCAGACACCGTGGTTGAAGTAAAAACTCAGCATGTCAAACAGTGTCCTTCGTATAGTAAAATTAAAAATACATAACCGACCTTTCAGGCTTGAGCCCTTCATCAAGGTATGGAAACTCATTTCATATCTTCATACATATTAAACTATAATTTACTTTCTAATATTGCCTATTAATGTACTTTCATGGCCATGATTCAACTTTCTTGTATTAATCTAGGTCAGTATGATCAGTATTAGTGTAACCCACCAGGAGTTTGATAGTGTTACTTTAACACTTCACAATCTACTATTCAAGTACTCTTCCATTTAAGCTATTATCTACAAAAATATTCAAATGTATAAAGCTGCTGTCCTGAGAGATATGACATTGTAGGGGGTCCAGATGTTCACAAGAATTGCTATTGGGCATTGTCATATTGAGCATAATAGTCATACTGATTTATTTATCATTGCCTGCAGGAGTAAGTCACAACCGTAGTTAACCCAGACACTATTGTAATGACAAACCTTTTCACGACATTGACCATTAGTTCAAATATGCATTTGGTGTCTCCATTATTTTAAAGAAAATTTTGACTTTACAAACCTGTTTCTAACAGGAGATGACAAATTAAGTGGAAAAAATAGTTGGGTTTCACCCATTCTAGTGTACTGCATTTCCAGTTCCCAGTGTGTCACCCCTGTCACTGGAGAAATGAAATGTAGATGGTGTGATCACTTTGTGGAGCACCTATGCTCATTCCGGTTTTCTGCCACTTAATTCCCGCTCTGACATTTCCCACTTTAATTCCCATTCTGACATTTCTGTCTGTGGCCTCCTGTAACAAGGTCTGATATAGGACTAAGGAACAACACATGATCTTCTGCAGGGGAACATTACAGCCTTCTGATTCCAATATTTTCCAACTTTAGGTAACTCACTCTTGCTTTCAAAATAGGCTCTTCAACCTAGTAACATTTGGCCTTGTTTTAACTGAGACATTAGAACCATAGAAAGCTACAGCACAGAAAGCAGGACATTTGGCCGTTCTAGTCTGCGGTGACCACTATTCAGCTCGTCTCAATAACCTGCTCCCATTCCATAACCCTCCAGACCTCTCCCATCCATGTATCTATCCAATTTATTCTTAAAACTCAAGATTGAGTCCACTCCTACTATATCAGATGGAAGCTCATTCCACACTCCCACCTCTCTCTGAATGAAGAAGTTCCCCCTAATCTTCCCTCTAAACCTTTCCCCTTTCACTCTAAAGCTGTGTCCTCTCTTTTTTTCTTTATTTATCTCTTGTAATCTGTGACAAGAGCCCACTCACATTTACTCTGTCTATACCCCTCATAATTTTGTAAACCTCTGTCAAATCTCCCCTTATTCTTCTTCATTCCAAAGAATGAAGTCCGAACCTCTTTAATCTCTCCCTTTCACTCAATTTCTGAAGACCCAGCAACATAGTAGTAAATCTTCTCTACACTCTTTCAATCTTATTGGTATCCTTCTTGTAGCTAAGTGACCAGAACTGTACACAATATTCCAAATTTGGCCTCACCAATATCTAACATAACATCCCAACTCCTTTTCTCAATACTTTGATTTATGAAGGCTTTCTTTACAACCCAGTCCACCTACGATGTAACAATGTACTTGTATCCCCAGATCTCTTTCCTCCTCCGCACTCCTAAGTGTCCTACCATTTACAGTGTATGTCCTTCTTGGTTTGCTCTTCAAGAATGCAATACCTCACACTTGTCTGCATTAAGCTCCATCATCCATTTACTGGCCCATTCTCCCAGTTGGTCCAGATCCCTCTGCAAGCTTTGAAAATTTTCCTCACTGTCTACTACACCTCTTATCTTTGTGTCATCAGCAAACTTGCTGATCCAATTTATCACATTATCATCCATATCACTGATATGGACAACAAACAACAATGGTCTCAACACAGATCCCTGAGGCACACCACTTGTCACAGGCCTCTAGTCTGAGAAGCAACCATCCACTAACACTCTGTTTTCTCCCACACAGCCAATTTCAAATCCAATTTACAACCCTTCTATGTATACCTTCTGAACCAATCTCCCATGTGGGACCTTGTCGAAGCCTTACTAAAGTCCATGTTGACAGCATCCACAGCCTTTCCTTCAACTACTTTCTTGGTAACTTCCTCGAAAAACTCTACAAGATTTGTTGAACATGAGCTACCACGCACAAAGCCATGCTGGCTGTCCTTAATCATCCCATGGTTGTTCAAATACCTATATATCCTTTCTCACAGAAATCCTTCCAATAATTTACCAGCTACTGATGCCAGGCTCACTGGCCTATAGTTACCTTGTTTACTTTTGGAGCCTTTTTTAAACAGCAGGACAACATGAGCTACTCTCCAGACCTCCAGCACCTCTCCCATGGCTAAAGGACATTTTGAATATATCCATCAGGGCCTTTGCAATTTCAACACTCTAGGTCCAAGGGAATATCATATCCAGCCTTTATTCGCTGTAAGGCAGCAATCACCTCCTCCTCCTTAATCTCCATATGTTTCATGCCACTTCCATTTGTTTCACTTCCATTTGCGTGGTCTATGCCAGTTTCCTGAGTAAATACTGAATCAAAAAAAACTGCTTAAGATCTCCCCCATTTCTTGAGACTCCACACATAAATGACCACTCTGATCCTCTAGGGGACCAATTTTATCCCTTGCAATCCTCTTACTCTTAATATACTTGAAGAATCCCATTGGATTTACCTTCCCATTATCTGCCAAAGCACCCTTGTGCCTTCTTTTTGCCTTTCGGATTTCATTTTTTATTACTCTCTTACATTTTCCATACTCTACAAGTCCTCATTTTCTCATTGTTGCCTCTCTATCCTTCTTAATCATATCACTAATATCCCTTGAAAACCAAGGTTCCCTCTGCTTGTTAATTTTACCTTAAATCTTGGTAGGAACATGCAAAATCTGCAACCTCAAAATCTTGTCTTTGAATGTCTTCCACTTACCAGACACATTCTTGCCAGAAAACAGCTTATTCCAATTGAGATCCTTTCTCATTTACACAAAATTTGCCTTTCTCCAATTTAGAACCTCAACTCAAGGTCCAGATCTATTTTTATCATAAGTAATTGAAACTAATAACATTATGGTCACTGGACCCAAAATGCTCACCTACACAGACTTCTGCCACCTGACCTGCCTGATTCTCTAATAGGAGATCAAGTATTGCATCCTCTCTCATTGGTACCTCTACATATTGATTTAAAAAAAAACTTTCCTGTACACATTTGACAAACTCCAAGCCATCCAGTCCTTTTACAGTATGGGAGTCCCATTCAATGTGCAGGAAGTTAAAATCTACTACCACAACTTTCTGTTTCTTACAATGGTCTGCTTTCTCCTGACAGATTTGGACCTCCAATTCTCTAAGACTATTGGGTGGTCTATAATACAAGTCCGTTAGTGTGCTCGCACCTTTCCCAATCTTTAGCTCCACCCAAATGGCCTCTGTAGGTGAGTTCACAGTGCTGTCCTGTCTAAGCACAGCTGTGATATTTTCCCTGACTAGCAATGCCACTCCTCCCCCTTTTATTCCTCCCCTCTATCATGTCTGAAACATCAGAACCCCAGAACATTGAGGTGCCAGTCCTGCCCCTCCAGCAACCAAGTCTCACTAATAACAATAATGTCATAATCCCATAAGCTCATCCGCCTTACTGACAATACTCCTCGCATTGAAATAGATACATCTGAGTTCATTTCTATCATGTACAAACCTCTGCTTTCTGTCTTTACATGCTGTCTTTGCATGACCCTTACTGACCTCCACCTCACTATCTGCTCAATCACTCTGGTTCCCCTCCCCCTGCAAATCTTGTTTATTCTACCTATCTGTTCCATTTTTGTTTGTTATTGAAAACTAACTTGCTTTTGTTTCTTTCCTATGATGAAAGGACACATCTGGGAAACTCTTTCATCAGATGCTGGTTACCCAACTGAGTACTTCCATCATTATTTGTTTTCTCCATTCAAGGAGAAAACTGAGTATCACTTTCACAGCACCAAATTAAATGTAAACCATTATACCGTTTTAAGGAAGAAACATTAATAGTTTTGAAAGGGATGTTACAAAATAGGAGAAGGCTTTTGGATTTGTGAAACATGCTTTATCATTCAGTATGTTCATTTTTAATCATTTGCATCTCCATGCTAAAAAGAGAAAATGTTAGAAATGCACAGCAGATCGATTAATATTTCAGGGTAAAGGGATTTCATCACATTTAATCAATTATCTTTGATCTGAAGAGCTCTTTGATGATGGATGTTTGATCTGAAATCTTTTCTCTTTTTCCATTTCCACAAATGCTGCTTGACCTACTGAGTGTTTCGCGCATTTTTTGATTTTTAAAAAAATTCCAGCATCTGCAATTTCCACTCCATTTACCTATTCTCCCTTTAAATATATTGTAAGACTTTCCCTTTGCATCTTTCTATGGCTCCAAATTCACAACTCCCTGAGTGAACACATTCCTCCATACCTTATTCCAAAATTGCCCTTTAACAGAACCATAGAGAGCTTGTAGCAGAAACAGAGTGGATGATTGCTGGAATCAGTGATGGACCATCATGAGCAGAGGAGGACCTCCACCTCACCTCACTCTATAACTCAGGGTGACCAAACTACAGCCTGCAACTCAGCTGTGGCCCGTTAGAACATATTTTCTAACAATAAATTCCTCTGTACGTACATTGCACTTTTTAGTTTCAACATTAGATGCTGCTGCCATTTTGAGTCTCCTATTCATTCTACTGCACCAATTGATTCAGGGAGTAAGTTTTTCTCTTGTTCTGCTCTTTTTAAGTGAGCTGAATCTTGAACTCAGGAGACCACAGCTCTGCAGTTTGCCTGGAACTGTGGTGAGGTAACCCAGCTCGAGCAAGGACAGGACTTAACTTACTGTGTGCTGACCTGATGCTGACTGGAAGCCAGATCCAAGGCAGCTACAATGTCTTCCCCAAACTGAATGGCACACTGGTGTTCCTTGCCTGGGCTCTCACACAGAGGAACTGCTTTGTGTTTGGGGGCTGGGTGAGTGAGGGGTGGGGGGGCGAGAAGGGAGAAGTGGAGGTTCTCCTCTGCTCAGACTGGTCCAACTCCCATTCCTGTATTCACCCACTCCAGTGCTGTTGCAAACTCTCCCATCCCAGACACTGTGACATTGGAATGTTCAACAGCACCAATTTTGTCATTTGCTTTTTTTTCCCCATAAATATATCTATACAATCCCTTGTGATTTTCCTTTACCTTGTACTCCTCAAGTATTTCATGCTATGTACCTCCTTCTTTGTAACCAGGGCCTCAATATCGCTCAAAAATCAAGTTTTCTTATACCTGTTAGTCTTACCTTCAATTCTAAGAGGAACACACTTGCACTCTCAAAGTTTCTTTGTTGAAGGCTTCCCACTTACCAAACACATCTTTGCCAGAAAACAACCTGTCCCAATCCACACTTCCCAGCTCCCTTTCTGATATGATCAAAGTTGTCCTTCCTTCAGTTTGGAATCTCAGACCAAGGATCTGATCTGTCTTTTTACACAATTATCTTGAATCTAATGTCTTATGATCACTAGATCCAAAGTGTTCCCTTCTGTCACCTGCCATGTCTCATTCCCTAATAGGAAATCCAAAATTGCACTTTTTTCTGGTTGTGACCTCTTTGTATTGATTCAGAAAACTTTTCTGAATGAATTTGACAAACTCTAACGCATCCTGCCCTTTTACAGTATGGGAGTCCTCGTGAAATTGTGACCTTTCGTTATAGAATCCCCTACTAAGGAAAACATGTGTCTCATCTATTTAGCCATGTCAGACATTTATACAGTACAATTAGATTCTTAATTTCATCCCCCTCTCACCATTTCTTCTAATCTCGAGTGAAACCAATTTAGTTGACCTTGAGGTGGTGTGAGCAGTGGAAGAAACACAGCCACTACGTTGGGGTTCGTTAACGAGTTTTTATTTAAATTCAGCGCGTGCCCCTATAAGGGAAGCATGAGCTTAGTCACCTGGTACATTGTGACATCATAATCGCTGCCCAGGATGCGCGCTGGAAGCAATGCTGCAGTCAGAGAGAAACCTCTGATGACTCCATTTCCCCATGGCTGCCCTGCTACGTGACGATACAAGCGGGGCCAGTTCGCCATGAGGATGTTCGCCACCACACAACACCCCCCAGAACCGGCTACGCATCCTGTCGCTTTGGCGGCCAGCCCCGGCACTTGGGTGTGGTCGACTGCACTGGCTGTGATAAGTCCAGATGGGCCACCTTCAGTCAGTCCACTGTAAACATTTCCTCTCTCCCCCAAACGTCCAGGGTGAAGGTTCCGCCGGACTGGTGCAAGACTTTGTATGCCCCCTTGTACGGTCGCTGTAGTGGTGTACTTTGTGGTCCCTTCCACACGAAAATGAACTGGGCCAAGTCATGCTCATTGGGGAGATGAAACGGCCGGGTGCCATGGTGTGCCAGTGGTGGGGGAGCTAGGGAGGCCAGTCTGGCGTAAGTCCGCCAGAAGATTTTTGTCGGTGACCATGGTGTCAGGGTCTGGGCCGAAGAACTCACCCGGTAGGGAAAGCGGTGTGCCATAGACCATCTCCGCTGCTGAAGCATGCAGATCCTCCATGGGTGTCATCCTAATCCTGAGGAGGACCCAGGGTAGTTCGTCCAGCCAGTCTGGTCCAGAGAGTCTGGCAATAAGCGATGCCTTCAGGTGCCTGTGAAACCTCGCCACCCATCCATTGGATTGCGGATGGTATGCTGTGGTGTGGTGGAGCTTGATCCCCAAGAGCAGACTGAAGAACTTCGACTTCCAGTGCGGCAGAGCCACCGGGCCCTGTGTGGATGATCCCATGCTGGGGCAGGACGGCATTGAACCGTGGGGAATTCATGGAGGAGCTCATCGAACTCATCCCTGGCAGTGGCTACGGTGGCAATTTTGGGCCTGCAGGCTTCTGCTGTGATCAGTCAGGTGGAGTGGAACATTCGGGCGTTGACCAGCCTTTTGCCCTACATGTCAACAGCGGCTGGCCTGGTTGTTTTCCTGAAACCCGCAGGGCTGGTGGCAGTTACGGGCTTGTGCTCCCCAGCGCTGGTGGTAGAAACACAGGTCGACTGACCCTCCTCTGGCTTGGTCTTGGGAGTGGCTTGCAGTTGGCTGGCCTCTTGTCATGCCACCTGGTTGAGGGCTGCCTCGTTCTCCCTCTTCGTGCGCCAGAGGCATCCGCACGTGCTGCTGCTCTCCTCGGGTTTGAAAAGTCTTCTCCTGGATGTCCTCTGGCATCTGTTCCAGGAATATCTGGTGGAAGAGAAAACAAGGCTTGTGGTCTTCTGCCAGGGCCAGCATTTCATCCATCAGCGCTGACGGACTGCGGTCCCCAAGCCCATATAGTTGAAGAAGCCTAGAAGCCCGTTGCTGGGCAGTTAGCCTGAATGTTCCAAGCAGCAGGTCTTTGAGGGTGGTGTACTTGCCCATAGCCGGGGTGGTGGTGAATGATGTCATCCACCCTCGCTCCCGTATCTTGGTCCAGAGCGCTCACGATATGATAGAACATCATGGCATCTGAGGAGATGTTGCGGAGTTGAAATTGTGGTTCCGCCTATCTGATCCATGTTCTCAGTCGGTGGGTCCAAAAGGGGGGAAGCTTGATGGAGACAGCGTTAACCTCTGCTGAATCCATGGTGTTTTGAGTCCAGAAAAACATCTGGGCTCATTGGGGTCACCACTGTGGCAGTGTGAGCCGTGGAAGAAACACAGCCACCACGTTGAGGGTCATTAACGAGTTTTTATTTAAATTCAGCCCACCCCTATAAGGGCAGCATGAGCTCAGTCACCTGGTGCATTGTGACATCATAGTCGCTGCCCCGAGTCCGCGCTGGAAGGGATGCTGGAGTCAGAGAGAAACCTCTGACGATGCCATTTCCCCATGGCTGCCCCGTCACGTGGCGATACAAGCGGGGCTGGATCGCCATGAGGATGTGCGCCGCCGCACCCTAACCATATAGTAAGTCTAATCCACTTGTGTAGCACTTTCTCTAAACTTAGTTTACCCTTTTGAGCTTAATGAGTTCAAAACAGTGTTCACTACTCAAAGTATGATCTCACCAAAAGTCCTTTAACAAGAAAATCCTGCCTCTTTTCTCAAATTCTTCTCCTACGAAGTCTGAGAAATTATTTTCCTTCTTGACTGCTGGTTTCATGTGCATGATTGGCTTCAGAGACTGGTCCACAAGAACATTTTCTCTTACACTTTCCATTCAAACTTCATATTGATCCACATGATATTGCATCTGCCAATAACTCCACAATTATCAACAATTGCATCTGCAGTCTTTTATGCAGCACATAATTTGAAGTTTATTTTATAATTTGTACATCGCATCTTCTCCAACATATCAAATCTTCATGGAATTTTAATCTAAATTGCTAATCTTTCTGAAGCAATACTTAAAGGGGAAGATTGGAAGATCATGATTTGCATTTTCTAACTCCAAATCTTTGTGCCCCAAAAGATGTGTTTTTCTGCATGAATTAGTCAGTCACACCTTATTCAGCACCCAGCCTGTTCTGCAGCACAGCCAGTTTATAAATGATAAACTTTTTGGAAAGTTGTTAATGATGGAATCAGAGAATTGGTGACTTGCTAAGGGATAGAACAAAGGTGTTTCAGGCCAGAGATCAGATACGATCTCCCAAAGGCCATTTCTGAATCCAAGTGGCAATTGCAATAGAGACAGATGCATGGCACCTATGGCATGGAACACATGCCAGAACAGCCTAAAAAGCAGGGTGAACACTATACAGGTCCTTATCCCTTCATCCACGATTCCGAAAATTGAAAACCAAACATTTTTTTTTACTGCATTTAGAGCGTATTTTCAGGTGCTCTCGAACCAGTTCAAGTTTGAAGTTTTACTGTATGTTTATAGGAAAAATAAAGGGATTGTCCTCCAGCATAATTTCAGCAACCCCGCTGAAAGGATATTTGACAGAGGGAGTGGCTCGGGTGGGCGAGCAGGGGGAGATTAGCAGCGCACCTAGGGAGAGTGAGTGAGGGGAGAGCACATGAAGCTCAGGCGTGCGAGCAGCAGTGCTGCTGCAGCCCTCCATCCAGTACCGATGCCACCAATCCTATCCAGCCTCGTCACAACCTCCCCACCGTCCAGCGCCATGTGTCTTTGTTTTGCGAGAATCTGTACTGCCATCATTTTAATTCCATAATCCAAAATATTCCGAATATAGAGAAGTGTCTGGTCCCAAGGACTTCGGATAAAAGGATAAGCAAACACCTGTAGATGGCTGTGATTCTTCAATTCCCATTCAATCACCATCTATGCCTACTAGAACCTCTGAAAAGGCTGAAGATCCTGTGATATCTGCCTTTGAGAGCAACATCAGAACATCATTCAAGAGGGTGAACCCACGCAATGCATCAGGCCCTGATGACATACATGGCAGGATACTGCAAATCTGCACCAAGTAACAAGCCAGAGTGTTCACAGATATTTTCCACCTCTCATGCTGCAGTCAGAGATTCCCACCAGCTTCAAAATGGCTTTGAACATCCCAGTGCCCAAGAAGAATAGTGTTATCTGCCTTAACGACTACTTTTACTGTGATAAAATGCTTTGAGGGGCTGGTCATGGCCAGAATAAACACATACTTAAAGTCAGATATGGACCCGCTGCAATTCGTCTATCGTCACAATCACTCCTTAGCAGATACAATATTGCCTTGAAAACAGCAATTCATACATATGGCTGCACTTCATTGACTACAGCTTAGCCTTCAATACCATTATTCCCTCAGTGCTGGTCAAGAGGCTACAAAATCTCGGCCTTTGTAACCCTCTCTGCAACTGGTTCCTTGATATTACTCATCGGAAGACCACAGTCAGTACGAATTGGAAACAACATCTCCTCCTCACTGATTATCAACACGAGCCTACTCCAAGGATGTGTACTTAGCCCACTTCTCTACTTATTATACACCCATGTCGGTGTGGCCAGCACAATTCCAATGCTATCTACAAGTTTGATGATGATACCAGTTGTCAGCAGAATCACAAACGACAATGAGGAAGCATTCAGGAGGGAGATAGATCAGCTCGTTGAATGTTGTGATGACAATAACCTTGACTCAATATCATAAAAACCAAGGAGATTATTGTGGACTTCATGAGGAAGTCAGGGGAACACAACCCAGTCCTCATTAGGTGCTCAGAAGTGGAGAGGGTCAAGAACTTCAAATTCCTGGGTGTCAACATCTCCAAGAATCTGTCCTGGAGCCTCCATGTTGATGCAATGACAAAGAAAGCCTGCCAGCCGCTATACTTTGTGAGGGGCCTCAGGAGATCGTCACCAAAGACTCTCATAAACAACCACAGGTGTACCATGGAGAGCATTCTGACTGGTTGTATCACTGCCTGGTATGGAGGCACTCATTCTCAGAACAGGAATAAACACAAACTTCTCTCCATCGAGGACATCTCAATGAGGTGGTGTCTTAAAATGCAGCCTCTGTCCTCAAAGACCCCCACCACCCAGGTCAGGCCCTCTTCACTCTACTACCATCTGGTAAGAAGTATAGGAGCCTAAAGACGAGCACACAACAGCACAAGGACAGCTTCTTCCCCACTGCCATCAGATTCCTGAATAATCAATGAGCCAATTACTGCCTTACTTTGAATGCACTATTTTTTTCATAGTAATGTAGTAGGATGGTTATAATATGAATGTTTGCACCGTGATGCTGGTGTAAAACATCAAATTTCATGACTCATTCAGGACAATATTTTCTAATTTTGATTCTGACTCTGACATCAAAATCTGTTGAGGAACTCAAGTATAAATGTGATTCATGGTCAGATTAATTCAATTAGTTCCAAATTATCCAAGCTTCTACTGTCACTCATCAAGTCAGCAAATGTAGCAACTTTAGTTATAATTTATAGAAAAGTGATACGATTAAAAAGTAATGGTTTTAAGTGGTATTTGTTGTACTCCACTGCTTCCAAGTTGGTTAATAAGTTATGGAGTTGTCATTTTAAAATAATGGGTCTCGCAAAAAGAAAATAGCAGTGAACAACATTTGCCGAACAGTTTCACAGGATCTGCATTAACACTACCCTTTAAATAATCACTACACTGTACAAATTACATACTTACTTCATCATTGGGTGCTCCTGGTCCTCTTTGGGAATTTATTTCGATCTTGCTTTAATCAGGAAAACAGCCAATATCCTTAAGAACTATCATTTGTTTGACCTACAGGTCCAATAAATCACGGACAAATAGACTCAAGAATAATTTCTATCCCAGAGCCATTTGAGAATTAAAACTTCACCAATTATGGTATTTTGTGTGGTTTTTTAAAGCTACTGATTTTTTTTGGTTTTTATTATTTTTATATGTTTGTGTATGCTGTTTTTGTAAGCACTGCGGTTTATGCTTTTAATTTTATGTTTTCGTGACAATATAGTTATTTACTTACAATTCTACAGATTTGATACTTCAGAGAAAACAGTACTGCAGAAAATATTTTGCATCTATGTGGTCTCTATTACTACTTTTTTTAAGATAATGCTCATGTAACTCAATCACAATTTATTGTCATGAACAAATCACAAAATTCATCATTTTGCAGCAGCGTCACGGGGCAAACATTCATATAAAAATGATTAAAAATAGTGAATGAAAAGTCAAAGTAAGGCATTGTCTTTGGTTCATTGTGTCAATCAAATTCTTGTTTCAGAAAATGCCCTTGAAATTCTAAAGATCATAGAACAGTACAATACTGGAACAGGCCCTCCAGCCCACAATGTTTGTTGCCAAATTAAACTAAGTGTCTTCTGCCTGCACATGATCCAATTTCTTTCAGACCCTGTATATTCATGTTTATCTAGAAATCTATTTAATGCTACAAATGTATGCTTTTACCATTATCTCTGTCATCCATTCCATGCATTCAACACCTTGCCCAGCATATCTTCAACCACCCCAGCCTACACCCTACCTCATAATATCTGATATTTTTACTCTGGGGAACAAAAGATTCTGTCAACGTCTTTCTTAATTTTCTAAATGTTCTGTCACATTTCCCTTCAGCTTTCCAATATTCCATAGAAAACAATCCAACTATCTCCTCATCATCGTCTTCTTTACTCTTTCTAGAGCTGTATGTTCATCATTAAATATTTATTTCATTTATATTGGAATGACATGGATGTTATTACAATGTTTCTTCTAAGTTTCAGTAGTCAGTGTGTGCAAAAATCTTATGTTGTGCAATTTTTTTTCTCCTGTGATTAAAGTATGTGTGCACTGAATGCTTGTGCAAATGTAAACTTGAAATTGTTTCAAGATCATTTTTGCACAGCCAATCTCTCAATCTCTTGTATTTTAACAAAATACAAGTATGTTTATGCTCTATGAAGTAATGTATTTACAGTAGTTAAGATTTTATTCTATGCTTTGAACTAGGTAACTAACCTTTTGTGTGTGTAATGGGTTTGCATAAGGCGTAGAAGAATAGACAACCCATGGAATTGTTTTCAAGCATTTATTACCTCCCTTTAGAAAACAAAATAATACAGCCATCATTGTCTTTGGTTTTTCTTCCTTTTTGTTTAAACCCCTTTGCTCCTTTAGCAAGGTAATAGTGTCTATGCTATACATCCTTTTCTTCAAATATGCACATGTAGTTTATTTAACATTTTAAAATGTAGTCAATTATGTATATGCTATTAGCTGAGAGCTTTTTAGATTTGCCCAGGAAAACATTTAGCATTTTAACATTTAATATTTTCAAATTATTTAAAAAGAACTAATTTTACAAAGTGAAAGCAGTGGCACCTTGTGGGGTGAGTTAAAAACTGCATAGAAGAATTAATTTGCTGGAATCATGCATTTAACAATGAACCATTAGAAGACTTAGTCTTCTGGGCTTTCTTCTTTTTTGCACCTAAGCATGCAAAATAGCAGAATTTACTCTGTGAAATCTCAGCAGAGTTATGTTGATCACATGACCAGCACATGATAATGCATCATTAAACATCAGTAAGATAAAAACATCCATAAAACTTACATTAAGGGTTGTTTCGAGCCCAGAGGACCCCAAAACCTAGCAACAATAGATATTCACTAAGACAAATGGTTACTTAAACAAAAGTTGTTTTTAATTAATTTTAAACATGAAAATAGTATCAAAATTTAACTTATCACTAACTTACTTAACCCCCTTCTAATTCTAAGCGTGTGTGTAATGTAAAGTTCAGAAAAGTTCTTTGGTTCACAATCCAATCTCACTTCTCATTCCTCCAAGTTCACTGGTTGCAGTCAATTCTTATACTGTGCACAGAATCTAACATGTATAAAGTTCACCAGGCTTTGGTGTTCAAAAGGTAAATGGTTAGTGCTCAGGAAGGTTCTTGTCAGTTTTCAGAGAGAAATTTGTTATTCCACTCCAGTGTCTTGCTGATAAAACTTGCCCCAGATGATAATTTTTTTCTTTCAGGTCACCACAGAGTTCCTTTCTCTTATTCCAAGTGAAACATTAGACAGCCAGTCCTCTCCTCTTGCATGAACCACAAGGGCTTTGACCAGGCTATCTTACAAAAGCTTACCAGTTTGTCCTGTTTCAGTCCCAGCTACTTCTGCTAGCTGTATCACTGTCAAGTGAACTCTTTGTCTCTCTTTCTCCCAGAGAGAACACCTGTTTGACTCTCTCTTCTTGTAAAATCACATGACCATCTTACAACAGCAAGTTCACCTTCAGACAATAGCAGCTCCAGCCTGCTCTTTCATCTGTTGCCTTTGGTAAACAACAATCCATTAGTGAAGTCTCTTGAGCACTCTTCAAATCTCTTGAAAAATAGCTCTGCCTCCTGTCTAGCATGGGCAGAGCTCCATATTTCAAATAAGATCTGTTTCAAAGTGTTTGTATGTAACCTGCTCTAACAAACATTTCCCAATTTATCTCCCAAAACCATTTATATATATACACACACACACACACACACACACACACACACACACACACACACATATATATATTATATATACACTCTGTCACAGGGTTAAAACAAAACAAAACCAACTGTAGAACACAATAATATTAGTAATGAACAAAATACATTGAGGACATAACCCATTCATTTTCCAACAAAAGCATTTAAAATAGCCCAATGGCAATCTTTTCCCCCACTCATCCTTAGCAAAGTAACACCAGTAGGAGACAGGAAGAGAGGGGTTAGGAGGTGCATCACTGAACTCATACCTACCAGAAACAATTAAAGTGACAGTAAAATCAAGTAACTCATTGAGATAAAATTCACAAATATAGAATTGAGAATAGAAATTATTAAAACTCATTTTTTAATTGTTACATGCACACATTCATTTCCTTTGTGTGCCGGCTGCAAGATGTGTGCGTGCATAGCTTAGCGAGAACAGTGATTACCAGAGAGTAATATTCAAATATAATTAGATTCTTTTAAAGAATGAATTAATGATAGGGATATAACCATAATGGGGTATTTATTCGCAAATCCTGATGCTTTGAGCCTTCCTGTGTTTGAGTGCTGAGTCATTGTTTTATTTGTTGCTGTATTTAGAGCTACACTTAGTTATCATTGGAGCATGAAGCAATGCCATGTAGAACATTTTAAGCAAGGAAACATGGGTTGACAAGTTACTCTCACAATATTGTAAACAATCATGTTGTGGAAATGAAAATAGATTTAAGCCAGAGCAAAGGAAAATTATGCTCATTTCTACATATCCTAAACACCTGGCATCGAATCCACGCTGCTGAAGATCCAACTGCGCTGGGTCAGTCACGTCTCCAGAATGGAGGACCATCGCCTTCCCAAGATCGTGTTATATGGCGAGCTCTCCACTGGCCACCGAGACAGAGGTGCACCAAAGAAGAGGTACAAGGACTGCCTAAAGAAATCTCTTGGTGCCTGCCACATTGACCACAGCCAGTGGGCTGATATCGCCTCCAACCGTGCATCTTGGCGCCTCACAGTTCGGCAGGCAGCAACCTCCTTTGAAGAAGACCGCAGAGCCCACCTCACTGACAAAAGACAAAGGAGGAAAAACCCAACATCCAACCCCAACCAACCAATTTTCCCTTGCAACTGCTGCAACCGTGTCTGCCTGTCCTGCATCGGACTTGTCAGCCACAAACGGGCCTGCAGCTGACGTGGACATTACCCCTCCATAAATCTTCATCCGTGAAGCCAAGCCAAAGAAAAAAGAAGAAACACCTGGCAGAAAATTTAACCCTCGACTATCCAACATTTGAAATATTATTCTGGCATCTAACTTCTTTTGGCTAACATCAACATGCAATGGCCCCCCTGAGCAATAACAAGCAGGCATAGACTTGAGCATTGCTTTCAATGCAAGCAATCTGCAATGGAGAGAAAAAGAGGACCCAATGTACATGCAACTGTATAATAGCCTTCCTGAAAACCAGCTATCTGAAATGTTGAATGTCGTGGCTCTGGAGGGACTTTGCAACTTCCTTACCCAAAGATCAAGACACATGTAGTTCATGCTCAACTCCAGTTGGTGACAAGAGGTTTTTGAAGTTCTTTTTAAAGTTCTTAAGTTCCTTTGTTTATTTGTTCAAAATCTTTATGTTGGTCCTTTACTTCAAAAATGGAGTTGTCAATTTTATGGATGTAAAGTGGATTTAAATTTTATGGCCAACTCTTTAGAAGCACTCACTCATCTGACAAATCAATTATGCCTTGTACTCTGCCACTGATGTCAGGCTTCCATTTTTGGATTCACGAGCACAACAAAACCTGAAAAAGAATGTAGCTGACTCAAAAATAAAATAATATTCATGGGATCAGGCATCTGTACAGGAAAGGCAATTTTATTACCTTCACATAAAAACTGATTATGCTTCATATCTCAATATGCCACAAGAACAAAGGGACCTTTAAATGATCTTTTTAAACAGTCTGTGACCAAATGGAAATGCTATTCATAAAGAGATACCAACAGAATGGAGAAGAATTATAGTGAACTGGGATTCACTAGAAGTGTGCTGCACTAACGATTGGTCCTGCCTCCCAGCTCCACCCCCAGTGCCCTTATATAACCCTGGTTTTCCTGCCTCAACCCAGAACCTCTCTGAAACCTGTTCATGAACCCTCCCTGTGCTGTGAGCTAATAAAAGCGTTAGTCCTCCCTCCAGTCAACTGTGAGCTTTTATCTACGCTACAATTTTATTAGCTGACAAACAAGGATGGAGCCGTTGTTTAAGCCCAGTATGATGTTAATAGACCCCCACTTCCCTGATGTGGCTGAGGAGTTTGCATATTGGCTAGACTGCTTCCAGGCCTTCCTCAATATGACCAGGGACGTCTTCCATACAGACAAGCTCCAGAAGTTGGCGCTCATCTCAAGAGTAGAGGCGAAGGGGTATGCTGTCATCCAAGACTGCCTGATGTACTCCTCATGGACCAGCGCTCTGTTGCATTCATGTTCAGCAACACTAAGAGGGGGAAAAAAAAATCAAGAATGACAAAATTGCTAGGTGGAGGATTGAACTCTCCACCTATAGTTTTGACATCACCTACCGGAGGGACCCTTGAAGACGCTCTAGATGCCTTGTCTAGGGGATGCTGTGCCTCCGCAAACACTGGTCAACTGCGGACCATACACAATGAGCTCTGGGATCCAGGGGTCACCCGGATGGCTCATTTTGTCAAGTCCCGCAATTTGCCCTACTCAATAGAAGACGTCAGGGAAATGACCAGGTCACAGCAGGTCTGCGCTGAGTGCAAACCACACTGATTAAATCATACAGGCCCTTCAAACAGCTCAGCGTTGATTTTAAGGGACCTCTCCCCTCCACAAACAGGAACACCTACTTTCTTGCTGTCATCAACAAGTATTCCCGCTTCCAGTTCACCATCCCATGCCTAGACATGTTTGCCTTGTCTGTTATGAGGGCCCTAGAATCTATTTTCACTCTGGTCGGATATCCCGGCTATATTCATAGTGACCGGGGCTCAGCCTTCATGAGTGACGAGCTGCGTCAGTACCTGCTGGTGAGGGGCATCACATCCAGCAGGACTACCAGTTACAACCCCCGATGGAACAGGCAGGTTGAAAAAGAGAACACCACGGTCTGGAAGGCTGTCAAACTTGCCCTGAAGCAAAGATGCCTTCCAGACTCATGCTGGAAGGATGTCCTCCCCTTCGTGCTCCACTCAATTCGGTCACTACTTTGCACTGTGTGATGATGTAATGGGGGTGAGCATATTATACTGACCACTTGCTATTGGCTATGGCTGTAGAGATACACCACCCTACTGGTATAACAGATGGAGATGCTTTCCCACTTACCAATTTAGTGGTGGTTCTAGTGTTAACAAAAGCCCTGTATTGGTATAGTACTTGACTGGTCCATGTCTATGGCTTATCACACTGTGACCAATGCCAGTCCTCATGAGCTCATGTTTACATTTGATAGAAGGTCAGCATCAGGGACTACACTCCCAGCCTGGCTCACTAGTCCTGGCCCGGTCCTTCTCAAGAAGCATGTGAGGAGAAGCAAGACTGATTCCCCTTCGGTGGAAAGGGTGAAATTTCTCCATGCCAACCCCACGTATGCCTATGCGAAGTACCTGGATGGCTGGGAGGACACCGTCTCCATCAGGGACCTGGCACCTGCTGGAACACGGGACCTGTTGCCTCAGGTGTCCCATGAGCTCCCGAGCTTTTTCTCCCCACTCCCAATCAGGGCCTCAGGGGACCCGGTTCAGGAGGAGTGTGAACCTGCCCCCCACCCTCTTTCATCGAACTGGAACCCCAGCCCACTACCCTTCCATCACAGGTGGACCAAGAGATTCAAGGAGCCCAAGGCACCCCCCACCCCCCACTAAGGTGCTCCACCAGGATCTCCAGACCCCCAGATCACCTGAATCTGTAAATTATATTGTAAATATTTCTTTTCTGTGTCTATTACCGGCTTCTCATCCTTGTTCTCTTCATCCACAGACCCTTAATTCTGAAGGATGAGGTGAATGTAGTGAACTGGGATTCATTAGAAGTGTGCTGTACTAACCCAACTCCTTTCTCCTTCCCCGGGGGCCCATATATAACCCTGGTTTCCTTCCTAAACTCAGAACCCCTCTGAAACCTGTTCTTGAACCCTACTTGTATTGTAAGCTATAATAAAAGCATTAGTTCTCATCTAGTCAAGTGTGATCTTTTATCTACACTGCAAGAATCAAAACACTCAATGGCATTCGTTTTCCTGTTTCCATCTCAGAATTTTTCTGGACTGACTATAAAAGGAGACTTAAAAATCAAAAGAAGCAGGGATCATGATTATATCAAGATTGGATTCAAAGCCTTTGGATATTCAAACAGCCTTACCAAGTCCATGTTGACCATCAAGCACCCATTTACACTGATCCTACACTAAACCTATTTTAATCTTCAGATCATTACTGATGTAAAGCCCATTTATGAGCTCCTCTGAAAGACATTAAAACAAAACTGCATGATCATAGTCAAGGCATCGAACATTCCTTTGAGAGGACATTGAGACACAGAAATAACCATTTTACATGCTGAAAACAGAGTTAGAAGGAAAAGTCATGTCTGTTAAATTGTTATAGGTGTAATTTTCATAGTTTGTGAAAAGGAAGGTTCACTGCAAACTTTGGCAATTTTCAAGGTAATTATGGACAAGAGTGATCCCTGGAAACATGGGAACAGAGTAATTACTCAAGATTTGTTTTAAATAATCTAGAATTAACAAGTACCATCCATATGTGCAATATTTGGATTTAAACAGAATACGAGTTATGGAGAACATCATTAAGTTGCACTGCTCTGTGAGCCTTGACCAGTCTTATCCCATTGTATAGGGAGGTGAAAGTTACCTGGGTTTTAACTGGGTATGCTGACGATTCTGGAGCTTGAGGTAGTTTGCCACTGTTCCTTTCTGTAAATGCCTGGGGCTCAATGATCATATCCACAACTGTTCTATACCCTCCTCAACTTATTAGTCATGACTATTGCTCATGACCTTACTTTGGGACTCATTTTTGCACAATTAATTTATGTTGCCTCATTTGAAAACAAATCTCAGAACAATCAAAATGTCAAATTTCTAAATAGCCCTTTTATTAAAGATGCCATGACATTTGAAGCAATGGATAGTTGTGACAGAAAATCCCTTAAGTCATATTTAGTAGGTTACATAGTGGACTGAACAATATAATGAAAAATAACCATATTCTTTGCATAAAGGGACAAATATTTGGAGAAGTACAGTACATCTTGCATTCTGTTTGTGCATCAGGTTTATGATGAAGAAAATTATAATAAATCATGTCAATCTTCCAAAGCCTCATTATTTTTTCTCTTCCTCCAACACCCTTAAGTTTGAATAACATTATTTAATCCTCTGTTATTCCTTCCATGTTACTTTTTCAAAACAATTCATTACAAGATCATAAAGGATGGCATGGTTGGTGTAGCAGATAGCACAATGCTTTAACAGCCCCAGCAATTGGGACCGGGATATGAACACCATGCTGTCTGTAAGGAGTTTGTACATTGTACCTGCAACTGCATGGGTTTCCCCCGTGGGCTCCAGTTTCCTTCCACCATTTCAAATGTACTGGGGGTGTAGGTTAATTGGGTGTAAATTGAGCAGCACGAACTTGTGGGCAGAAATGGCCTTTTACTGAGCTGCATGTCTAAATTTCAATTTAAACATTTAAAAGTTTATAGTTTTTTTAAATTGTTTCAATTTTGGTTTTACTTCACATTGAACATACAATTAATTTGTTTAGTTCCATGTGTTTACTGATGTCAGTATTCTTAATCTATATTTTAGCCACTGGATTAAGAGAGCTGGCCACAATCTACTGAGTAAATGTACATGGCTTCTGTCACACTTCATTCTGGGACCATTAGAAAGCACTTGTATTAATTTGGACCATTCACCTCAATTCTTAATTAGCAAATGCTGGAAGCCCTTTTGAATCCATATTTTTTTTCTGGTCCTGCTTGCATCTTTTGATGCAAAATTCAAAGATATTGTCAGAGTACATACATGAGATCACACTCAACCCTGAGATATTTTTCCCCGTGAGCCAGGCTCGTGAGATTGTTTTCACCCTGAAACTTTGTCATGTGGCTATTGGTTTGGAGTCATCAGAACATTTGCTGGAGTATTGATAATAATAACAATAACAAGTTTATTGTCATATACATATGTCTGAAGTTTGTTATAAAAAACTAAAATATTGGAAAAGAAAAACCTGCAAGCTCACACCAAGACACAAGAGCAACTTGTCCGTGAACTACTCTTTGCAGATGATGCTGTTTTAGTTGTCCATTCAGAGCCAGCTCTCCAGCGCATGATGTCCTGTTTTGCAGAAACTGCCAAAAAGTTTGGCCTGGAAGTCAGCCTGAAGAAAACTGAGGTCCTCCATCAGCCAGCCCCCCCCACATCTCCATCGGGCACACAGAACACAAAACGGTCAACCAGTTTACCTACCTCGGCTGCACCATTTCATCGGATGCAAGAATTGACAAAGAGATAGACAACAGACTTGCCAAGGCAAATAGCGCCTTTGGAAGACTACACAAAAGAGTCTGGAAAAACAACCACCTGAAGAAACACACAAAGATCAGCGTGTACAGAGCCGTTGTCATATCCACGCTCCTGTTCAGCACCAAATCATGGGTCCTCTACTGGCATAACCTACGGCTCCTAGAACGCTTCCATCAGCACTGTCTCCGCTCCATCCTCAACATTCATTGGAATGACTTCATCACCAACATCGAAGTACTCAAGCTGGCTGAGTCAGCAAGCATCGAATCCATGCTGCTGAAGACCCAACTGCGCTGGGTGGGTCACATCTCCAGAATGGAGGACCATCGCCTTCCCAAGATCATGTTATATGGCGAGCTCTCCACTGGCCACCGAGACAGAGGTGCACCAAAGAAGAGGTACAAGGACTGCTTAAAGAAATCTCTTGGTGCCTGCCACACTGACAACCACCAGTGGGCTGATATCACCTCCAACCGTGCATCTTGGTGCCTCACAGTTTAGCGGGCAGCAACCTCCTTTGAAGAAGACCGCAGAGCGCACCTCACTGACAAAAGACAAAGGAGGAAAAACCCAACACCCAACCCCAACCAACCAATTTTCCCTTGCAACCGCTGCAACTGTGCCTGCCTGTCCCGCATTGGACTTGTCAGTCACCAACAAGCCTGCAGCAGACGTGGATATACCCCTCCATAAATCTTCGTCCGCGAAGCCAAGCCAAAGATTGGAAAAGAATTAAAATATATTTGAAATAAAATGAAACAATACAAAATAAAGAAAGACAATAAATATATGCAGTTAAACTTCTTCAAGTAAAAAAGTGACTTTGCAATAGTGAAGACGATCTTTTTTGTGGTGTCAGAGTTGTCTGTGACTAATGTAACAAAGGGAAGTTCAAGAACCTCATAACTGTTCAAAAGAAATCTGGATCCCAACCTCCTATCTGCAGAAGGTCTTGATGCTTTTAGCTGCAGGAGGTGCTGATGCTTGGGTCATTGACTCTCACCTAGACCCCAGCCCTCCATTCTCCCTCCCTACCCCCTGCCTTATTTCCCCTCAGATCTCCACTCCCTTCACCTAGCCATCCCTCCTCCCCTTGCTTGCTGCTCTGCCTTCTATAATGGAGGATTTAGACCAGCTTATGCAAGAAGGGACACAGTTGCATCAGAAGACAATCTAAATTCCACCATGGAGCCCAGGGATGCAGTTGAATATAGGAAGACATAATCTAATTTACACCACGAGGCCCAAAATGCATATGAATTAGTAGACACATCTAAATTCCACCATGAGGCCAAGAAGATGCAATTGTCTTTTGTTGGTCGCAGACTGTCAGGAGACCTTGAAGATAATTAAATCATTTATTCAAAGAGATAAGCTATGAGTAAACAACTTTTGGGTAATATAAGCCGTGGTCCCACTGCTGAAGTGGAGATTCTCTGAGGGGTGGAAACATCTCTCAGCAAGAAGAACTTCTAGAGTCCAACTAACGTCCCAGTTGGGGGAGGTAGAGAAGCTGCTACCGGCACCTCAACAACCCATTACAAGTGTATGGTCATTGCCTCGCTTCGGCAGTTGGGACCAGTCCAGGCGTTGATAAGTATAATTGGGAAGGGCTTACATATTGTAGTTTGAAATCAGCTTTTGAATTTATAATAAACATTTGTATAAACTGAACTGCTCTCGGTGTGTGTGTGTCTATTTTCTTTCGGTAGCTCGAACACTGTGACCAATCTAAAACAAACAATGTGAGAGGTACAAGTTTACCCAGGACACCTTCCCTCCCTTCTCCACCTTTTGTCTCCTGCTTTAGGGACTGTGCTCCTCCTTAACTTTTTATTCAGACGACTGCTGACATGTTTCCGTACCTTGATGAAGGCTCAAGCCCAAAACGCCACTGTTTGACCTGCTGAGTTTCTCCAGCTTTGTGTTTTTACTTCAACCATGATATCTGCAGACTTGCGTATTTTACTCTTGAACCCAGATATGCTGGATTTCAGGCTTCACCACCTTCTGCTTAAAAGTGAGAAAAAGTTGTGAGAGTGTGAAGAGGACTCATTATGATGTTTGCTGCTTTTTTGAATGAGCTCCTCACATACATGTCTTTAATGGATGGGAGTTCAAAATCTGTGATGGTCCGGCTAGGGTTGCTACCTTCTGCATTTCTGGACATTCAAATTTCCAAACCAGGCTGTGATGCAACTGGTCAATGTACCTCAACACAGCACCTGCAAATGTTTGATTGAGTACTCAATAGCATGCCATATCTCCTCAGACTTCATAGAAAGAGGCACTGATGTACCTTCATGGTTACTTCAATGTGCTGACTCCAAGGCAGGCCTTCTTAAAAACAGACTCCCAGGAATTTGAAAGTGCTAACTCTCTCCATCTCCATCCCATCAATGGCAAAAGACATGTTATTCCTTGACCTTCCCTTCCTAAATGCTAACTCTCTCCATTTCCATCCCATCAATGGCAACAGACAAGTGATTCCTTGACCTTCCCTTCCTAAGTGCTAACACTCTCCACCTCCATCCCATCAATGGCAATAGACAAGTGATTCCTTGAACTTCCCTTCCTTAAATTAACAATAAGCTGTGGAGTGTAAGATTTGTTATGAGCCCAGAAGCCCCCCAAAAACCCAGCAGTAATAGATATTCACCAAGACAAATTGTTACTTAAACAAAAGTTGCTTTTAATTATCTTTAAACATGAAACAGAATCACACTTTAACTTATCACGATTGACTTACTTAACCTAACTTAGCTCCCTTCAAATTCTAAGTGCATGTGCATGTAATGTGTGTAAGTTCAGAAAAGTTCTTTGGTTCACAGTCCAATCTCACTTTCTCATTTCTCCAAGTTCACTGATTGCAGGCAATTCTTATACTGTGCACAGAATTTAACATTTATAAAGTTCGCCAGACTTTGATGTTTGAAAAGTAAATGGTTACCGTTCTTGTCAGTTTATTGTACGATGGACACCCAGCCACCTCAGTGTCTTGCTGATAAAACCTATCCCCTTCATGGTTCTCCAGATGATACCCTCTTTCTTTCAGGTCATCCAAGTAAAACATTAGTCCTCTCCTCTCACATGAACCACAAGGGCTTTGACCAGGCTGAATCAAGCACTTACAGCCCATCTTCCACAAGTTTGCCAGCTTGTCCTGTTCGCATCCCAGCTGCCGTAGCTGGCTGCAACACTGTAGAAATGATCGGTTTGTGTGTGTGTCTCTCTCTCACACACACACAAAGCTGGTTTTACTCTCTCTGCTTGCCAAACCACAAGACCCTCTTAGAACAGCAAGTTCTCTTCCAGACAGAAGGCAGCTCCGACAAGCTCTTTCATCTGTTGCCTTTTTGTAACCAAGAATCCATTAATGAAGATTCTTGGGCACTCTCCAAAGCTTTTGCAAAGGCTCTTGGCCTGACATGTCTAGCATGGGGCAGAGCTCCAGTATTTCAAATAAGACCTGTTTTAAAGTGTTTGTATGTGCCCTACTCTAACAAACCTTTCCCAATTTATCTTCCAAAAACATATCTATACACTCTGTCACAGATTGTTGATCTCTATTCTGTATTCTAACTCATCATTTCCCATTATTCGGTCATTGATGGTGATGTCATCAGCAAATTTTGTAGATCGAGTTGGAGCCGAACTTGGGTATGAAATCATGACTTGCACTCTCAGAGCAGGATAATAACCACACAGCCTTTGGGTGCCCCTACAATGGCCAGTGCGGAAGAGGTGATGTTGGTGATTGAATTAAAGAAATATTTTCTTTAGAATGTTTGAGATCCATTTTGGTTCATTTGTCTACTTCCCTCTTTTGTTCTCATCTGGAGAGAAAGAAATAAACGAAGGTAACATGTTGCAAGTATATTTCAAAGGAATGAATTTCAGCTTCCTGTGTTACCTTATGAAATGCATCAGATTCAGTAAGGTGATCCCAATCAAACACAAGCTTGAAGCAAACACAAAGTAAACATCAAGGAGAGATATGGGTTGACTGGAGGAACTAAATCCACAGAAAGACTCGGACCCATTAATTAAATAATATTGTTCTATAGAAGGTGACACCTTCTACAATTGAAACTGCTTCTCAGTACATGGAGGTTATGAATACACCACAAGAATGTGGCATTTAATTCAATTTTAAGTTCACCTTTGATTACATAATCACAACTATAACTTGAGAACAGTAAACCTTTTAATAATAAAAAATGCAGACTATACAGCTGATCACATTTCAGCTATTTTATGTGAATTACCTTTTGTTCTGTGATTAAGTCCTGGAAAAGATTGATCCAAAATTCTGTTATGCTAATCTAACAAAATAAAACCAGGAAAAAATACATATTTCACTCTGAAAATTTGAACCTTTTTTTTTAAAAAAAACAGGATTTTTTAATTTCTTTGTCATGAATTTGCTCACATTTTTGTGAGTTACTGATCAACGAGGTGAATGGAGCAAAGCTGTTCATTTTCCCAGAGTGTGGGAATCAAATGACAAGCACGGGAAATTGTCTTTTTTAATCTAATTCTTATCATGAATAATGTGAGCTGAGGCATATGACAAGCAAACAACAGTGCAGGATGCATCTCACCAAAATGTTATGATAAAAATACGATTTTTTTGTCTTTTGTTGAGAGACTCTTGTTGCCATCTTGTTGAGAGACTCAAAATTGAAGAATACTTGTCTAATAGCAAATTCTAGTTTTAGAAATTAGATATGGAATTGTAATGTATAGAGTATCTTTTTCTGCTTACTCCATTGTGAAGGGCTGCCCAAAACCATGTGGATACAGAATGTCAAAGAATCTACCACATGCACAATGATTGTACTGACCCAGTTACAAGTATGATGACCGTATTGCCCGCCCTTTCGGGATAATTCACATTTCTAATAAGTGTCCATTGCAAGTTTCAAGAATAATCTTTCTGCAATAATGGAGGAGGGTTAAGGTGTTGGTATGATGAGGTAAAAATTAAACAGTTTTGGATCGTGACAAATAAATTTCAGACATTTGTAATGTTATTTGGTTACCTACAGTGATTTCACTTCGTGTATAAGAGTTTCAGGTCCAAGTATGTTACCTTCATGCTGCAGGAAAGTGTATTTGCTCCACTTGAATATTACGATGGTATACCCTCTTGATTATTTTTTGGAAAAGTTTCTCTGCTCCTTCTCAGTCTTTGTCACAACCAATGTACTATATTAACTGCTTTCTGCAATGTTTTATTTTCTTCTTTGGCTTGGCTTCGTGGACGAAGATTTATGGAGGGGTATGTCCACGTCTGCTGCAGGCTCGTTGGTGACTGACAAGTCCGATGCGGGACAGGCAGGCACGGTTGCAGCGGTTGCAGGGGAAAATTGGTTGGTTGGGGTTGGGTGTTGGGTTTTTCCTCCTTTGTCTTTTGTCAGTGAGGTGGGCTCTGCAGTCTTCTTCAAAGGAAGCTGCTGCCCGCCGAACTGTGAGGCGCCAAGATGCACGGTTGGAGGCAATATCAGCCCACTGGCAGTGGTCAATGTGGCAGGCACCAAGAGTTTTATTTAGCACCATTTAAAGTTCACTGTGTCAAAAGTTACTGATAACCTAACCATATTTCTGTGTTTAAGATCATTGCAAATGTTCACTTGCCTGCCAGTAGTTGGATACATGTCATTGATTGTGTTCACCTTCTTGTCTGCCTTCATCACAATAGTCTGACTGCCCACACAAGGTTACTTGCATCACAAGATCAAATTTATTGTCAGAGTACATACCTGAGATTCTTTTTCTGCAGGACAGGCAGAATTTCTAATGACCAGTAACTATAAACTGTTTTCAAAGAAAAAAAACTAAGCAAACTGACTGTGCATCTTTAGCAACGATAATCATCCCACCTCCTAGTTCTACATGACCTGTTAGTTTTCTACCTATGCTGTATTCGACAGTCACATCATATCCTAGTGAAATCATAGTTGCATAGTGTCAGGACAAAAACCTCTCCCTCAATGTCAATAAAACAATAGAACTGGTTATTAATTGCTTTCCAGAAACAAAGAGGTGCCACATCCCAGGATATATTAATAGTGCCGAGTTGGAGATTGTGGAGAAAGTGAATTTCACATCAAGAGTGCATATCACCAACAAACTGTTCTGGTCTAACCACACCGATGTTACCTCCAAGAAAGTGCACCAGAGTATCTACTCTGAGATGCCCGAGGAAAATTGACATGTCCCTGAGGTATCTAACCAACTTCTACAGGCACATCATAGAAAATATGTGCAAGTTCCTGGTACAGGAACTGGTTGGCCAAGACCACTCTAGAGAGTGGTAAATTTAGCTCAGGCCATCATTAAATCCAACCATTCATCCATCAATTCTACACATATATGGAGAACAGGAGAATGACTAGATTTAGAATAGGACTGCTCAAGGATACAGGAAGAATCATGCTTGGAGGTTGTGGAGGTTCTTAATGAATACTTTGTTTCAGTATTCACCAAGAAGAGGGACCTTAATGAGTGCAAGGTACACATGGAACAGGAGATATTGAGGTGAATAAAGTGGTAGTGTTGGAGATTCTGAGAAACATTTGAATAGATATCCTCAGGGCTGGAAACAAGGGAAGAGATTGGTGGGACATTGATGATATTCTTTGTATCTTTCCTGACTATAGGAGTGCAAGCAAAGGATTGGAGGATGGCAGATGTAATTCCCTGTTCAATAATGGATGGGTCACGTCTCCAGAATGGAGGACCATCGCCTTCCCAAGATCGTGTTATATGGCGAGCTCTCCACTGGCCACCGTGACAGAGGTGCACCAAAGAAAAGGTACAAGGACTGCTTAAAGAAATCCCTTGGTGCCTGCCACATTGACCACCGCCAGTGGGCTGATAACGCCTCAAACCGTGCATCTTGGCGCCTCACAGTTTGGCGGGCAGCAACCTCCTTTGAAGAAGACCGCAGAGCCCACCTCACTGACAAAAGGCAAAGGAGG
Organism: Narcine bancroftii; assembly: GCF_036971445.1. Lineage (NCBI taxonomy): Eukaryota > Metazoa > Chordata > Chondrichthyes > Torpediniformes > Narcinidae > Narcine > Narcine bancroftii. The sequence goes on from NC_091477.1 coordinate 52,218,830, forward strand.
AAAAACCCAACACCCAACCCCAACCAACCAATTTTCCCTTGCAACCGCTGCAATCGTGTCTACCTGTCCCGCATCGGACTTGTCAGCCACAAACGAGCCTGCAGCTGACGTGGACTTTTTACCCCCTCCATAAATCTTCGTCCGCGAAGCCAAGCCAAAGAAAAAAGGTAATAGGAAGAATCTTGGGAATTATGGACCAGTGAGTCTTGTGTCAATAGTAGTCCATATGTACCACTGAAACAGGCCAGTTTGGCCCTACAAATCCATGCTAAACATCTTCTCCTACCTAGTCCCACTGACCCACATTTCGCCCATAGCCCTCCACACCTCTCCCATTCATATACCTATCCATCCTTTCCTTACAACCACTGCCAGAAGTTAATTCCATACCCCCACCACCTTCTGCATGAAGAAATTCCCCCTATGTTTTCCTTAAACTTTTCTTCTTTTACTCTCAATCCATGTCCTCTTGTATGAATTTCCCCCATTTTCAGTGGAAAAAGTCTATGCACATTGACTATCTGTCCCCCTTAAAATTTGGAATACCTCTATCAAATCACCCCTCAATCTTCTATGCTCCAGGGAATAAAGTTCCACCCTGCTCAACTTTTCACTGTAACTCAAACCATGAAATCCCAGCAATAATCTTATAAACCTCCTCTGCACTCTCTCTATACTGTTTATATCCTTCCTGTAATTCAACGACCAAAACTGTACCCAGTATTCCAAATTTGGCCTCAATAATGCCTCATACAATTTCAACATAACATCCCAACTCCTGTATTCTATACTCTGATATATGAAAGCCATCATACTAAATGCCTTTTTCACCACCCTATCCACATGTGATTCAACTTTCAGAGAATTATGTACCATGACTCCCAAATCCCTTTGTTCCACTTCACTTCTCAATTGTCTCCCATTTAATGGCCATGTCCTATTTTTAATTAGTCCAACCAAAATATAGCACCTCACATTTATCAGTATTAAACTCCATCTGCCATCTTTCAGCCACTCTTCTAACTGTCCTATATTACCCTGTAAGCTTTGATAATCTTCCTCACTGTCCACAACACCATCAACCTTTGTATCATTTACAAATAATCAAATTTGCCACCCCATCATCTAGATCATTAATATACATGACAAACAGCTGTGGACCCAGTACCGATCCCTGAGGCACTCCACTCATCACTGGCCTCCAATTTGAGAAACAATTTTCCACCAATACTCCAGCATCTCCCATCCAACTACTGATGAATCCATTCACTACTTCAGCAGGAATACCTAATGCTGCCACCTTCCTTACTAACCTATTATGGGTAACCTTATCAAAATCCTTACTAAAGTCCAAATAGACAACATCCACCACATTCCCATCATCAACCTTTTTAGTAACCTTCTCGAAAAACCCTACAAGATTTATTAGACATGATCTACCATGTAGAAAACCATGCTGACCACTCCAAATCAATCACTGTCTTCCCAAATAGTTGTATATACCATCTCCAAGAACACTTTCCATTAATTTGCCTACCACTGACATCAGACTTACAGGTTTACTTTTGGATCCTTTTTTGAACAGCTGTACAACATGAGCCACCCTCCAGTCCTCTGGCACTTCCCCCATGGCCAGTGACATTTTAAATACTTCTGTAAACACCCCCTGGCCAGTGACATTTTAAATATTTCTGTAAACACCCCCCTGGCCAGTGACATTTTAAATACTTCTGTAAACACCCCCTGGCCAGTGACATTTTAAATATTTCTGTAAACACCCCCCTGGCCAGTGACATTTTAAATACTTCTGTAAACACCCCCCTGGCCAGTGACATTTTGAATACTTCTGTAAACACCCCCCTGGCCAGTGACATTTTAAATACTTCTGTAAACACCCCCCTGGCCAGTGACATTTTAAATACTTCTGTAAACACCCCCCCCCTGGCCAGTGACATTTTAAATACTTCTGTAAACACCCCCCTGGCCAGTGACATTTTAAATACTTCTGTAAACACCCCCCTGGCCAGTGACATTTTAAATACTTCTGTAAACACCCCCTCTATTTGTTCACTAAACTCCCTCAGGGTCCTAGGGAATATTTTGTCAGGACCTGGAGATTTATCCACCTTATCTTTCTCAATATAAGCAACAGTACCTCCTCATTAATTCTTATATTATCCATGAGCTCCAGACCATATTTCTTCACTTCATCTGGCTCAGTATTCTATGCCTTAGTGAATACTGAAATAAAACACGCTTAAAATTTTACCCATCTCCTCTGGAGATCCATGGAGCCCAACCCCGTTCATCTTCAAGGGGTCTAATTTTATCCCTCACTATTCTTTTAGTTTTAATGCACCAAAATAAAAACCCTTTAAATTTATTTTTACTTTACTGCCAAAGCAGCTTCATATCTCCTGTTAGCCTTTCTAATTCCTTTCCCAAGATTTTTAAGATTTTATTCCTTGTATTCCTCAAGCAGTTCATCCATTCCCTGCTGTTTATACCTGTTGTACACATCCCTCTTCCTCCAAACCAAGTTCCCAATATCTTTTGAAAACCTAGGCTCCCTACATTTTCTAACCTTTCCTTTATTCCTCAGTGGAACATACCAACTTTGCGTCCTCAGAACTTCTTTGAATATCCTCTATTTATCTGCCGCATTCTTCCCTAAAAAATCTTATCCCAATCTACATTCTCCAAATCTTTGCTCATCCCCTTGAAATTGGTTTTCTTCTAATCAAGAACTCAATCTTTTGCCCACTTCTATTCTTTTCCATTATTAGCCTAAAACAAATAGTATTGTGATTACTAGACCCAAAGGGTTCTGCAACACAAACCTCTGTCACCAGACCCATCTTGTTCCCTAATAGGAGATCCAATACTGCCCCCTCTCGAGTTGGTTCTTTGATGTATTGATTAAGAAAACTTTCCTGAACACACTTAACAAACTCTACCTCATCCAGCCCTCTTACTGTATGAGTGTCCCGGTTAATGTTCAGAAAGTTGAAATCTCCCACAACTACTACCTTCTGTTTATTACACAATCTCCTTTCAAATTTGCTCCTCTAATTCCCTCAGCCCATTTGGTGGTCTATAATACACACCCATTAATGTATTAATGAATCTCCCATTCCTCAATTCTACCCAAATAGCCTCACTGGATGATCCCACCAAACTATCCTGCCAAAGCAAAGCTGTAATGTTCTCTCTAATAATCAATCCAACTCCTCCACTTTTTAATCACCTCTGTTCTATCATGCCTAAAACAACAGAATCCTGGAATATTTAACTGCCAAACATGCCCTTCCTTCAATCAAATTTGAGAGATTGTCCTGTCCCTGCTTCCTGCCCCTGCTTTCTGCCCCTGCTTCCTGCCCCTGCCTCCTGCCCCTGCCTCCTGCCCCTGCCTCCTGCCCCTGCCTCCTGCCCCTGCCTCCTGCCCCTGCTTCCTGCTCCTGCTTCCTGCCCCTGCTTCCTGCCCCTGCTTCTGTATGAGTAGTTCATATAGTTCTACAGACAAGATCCATGAAAATTTGAACAATAGAATTATAGAGGTAAATAGGATTAGGATCATGTGGTGATGAATGCTGGCTCAATTTTAACATGTATTTGGACAGGTACATGGATGGCAGAAGTATGAATGGCTATGGACTGGGTGCAGTTTAATGGGACTAGGCAAAAAAATGGTTCAGCACAGACTAGAAGGGTTGAAGAGGCCTGTGCTGTGGTTCTATCGTTTTATGGCTAATGATAAAGATAGCACACTTAAACCTTCTGTTACTTTCACCTTTATTATCTTTGGCTTTTATTTGTCTCTTTAAAAGTTTTAGAAAGTAGATTAGGCTCATGCTCCTCACTCCTGCAATTTTATTTTCAGTGAATACTGTCACCAGAATTATTAAGTAGCATGGAAATTCTTCATAATTTATACCAGGATTCTCCTTCCATTTAGATTCTTCTTGAAAGACATGGTGTTGTTTGGTTTTTACATATACAATTCCTCTCATTTTTTTAGGTCCTCTTAAGAGGAGTTCAATATTCAAGATTCCTTTATTGTCAAGAAATAAAACAGGTGTAATATTACAGAAAATTTGCTTTAGTCTGTCATAAGGCAGACAGATTTGCTATCGGCAGAATTTGAAGGAGGGCCTTTTACAGTCAGAGAAAGAGAAGCAAAAGAGAGTCCCCCAGAGTTGCCAAGTGTCAGTGGGTTTGTCTCCAGCACTTGCACAGCCTCCGCAGCCATACAGACTCCTTTCCAAACTAATGACAATGCGAGCTCCAAATCCAAACTTCTGACACAATCAGGAAGTCTTCAGTGCCCTCAGCACCCTCTTGCATCCCACTTCCAATACTTGGTGCCCTTTAGACAGTCTCAAGCTAGTCTCCAGAAATCTGCAGCTGGTATGAATCTTTTGGTCACAGTGGCCAGCAGACTGCAACCTGTGTGGGTTCCACCCCTCAAGTCGCCAGCAGCCCACTGCCTGCATGTTCTTCAACTGCAAAGCTCTCACTGGTTCACTGCCGTAATTACCATCCTGTGGATTGTCACCTTTGCTCTTCCTGGTCAAACCAGGATATGGGGGGGTGGGGGGGGGAGGTGGTGGTCTCCCCATTTTCTGTCATCTGCTTTCCTGGTCTGCAACCCTTTGAGGCTGCTGCCAAACACAGGCTCCGCCATCTTTGGCCCAAACCTCGTGGTTGCAGGATTTTAAACTAAACCACCATCGGCTCCTTTAACAGGCTGTTGAAAGTCTGTTCGGGGTCATCAGAAGTTGGACTGGGCAGTAGCACCCGAGGGAGGAGGGTTGTGTCTCCTCTCCTGATCCTCCGCGTGTCCACTCCACTGGCAGTGCTGCCATTTTTTTTTGTTTGTTTAGTTTTGGCTATTTACATGTAAGGCAGGGACTTGTATGGTACAGAACCAATTCTGTTGTGAAGCCATGCACCTTTAGATATTATTGTCAGATATTAGCTGTTGGTTTCTATTCAGGGAAAATTTACTTAGAACGATCTAAGTGCTTTTCATTGGTGAGACCTCAGCATTTGTGTATCATTGGAATCATCTCCTTCCATGTATTTCCTGTTATTTATCTAATTGGAATTGTGTGAAATAGCTTCCAGTGATGAGATAAAAGAGTCTGCAATCACTTTTTAATTTAAATTTCTAAATGAGAATTTATCCTTTTAAATTATTAAATTGCATTTTAATTGATCTATGTCTACTGAAGTACTGAGAAATGGATTTTCATGATACATTTACAGAGTTCTGATGATGCATAAGCAGGTGAGTTTCATGGCCAATTTAAATGAAAATTTAGACATACAGCACAGTAACAGGCCATTTTGGCCCAGGAGTCTGTGCTGCCAAATTGACACCCCATTAGCCTACACCCCCAGTATGTTTTGAATGGTGGGAAGAACTCCTGAGGAAAACCCATGCAGACACTGGAAGAACTTACAAACTCCTTGACAAACAGCATGGGGCTCGAATCCCAGTCCAGATCAGATCGTTATCCTCAAACCCTTCAGTTTTATCCACAACCAAACCTCTGGTGAAGGCTCTTCTGGCTAATATCCAAATTCTAAAAATAAGGTTTGAACATGTTGACATGGCATCTCTGTGTTTTACCTCTCCTACCAGGTGTTTTAAACCATGTAATTTACCTTGGGTTCTATCTCATACAATCCTGAAAAATTTGCTCTGAGGATTAGAATGGGGGAGTGTCACATGATGTGGTAGAGTCAGGACATGAAATTCTGATTCTCCTGGAAATTAGTTAAAAAATGCTAATTAGGTAAAGTGACATTAACCAAAACTATTAAAAACTGCTTTATAATCTCTATACAACATTTTAATAATGTCACCTAAAAAAGCAAAAACCATCGCTGGCCCCTCATGAACACAAGTGGAACAATGACAAGATAAAGCAAAAAGGCTTACTGTCTCCATGGATTCAGGAGCTGAAGTGAGGGGGTCATCCCAAGGTGACAGGGGCTATTCGACACTTGCAGTGCTACCACAATACCTATGGGGTGATGGTGTCAAGGAAGAAGATGTCGAACTGCGCATATGCATCTCTCTGCACATCGGCAGACCGGAAGAGCACCAAGATGTCGCTGGAGTCAGCAGTGCTGGCTCTGATACATACCAGACATTATATCTTGAACAGGAGGTGATCTCTCCGTCAGATTCACAGGCCAGCGACAAAGAAGTCATATAGGAGGAAGATCAAGAAGAAGATAACAAGCAAATGAAAGTTCTTAAAGACAAAGGAAGGAAAATTAAAGTATTACAAGAGGAAAAATGCACTAATGCCCAGCTACTGAAATAATTAAGAGAAATAAAAGTAAATATGAAATTCTCGGACAACAGAATGAAGAAATATTTTGCTATTGTTTAGGAATTGCAGAATAAGCTGGATAAGGTTGATGAAAGAGTGAAGAATGTGGAAGCTGGTGTGGAAGATGTACAGGATAGAATGGTGAGAGTGGAGAATGAGACTGATGCATGGGCAACTTTGGGGGAAAGTTGATCTGCTAGTGAATGTTAGTAGAAGAAATAATATTAAAATTATTGGCCTTGAAGAAAGTGATGATGCGATGTTTATTTCAGTGCTGGATTCTGGAGGTCCTGGAACCTGATAAATTTGAAAATGTTATTGAAATTGAAGGGCACCTAGAGCCCTGAGACCACGACCTTCTCCAGATCAAAAGCCAAGAACTGTACTTATAAAATAACTTAGGCAACAAATTAGAGAGAAAATATTGGCTTTGGCAACACTAGGCTCTAAAGAACGACAAGGATGGTTGGAATTTAATGGAGTGAAGATATTCTTCTCTCTTAATATGTTTGGATTTGGTGAAACAGAGGAAATCATTCAACACTGTGAAACATACCATATAGCAAAAGGAATATTAGTTTATTCTGGACCATCCAGCTTCTCTGAAGATCTTCTTACAAGGAGGACGGAACAGATTTTATACTGAATTTGCAGAAGAATTTGTTAAAATTCTACATGTAAACCTTCAACAAAATGTTTGAAAATGTTCTGATTAATATAAAGTGGTTTTCCTAAGATTTTTCTTTTTGTATATATAAGATTGATAATCTTATATATACAAAAATCTGGGAGGGTTGGAAGTTTAATGGACTGATTGCTATTGACTCATGTATTTGTGGCAATAGCAAAAACCCATAAAATGGAGGGTGGGTGTTGTTATATATTAAACGGGGTGGGGATTTGTTTCTTTATGTTTTTCCTCTTTGGTTTTGGAATATTTTATTAGTTTTAATATTAATCTTTTTTTGCATTTCTTTCTTTTCTCCTTTTCCACCTGGATTGCCGAGCAGAGTGACCCCTAACACGTTATACATTGAACACCGGGATAACCAGGGAGGTGCATGGGGAGAGAGGAAGGGGCAAGGTTGTTGGTTTTGAAGTGAACATGAATGAGTAATTTATAGAATTTTATTAGTTTTAATGTTAATGGGCTGAATGGATATTAAAAAAATGAATGTAGATGTAGCTTTCGTACAAGAGATTCGTTTAACTGAAACAGAACATCAGAAATTAAAAACAGACTTGGTGGGATATGTAACAGCCTCTTCATTTAATTCAAAAGCAAGGGGAGTAGCAATTTTGGAAAAGAAGATACTTTCAGTCTCAATACAAAATACACTGATTAACCCTGCAGGTACACTATCATTTTTTTCAGAATCTTGGACTTTTTTGAATGTGTAAATGATGAAAAATTTATACAAGAAACATTTCTTGACTTAGCAGGAGCACATTAGAATATTTTAATAGCTGGAGATGTCAATATTTATTTAGATCCAGTTTAAAATAGATAATCCAGAACAGTAGTAAGAGCAAAGACAATGAAGACTACTTTAGCATTAATGAAGGATTTGTACTTAGTAGGCATATGGAGAAGAATTCATCCAAGAGATCGAGATTATTCTTTTTATTTGAATCAATGTGATTCCCATTCAAGAATAGACTTATTTTTAATGTCAGCACATCTTCAAGATAGAGTTAATCAGTTGACTATAAAGCAGGGTTTCTCAATCTTTTCTTTCCACCCACATACTACTTTAAGTATTCCCTATGCTGTAGGTGCTAAGTGATTAGTTAGGGATTACTTAAGGTGGTATGTGGATGGAAATAAAAAGTTTGTGAAACAACTGTTTTAATCATACTTGTTATGTGCACGGTTTCATAACTCCAAAAAATGGGCCAATGACAATTTTTCTGAAACAAAATATTTCAGTAACAATTGGGTCTAGAGCAGTGATTTTCAACCTTGCCTTCCCACTCACTGCAGTAGCAAGAAAATGTATAGCAGTGACATGGAAATCAGATACCCATTTGGGTATGGAACATTTGAATGAAGAAATTCATAGCTGTGTTCCTTTGGAGAAAATTACTTATAATGTGAAAAATAAATATGATGTATATTTGAAAATTTGGCACCTGTACCTAAGAATTGAAGGAATTAATAGACCTTTTCCTTGTGCCTTGAACTTCATTAACCTCCTTGAAATATTATGCATAAATTATTAATTCTATGTTGTAAGGGGAACTTATGGCAACCAGGTTTCTATTCTAGTTTCTTACTTTTCCATTATGTTTTCTTACTTTTCATTTTTCCTTTCTCTTTTTTTCATTTGGGGTTAATTTATTGGGGGGGGGGTGGGTGTTGGGATTTATATCATTGTGTATAGATTGGATATTAATACCTGATTGTTATATGTTGTTCTCGGATGTTATTACATGTATGGAAAAGTTTTAAATATGTTTTTTTTTAAAGAGGATTAGAATTTATTGGGATTAGAATTTATCTCCTGGTTTAAAAATTCTCTGTTTTGTATTTTTATCATATCAAACTTTCATTTTGTCTTGAGCCACTTTCAAATTCTCCTCAACTATCTGACACATTTTTTTCAAAATTTCTTGAAATTTGAAACATAATCCAACAAATTCAACTGCACATCCTTATTAACCCATTGTTCCTTCAACAACATTAAAGTCCTCTAACATCAAGTCCAAACGCCAACTCAAAAGGACTAAAATCTAATGATTCTTGTACAGATTCTCTCATTGCAAACAAAAGCAAGTGAACCCCTTCATCCCAATGCTTCTCATTCTCAAGACAAGAGGTTCTCATCATGGTTTTTAGGGTCAAATGGAATCTGTCTAAAGCCTCTTGAGATTCTGGATGATATGCAGATGACGTGAATTCATAAACTCACTGCTGAAACAATCCTGACATAAAATTGCTCCCCTGATCTAATTGTATCACTTTAGACAGACAAACTAAAGTGAAAAAATTCACAGGAGCACTTGACACAGTCTTATCTTTAATATTTTTAAGTGGTATGGCTTCTGGAAATCTTGAGACTATACACATGATTGTTAACAAATATTAATTTCCAGCTTTTGTCTTAGGCAATGGACCAACACAATGCACAATAACTTTAGAAAAAGGTTCTACAAAAACAGGAATAGGTTTTAAAGGTGCCTCTATGGGACCTTGATTAAGTTTCCCTGCAACATGACTAGTATGACAGGTTCTTCAAAATGTCCCAACATCTTTTCTTAAACTAGGCTACTAAAATTGTTTCATAATTTTATAGATAGTTTTCTTTACCCCAAGATGATCACCTAAAGGTGTACTATGGTCATCCCTGTAAGCTTTAGGAACTGCAATCTAGAGAATGCCTGTCCATTCTTCATTTGCGGGGATATCAAGTGACCTCCACTTTCTCATCAATTTATCTTTATTGAAATACTATCCAACTGGCACTTTCTTAATTTTGTCAGCAGATAGTCAATATGGATCAGGATCTGTTTCTTGCATTTTTATAAATTTCTTTAGAGATAATGATAAATCCTTTTGCAGGTCTTTACTTAAATTTGACACTAGAATTTTGATCTAACAAATAAAAAATTAAAGTGTCTAGCAAGTCATCACAGCTTTACTTCTCTGTGTCTCAAAGACTACTGTCCCCTTTAAATAATTTTGCATTGGACTTTCTTTGCTGGCACTAATTCCCCATTTATTTTCTAACTTAATTGGGTACCTTATATTATTTTCTGAAAAAGGTCGATTGAGCACAAATCTCACCTTATGAGCATTCTCATCTACATTTATATCAGAATATTGCCCCTTTTGAAAGTTCCAATTGGCCTTAACTTAAACTTGGAAGTTCAAGCAAACTCATGTAGCAGAAATTCCATTTCTCTCTCAAACTCCCTTTGTTTTTCTTGTCTCTTCTGTTTAAGTTTCTCTAACTCGAGCTTAAACTGCCTTTGCCTTTCTGTTTTCTGCTTCCTCGGATTTATTTTTTGTTTTTTCTTTTTCTTAATTCTATATTTTCTAGCTCCATCTGTTCCAAGTCTGGATCAACACTCAACACCTCATTCTTTTTCACCCTCTGCAAATCTGCAAAGGTTGACAATGCCAGAAAGTACCAAAACCCATTACTGTTGCTTCCACACACACACAAGCCTTTTAATTGTCTTTCAAAATAAATTTAATTAAACAAATCAAATATAAAATGGTCAATCAGCTTCAAATTTGGTCAAAATCCCGGACATGAACCCCCAATTATGTTATAAACTAGATCAGCAGCAATGGTAATAAACAAGACAACAGTATTTTTAAAACAATAATTTTATTATTAGTAGTAACATAAAACTTTTCACTTAACTTTAACTTCACCCCACTATGTACAAATGTATGTTTATTAAAACTGAAACCATTACAGTTTAAGCTTGATTCAATGATTTTAAAGTTCAGTCTCAGAAAGCTTTTAGGTTGAAACCCAAAGCCTTTACTGCTGTTCAAAAGCCATTATGGAATGAGGCATCAGATTTTTTTAAATTGTTGCTCAAATACAATTGTGAAGTATTTTTAAACATCAAGTCATCATATCTCTTCAAAACTCACAGATTTCTTGTAGAGTTGTTTTCAGAGCAATGTTTCTTTATGAACAATTTTCTCTCTCTTGCATGGAGATTTTGGAATCTGCATTCCACACAATCATCTGTCCTCTTTTCCAAAGAGAAAGTGAAGTGGCTATTTTCTTCCATGATGATTTCCCAAACTCAGACAAGGGCCATATGAAGTGGCCATACAAAAGTGGACACATTAGAATCTGTCCTCTGTCCGGGGGGGTTGCTGACCAGGCTGAGCGGTGGTGCAATACCTGATGTGACCTTCCGATATGTGTCATATCATGTTCTCCCTCCCCCTTACCAGACTAATGCACACACTCATATTGCATTAATCAGAACCATGTCATTTATGGTGCAGAGGTATCAGAACTTTTGGAATCTCTCTTCAACAGTGCCCCTCTGAGGTATGGTGTCTAGTTGGCCTAATGGAAAGAATCTTTCTTTCCTGATGGCAGCAACAAGCACAGAGCTTGTCCTGGGTGGTGTGGATCCTTGATGATTGCTGCTCCTCTCTGACAGCAGCATTTCATATAGATTTTCTCGATGGTGGGGAGAGTTTTACCTTTGATGCACTACATTTTGCAGGGTTTTCCACTAGGAGGTATTGGTGCCCTCATAGCAAGCTGTGAAGAAGCCAGTCAGCACATTTCCACTATACATATGTGGAAATATTCCAAGGTTTCCTATGTCATTCCAAACCTCCACAAACTCCTGAGGAAGTAGAGGCACTGACTTGTTTTCTTCACAATGACATTAGTGTGTTGGGTTCAGGAAAAGTCCTCTGAGGTAGTGACTCCAAGGAATTTAAATTTTGTTTTCCCTTCCTAAAGTCCACATTCAGCTCCTTAGTTTTGGTGACATAGAGTGCAAGGTTATTGGTGCACCATTCAGCCAAGTTTTCAGTCTCCCTCTTGTATGCTGACTTATCACCCCTTTTTATACATCTCTCTACCATGGTATTGTCAGCAAATTAGAGGATGGTGTTATTGTCATACTGAGTCATGCAGTCATAGCTGTAAAGGAATAATATTGTGACCATATTCATATTACATAGTATTAAAGAGAAAATGCCAAACAGTATGTTTTCTGTCAATAATTCCAACAATGCTTAAAATACCTGTCCTTTTGGTGAAAAGTGATGAACTAAAATTGATTTTATTTTTTATTTTTAAGTACCCTATCAAGAATGTAGATAGTCTTCAAACTGTTCAAATGTATTTCATTTCTGCTTAACCAAGTGTTATAATCTTTTTAAAGGCCTAATTGCGATGGACTGTGGCTACATGATCGACAAATTAAGTTTAATGAGCTTTTGTCAGCCTTGGTACATTAATGAGGTAATTTAAAACTCATTTATCAATTGTGCATTTCTGAGTTATGAGCTAATGATGGTTTAAATGGTATTCATTATTTAACAGGCACGCATCATGTAAATGATAAGGTATTTAATACTGGGTACCATTTACCTTACTTTTGGGTAGTCAGTTCATTTTAGAATAAAAATTAATAGTAAAATGCTTGAAACTGAAATGTGTCCTGGCCAGTAGCTAGAGTTTGGGGATCATAATACCGAATAACCTCTGGTGCCTGGCACCTACAGGGATTGGTAGATGATGGATTCGTGAGTTTTCTGGTTGCGTGAGACTTACTCTTACAATGTCCAACTGATACACCTACATTAAGTAAAATCAGTTTAAAAGATAAAAGACAAAAATACTATACACTGAACAAATTTAATTTGCATGGATATATGTACAAACCTTAAAGCAGTTTCTTTATTTTCAGCTACAATCTTTGAAAACATTTAACTGATGCTGCACTGCAGGTTCCTCCCCCTCCATGGAACAGCTTGAAAGATGAACAATAATATTACAGATAATTAACACCCCTCGCCTTCCCAAGTTTATAGATAAAGCCTTACTAACATACTTAATTAAATACTAATAAAGATAAAGACTCTTACTAAGCAGGGATATGGAGACACTTTAAGAGAGTCACCTGAACGGCAAGTGAGATCAACCAGGTCTTCATCGTTGGTGACAACATTGCTGTTTCACACAACTTTATTCAAACAGCTGCTATGAGCAAACCTCGACCAAGGCACTCCACTGGCTAAATGCTCCTACCTTCACTGAAGTTTGATGTGTTACCTCAAAGAAAATTTCCTTTTACAATTTTAAACTTTTATTTTAATATTTATTTATCTTTATCTATTGTAATATTTATTTATCTTTATCTATTGTAATATTTATTTATCTTTATTTATTGTAATTAAAAAAAAATTTCCTTGTTTTTATTTTTGTCCAGTTGCTTGAGGTTATGTTGCTAGAATTCTGTAAAACAGGGGTTTTACTGCATCAACAAATTCTTTCTTTCTTTGGCTTGGCTTCGCGGACGAAGATTTATGGAGGGGGTAAAAAGTCCACGTCAGCTGCAGGCTCGTTTGTGGCTGACCAGTCCGATGCGGGACAGGCAGACACGATTGCAGCGGTTGCAAGGGAAAATTGGTTGGTTGGGGTTGGGTGTTGGGTTTTTCCTCCTTTGCCTTTTGTCAGTGAGGTGGGCTCTGCGGTCTTCTTCAAAGGAGGCTGCTGCCCGCCAAACTGTGAGGCGCCAAGATGCACGGTTTGAGGCGTTATCAGCCCACTGGCGGTGGTCAATGTGGCAGGCACCAAGAGATTTCTTTAGGCAGTCCTTGTACCTTTTCTTTGGTGCACCTCTGTCACGGTGGCCAGTGGAGAGCTCGCCATATAATACGATCTTGGGAAGGCGATGGTCCTCCATTCTGGAGACGTGACCCATCCAGCGCAGCTGGATCTTCAGCAGCGTGGACTCGATGCTGTCGACCTCTGCCATCTCGAGTACCTCGACGTTAGGGGTGTGAGCGCTCCAATGGATGTTGAGGATGGAGCGGAGACAACGCTGGTGGAAGCGTTCTAGGAGCCGTAGGTGGTGCCGGTAGAGGACCCATGATTCGGAGCCGAACAGGAGTGTGGGTATGACAACGGCTCTGTATACGCTTATCTTTGTGAGGTTTTTCAGTTGGTTGTTTTTCCAGACTCTTTTGTGTAGTCTTCCGAAGGCGCTATTTGCCTTGGCGAGTCTGTTGTCTATCTCATTGTCGATCCTTGCATCTGATGAAATGGTGCAGCCGAGATAGGTAAACTGGTTGACCGTTTTGAGTTTTGTAGCACTAATTACATTAGTAGGAAATGAGATATGGTCCTGCAGGATAAGATTCAGGCATTTAAGTAGCAAGTTAAAAAGGTAATTTCCAGGATTATAATCTCAGGATTGCTACCTGTACACATGTTAATGAGGCAAGGAATAGGAAGATGGTGCAGTTCAATATGTGGCTGGGGAGCTAAGTGCAGGAGGAAGGGCTTTAGATTTATGAATAACTGGGCTCTCTTTCAGGGCAGGTGGAATCTGTGAAAAAGGAATAATATCCTCAGAAGCAGGAGCTACTTGGGAGGGTTTAAATTAGTGCAGTTATGACTGCTCCAAATGAAACCAACATTGTGGCATTGCCAGAGCAACTGCAATGGCAGTAGTGCTGTTGGTGCAGACCCGCAGAGAGTGTGGAGCAGAGTCACAGTGCTTCCGCAGGGTCTATCCGCCCAGTCTGACTGCCATCAGCTCTGTACAAGATTTAAATGGTTTTATTTAAAATCCTGCTGAATAATTATTAACCATAATAAATCTGATTAATAATACTTTATTCAGTGCACAAAATTGTTTAGTACAATTTAAAGCTGTACATAGAACACATATATCCAAAGTTAAACTATCTCATTTTTAATCCTGATGTTGATCCACTATGTGACAAATGTAAAATTTTTGAGCCCTCTCTGATTCATATGTTCTGGGAGTGTCCAGAACTACAAGAATATTGGGACCAATTCTTTAAAAATCTATCACAGATTCTTAGGATTGAATTAGAATTGTGTCCTTTTATTGCTTTGTTTGGTTATTCTGTAGAAGAGAGGATTTCCTTAAATTGAACTCAAAAAAGAATAGTAGTTTTTTTTTCTCTCATTGATTGCAATTTTGATAAGTTGGAAGGACAGCAGAGCACCCTCCATGCGATGGTTACAGGATGTTACGTCTTGCTTGAGTTTGGAGAAAATTAGATCTAAAGTTAAAGAAATCAAGATAAATTTGATAAGATATGGGGTCCATTCATGGACTATTATCATAATTTGATTGCTAAGCAATCAGTCAAATGTCCGTTTACTCTCACCTCCATCGTTGAGTTATTGAATTGGTGAAGTATTGCCTGATCCTGCACGGCCGATGCCAATGCAACCCTGTCATTCCCCATGTTGATGTCGACTCTCTCCTCTTGGCCTGCAGGCAGACAAAATGGCATCGACCACAAGGCATGGCAAGATAGCCGCCATGACTTCCTGTGATGCTTCACTTCAGATGATGGATCCTGCCATGAGGCAGAGCAAGACGCTGCCAGTGAACAATTCATAGAGGCGAAGGATGGTTTTTGGGACTCAGGCATGGGTCGAGCGATGATTCAGGGGTTGCACATGTGGTTGCCCTCTTTGGGTTCCCTTTAGCCAGTAGACCTTCACCCAATGCTCTCGTTTATCACATCCAGTGCATAGGGAGTCCTTTGTGGGGCATTGAGCACGGAGGTCCTGTGCCTGTTCACAGAAGTAGCATCCCTGGTTGTGTGTGGCTGCAGTGGTCGGTGCTGGGGTTGAGAGGGTTCCAGGCTCCCCAATGACTTGGTCCTCTGAAAGGCCACCGCTTTTTTCTATGAGGTCACGTGCTCCCAGTTGGGCCTGCTCGAGTGCTTTCACCAACTCCAGGATGCTGGCCAAGTCTTCCTTCCCCAACTCCAGCAGTCCCTGCATCATGTACCTCGACTTCACTCCTCCCATGAGGATGTCCCGGATTTGTTCCTCCTCTCTCACCCGGGTCGTGGCTGCTTTGTAGCGGCATTTTCTGGTCAAAGCCCACAGTTCAAGAATATAATCGTCCAGCGACTCACTGCCGACATTGAGAGAGTTGGTGCCTTGCCAACACATCATTCTGGGCCTCATGTAGCAGGTCTTCAAGGCTTCTATGGCTGACTCATAGGTAGCACAGTCTCTGATGTAAGTTTACCCTTTGGGGCCGACTCGAGGGAGAAGAGCTGATCTCCAGAGACCATCTAAGTTGAAGACATCTTGTATGGCCATCTGGTGGAACTGGAAGCACTCCAGCCAGTAGTCGAATTCCTCCGGGGCTTCAGGGGACAGAGGGTCGATCTGGAGCATGCCTGGCTTCAACAGAGCTTCCATCCTGTTTCAAAGTTAAGCTATTAAAATTGTAATGCAACTGAATGCACCCAAAGACAAGTGAGGAGTACAAACACGCTTTTAATAGCTTACAATCAATGGTCGGTAGACACAGAATCTGAGTAAGTGGGAAAACCAGGATTTATATTGGGGTAGGTGAGGGTGGAGCCAGGGGAGGAGTCAGCCATCTGAACAATACATAGACAATGAATTGCAGTTCACTGCAATAGTTATCTCAATTCAACTAATGTGGGCAAGCTGAAATTATGATGTTCAAACCTTACTGTGAATATCTTTCTTTGGCTTGGCTTCGCGGACGAAGATTTATGGAGGGGGTAAAAAGTCCACGTCAGCTGCAGGCTCGTTTGTGGCTGACAAGTCCGATGCGGGACAGGCAGACACGATTGCAGCGGTTGCAGGGGAAAATTGGTGGGTTGGGGTTGGGTGTTGGGTTTTTCCTCATTTGCCTTTTGTCAGTGAGGTAGGCTCTGCGGTCTTCTTCAAAGGAGGTTGCTGCCCGCCAAACTGTGAGGCGCCAAGATGCACGGTTTGAGGCGATATCAGCCCACTGGCGGTGGTCAATGTGGCAGGCACCAAGAGATTTCTTTAGGCAGTCCTTGTACCTTTTCTTTGGTGCACCTCTGTCACGGTGGCCAGTGGAGAGCTCGCCATATAACACGATCTTGGGAAGGCGATGGTCCTCCATTCTGGAGACGTGACCCATCCAGCGCAGCTGGGTCTTCAGCAGCGTGGACTCGATGCTGTCGACCTCTGCCATCTCGAGTACTTCGACGTTAGGGATGTAAGCGCTCCAATGGATGTTGAGGATGGAGCGGAGACAACGCTGGTGGAAGCGTTCTAGGAGCCGTAGGTGGTGCCGGTAGAGGACCCATGATTCGGAGCCGAACAGGAGTGTGGGTATGACAACGGCTCTGTATACACTTATCTTTGTGAGGTTTTTCAGTTGGTTGTTTTTCCAGACTCTTTTGTGTAGTCTTCCAAAGGTGCTATTTGCCTTGGCGAGTCTGTTGTCTATCTCATTGTCGATCCTTGCATCTGATGAAATGGTGCAGCCGAGATAGGTAAACTGGTTGACCGTTTTGAGTTTTGTGTGCCCGATGGAGATGTGGGGGGGCTGGTAATCATGGTGGGGAGCTGGCTGATGGAGGACCTCAGTTTTCTTCAGGCTGACTTCCAGGCCAAACATTTTGGCAGTTTCCGCAAAGCAGGACATCAAGCGCTGAAGAGCTGGCTCTGAATGGGCAACTAAAGCGGCATTGTCTGCAAAGAGTAGTTCACGGACAAGTTTCTCTTGTGTCTTGGTGTGAGCTTGCAGGCGCCTCAGATTGAAGAGACCGCCATCCGCGCGGTACCGGATGCAAACTGCGTCTTCACTGCTGAATATCTATGCATGTCATAAATTTGCATTGTAATTGCATTGCATGTAATAAAATTGTAATAAACCTTGCACTAAGACTTCAGATAATCATAGAATAGATTCTGAAGTGGACAATGTGCAATACATTATTCTTCCATACTTTGAGAAACGAAGTATGCCACTTTCCTATGAGGGTCTAATCATTCTGTACTTTTTAGCAGATTACATGGTTCAAACATTTTAGAGTCAATCCTTTCAAAAATGTATTAATTGTCACACCAATTTTTATTCCACCAAGTTTAGTTTGATGAGAATATACAGAATTGGCATACTAACTTAACATCTGAATCATAATTCCTGTATAGAATGATCCAGATTTAATTTCATGACAGAGATTAATCTCAAAATCACCTTTAAATCATATTTTTAATTGCTTCATAGTAAGTACATAGTGAAATAGAGTATTAGGTATATATCTCTAGTCATGGCCAGAAACAAACTTAAAAGTTGCCTGCAATTTAATAGGATTTCTAATCTACCTTCTTAAATGAAAGAATGAAACCAATGACTCAACAGTCAACAGGATTAATATAATTAGTACTCTCGTTTGACAAGAACAAAACCGAACACAGATTGGAAACCTTAACTCATAAGCCAACACCATATGTTTCTGCAGGTTTTCACAACCAATATACTTATCTAATCCATGCCAAACCAGCTAAAATTGGCCCTTAATAAAAGTGATAAGTTGCAACAAATCTATTAAAATTGCCTTAAGCAATGGCATCATTTTGAGCTGAAAATGAAACAAAATTCAGTGTTAAAAATGTAGGTTTTAATACAATTCTAATCAAATTGAATTCCACATAAAATCATTCTTGTAATTCGATTTATAAAAAAATAAATCATTACATTCACTTTACTATTTATTTTATTTAAACTAGATCATTTTATTCTCTTTACTATTTATTTTAAAGTATTTGTAATGTTATTACTTGCAATAAGTTTATGTTAGGTCACTGATTTAACATGATATGAAGCTAAAAATAGATACTTTTTGTTAACCTATATCTTCACCGGAGTCCATATTAAATGAGATACTCCATTTTGACCATATCATATTGAAGTGCTAACATCAATGGGCTTGATTTCTAAAGCAGTAAATTTAAATTAGTTCAGCTGCTGAACCCCTCAGAGTTGTACTGTCTATGTCATTGGATTTAAATTAAATTCTCATCCATTTTCCTTTTATAACTCAGGTTGGAACCAGAGCCTGTGGTTGTGGGAAGGGACTAGTGAGCAAGGTTTGCATTATTGGACTCTTGATTGGGGATCAGATTGAATTTTTTTTGGCATAACGGAGACTGGGCTAGAGTTTTGCAGTAGGTGGGAAGTCAGGGATGATGGTTAGAATCTGGGCTTGTCTTGGATAAACTTATACCTCTCATTTTGTTTGTTTTAGATTGGTCATAGTGTTTGAGCTACCGAAAGAAAATAGACACACACACCGAGAGCAGTTCAGTTTATACAAATGTTTATTACAAGTTCAAAAGCTGATTTCAAACTACAATATGCAAGCCCTTCCCAACTATACTTATCAACGCCTGGACTGGTCCCAACTGCCGAAGTGAGGCAACAACTGCACACTTGTAGTAGGTTGTCAGGGTGCCGGTAGAAGCTTCTCCACCTCCCCCGACCGGACGTTGGCTGGATTCTAGAAGTTCTTCTTCTTGCTGAGAGATATTGCCATCTCTCGGATAGCCTCAAACTTCAGCAGCGGGACCATGGCTTATATTACCCAAAAACTGCTGACCCAAGTACCTATTCCCCGCAGAGCAAGAAAAATAAGCGAGCAAGCTAGCATGCTAGACTTCTATTGAATAACATAATTTTTAGCTTATCACTTTGAATACAACGGTTTATTTTGCATCAAGGCTAGGCCTCTGACAGTCTGTGACCAAAACAAGCTGGAAGTTTAAATGTTCTTGGTACACAGATGTTATTTCTTCAGATAAATGCATCTCTGGCCCCTCGGTGGAATTTAGCTTATGTCTGCTGATTCTAAAAAACAAGTAGGTTCTCAGCCTTGCAGAAGCAAAGCCTGCAAAAGTAAAAAACATGATTTAAATCTTCCATTACAGGGCTATAGTGGAGTTGAATGGAAAATGGGAGTTTAGAGGGCAATGGGGTGTGTTCAGGGAATTGGAGTTGGGGTTTGATTGGCAGTTTAGGATAGGTAGCACCTTAAGTGACTGAGACGAGTTAGACCCAGGGTTGAGGCATTCATAGATTTGGTGGGTTGTATGGTAATGCAAGAACGGTCAATATTTTGGTGAGGAAAAGAAGGAGCCTATCTGAGGGGGTAGCCAACCCTACTTTGAGACTAGTTCAGGGAACATAGTTGTGACATTGACAGGTGCATTTCAGATAAGCACAACTCAATATAAATTTTGTATGGAGAAAGGCATAATTGAAAATTGCATCAGTGATTAACAATCAGTTGTGATCTGTTGATTTTTGTTGGACTGCAAATTGACCTGATAATCATCACTTTTATTTTCTGCTCGTTGACCATATTTTTCAATGAAAAAAGCCGATTTCCAAAAAAAAGCATGCCTTGAGCACTAACAAAAGTGCCAGAGAAATTCACCAGGTCACGCAGTGTATAGGAAGCAAAGAGTGACTAATGTTTCAGGCTTGAGCCCCTCATCAAAATATGAGCAAAAAGCAGGCAGGTGCCTGAATAAGGCGGAGGGAAGAAGAGAGGAGGGAGGGAGAGACCAGGTATTTTATTTAAACAAACCAGTTTTAGCTTGTTTGTGAGGGAGTAGGGAAGTGCACTGGTTCTAAAACATATGGCATTGCCTCTTCTCCTTTTCCTTCCTCCCGTCTCCTGCCCCATAGGTGCCTGTCTGTGCTTTGCTCATACCTTGACGAAGGGCTCAAGCCCAAAATGTTGGTTACCCTTTGCATCCTATAGATGCTGTGTGACCTGCTGAGATTCTCCAGCACTATAATTGCACTGCAATAACAGCGTCAACAGACTTTCTTCTTTAAAGCCTTGAGCATTGAGTTTATGTTGTTACTTGTCAGCTTACAACCAGTGACACCTTGAGAAATGGTTCAGTAGCTCTACAACATCTAAAAAAATCATTCATTAATGATGTCATCACTGCTTCACTGTTAAGGTGTCAGCTTTGTGCCTTTATGTAGTATATTGGGAGTTGGTATTTTATACATTAATCTGAAATTAGACTTTTAAATTTCATGCAGCATTTGTGTAGATATTAACTGTCATTTGACCAGAATTTTTTAATACACCAGTTTGAGATGCAAGCTTGAGACAGATGATCTCCATGTAGATCATTGGTAATACCTTTTCACAGGTTGTGATCCACATAATGTTAATTGTTTCTCCCAATAGGAGCACTTTTTGACATTTGTTCTCATTTATGCTAGTTATTGTACCACTTCCCTAATTTTTTACTGTTAGTGAGACATTTGCCATCAAAACCTTGGTAAGGCTGGATGGTTGAGAATGAATCTCCTCCCCTCCTTCAATTGTCCTAAAATTCCACATGGACCTCCCTTAATAGTTGTTAAAATTGGAATCCTGCACCTGACCATGTCATTCTCTTGACTCTTCTTGCCAGCCTCTCAATAAATTGCGCAAGGTGCCAGACTGGTGGCTTAAAAGTAAATCTAAGATTATAGCACTAAGAGACAGCAAATTAATGAACTTATTATGTTGCAGAACAACTGAATCTTTTCCCTCTGTGTTAATATTTTCAGCTGACAGAAACACTGCATAAAATCTATTCTGATGTTACTTTTCCACATCTACTGGTGATTCATTCTAATTCGACAGTTCATTTTTCTTCAAGGCAAAAAAAAATCCACTATTGGCAAAGAGAAGACACTTTAAAAGAAAATCTAACCAATAAATTGTTTCAAAGAACAACTTGAAGATAAAAGAAATTCCTATGGATTTCCAGCTTATCCAGTTTCCACCTTTGGCACATCCACAGTCAGAATCCTGACAGGTTATGACAGATGAATAGAATCTTCTTGTGAATTAGGAATGAAAACAGTTAATCACCACCTACATATTTACTTTGTCCCAATGTAAATTTGGACCAATGCTTTCCGGACAGAATTCAGAATTAGAATTAGAATCAGACCTTATTGTCACAAAATTCATTGTTTTACAGATGCAAAAATTGCTATAAATTAAAGATTTTTTTGAAAAAATAAATTAATTAATGCTAAAGAAAAAAAAAGTGAGGTGGAGTCTGTGGTTCATTATTCTTTTCAGAAATCTGATGTTAGAGGGGAGGAAACTGTTTTTGTACCATTTTGTCTGTGCCATCCCATTAACCTACACCCCAGATAGGGTTTGAAGGGCGCAAGGAAACTGCCGACCCGGAAAAAATGCACAGTGACACATGGAGAATGTGTGTGGGATTTGAACCCCTATCTGGTCCCGACCGCTGGCACTGTAAAGTCTTTGGGCTAACTGCTCTGCCAATATTGTTCCTGATTCACACTGACTGTGGTCTTCCAATGAGGAAGTCCAGGATTGAGTTGCAGAGGGAGGTGCAGAGACCCAGGGTTTGAAGCTTGTGGACTAGTTCTGATGGTACAATGGTGTTGAAAGCTGAGCTATAAATGATGAAAAGCAGGCTGATGTCCAGTATATGTTACTGTTGTCCAGGTGATCCAGCGCTGAGTGAAGAGCCAACGAGATTGCATCTGCTGTGGAGGGTCTGTGGCGATGGGTGAGTTGCAGTGAGCCCAGATCTTTACTTAGATATGAGTTAATTCTGGCCATGACCAGCCTCTCAAATCATTTCATCATAGTAAATGAGAGTACTACTGGGTGATAGTCATTGAGGCAGCTCCCTCTGTTCTTCTTGGGCACCAGAATAATTGATTCCTTTTTGAAGCGGTGGGAACCTCTGGCTGCAGAGATGAAAGATTGAAATTGCACATGCCCTTCACAAGATTAGTAATTGGTGTGGTTTAGTTTAATGTACAGGTACTCCCCAACTTGCAACCTATGCGACCTATGTCCATCTGCACATACAACTGAAAATTTGTTAAAAAACATAAAGAAAATATAAAATTTAAAGAATTTATGTTGTACTTGACAAACTATAACAGGGATACAGTGCATACAGCGCATGTAAGAAGCGAAATGTGCGTACTTAACTTGTTAGTCGGTGTCCCGGAGTCCATGGACTGGGTGTGACCATCTTGATTCTGTATTGGAGTTCAGTACTGGAATTTGGTTGGCGCATGCACAAGACTTAAGGGCGCAAATTCAATATTGTTAGGGTGCTTAACTCTCCCACAAGTGCCAACCAAACTCCAGTATGCAAACCCATCAGTCGAAGACTCATGCATGAGCACAAGAATCAAGATGGCCATGCCCAACCTATGGATCCCAGGACGCTGACTAACAAGGTAAGTACGCACATTTTGGCTCTTACATGCCCTGTATCCCTGTTATGGTTGGCCAATAAAGCATAAACCATGTAAATGTTTTCTTTATATTTTTTAACAAAATTGTACACAATTCTGACATACGTCTATTCTGAAGTACAACCGATCCTTCAGTCTAAATTACAGTCATAAGTCGATAGTACCTGTACTGTACTTTTGGTCCCACATTAAGCTTCGCTTCATGTATAGGGTTTTAACTCAAAATTTCTTCACCGGCTTTTATTCCCCCTAAACATTGTCCAGAAAATATTGCTAAGAACAAAAGAGAAATTGAAGCTGGAAAAGGCCACAAGCCTCACCAAGCATGTTTGGCCTTTCACTGAGATTTTGGCTGATAGTTTGCCTCAGCACCACTTTCTGCTCTAATCTCATATCCTTTAATTCCCCTCATAACCAAAATCCAAAGGTTTTTTTCTATCTTTACTAGGTGTTCAAAGGTGAAAATTGATAGGGCATTGTACAGAGATACTGAATTACTTTCACCTTAGCAATGCCAATGTGTGGTCTGGTAATTTGACATAATCAAGAGAACAAATCAAGAACTCTTCTGATCCAAGATGCAGCATATATTAATTCACTTGATGAATGAAAGGAGATTGATCAACTTTTATGCAAAGGAAATTTGATTTCGATCCATAGTAACTAAAGAAGAGGTCATGTTTTTTCATCTCTGATCTGACACCAGAAAGTCTTGTAC
This sequence comes from Narcine bancroftii, assembly GCF_036971445.1. Lineage (NCBI taxonomy): Eukaryota > Metazoa > Chordata > Chondrichthyes > Torpediniformes > Narcinidae > Narcine > Narcine bancroftii. The sequence continues at coordinate 52,242,674 of NC_091477.1, forward strand.
ATTTCTACAAATATGGTGGACAGGGTTTTAAAGAAAGCTTTTGGCATCTTAGCCTTTATAAACCAAACTTCAGGTATTGATTATCGGAGCTGGGATGTTATGTTGAAGTTGTTTAAGATATTGGTGAGGCCAAATTTGGAATATTGTGTACAGTTCTGGTCACCCAACTACAGGAAGGATATCAATAAGATTGAAAGAGTACAAAGAAGATATACTTAGGATGTTGCCGAACTTCAGGAATTGAGTTACAGGGAAAGACTAAACAGGTAAGGACTTTATTCCTTGGAGCAAAGAATGACGGAAGATTTGATAGAGGTTTACAAGATTATTAGGGGTACAGGCAGAGTGGATGTCAGTAGGCTTTTTCCACTGGGATGTGGGGAGATAAATATGAGAGGCCATAGTTTTAAGCTGAAAGGGTAAAGGTTTAGCGGGAACATCAGGGGAAAGTTCTTCACTCAGAAGGTGGTGGAAGTGTGGAATGAGCTATTCCCTGATGTGGTGAATGCAGAATTGATCTTAAGTTTTAAGAATAAATTGGATCAATACATGGATGGGAGAGATCTGGAGGGTTCTGGAATGGGAGCAGGTCAATGGGACTAGTGGAATGATGGAATGATGATAAGATTTTATGATACTATAGTTTATATGTGGTGGAAAGTGTGCTGACTGACTGCATCACAGTCTGGTATTGGGACACCAATACCCCTGATATAAACCCCTCCAAAATGTAATGGACTCAGCTCAGGACATCACAGGCAAAACCCTCCCCACCATTAAGAACATCTTGAGGGAACACTGCCACCGGAGAGTAGTAGCAATCATCTAGGATCCACAGCATCCATCAAACACTCTGTTCCCGCTGCTGCCACCAGGAAAGAGCTATCGGTCTCACAAGACTCACACCAGCAGGTTCAGGAAAAGCTGCTACTTCTCCACCATCAGACTCCTCAATGATAAACTCAATCAAGGGCTCATTTAAAGATTCTTACTTGTGCACTTGATTGATTTTTAAAATTCTCTCTGTATTGCAAAGTCAGTTTGTTTACATTCATTATCTGTTTACAGTTCTTTATTTGTTTACATGCATATGCTGTGCATATTATTTTTGCACCTGTAGAGAAAGAAATTCTCAGGGTTTTATGTGACATCATGTTTGTACTCTGACAATTAATCTGAAATCTGAAATTTGATCAGATTTGGGATTTGTGGCATCTCCAATGAAATGCTTGGATTGAAAATAGCCTGTGCTATCAGATTAATGGCAAGTTTCGTTGAGAATGCATTCATGTTTGATCATCATGAACCTAATATATACATGACACAGTCCTTCCTCATTAATGTAGCAGCAAATCAACTTTGAAGAAGTTGACTTCCATCAATAAGTAGGTTTTTCTTTCAATTTGCCTTGGAGCTTCTGAAGATAAAAGTACATTTCTGAGACATTGTCCAAGTTATCTTCAGGACAAATTATAGATTTTTAAAAAATGCATACAAATCTTAGCTGGAGGCGGGATCATGACGAAAACACCAATATTCAGTCTCAATCAAAGTTCACATCATAGCTTTTAGTACAAACAATCTAACGTGACCTTATGCAAGTGACAGAATCATGCAGTCAACACAGCACTGAAACAGGACCTTTCGTCTGCCGTGTTCATGCCAACCATGTAGTAGCTATCTACACTAATCCTGTTTAACTTCCCTTTTAATGCTTCTCAAGATAGTTAACCATCTCGATCACCTACTGAGGCAGTGTGGATCAGTATTCTGCTACAGTTCTCTGATTGATCAAGAGAATTCATAACTGCCTTGTTTAATGTTTTTCAAATTAATCAGTCACATAAGTAAAACATACTTGTTCAAGGTGTGCATCAAAAAATACAGTTTTTTTTAATCAAACAAATTTATAGTTTTTTTTTAACGTTGATAATTGTTGCAATCCTTATCAAATATCAAAGGTTATAGGTATATTGTTCCAAATGTGTTAGGACAAAGTAAGTATGTGTGAGATAGTAAACTATTTCCACATCTAATGAATAACATCTTGCAATTCTGTCAGACCAGTCAAGATTTTGATTGTGGATGTATAAAAAGTGGAAATTAGGCAGGATGGAAATTCATAGGATTTTCTGTCATTTTCAAGTTTTCTTATAAAACATTTTCTCCTTCCAAATAGCATATAATCCACACACTGAAAGAAATAAGGCGAATAATGATAAACCTGACATGTTATCGGTTCCTTTTTCCATAGATGCTGCCTGATCTGCTGAATTCTCCAATTTTTTTTTCCTGCTTTCATTTCAATGGAAATATATTGAAAATTCAGAGCTGTGTTTGTGAAAGTTCAATACATTTCAAATTCCATTTACTCTCCACATTGTCCTGTATAATCTTAAATACGCTGATAGATCATCATCATTATCCTATTTAACATTGGCCATTGTTAACTCCACTGCTTTAATTACAAAGACAATTTCTTTGGCTTGGCTTCGTGGACGAAGATTTATGGAGGGGTAATGTCCACGTCAGCTGCAGGCTCATTTGTGGCTGACAAGTCCGATGCGGGACAGGCAGACACGGTTGCAGCGGTTGCAGGGGAAAATTGGTGGGTTGGGGTTGGGTGTTGGGTTTTTCCTCCTTTGCCTTTTGTCAGTGAGGTGGGCTCTGCGGTCTTCTTCAAAGGAGGTTGCTGCCCGCCAAACTGTGAGGTGCCAAGATGCACGGTTTGAGGCGATATCAGCCCACTGGCTGTGGTCAATGTGGCAGGCACCAAGAGATTTCTTTAGGCAGTCCTTGTACCTCTTCTTTGGTGCACCTCTGTCACGGTGGCCAGTGGAGAGCTCGCCATATAACACGATCTTGAGAAGGCGATGGTCCTCCATTCTGGAGACGTGACCCACCCAGCGCAGCTGGATCTTCAGCAGCGTGGACTCGATGCTGTCAACCTCTGCCATCTCGAGTACTTCGACGTTAGGGATGAAAGCGCTCCAATGAATGTTGAGGATGGAGCGGAGATAACGCTGGTGGAAGCGTTCTAGGAGCCGTAGGTGATGCCGGTAGAGGACCCATGATTCGGAGCCGAACAGGAGTGTGGGTATGACAACGGCTCTGTATACGCTTATCTTTGTGAGGTTTTTCAGTTGGTTGTTTTTCCAGACTCTTTTGTGTAGTCTTCCAAAGGCGCTATTTGCCTTCGTGAGTCTGTTGTCTATCTCATTGTCGATCCTTGCATCTGATGAAATGGTGCAGCCGAGATAATAGGAGTAAGGGAATTGTAGATGAGATGGGTAGTAGGGAAATGTATATATACACCAGTTATCATGTGTCAACTAATGTTATTTTAATAAACAACATCAGTTCACATTTATTCCCCCTTCTGTTTACCTTCTGCTAACTTGTACAAGTTGCTGTTAACTTTGAAAGTGAGTTAGCAGAATTTTCATTGGTGGAAAATATCAAAGTTCTGTGTTATCACACCCAAGTTAACCTATGTATCTTCCGATCTTAAAAAATGGGAGCAGAAATAGGCCAAATGGCACATCAAGTCTGCTCTGCCATTCAATAAAATCATGGCTGATTTGGCCATGGACTCAGCTCTACATATCCACCTTTTCCCCTATAATCCTACTATGTAAAAATCTATACATTTATGTCTTAAATATATTTAATGTGGCAGCCTCTACTGCTTCCATGGAAAAAGAATTCTACAAATCAACAACTCTCTTTGGAAAAATAGTTCCTCCTCATCTCTGTCCTAAATCAACTTCCCTGAATTTTGAGGTTATGCCCCTTAGTTTTAGTCTCACCTACTAATGGAACCAAATTTCCTGTCTCTATCTTCTATTTCCCTTTCATAATTTTGTATGTTTCTATAAGATCTCCTCTCATTCTCCCGAATTCCTATGAGTACCGACCTTTGGTAACTCAATCTGTCTTCACAGGCTAACCTGATCTTCATTGGAATCACTTGGTGAAGTATTTCCTTTCTCAAAGAAGGAGATTGTAACTGCACAGTCATCCAGGTGCAGCCTCACCAGGACCCTGTACAGTTGCAGCAGAATCTCCCAGCTCTTAAATTCAATCTGTTGCCAATTTCCACGTTGACCTCAAATTTGCTTGATGCATTTCTAGCAACATTCTCCCTTTTCTCGATTTCTCAATCTCCATCTCAGGAGACAAACTTCCACAAACCCACCAACTCCTAAAGATACCTCGACAACACGTCGAGGTATTCCCATCTTTCCATTCCTCCGTTACATCTGCTCCCAGAGCAAGTTCTTCAATGCCAGATGATTAAAGGTGTCATCCTCCTTCAAACAACATGGTTTCCCCTCGACAACCATCAACTCGTCCCTGACCCATGTATCTTCCATTTCCTACACATTTGTTCTGGGCTCCTCTGCTGGCACACAAAACAAGGGCAGGATTCCTCTTGTCCTCTTCTCCTTACCAGCCTCCATATCTAAAACATCTTCCTCTTCCATTTTCACCACCTACTACGTGATCCCACCACTAGACATATATTCCCCTCTCCACCTTCAACAGGAACCACTCCCTCTGTAACTCTCTTATCCACTTCTCCCTCCCCACCAATCATTCCCTCGGTATTTACCCTGTGACCGCAGGAGTTGCTTCACCTCTTCCTCACCACTATTCGGGGCATCCAAACAATCCTTCCAAGTGAAGCAACACCTCACTTGTGAATTTTCAGGGGTTATCTACTGCATACAGTACTCCCATTGTGGTCTCCTTTATATTGGAGAGACTGGGTTCAGATTGGGAACTAATATCTTTGACCATCTTGTCTCTGTCCACCACAATAGTGTGGATCTTCCAAGGACCACCCATTTCAGTTCCCTGCCCCAATTCCTGCTGGCATATTTGTCCATGGCCTCATGTACTGCTGGACTGAGACCACTAACAAATTAGTCTTTCAGCAGACTTTCATGTTTCATTCCATAAATTAAAAGTCTCCTTAGCAATCTTAAACAATGCATCCTATGGACAAGATAGGGGCATTCTACAATACTGGAAGAATCTCCAAACTATTTCTGTTTGGTTAGTACAACAAGCTCTAGCAGGAGACTGAAGGGAAGAAACCACTGTTGGCTAAGCAAAAAGCAGAGGAGACAGTATATCAGACAACATGATTGTAGGAATCTTTGCTTTAACAATAATTAAAGTTTGTTTCCCGCCACATCAACAATCAACATCCATTTCCTGCTTTTGAATGAAGGTGGTACATTATCACAATGTTTTATTATTTGATATGCTTGGTATCACTATTCCTAACAATGGTACACATACCCAGGCATTGTGTAGATTTTTTCAGCACCTAGCTGTGCCTGATGTCTCCTGCAATGGTATTTCCTTCTCCAAATCGATGACAAAATTATATTTTTGGCGACCTCATCTTATTTCTGTCTCAGGGAAGCCTGAAGCATCTGTGAACTGCATCTTCAAGTGATTTACTTGCAACCATGGAAACTCATCACTTCTGTCAGTATTATTTTATTTTCTAATGTGCATTCTATCCCACTCCTGCTGGAACTTAAGCCATGATTTGGCTGTCTACTAATTTGTTGATGTAAAGGAGACTGGTTAAGAAATTACCCATTTATCCAAGCTTATTGAACAAGCTGTTATGCAGTGGGTAAAATTGCAAACTGAGGCCTTGGATGGGAGAAACAAAGCAGATGTCCAAGGATATCAGAATATTTTTGACATTTTTCATATCCCTTTTATAATTCACCACTCTCACCCCTCTGGTTTGTAAGTGACTCCCCAATAATATATACTAATGTGTTAAAAGTCTATCGTCAAGAATTTACCAAATTCTTCTTCAAACATCAAAGTTTAATGCCATATCCTTTGTCACTTTTATAGTTTCTACCAAAAAAGACAACTCCTCTCCATTTCTCACATCTTGTCTTCATCTCCATTCCTCGAAGCAAAATAACTCAGGGCAAGGACAAACTCTAGAGGGTTGTTGACTCGCCCACTGACATCACGGGAACCAGGCTCACTCCATCGAGAACATCTACAAGAGGTGTCGTCTTTAGAAAGCAGCCACTAACCTCAAAGGCCCCCACCACCCAGGCCATGCCCTCCTCATTCTGCTACCATCAGGAAAAAAAGTACATGAACTTAAAGACGTGCACTCAGCGGCACAGATCAGCTTCTTCCCCGCTGCCACCAGATTCCTGAATGATCAATGAACTAAAGACAATGCCTTTCTCTGACTTTTCATGCACTATTTTTATTTATTTTTTGTAAGATGGTTTATCTGAATGTTTGCGCTGTGACACTGCCACAAAACAATGAATTTCATGACTTGTTCATGACAATGAATTCTGATTCTGATTCTAACTGCTTCTTCCTGAAACACAGTTGGACAACTCACAAGTTTGTTCTTTCAAATAGAGCAGGAAGATAGGTGTTTTTTCATACAGAGCTCAAGCACAAATTAAAATTTGTAGACACAAAGATTAGATGTATTCTGCTGAAATTAAAAAGGAACCCTTGAACAAAGGCAGACATACCCTTTAATAAGCAGAAAGACTTGCCCAGATGTGTATATTAATATCCAATGGAATCATTATATTTGATCAGTTCTTGTTAAGAGTATCAAGGGTTTGTGGAGTGAAATGATAACACAGATCTTGGATGCAAAGCAACTACAAGGTAATTAAATGGCAGAAGAGGCCAAGGATCTGAAGACCTTGCTCCTGCCTTGAATTCCTTAGAACCCAATGTCCTTAATAATTTTGAATCAGAAGAAAGTGTGTATCCATTGTCAATCCACCTCACGTATTGACTTGATGTACATTCAGACTAGATGCCAATATAGACAGACAATGCAATGTTAGAGGAATGACCGCAGAATAACTGGAAGTAACTGCTAACATTTCATGAAATTAAGCCCAGTGGCATTTGATTCAAATTCAAATACCTATATAATTAATCATTGCTATCTACCTATAATGCATAGCATTATATGACAGAATTTCTCACATAGTATAACTGTTGAATTAAATGTGAGACTTATCTGATGTTTCATCGATCATCTCTTTTGATGGAAGTCCAGGAAAAATTACACAAATCTGTTCAATATCCACTCAGCATGGTTAAAAATTAATCAGAACTAACGCACACATGCCGGCTTTGAAAGTAACAGTCTGATCAATCTCTTGTCATACAAGGCAACCAGATGATTGGTGAGTTAGATTTCAATTATTATAAAGACAAACTGAGTAAGATAAACATAATACAGATTTTCTTTGAAAACATTTTGGAGGCATTTTAACAAAGATTTTCAGTGGTAAATTGAACTCTGTATCAAATTAAGCCATCAACAACTCTGCAACAGCAATACCAGCTAAAGCTCTGAATTTTGTCTCAGTCATGTTGTTTAACCCCAGAACTGCTCAGAAATGCTGATGGCATGGTTAGAGTAGCTGTTATTGTAATGCTATTACAGTGCCAGTGATCAGGATTCAAATCCAGCGCTGTCTGTAAGGAGTTTGTATGTTCTCCCCATGTCTGCATAGCTTTCCTTTGGTTGCTTTGGTTTCCTCCCACTGTTCAAGGTGAACCGGGCTTTGTAGGTGTGATAGTACAGACCTATCACCAATGTACATAGTTACAGTATCTAGAGTATGTAATGACTGTGCTTACAGCGATTGGCTGAGAGCTTGTCGAAAGAACCAAAGACTTGTTGATCCAAACCAAGGATTTTATTAGCAAAAGACAGGAGCTCTTCACAGGTGGCCGACCAGTCCGGAATGATCCGACCTGGCTAGGGACACAACCCTTTAAGGCCCAGATAGTAGGCGTGGCTAAGCTCTCATCCAATCGCTGTAAGCACAGTCATTACATACCCTAGATACTGTAACTATATACATTGGTGATAGGTCTGTACTATCACATTAGGTTAATTAGGTGTCATTGGACAGCGCAAGCACGTGTACTGTAATGGCTTGTTATTGTGCTGTATGTCTACAAACAAAAGCTTAATTCTTATTAGATCAGCAAATTGAAGGCCACTTTTTATAAAACATGGGCAAGGCTGTAGTAACCATTGCAGATGATTGAACACTCTGTTGAATATAACAAAGGTAAAGACTTGGAGGAGCACAACCTGCTGGATACCTGGTTGTGGAATCTAAACCTGGGCAAAGAGCCAGTGTGTTCAAGAGCTGTAGCTGGTTATAAGAGTGGAATTAACAGTGATGGGGAAGTAACAAAGCTACCTAGGGAAGTATGAATCTTAAATAAACTAGAGGGCCTAGATTTAAGGTGAGGGGGACCTGATGGACAACTTCTTCAGGCAGAGGTCATCAAGTATTTGGAACAATTGGTATGTGAAAAAATCTGCCAGAGGAAGTGAAAGAGGCAAGGATAAATATAAAGTTCAAATAATTTAAACAGATTGATTAAACCTTTCTTATCCACTTCCTGTCATAGGAAAAATACTGGCAAACTGGATGAGGTCAGATTGTCACTTTGACTGGCATTGATGAGTTGGGCTGAAGAGTTTGTATCTGTGCTGTATAACATCATGACGATAAGATTCCTCTGGGCCATGGCAGTGAAAGGAATTACAAACATGGCCAGAGGATCACTTAGTTTCTTGGACACAAAATTGCACTGCTTATACAGCATCTGGCGCATCCATTGTAGCCTCTTCTATATCAGAGAGACTGGATGAAGACTGGGAGTTTGTTTTACTCTGTCCACTGCTATAGAGGTGGTCTCCCAGTGGCCACCCATTTCAATTCTGTGCCCCACTCCCATACCCTCATGCACTGCCAAACTATGACCAGCTGTAAATTGGAGGAATAACACCTAATATTCTGCCTGCACACTCCCCAAGCATATGGAATTATCATCAATTTCTTTGGTTTCCATTAGGCCACTCTCCTATCTCCCTCCCTTCCCCATCTCTCTATCTTCTATCCTCCAGCTCTCCATTTCCCTCCTCCTCCATTCAGAGAGCTATCCCTTCCTCCTATCTCTCTTCTGCCCGCTCACCCATATCCACCTATGACCTCTTCCCAGTAGTACTCCCCTTCCCCTCCCCCATTTTATTCAGGTGTTTGCCTACTTTTTGCTCCTACCTTGACAAAGGGCTCAGGCCCAAAATATTGGTAATACTGCATATCTTTGCTACATAAAGAATGCTAAATGACCCACTGAGTTTCTCCAGTGCTTTTGTGAATTGAACTACAATTCCTGCAGACTCTCTTGTTTAACTTAATTCCTTGGAAAGTCTTTTTTATGTTTCTCATTTTCTCTTACACCCATTACTATTTTATGAAGAGACATTTTATAAAGGAAGTGGAATCAGAGATAAAACTATCAGTGGGTAGTTCGAAAGAAGAAAAGTGGATGCGCAGCTGTGAAAATACGACTAATGCATTGAGTGTTCGGATAGTCAACAATTCCTGAATAACACAGGAATGAATCATTTTCTGAATTACCTTCATGAATCCCATGACTCTGAGAATCTCACTGCATTATATTCCAATCCTAGCCAATAATTGACCACCATATCTGGATATAAATTCTCCATCAGGAAACAATGCATAACAATTTGAAAATGCACACAAAATTTCTCCCAAATTCATCTCTGCTGTCCCTCACAATTTCACCCACAGTTGCTTCCAGGGTAATATGGACAAATTTACCAACCATTGATCTAAAACAGCATCTATCATGTATCTTGATTGCAAGTGATGAACAAACACAACCTAACCAGAACCTCCAGAACACAGATGGCCTGGAAATGGACGTACTGAATTTCACTCCATTGCAATCAAAATTCTTTTTTTTTCTTTGGCTTGGCTTCGCGGATGAAGATTTATGGAGGGCTATGTCCTCATCTGCTGCAGGCTCATTGGTAACTGACAAGTCCGATGCGGGACAGGCAGGCACGGTTGCAGCGGTTCCAAGGGAAAATTGGTTGGTTGGGGTTGGGTGTTGGGTTTTTCCTCCTTTGTCTTTTGTCAGTGAGGTGGGCTCTGCAGTCTTCTTCAAAGGAGGTTGCTGCCCCCCGAACTGTGAGGCTCCAAGATGCATGGTTGGAGGCGATATCAGCCCCCTGGCGGTGGTCAATGTGGCAGGCACCAAGAGATTTCTTTAAGCAGTCCTTGTACCTCTTCTTTGGTGCACCTCTGTCTCAGTGGCCAATGGAGAGCTCGCCATAGAACACGATCTTGGGAAGGCAATGGTCCTCCATTCTGGAGACGTGACCCACCCAGCGCAGTTGGGTCTTCAGCAGCATGGATTCGATGCTTGCGGACTCTGCCAGCTCAAGTACTTCGACGTTGGTGATGAAGTCATTCCAATGAATGTTGAGGATGGAGCGGAGACAGCGCTGATGGAAGCGTTCTAGGAGCCGTAGGTGATGTCGGTAGAGGACCCATGATTCGGAACCCTTCTCCATTGACAACGGCGTGAAGCAAGGCTGCGTCCTTGCACCAACCCTCTTTACTATCTCCTTCAGCATGATGCTGAAACAAGCCAATAAAGACCTCATCAATGAAGACGGTGTTTACATCCAGTACCGCACGGATGGCAGTCTCTTCAATCTGAGGCGCCTGTAAGCTCACACCAAGACACAAGAGCAACTTGACGGTGAACTACTCTTTGCAGATGATGCCGCTTTAGTTGCCCATTCAGAGCCAGCTCTCCAGCGCATGACGTCCTGTTTTGCGGAAACTGCCAAAATGTTTGGCCTGGAAGTCAGCCTGAAGTAAACTGAGGACCTCCATCAGCCAGCTCCCCACCATGACCACCAGCCCCCCCACATCTCCATCGGGCACAACAATGAACTCAAAACGGTCAACCAGTTTACCTACCTCGGCTGCACCATTTCATCTGATGCAAGGATTGACAAAGAGATAGACAACAGACTCGCCAAGTCAAATAGCGTCTTTGGAAAACTACACAAAAGAGTCTGGAAAAACAACCACCTGAAGAAACACACAAAGATCAGTGTGTACAGAGGCGTTGTCATACCCATGCTCAAAAGTATGTGGCACCTAAACAAACACCATTTCTAAGACATAAACTTTTCATTATTCATGATTAGTTACAGTGAAGAAATGGGATTCTGGTGGTTCTACCCACCCTGTGAGGAAAATAGCCCTCATTAATGTCCTTTTGTGAGTAGTAGCTGAACATTCAGATACAATTGGCTATGATACATTTCATTCAAACATTCACAAGCTCCAACGCTCAAGGGTTGTTCATGAATAACAGGTGTGGAGTCTAAGAGAACTGCTAGTGTACATGGAAAAACATTCCCACTACATGATTTTGACGGAAGATTAAAAAAGAGAGGAAAATAATTAATATCACAGTTTCCTTTGACATTTGGGGCTAACTCATTCTTTTTATCCTGCTGTGAGATAATGACCAGGTTGTGTTCTCCACAGACAATTATCTCATATGCTTTTGTGGTGGACAATGCTTGTCTCTGCCTGTGTAGTTTACCCTTAGCATAGAATCCAGGTATTGATTTTTAACAGGAAAAAACAGTCACTTGGTTAAGGGACTCAAAATCTACTGAGAAACTGGTTAGTGCAACCAGTCTAGATACAGTTTCATGGTCTGAGGGAACTTAACTAGGTTTTTCTGTCCAAATATTGTGATTAATTGTCAGCTGGGACTGAATACAATGCCATGATAGTCCCAGATTCATCATGGAGTATCAAACCCAAGCCGTCACACCAGAGGGTTCTGAGCCGCTGGCCCCTTTTACACAAGCCCTTTTACACACCCACTTCAATGCGGGAATATTGTGCCTTTATGTGCCATGCCTTCTGTGTAAAAGGTATGAACATGGAATTGGAGGGGTGTGGGGAGGTCAATGCTGTCCTGCCTTTAAGTGCCAAATTGATGTCTATGTAATATAAGCAATCCAGCAGTCCAGGATAATGACGGGAAAGGGTGTGTATGTGTACCTTATTTGACGGCATATAAGACCCACAGGCATATAAAACCCCCTCCCATTTCAGCAGGGAATATTGACAGGTATTTATGAAAAAATCTTTTTCATAATAATAGAAAACATTTTATAAAAACAAACTGCTGATGTCGGTGTCCACGCTGGTTCCACTGGTCTCAGATTCCATGAAGTAGTTTCAAGTGGTCCATGCTTTGGAAGTCTGCATCTGATCGTTGCACTACAGTCTTTAGTTGCATACCAAAACACTCTCCACCTAGAGGTGGAAATGAGGGTAGATGCTTGCAGTGTCAGGGTTACAGGCTTGACCCCAGAAGGTGTAAACCAGAGAAGCAGCAAGAGCAAGGGCTGGGACTAGATTAACTTCCTGAGAACCACAGACATCAGAAAGACTTCCGTTATCTTTTGCAGATCCCTGAATCAAACATAAATGGTAGTTCACCCACGAATTTAATTTCATTATATTTGCATCAATGACTGCAATGCTGGGATTTAATGTATTGGAGAGAGGGCTGCAGAGAAATGCATCTTCCATATTCTGGAAAAGCTTAAGATTTTAATAAGAATAGGCTTCGAAGTGAAAAGAAATTCTGATTATGTAGTTTTTGCATACAGCACTTTTATGACCCATATATCTCGGTCTATAAGTTTAATGGCATATAAGTCTAACGGCATATGTCAACCTCCCTTTTTCAGCCTGATTTTAAGAACTTTATGTAATATCCGGCATATTACATTTTTGAGAGATTTTTTTGTTTCACTGAAACAAAATATACAGTATTAAGTATTATCCAGTGATATAATTTATATATCAGGAACCTATAATTAGTAATCTATTTGGAAAAGGGCCTTTCACTCAACAATTTTGAAAACCTATTGATTCGTGCTTCTGGTTTTTTTCTTGTCGATCTCTGGCTATGGTCTATATGCCCTCAGGCAAAAAACTCCCACAGAATAATCCCTGATTCTTGAAACACAGCTGTGGGACTGAGATCGTGTGGATGGCGTGAATTCCAAAGCAGATATGCATGAGGAGCTGAAATATTGCTCTTGTCATTGGCACCAACCCCCACCTGCCACCACACCCACTTGAGTACCCTTAGGCCACTGTGCAGTAGAGGGATGAGCAAGAAAATCCCATTTACAACTTCTAATAACCTGAAGGATCTCTTTCTTTTTTTTTCTTTGGCTTGGCTTCGCGGACGAAGATTTATGGAGGGGGTAAAAAGTCCACGTCAGCTGCAGGCTCGTTTGTGGCTGACCAGTCCGATGCGGGACAGGCAGACACGATTGCAGCGGTTGCAAGGGAAAATTGGTTGGTTGGGGTTGGGTGTTGGGTTTTTCCTCCTTTGCCTTTTGTCAGTGAGGTCTAAAAGTTGAATAAATGCAACATTTTTCAGATTGATTATGATCTGTAATTAAAGAAACAAGCAATAAAGATTTGGTAAGTGTGAGCTTTTGCACTAGTGACAACATTGGTTCTCATGAAGGTAATTCATTCAAAACATGCTTGGTTGATGAACTGAAACATATTACAGTATCTTGATAATGAACTTTGATGATCTTTTAGAGACCCTAATCAGCTGTTATCTATTTGTCCCTCCCGTTCAGACAGAATGAGAGATGATACTGTTTTGGTTTATGGACCAATCCTTGCTTGTCTGAGAAAGAGAGAACATTGGATTGACATCCTAGTAAGAAATGGGACAAATGAGTCTCCCCACACATTGTATGATATGCATAGATCCAAGTACTTTGGTTACAGACCAAATTGTGAAGAAGCAAAATCTTTTCTCACTCAATGGCACAGGTACCTTGAGTGAGACGGGAATTAGCACTTGGTCAAGAACAGAATACTCGGTCAAAACCCTTCACCAAAACTGAGAGTGCAGTTGGGAGATAATGTGGACAGTGTGGACAATGTCCAGAACCAGGGAAGTAAGTGTAATAGTACAGATTCTATCACCAATGTGTATATGTACAGATGTACAGATGGTAGTGTAGGATGACTGTGATTGGCTGAGAGTGTAGCCACACCTACTGGCAGGTCTTAAAGGATTGCTCCTAGCCAGAGCAGGTCATTCTGGACTTGTTGACCTACTTGTGATATACTCCAGTCTTTTAGTTAATAAAAGCCTTGGTTGGGATCAACAAGTCTTTGGTTCTTTTGATGCGCATTACAATTTTATTAGCTAAAATAAATTTTGAAGGGATGGAACATATGCTACGGCTGGAATGCCTCGGCATCGACCCACAGTCAGCTACAGCCTCAAATGACTTTAAGCACTGGGTGAGATGCTTCGAAACATACCTACAGCTTTCTAATCCTGCCATTATAGAGGACAACCATTGACTACTAATATTGATGACTATGGCATCCCCGAGAGTCTACCAGAGAGTCCAGGACGCGACCACTTGTGCCGCAGCCATGAAGGTGCTGAAAGAGCTTTACAAGCGACCGGTGAACAGGGTCTATGCTCGGTACAAACTTGCTACAAGGAGGCAACAGCCAGGTGAGTCCTGTAAAGCTTGTATTCAGGCACTAAGGGCAATGGGCAGGGACTGTGCCTGCACAGACAGAACTGCTGCAGAGACCACAGACGATCTCATTCGGGATGCCTTTGTGGCCGGGATTTGATCGAATGAGGTGAGGCAGCACCTGCTAGAGCATGGGGGAGAAAACCTAGAGGACGTGACCCGGATCGCAGAAATGATGGAGGCTGCAGTCTTAAGTATGGACATGTACTCTCGGGGCTGGACGCCACACTTTGATGTGAGTACGATACCCTCCCTCTACCCTACTACTGCTGCTATGCTGCCCGATGCAACCCCAAAGTGTTATTTCTGCGGGAGAAATAAGCACAGCAGGTCCCAGTGCCCGGCAAGAAAAGCCAGGTGCCAGAAGTGCTTTAAAAAAGGCCACTTTGCTGTAGTCTGTCACTCCAAAAAGGCCGCCATCAAACACAATGCCTCATGTGAAGCCAAATCGCCACCGTCCCATTCAAACACTTCTTCCTCAGAGCTCTCATCCAGTGGGAGCAAGGAATCCACCACGCGGCATCGCCTGACGTCATGGGGCAGACGCCGAGTGCGGAAGGTACAACCCACCCTTGTCGCAATGACGTTCACCCTATCTCTCAAAGCAATGTCCGACCAGGACCCAGCCCTGACCTCAATGCCCACTGCCGCTGCCGACCAGGGACCCATCGCTGCCTCTGACGAAGGACCCACCGCCGCCGCTGCTGACAAAGGACCCGCCGCTGCCACCGACCGGGGACCTTCCGCCACCACTGCCAATCAGGGACACACTGTCGCTGCCACTGCTGACTGGGGACAGGCCATTGCGACCCAGTACCCACCGATGCTGCCGACTTGGGACCCAATGCTGCCGACCAGGGACCTGCCACCACTGACCGCCCCACCGCTGACGGCAAGCAGCGACCACCAACACTTACCGTTGGCTGCAGGCAGCAACACCAACTCCTCGACACCCTTTTCAGGCTCAACTGTTTACGTGATGTTATCACGCACAAGTTGAGTGACATAATCACGCAGGAGTCCACTGTCCACATTAAAAGTCTCTGAATCAATACCCTCGACCAGGACTTCCCCCAACCCCTCACAAAAGCTATGGAACTGATTAAAGTGCATGGACACTATACCAATTGCTTATTTGACTCGGGGTCACCTGACAGTTTTATCTGCCCAGACCTGGCCCACCATTGCCGACTGGCTATTCTCCCCACTGCACAGAGAATTGCATTGGCGACCAGATCGCACTCGACGGGGGTAAAGGGATACTGCGTGGTGACCTTGAAAGTCCAGGGCATCACGTTTACAGACTTCAAACTATTAGTCCTTCCCCAATTGTGCGCCCCTGTACTGCTGGGACTGGATTTTCAGTGCCAGTTTCAAACCATTTCCCTGCACTTTGGAGGCCTCACGCTCCGCTCTCTATCTGTAACCACTCCACCCCGGGAACCTCTTGCCAGCGGCAAACTGAGCCACCCACCCCTGCGCCACCCTCCAAGTTGCTCCGCCAGCACTTTTTCCAAATCTCACCCCTGGCCACCAAATGCCGGCAATATAGTTATGAATACAGGAAATTTATCACAAGCGAGGTACGCAGATTGCTGGATAAGGGCATTATCAAACCTAGCTCGTGTCCATGGAGGGCCCAGGTGGTGGTTGTTAAAAACGGGGAGAAGCCGCGGACTACAGCCAGTCAATCAACCACTTCATGCTCCTGGATGCGTATCCCCTTCCACAGATCATGGATGTGGTGATTCATATCGCCCAATACTGTGTATTTTCCACCAATGACTTACGTTCGGCCTATCATCAGCTCCCGATCCGCTGAGAAGACCGACCTTTCACAACATTCGAAGCGAATAGGCAGCTGTATCAATTCCTCAGGGTACCCTTTGGGGTCACAAATGGCATCGCGGTCTTCCAGCGGGAAATGGACCAGATGGTGGACCAGAACGGGCTGACTGCTACTTTCCCGTATCTGGACAATGTCACCATCTGCGCCCATGACATGGAGGATCATGATGCCAACCTTGAGAAAATTTTTCAGACTGCAACTCAGTTGCACTTGACCTACAATTTCGACAAGTGTGTCACTTGGCTCGCAATACTGGGTTGAGTGGTGGAGAACGAGGTGGTCATGCCGGACCCTGACCGCATGCATCCCCTCATGGACTTGCCTCCCCCCCACCACACCAAGAAGGCACTCAGACGCTGCCTGGGATTTTTCTCATACTATGCCCAGTGGGTTTCACACTATGCTGACATCAAGCCCATTTCCTTCCCCCTGTCAACCAAAGACAGAGTGGCCTTTGACCGCATCAAATCGGACATCACTGCTGCAACGCTGCATGCCATCGACGAGTCCATTCTATTCCAAGTCGAGAGCAATGCATCTGGCATTGCACTGACAGCCACTTTGAACTAGGCCAGCCGGCCGGTAGCCTTCTTCTCCAGAACCCTCCAGAGTCCTGAGAGCCAAGTGGAGAATCGAGCCCTCCACCTTTAATTATGACATACTCTATTGGCCAGGTAAACTCAACGACCCGCCAGATGCGGTCTCCAAGGTGACTTGCGCCAACATACAACTGGACAGACTGCAGAAACTCCATGAGGAGCTCTGTCATCCAGGGGTCACGAGGTTTGCACACTTTGTTAAAGCTCACAACCTGCCCTACATGGTCGAGGAGATTCACTCCATGACCGGAGCCTGCCCAATATGTGCTGAGTGCAACCCCCCATTTCTTCTGTCTGGAAAAAGCCCACGTCATCAAAGCCACTCGTCCTTTTGAGTGTCTCATTGTAGACTTAAAGGGGCCCCTACTGTCGACCAACCGTACCACTTACATCCTTACGGCCATCGACGAGTACTCCTGCTTCCCGTTCACTTTGCACTGCTTGGACAAGACTGCCTCCTCAGTTATAGAGGCCCTGCACAGCATCTTCGCCATTTGCGGGTACCCCAGTTACCTCCACAGTGACAGGGGCTCTTCGATTATGAGCGCAGAGCTGCGGCAGAACTTCTGGAGTGTGGTATTGCTTCAAGCAGGACCACTAGCTATAACCCACACAGTAATGGGCAAGTCGAAAGAGAGAATTCCACCATCTTGGAAAGCGGTTATGCTTGCCCTCTGGTCCAAAGGTCTCCCCACCTCTCACTGGCAGGATGTGGTCACTAGTGCCCTACACTCCATCCGCTCCCTCCTATGCACTGTGACCAATGCCACCCCCCATGAAAGGATGTTCTCTTTCCCGAGGAAATCCAAGTTGTGTACGACCATACTGGCATGGCTCACAGTTCCCAGTCCAGTACTCTTATGACGCCACGTCCGGTACTCAAAGAACAAAGACCAAGTGACTCTGCTCCATGCGAACACACATTATACCTACGTTGAGTACCCGGATAGGCCGGAGGACACAGTCTCAGTAAGGGACCTAGCCCAAGCCGGATCAGGCTCAGCAGTGCCTTTAACCCAACCTCCCCCTATTCCTTCTCCCCCGGTCATGTGCTTGAACAGAGGGACCAGCACCACTCCACCAGCTCAGGCAAGACTGTCAACAACGCCATTGGGGAATTGAGCGAAGCAGTGGCCGCACCCTAAGGGCCTGCATGCAACATGACTCCGGTGACCCCAATCCCGGTGCCACGGCATTCACGCCAGATGGTCATGCCCCCTGACTGGTACAACCCCTAACCTCCATCCACCCTGGGGTCAGTTCTCAAAGAAGGGGTGAATGTGATAGTACAGATTCTATCACCAATGTGTATATGTACATATGTACAGATGGTAGTGTAGGATGACTGTGATTGGCTGAGAGTGTTGCCACACCTACTGGCAGCTCTTAAAGGATTGTTCCTAGCCAGACCAGGTCATTCTGGACTGGTCGACCAACTTGTGATATGCTCCAGTCTTTTAGTTAATAAAAGCCTTGGTTTGGATCAACAAGTCTTTGGTTCTTTCAACGCGCACTACAGTATGAAGGTTAGAGGTAGAGTTAGGAGGAAGAAACTGTGGATTGGCAGGAGCCAGGCAAAGGGATGAGAGGAAAGAGAAAAAAAAAGCAGGGATCAGCTAAGGAAGATGATTCGTGCAGGGGAGCTGGAAGGAGCTGTTGGAGAGAGATACATAGAAACAAAGGCTACCAGCGCAGGTGATAATTGTGATATAATGGAAACTATCAGGGGATAGGTGGACCAGATGGAAATGAAGGATGAGGGTTCATGTTGATAAACTGTGAGGAGAGGATGGAATAAGCAAAGGAAGCAGGTGAGAATGGGTGTGTGTATGTGAAAGGGGTCGAAAATGAAGATGAAGGGAGAAGAACTGAAGTCAAATAGGAGAAGAGAGAATGGAAAATTCATGGTTCATGCCACTGGGCTATAGACTACCAATTTATTCATCAATTACATCATGAGAGGAATCCACATGTATTGTTTTTCAGATTTTAGAGATTCAGGAAATAAAGCTTCAATGAGGATTTTATTTTGGGGGTCATACTGCACAGTAACAGGCCCATTCTGCAATGATTATCATTTTCATAATCCCACATTCCTCACGCATTCATGGAATCTTTCTCCAACCCCATCTCTCTCCTGCCTCTCACAATAATTTACAGGTTTTAATGAACCTACCTGCCCGTGTGCTTTTGGGATGTGGGAGGAATCTAGGGCATGGGGGGCAGGAGGGAGAAAGGCCACAGGGAGAATGTATACTGCATGTAGTTGGACTGGAGGTCAAGATTCAGTCAGGGTTGCTGAAGCTTTGTGGCAGCAGCCCTATCCGCTGCACAATCTGATGAACAGAATGCCAATTTTGAAATGAGGACTATATTTAACTAAATAATCTTATGATATTATTACTTAGCTACAACAATATAATTGATTGAGAAACGTTGATTCCTCTGGTCGGTGCCCCTGTCTAAAGGAACGCTCTTTTGCTTCTCTTTCTCTTATTGTTAGGTTCGTTGCGTAATGCTCATGGCAACTCTTTGTTTGCCTTATGGCAGACAAAGGTTGAAGTATATGATGTATATCAGAAACAGTTGCATAGGGAGCACAATTGACATAGTGGTTTGTGCAAAGCCTTTACAGCACCAGCGATCGGGACCAGGATTTGAATCCTGCATGGTCTATGAACAGTTTGTATGTTCCCCCCATGCCTGTGTGGGTTAGGGTGGCACAGTTGGAATAGGGGTTAGTGCAGTGCTTTTATAGTGCCAGTGGTTGGGACTGGGGTTTGAGTCCCGCGCCGTCTGTAAGGAGTTTGTATGTTCTACCTGTGTCTGCATGGGTTTTCCCTGGGGGCTCCAGTTTCCTCCCACATTCAAAACGTACTGGGGGTTGTAGGTAAAAGGGGTGTTAATTGGGTTACACAAACTTGTGGGACAAAATGGCCTGTAACCTTGCTGTATGACTACATTCAAATAATTTTATTTCAATGCATTATTATGTGACAATAAAAGGGAACCTTGAAACTTGATTAATGAGTTTGATGATTAAGATGATCCTGGAGTTATGTAACTTTTTGAGCTTAAACATCAAAAACTGGAGTAGCAATGAACTCACCTGATCCCTCAAATTTGTTGAATGATTCAGTATGATAATGGCTGACCTTCTGGAACTCTGCCTGATCACCTGGTTCATATTTCTTGGTTTTCTTGGTGCCCAAAGTTGTCAATATCGGTCCTGAATGTACACAAGTACAAATTGTCCACAGTTCTACATACAGCATAGAGAATTTCAAACAAATAACTTTACCATGTTTTATTCATGAAGTCAGAATTTATTATTTTTTTTGTTATTTATTTTGTCAATGCAACATAGTTTTTCCATTGTTAATAAACTTAGGAGTTGTTTTTAAAAGAAATAAACATATTCAAACCTTCATCACCTGTATATCTCCTGTCAATATTCCGGCTGCTATTGGTGTGACATGATAGCAGTTGTATTATTCTAAGTCAGTAAAGAATATGCTGGATGAACTGTTCTGCAAACGTGGTGCATGCATTTTCTCCTTACACTAGGCACACATTTCCAAATCTAAGAGTTTATGCAGTTGAATATTAAATTCTTAATAACAGTGAAAGGATCCTACTTTAAATGTGACACTAGGTCTTGGGCACTATCAGTTGCCCCAATAATTTAAATGATAAAGATTGAGGGGAACAATAGGCTTTATTATACAGAAGACTTGAGCTGGCCAGGATCCAAACTAGGGAAGTGCAGGGAAGGGAGAGGTTGCCCGACCTTTATGGCCTGGGTCCCAGGGGAGGAGTCCAGGTAAGAGTGTCATCAGGGGGTGGGCCAGCCCAAACCAATTAGCATACACAATCCATACCATTACATTCATCCCCCTTTTACACAACGAGAGAGGAGAGAGAAGGAAGAAAAAAAAAATTGCTAGAGGTTTAGCCGCTTTGATCACTTCCTCCTTCTGCGGGAGTGCCAGAGGACAGGCATATCTGAGTTCTGCTGTTAGGGAGGGGAAGTGGTCCCAGGGGGGGCAGGAGGGGAGGGGTCGGGGTGATGCTTGAGGGCTCCCTGGAGGAAGGGGAATTTGATGCCTCCTGGATCACCGATTCCAGGAGAGGGGAGCCGGGTGGCTTGGTCTCCAGAATTGTGCTCCTGTGTGGGGTTGTCTGCTCTGTGGGATGGGCTGTGGCAGGCTGTGGTTGAGATCCCCGGCCCTCACCAGGTCTCGGATAGGCACAGTGTCCTCGTGGCCATTGCGGTATCTCACAAACGCGCATTGCGTGTTGGCATGTATGAGGTGTACCACTTCCACCAGTGGATCTGTCTTATGGCCCCTTGCATGTCTCCGTAGGAGGACCAGCCCTGGGGTTGCCAACCAAGGAGGAATGGAGGCACCATTTGCCGAACTCCTGGGGAAAGCAAACAAACATTCATGCAGGGGTGATGTTAAACGCGGTGCACAGGAGCGATTGGATGGCGTGAAGAGCTATGGGCAAAACATCCTGCCTGTGGGATACCGGCATGTTTTTGGACCTAAGAGCCAGGAGCACCACCTTCCAGATGGTGGCATTCTCCCTTTCCACCTGGCCAATACATAGAAACATAGAAGATAGGAGCAGGAGTAGGTCATTCGACCCTTCGAGCCTGCTCCACCATTCAACGAGATCATGGCTGATCTTAAACTTCAGTACCCCGTCCCCGCCTTCTCTCTGTAACCTTTAATACCCTTATACTGAAGAAATATATCTAATTCCCTCTTAAATATATTTAATGAACCTGCCTCTACTGCCCTCTGTGGTAATGAATTCCACAGATTCAGCACCCTCTGGGTAAAGAAATTCCTCCTCATCTCGGTCTTAAATGGTTTGCCTATTATCCTCAAACCATGGCCCCGGGTTCTGAATTTTCCCATCATTGGAAACATCCCATCTGCATCCATTCTGTCCAGTCCTGCCAGAATTTTATATGTCTCTATGAGATCCCCTCTCAATCTTCTAAACTCCGGCGAGTACAATCCCAATTTGCGCAATCTTTCCTCATAAGACATTCCTGCCATTTGAGGTATCAGCCTGATGAATTGCCTCTGCACTCCCTCCATTGCAAGAACATCCTTCCTTAGATAAGGTGACCAAAACTGCGCACAATACTCCAGGTGTGGTCTCACTAAGGCCCTGTACAGCTGCAGTAAGGTATCCTTGTTCCTATACTCAAACCCTCTTGATATGAAGGCCAACATACCATTTGACTTTTAACCGCCTGCTGTACCTGCATGCTCGCCTTCAGAGACAGGTGTACAAGTACCCCTAGGTCTCTCTGCACTTCCCCATCTCTTAATCTATTGCCATTCAAATAGTAATCTGCCCTCCGGTTTGTATTATCAAAGTGGATAACTTCACATTTATCCACATTGTAGTGCATTTGCCACGTATCTGCCCAGTCCCTCAATTTATCCAAATCACACTGGAGCTTCCTGACCCCCTCTTCCGTGCACACAATCCCTCCTAGCTTAGTGTCATCTGCAAATTTGGAGATATTACATCCAATCCCTTCATCCAGATCATTAATGTAAATTGTGAACAGCTGGGGTCCCATTACAGATCCCTGTGACACCCCACTGGTCACTGCCTGCCACTCAGAAAACGAGCCATTTATCCCAACTCTCTGTCTTCTACCTGCCAGCCATTTCTCAATCCACATCAATACTTTGCACCCAATCCCATGATTTTGTAAGCCAGTCGTTTACGCGGGACCTTATCGAAGGCCTTTTGGAAGTCCAGGTACACCACATCCACTGGCTCTCCCCCATCTATTTTACCTGTCACCATCTCAAAGAATTCCAATAGGTTTGTCAAGCACGATTTACCTTTTGTAAATCCATGTTGACTCCATCTGATCCCTTCTCTGCTAGTCATATGCTCTGCTATTACATCCTTAATAATGGATTCCATCATTTTGCCCACTACTGATGTAAGGCTCACCGGCCTATAATTCCCCGCTTTTTCTCTACCCCCCTTTTTAAATAGTGGGGTAACATTAGCTACCCTCCAATCCATGGGTACTGATCCTGAGTCTATCGAGTTCTGGAAAATAATTCTTAAAGAATCTGCTATCTGATTGGCCACTTCCTTAAGTACCCTAGGATGTAGATTATCAGGCCCTTGGGATTTATCTGCCTTCAATCCCATCAATTTCCCCAAGACCATGTCCTTAGAGATACTGATTTCTTTCAGTTCCTCCCTTGCATTAGTCTCCCAACATCCTTGGGAGGATATTTGTATCCTCTCTTGTAAAAACAGAACTAAAGTAAGCATTTAATTGGTCTGCCATTTCCTTATTCCCCATTATGTATTCCCCTGATTCCAACTGCAAGGGACCTACTCTGGATTTCACCAATCTTTTTCTCTTGACATATTTATAAAAGCTTTTGCAGTCGGTTTTTATATTTGCCGCAAGCTTACTTTCGTAATTTATTTTTGCTCTCTTGATTAATCCCTTTGTCCTCGTTTGGTGCATCTTGAACTGCTCCCAGTCTTTGGTTGTGGTACTTTTTTTGGCCAATTGATATGCTCTCTCTTTGGACCTAATGCTTTCTCTAATTTCCCTTGTTATCCACGGTTGAATCACCTTTTTTGATTTATTTTTATGCCAAACTGGCCAGGAAGAACCTCACTCATGAACGAGGTCCCCCGATCGCTGTTTATGTACTCGGGGTACCCGAACAGGGTAAAGATACTGCGCAGCACCTTGATTACTGTCGTCGAGGTCATAGCTGGGCAGGGAATAGCAAAGGGGAACCTGGAAAACTCGTCCACCACCGTCAGGAAGTAGGCATTCCTATTTGTAGTGGTTAGGTGGCTCTTGAAATCGACACTGAGCCATTCAAAAGGGCGTGTGGCCTTGATGAGATGTGCCTTCTCGGGCCGGTAGAACTTTGGCTTACATTAAGCACAGATCTGGCAGCTTCTGGTCATGGACCGGATGTCCTCAACGGAGTACGGAAGGTTCTGAGTCTTGATGAAATGGTATAACCTTGTGACTCCGAGGTGGCACAGACTGTTGTGGAGGGTCTGGAGACGGTCAAGATGAGTGCTGGTGCATGTCCCCTTGGATAGGGCATCTGGGGGATCGTTGAGTTTACCTTATCGGTACAAGATGTTGTAATTATAGGTGGAGAGCTCGATCCTCCACCTAAGAATGTTGTCATTCTTGATTTTACTCCACTGTTTAGTATTATACATGAAGGCCATGGCCCTCTGGTCTGTCAGCAAGATAAAACATTTACTGGCTAGGTAATAATGCCAGTGGTGCACCACCTCAATGATCGCTTAGGCCTCCTTCTCGACCAAGGAGTGACGCACCTCAGGACCATGCTGGATGCGGGAGAAGAAAGCTACTGGCCTGCAGCCTGGTTAAGAGTGGCGGCCAGTGCGAAATCAGAGGCATCGCTCTCCACCTGAAACGGGATGGACTCGTCCACGGCGTGCATCGTGGCTTTTGTGATGTCTCCTCAGATCTGATAGAATGCAACTTGGGCTTCCTCCAATAACGGGAAAGTTGTGGACTTAATCAGGGGGTGGGCTTTATCAGCGTAATTGGGCATCCATTGTGCATAATAGCAAAACAGTCCCAGGCACCTTTTCAGCGCCTTTAGGGTGTTTGGGACTGGGAGCTCCATAAGGGGTCGCATGCGGTCGGAGTCCAGGGCAATGACACCATGTGCCATGACACATTCGAGAAGGGCCAGGCGGTCTGTGTTGAACACACACTTGTCCTTATTGTTCGTCAAGTTGAGATACTTGGCCGTATGTAAGAATTTTGTGAGGTTCGTATCGTGGTCCCATTGGTCGTGGCCGCAGTTGGTGACATTATCGAAATATAAAAACGTTGTCGTCAGCTTGTGCTCCTCCACCATCTGATCCATGACCCTCTGAAAAGCAGAGATACTGTCAGTAACACCAAAAGGCACCAGCAGGAAGTGAAAAAGTCTGCCATTGGCCTCAAAACCCGTGTAGAACCGGTTGCTCTGGCGAAGGGGGAGTTGATGATAGGCCATTGGTCAATGGTCGAGAAGACTCTGTATCATGCAACCTTATTGACCACATAGGCTATCCAGGGTAGAGGGTAACATCCAACTGGGTGAAGCAGTTGATGCTTTGGCTATAGTTAATCACCATTCGGGGCTTGCCCGCCCCTATAACTATGAGGACCTGCGCCCTCCAGGGGCTGGAGCTAGGGGCTATGATCCCCTCCACCAAGAGTCGCTGAACCTCGGCCTGGATGAATGCCATATCCTCCATGCTGTAGTGCCTACTCTTGGTGGCGATCGGTTTACAGTCTGGGGTGAGCTTCGTGAATAGTGACTGAGGGGCCTCCTGCAGGGTTGTGAGGCTGCAGGACAGTGCCAGAGGCTGGATGCTCGATTGTGGGGGGGGGGGGGGGGGTCATGAACTGCGAGTTTTAAATGGTGAGTGGAGGTTGGGGCCCCCGAACACCATCGTCACGCTCCTAGACTGACTCTGGAAGTCGAGGCCCAGGAGGATCAGCGCACAGAGCTGGGATATGACCAACAACAAGAAATCATTATAACACTCCCCCCTCCCCCCACTATCAGAGACGCCACACGGTACCTCCAGATACAAGTTCGCTGGTCTTTCACCCCCATTGACACGGACCTGGTCATCGGCCAGATGGGTATCAAGAGTCTACGGGTCACCTCGTGGTGGTTAAAATTTTCAGTACTGCCACTGTCGAAGAGGCAGTTCGATTTGTGCCCAATCACCTCGATCTGCATCATGGAATTCGTGATCAGGTGAGGACTGGCTTGGTCCAAGGTGATTGATGCCCCAGGACAGGTGTGTCGTCTTTGTCGTCGATGGGGAGGCCCTATGCCCATGATGGCAGCCTCCATGTTGACCACGCTGCCAACGGCAGTGAAGAAGGCAGAAGTGATGCCATCGGGATGGAAGTGATGTCGGTGAGGGTTTCCGCTGCGCAGAGGATGGCGGCGGGGGCGGGTAAAATGGCACTTGCCTTGCCATGCACGTGGTTGGCACCCAAAGCTCCTCAGCTATACACATCACGCTGCTCTGTTGGGGTTCTGGACCTGCAAACACATTGGTAATTATCCTTTTTTCCACAACCCAAGCAGGTAGCTCCTTTCACAGGCCGGAGATGTTGCGGATGTCTTGCCTGCCCACAGAAGTTGCACCTCAATAATCCTGGCACTACTGCAGCTGTAGTTGGGTCGGCCATCCCCGACACCGACTCCCAGGTTGGCAGCCCTTGTGGTAGCGCGTACTGGGTAGGACCACTTCTGCCCGTGATTGACTCCGCGTGGTGCTGGGCCGAGTCTAAGGTTCTGGCCACTTGGATCACCTATTTCAGTGGGAGTTGATCCCTCTCGAGAAGATATTGTCAGATGTAATCTGACCTAAACCCCGTCACGCAAGCATCCCGGACAAGGTCTTCCATGCACTGGGCCCCCGGCACTGGGACCGTGGTGTTCCCCAAACAGTCTTTACCCAATGTGATCAGGGCTCAAATGAACTTTTCAATCGACTCACCAGGTTGCTGTTTTCTGGATACCAGGAGGTAACGGGAGTAAATCTCATTGATCTTGGGCTTGTATAGCACCTGTAGCTCAGCCTCTGTGTTGATCGTGCAGTTTCTGATGGCCTGGAAAGCTCTCTGGCCGACACTTACCTGTCGAACTTTCAGCCTCCTCTCATCCGAATCGACCACTCCAGCAGCGGCCTCCAGGAAGTTGTTAAAGCAATTGACCCACTGCTTGAAGAGTTCAAATGCACCCAGGACTTGGGGATTCACCTCTAGCCGAATGGGGCGCAGCAACTTCTCCATTACCAGAGACGTTAAAATTTCTGTACAATAAATTGTTGCCTCAATAATTACAATGACAAACACTGAGGGGAATGATAGGCTTTATTCTACGGAAGACTTGAGCTGGCCTGGATCTAAACTAGGGAAGTGCAGGGAAGGGAGAGGTGGCCCGACCTTTATGGCCTGGGTCCCAGGGGAGGAGTCCATGTAAGAGTGTCATCAGTGGGTGGGCTAGCCCAAGCCAATTAGCATACACATCCATATCATTTCACTAGGTTTTGTACTTTGGGAAATGATCTGATGGGAAAATAGATCAGTGAAAATAATATCCTAGAGATACACTCTCCACATGATATGGGGCCTGTCCATGAACTACTACCATAACCTTAAGGTTTAGTGTTAATGTGGAATTTTGGCATTGTGTTGTCCCACTCGAGGGGGTGCCACTGTCTTCGCCTCGCCAGCCCAATATTTTAGTCCCTAGCCCAACACAGATTCTCCAACCCACTTGAGTGCCCCAGTGCACCACTCCGCCACCCCATCGTGCCACTCCGGGCCATCATCTCATTGGACCACTTCAAGGCTGCAGCCATTTTGGGCCATTTTGGCACCTCGCTGTGGCACAATGTGGGATCAATGGGCAAAATGGCCATCTTCCTTACCCATAATCCCCCCAAGCAGCTGGAACTGCTCTGCCAGTGCCAGCACCAGGGAAATTCAGAGTACAGGTATACAATCCTTTATCCAGACATCTAAAATCTGGAAAGCTCCAAAATCCGGCAAGTGGGGACCAGTGGTCGGGAGGCGGCCGATGGACCAGCGGTCGGGGAAGACTGCCAGGTGGCTGAGGGAGAGGGCCGGGCTAGACTGCCGGGTGGCCAAGGAACATGGTTGGGCGAAACTGCCTGGTGGCTGAGGGACCGGTGGTCTGGAGAGACGACCGAGGGACCGTGGTCGGGGGAAACGGCCGGGGTAGACTGTCAGGCGGCCAAGGAACGGTGTTGGGAGAGACTGCCCAGCGGCTGAGGGATTGGTGGATGGGGGTGACGGCCGGGCGACTGAAAAGGGATGTGGGTGGATACGGCAGCACAATTCGGGTGGGCTTTCCGAAATACTGAAAAATCTGAAATTCGGAACACACTGTCTCCCAAGGGTTCCGGATAAAGGATTGTGTACCTGTATTATCTTTATGACTCTGACAGAGTACTTTGTATCATCTTTAAGACATGAATTAAAAGTGTGTTATGTGTGATCCAAAATCAGATTCTTCTAAATCCTCATTTATCTGAAATTTTTTCAACGCTGAACTGACCAGGAACGTTGGGCTCCTAGAGACAGCAGCAGTGGGCCTTGGGCTCCCGGCACCAGCAGCAATGGACCTTACGCTTTTGGTGCTGGCAGCAGTGGGTCTTGGACTCCAGGGCAGGAGCAGGACCCTCGGGCTCTCGGCACATCAGGGAGATGTCAATGATCAGTAAGAATTAAACATTAAATTTAAAAGAAAAAAAAATTAGATTAATAAATTTACAGACATTAAAAAAAAGCCTTACCTTGATGTTTGTTGTTTAAACACTGTTACAGGTGATTTGCTATTGCTACTGGACTGTTATTTAAAAAATTACCAATTCTCCAAAAAAACCGTTTATCTGAAATTATAGTTAATTGGAGTTGAAGAATTTAATTATCATTTCATCACTCTTTATTGTATTGTCAAGCAGTGAAAGGTCATGACAGCACTGCCAATCAAGGTTTGGCCCCACCCCACCCATTAAGTGCACACTTTGCATTGGCCAATTTAAATTCCTTTGCACTTGGTCTTGGGCCAATGGCCTTGTAATCAGCTTAATCTTGATGGCACTGAGCCATTGGATCCCTATAAATTACTTGGGCTGGGCTTCCTAGCCCACTTGAACTTGGCATTGGCTGTTGTAATTGGTTTAACCTTACTGGCACCTAATGATTGGTCTCCTGTAAACAACCTGGACTAGAACCCCATTCCCATCCCCCAGCCCTCCAGCAGTATGAAGGGTGCCATGTGTGCTCAAATGGTCCTTTTTGCCATTGTTGTGAGTCTTGGGATCATATCCATTGGGACCATCTTGCTGCACTCCAGGCCTAGAACTGTAGAACTGTGCTTGCTGCTGGAGAAATTGTTGGTGAGTTTTGTTAATACTAACATGTGCACTGTACTGTTGAAGTGTTTAGACTGTTTAATTAGCATCCCTAGTTCCTAGTAGTAACATAGAGCCATGTGCCTGAGTCAAGGGGTGGTGTGGTGGATGTGATATTTTTTTTTCTTGATTGTTGAATGTACCAGGTACCCATTTTAGTGTATGTGTGTGCGCCTTTCATCCCAACTAGGGGTGCATTGCTGCCGGAGGTCATTGGAATGCCCTTCTGGCAACTCACTGGGCAGTTCTGGCCTCCGGCATCTCATTGGGCATCTTTGGCCTATGGGGTCACTCGGTCATCTTGTGGCAGAGGTGGCTCCCTGCAGGATCATAGGGGAAAATGGCTGTCTTTCTTACCCATAATCCCCAACTAGCTGGAACTGCTCTGCCAGTTTCCATGCCAGGGAAACATAGAGCAGTTCCAGCTGTGTAGAGGAATATGGAAAGGGAAGATAGCCATTTTTACCATTTATCCCACATTGAGCTGCTGTGAGGTGCTCAAGCAGTCCTGAAGGCCAAAGCCACTCGATGAGATGCTGGAGTGACCTGGTGAGGTGCTGACCTGGGACCTTGAGTTGACTGACCAGAAGTTATCAAGAGCATAGAAGCTGCGGGTCTTCCTGTAGAGGCTAGAGCTTCCATCGGAAATGGCAGGTGATGAGCACAAGGCTTGGGTCGCTTCAATGTTGGCTGGAGCCTTGAGTGTTCCATGTCTTGACGACTAAGAATAATAAACCTCAATGTGGCTCACAATCAAGGGTCCTGTTAGTGATGGGTGGGGGGGGTAAGGGAGAGGAGGAATCTGAAGGAGGAGGGGGAGGCAGGAGAAGGAGGGGTAGGTGGGGTGAGGAGGGGGGAAGGAGGCAGTGAAGCGAGAGGAGGAGGGAGCCTTTTCCTTATTAAAGCTCAGCTTAGGTGCCCAGATGAGAGTTAATCCATTGGTTCACTTCAAATAAATTTCAATGCAACATGTAAAATTTACAAGGGTATGTCTGGTGGCACGGATGATGTAGCAGTTAGTGCCTGCCAAATTGTGAGTGAAAATGCTAAATTGTCAACTTTATGTGTGTTTTAAATATAAAAATGGGGGTGGGCGGGGGAAGAATAGGAGATGCAATTTCAATGCTTGCCATAGGTGCTATTTTACCTAGATATGCCACTGGTGTCATATAATCATCTGCCTATTTTTAGACTCATCCATCCCTTTAAAACATTTCCCCTATAGAATTATTATTTACCAAAAGATATTTTTATGCTTTCTCCAGTATCTCCTTGATGTAACTGTAAATTCAGTCAGAGATCATCTGGATTGGCAGAAGAGCAGTTTCATGACTGCCTGGAGTCCATGAACTGGAAAAGGTTCAAGGGATCGGCAGTCGATCTTAATGAATATGCTACAGTGGTTACTGATTTTATCAGGAAATATGTTTGTTCTGATTGAGACAAACTAGATGTATCCAAATCCGATTCAAGCTCAAAGACTAGATGTATGGCAATTCGGACTGGTGATTCAGAAGCAAACTGAAAGTTCAGGTATAACCTTCAGAAGGCGATGACCAATCCAAAGAGACTATCTAGACCAAGCTGCAGTCTCAAAAACAGGACAGCTATGGCAGGGCTTGCACACCATCACATTCTGTAAGGATGATCAAGAGTGATGCATCTCTTGCAGACATATGTTATTTGGGAGGTTAGTTTTGGAGCTAATTAAGGACCTGAACACATTTCTATTCACCTATTTTCATAACAGGTGAAAGAGGCAGATGCCATTTCACAGCCCCTCCACCCTGCTTTAGATCACCAGGACTACAGGATCACCTATGTCAGTCAACACCATCATACCAGCAAATTTCATGACCAAGTTACAAGATCTGGGACTCTATCGGCAACTGGATCCTCCACTCTCTCGTCAGTAAACCCAAGTGTGAATCGGAAACTTCATTTCCACCTCTCTGAGCATCAACAGGGGGTACCATAAGGCTGTGATCTCAGTCCACTGCCCTATTCCTTGTACACCCATAATTGGGTAGTCAAATTCAGCTCTAACTCTGTCTACAAATTACCTGACAACATCACCATTGTTGGCTGAGACTGAATACAGAATGGAGATTGAAAATTTTGCTGGGTGGTGCCAAAACAACAATCTTGCTCTCAGGGTCACCAACGCTAAAAAAGTTATTGTTAATTTTGGGAAGGAAAGGCCCAGGGACCACATATTTGTCTACATTGATGGGAAGAAGGTGGAGAGAGTCACACATCTGTCTGCAATGATGGGAAGATGGAGAGAGCCATGCATCTGTCTACATTGAAGGGAAGAAGGTAGAAAGAGCCACATATGTCTGCAATGATGGGAAGAAGGTCGAGAGAGTCAAAGTCCCGGGAGCTCATATTTCAGAAGACTTTTGCTGGAGTCAGAACAATGAGGCAACTGAAGAAGGCACTCCAATACCTCTACTTCCTAGGAGTCTGAAATTTGGCATGTCATCAACTTACTGGCTGGTTGCATCATTAGCATGGTTTGGGAATTTGAATGACCATGAATGTAGAAGGTAGTAAACATTGAGGAGGTCCACTATGGGCCCTGTCCTCTGATCTGTTGCAGACGTCTTTGTGAAGCACTGCCTCAAGAAGGCAGCCGACATCATAAAAGATCTCCAGTACACTGGTCATGACCTCCTCTCTCTATTACCTTTAGATGGAAGGTACAGAAGACTGAAAAACAGCACTTCTAGATTCAAGGACAGTTCCTTTCCAAAAGGAAACCTTGCGTCAATAATCAGAGACTTCTCAAAAAGCATTGGACTCTTTGCACTATTGCAAGTCACTTTTTTTGCATGAGAATTGTTGTGAATATATTGATCTTGTGTATTAATTACCTCTTTTAATTTAATTCACTTATTTTTTATAGCTTTTCTTTACAAGTACAGTCAGCTGCAGCAAGTAAGAACTACAGTGCATCTGTACATTGTACAATGTGTATGACAATAAATTCATCATGAACCTCTGGAATTTGGTTCTATGGGTGACTGGAGGCCACGTTGATGGGTGTATTTATGGCTAAAATTGAATAATCAGGGAATCAATCATTTAGTGAGAAGGCAGGGGAGCGGGACTGAGTGTGAGAATGCATCAGCTCATGATGGAACAGCAGATCAAACTTGATAGGCCAAATGGCCTATTATCGACATCAAATCCTTATTATGCTTTCAGATCCTATTTCTGAATTCTCATGTGGTAATTTTTATTACACAGCTTCAACATCATTTTGCTTTGGAATTCAATATTTAATCAAATGAAATAAGGAATGGGTCATTCATTCAGTCATTGTCAGTAGTGTTGACTCAGGACCAAGAATTGTAAAGGAAACCTTGTATTCTGGACCAAAGTTAAAATTTTCCCTAACAGGAATAGATGGAATTTTCCTCCTCCTGAGACTATTCTTTTTTTAATTTTAGATTTTATTACATCACCTTCCTTGCACACACTGATATAAACCCTGTGGTATCTTGCCCATTGGAGTTTGAAAGGTCTTCAAAATGATGTCATACAATAAGGTAGTACAAAGTCTGGATTGTGATAATTGTCAAATATTTCTGACTTGCTTGAGCCAGACTGAGCAATATTCATGTGGCAGGTGTAATTGAGTGAAAATGTGGTCCTGACAACTCTGCATATGGATCTTTGTCCTGTTTCAGTGTAACAATGTGATCATCCTGCTTTCACAATTATTGCAATTGATGTTTGGCTGCTAAATGATCGTCTTCCCTGGAACTCTATTCCATCCCAAGTTATATAATTTCTTCCAGATGTTCCTCAATATGAGGCAGGATGGAGTTTTACAGCTGGACAGATGTGGACATTGCAGCATCCATGTATGTAGCCAAGACAATTTCTGCTTAGCTTTTCAAAACTGCAACTAAATGTGGATTTGAAATGACCATGTTATTAATCCAGTCTGGATTAATAGCCAAATATTGGAAATCAAAGTTGGACAATTACTGGAGCAGCTGCAGTCATTGATCACTCCAATAAACATTTCACTGTACCCTTCAGCTTGGCTGCACTGCTTAAAATTTGTGTCCTTCCCCATAATTAAGTAATCATCTGCCATGCGGACGCTTGCCCTGATGAGTCAATCATTTGAATACTTTTTTGTACCTTTGCTGATGGAATAAGTATTATATAAATCAAATTCTCCAGCAGTGGCGGCAGTTTGGTACAGATTCGGATTACAAATTTATTGACAGAATACAGACATGGCTTCACGTGCAACCAGGAGATTCTTCCTTCTGCAAGGTAGAATTTCCACTAATTGGTAGTGGGGGGAAAAATTGTACACCGCATACCTATGTAAACAATTAAAGAACTGTAAAGAGATAATGAACATAAACACTCTGTGCAATAGAGAATTTAAAAAAAAATTAAAGTGCACAAATCCATAAATGAGTCCCTGATTGAGTTTGTCATTGAGAAGTCTGATTGTGGAGGGGTAGCAACTGTTCCTGAACCTGGTGGTGTGAGGCTTGTGGCACCTACACCTCTTTCCTGATGGCAACAGTGAAAACAGAGCGTGTGCTGGGTGGTGTGGATCCTTGATGATTGCTGCTGCTCTCCAATGGCAATGTTGCTTGTAGATGTTCTCGATAGTGGGGAGAGGTTTGCTTGCGATGTCCACTACTCTTTGGAGGGCTTTATGCTCAGAGTTATGTCCACATACCAGGCCATGATGTCGCTGGTCAGCACACTTTCCACCATACAAATCTGTACAAATTTGCCAGGGTTTCCAATGTCATACCAACCTTCGCAAACTCCTGACGAAGTAGCGGCACTGAGGTGCTTTCTTCATTTTTTTTGTTCTTTTTAAATTTTTTTTTGTTTTTCACACTATGAACCATATTAATCAAAATACACACAAACATTTCCCTCTTGAATATACACAGTGTCATTTTCTCCCCTTTTCACCCCTCCCTCTCTCCCTCCTTCCCACCTCCCTCCAAACCTATTAAACATTCAACATATACAATACAATAAACCCATTAAACAATGTCATCACACAATGAAAATAAACAAGAAAATTGTGTCATCTACTTTTACACACTGGGTCAGTTCATTTCGTTGACTTCTCATTCTATCATTTTAGGGGGTGGAGGTCTGCGGTAGGCCCTCTCTGTTGTGTTCCATGTACGGTTCCCAAATTTGTTAAAATAATGTGACTTTATTTTTTAAATTGTTATTTTTTCCAATGGAATGCAATTATTCATTTTCATGTACCATTGCTGTATTCTCATGCTATCTTCCATTTTCCAAGTTGACATACATTTTTTTGGTATTGCTAAGGCTATCATAATAAATCTTTTTTGTGCTTTATCTAATTTGAGGCCTAATTCCTTACTTATATTACTTAGAAGAAAGATCTCTGGATTTTTGGTATGTTGCTTTTTGTGATTTTATTTAATACCTGATTTAGATCTTCCCAAAACTTTTCCACTTTCTCACATGCCCAAATTGCATGTACTGTTGTTCCCGTTTCCATCTTAATGCGTAAACATCTATCTGATACTGTTGGATCCATTTATTTAACTTTTGGGGCATGATATATAACCTGTGTAACCAATTATATTGTATCATGCATAATCTTGTGTTTATTATATTTCTCATAATTCCAGAGCATAGCTTTTCCCATATTTCATTTTTTTTAAATCTTTGTTTAGATATTTTTCCCACTTTTGTTTGGGTTTATAGCTTATTTCATCATTTTCTTTCTCTTGCAGCTTGATGTACATGTTTGTTATAAATCTTTTAATTATCATTCTGTCTGTAATCACATATTCAAAGTTGCTTCCCTCTGGTAACCTCAGTCTGCTTCCCAATTTGTCCTTTAAGTAGGTTTTTAGTTGGTGGTATGCAAACATTATACCATGAGTTATTCCATATTTGTACTTCATTTGTTCAAATGATAATAAATTATTTCCCAAAAAAACAATTTTCTATTCTTTTAATTCCTTTTCTCTCCCATTCTCTAAAGGAAAGGTTATCTATTGTGAAAGGGATTAGTTGATTTTGCATCAATAATAATTTTGATTGTTGGTAATTTGTTTTTTTTTTCCTTTCTATGTGAATCTTCTTCCAAATGTTGAGTAAATGGTGCAGTACTGGTGAATTTCTATATTGCACCAGTTTTTCATCCCACTTATAAAATATATGTTCTGGTACCTTCTCCCCTATTTTATCTAGCTCTATTTTGGTCCAATCTGGTTTTTCCCTTGTTTGATAAAAATCTGATAGATATCTTAATTGTCCTGCTCTATAATAATTTTTTAAAGTTTGGTAGCTGCAAATCAACTTGTTTGTATCATTCTGTTAATTTATCTAGTGCTATCCTTGGTTTCCCCCCTTTCCATAAGAACTTCCTTATTATTCTCTTTAGTTCATTGAAGAACTTCTCTGTTAAGGGAATTGGGAATGATTGAAATAGGTATTGTAACCTTGGGAAGGTATTCATTTTGATGCAATTTACCCTTCCTATCAGTGTTAGTGGTAAATCTTTCCAATGTTCTAAGTCATCTTGTAATTTCTTCATTAATGGCTGATAATTTGTATAGGTGGCCTAAATTATTATCTAATCTCATACCTCGGTATTGGATTGCTTGTGTTTGTCATTTAAATGGTGATTCTTTTCTAAACAGCCACTGTTGGTAGTTTGCTCGAGTTTTACTATTTTTGGTACATGGTCAGCCAATCTGTTTGCTAATAGTTTTGCTGTTATCTTATAATCTGAGTTAAGTAGAGATATTGATGTATATGATGCTGGTGTTAGTGGATCTTTCCCCGTCGTTGGTATTACTGCAATTATTGCTATTTTACATGAATCTGGCAAGTTTTGTGTTTCTTCTATCTGGTTCATTACTTCCAGGAGAGGAGGAATTAATAACTCTTTAAATGTTTTATAGAATTCTATTGGGAGTCCGTCCTCTCCAGGCATTTTATTGTTCGGTAGCTTTTTTAATATATCCTGTATTTCCTCTATTTCAAATGGTTTAATCAATTTGTTTTTCTCCTCTTCTTGCAATTTTAGTAGTTCAATTTTAGCTTAAAAGTCATCTATTTTGTCTTCTTTTGCTTCATTCTCAGTTCGGTATAATTGCTCGTAGAATTCCTTAAAGTTTTCATTGATCTCTGTTTGGTTATATCTAATTTGTTTATCCTTTTTCCTTGATGGCATACCATTCTTTTAGCTGGTTCTGTTTTAAGCTGCCAGGCTAGTATTTTGTGCATTTTTTCTCCTAGCTCATAATTCTGCTTTATTTTCCTTATGTTTTTCTCCACCTTGTACGTTTGTAATGTTTTGTATTTTATTTTTGTTTGTCTGCCAATTCTTTTTGTTATATCTTCCCTTGTTGCTAGTTCTTTTTCAGTAGTTACTATTTTCCTTTCCAGCTGTTCTCTTTCCCAATTGTAGTCCTTTTTCATCTTAGTTCATAACTTATTATCTGCCCTCTAATGAAGGCTTTCATTGCATCCCATAATATAAATTTGTCTTTCACCGATTCCGTATTTATTTCAAAGTACATTTTAATTTGGCGTTCAATAAACTCTCTAAATTCCTCCCTTTTAAGTAGCATGGAGTTTAGCCTCCATCTATGTTCTTGGTGGGATGTCCTCCAGTTCTATTGCTAATAACAGGGGTGAGTGATCAGATAACAATCTAGCTTTCTATTCAGTTTTTCTAACTCTCCCTTGGATATGGGCTGGCAACAGGAACAGGTCAATCCTTGAGTATGTTTTATGTCTACTTGAATAATATGAGTATTCCTTCTCCTTTGGGTGTTCCCTCCTCTATATATTTAAAAGTTGCATTTCCTGCATTGATTTGGCTACTTTGTTCATTTTGCTAGTCTTTTGTTCAGTTTTATCTATCTTTGGATCCAAATTAAGGTTAAAGTCCCCTCCTATCAATATATTCCCCTGTATATCTACAATCTTCAAAAAAATATCTTAAACTTTTGATCCTCTTCATTAGGTGCATATATAGACCAAATTCCAAAATTCTGAATATATCTGACACTTTATCATTACAGATCTTCCTGCTGAATCTATTATTTCCTCCTCTATTTTGTTTGTTACATTTTTATTGATTAATATAGCTGCACCTCTGTCTTTTGAATTATATGATGCTGCTGTTACGTGCCCTACCTAGTCTCTCCTTAATTTATTACATTCCACTTCAGTTAGATGCATTTCCTGCATGAATGCTTTTTTTTTCTTTTTTCAGTAAATTTAGTAGCCTCTTCCTTTTGATTTGTTATGTATTCCATTAATATTTATAGTCATATAGTTCAACATGGCCATCTCATACTCTGTTTACACCTCATTGATGTGCTTTCTTCATGATGCCATTGGTGTGTTGGGTCCAGGAATGATCCTCCAAGAAAGTGACTTCCAAGAACTTAACACTTGCTCACTCTCTCCACCTCTGATCCGCCAATGATCATTGCATTGTATTACCTCTGGGTTTCCTTTCCTGAAGT
Source organism: Narcine bancroftii (assembly GCF_036971445.1). Lineage (NCBI taxonomy): Eukaryota > Metazoa > Chordata > Chondrichthyes > Torpediniformes > Narcinidae > Narcine > Narcine bancroftii. The sequence goes on from NC_091477.1 coordinate 52,280,186, forward strand.
CAACAATTGGCTCCTCAGTTTTTGAGTTCAAGGACTTCTTTTGGAAAAATTCCATTTTGTGAAAATATTACTTTATTAGAATGACTTTGAATCACTACTCTGCCTTTAACTGACATGCTTGGGATTTGTGACCCTTTTTCTGACAGCTAAAACATGTTTATTCAATAAATTAGTGGTGGATGTTAAACCTATAACAACCAGTCACAGCCATCTTCTTCCGACTCTTGCGTTGAACTCCAGCCCTCACTTTCATTCTAAGTGTAATCTATATCTTGTATTTTTTGAAATTCAATGCAAATGAACTGGAATGTCCGTATCTGAAGTGCGTGCTGCATTCAGGAGATTGAATCTGAGCAAAGCATCCAGCCCAGATGAATTACCTGGCTGACTATTAAAAATCTGTGCTGAACAACTTACCAATTATTCATGGGTATCTTCAATATTTCACTCCAGCAGGGGGTGGTGCCCACTTGTTTCAAACAAGCATCAATCGTATCAGTGCCCAAGAAGGGTATAGTGATCTGACTTGATGAATATTGACCAGTAGCTGTTACATCAACAGTGGTGGTGTTTTGAAAGGTTGGTGTTAAATTATATCAGCTCCTGTCTAGGCTGCGACATGGATACATTCCAGTCATCTTTTGTAGCAACAGGTCTATGACAGAGACCTTCTCACTGACTCTACACTAAACCCTGGAACACCTGGACAGTAAAGATGCATTCATCAGGATGTTCTTTATTGACAATCCTTTGGTGTTTAACATCATCATCCTTCAAAACTGATCAGCAAACTCCCAAGATCTGGGATTCATCACCCCACTGACCTTCACCCAATTCATAGCCCTCCATACCTCTTCCATTCATGAGCCTGTCTATTCTATATAATTGGATCATGGTTTTCCTCACTTCCAGACCACAACCAGTAAGGATTAGTAAGAATATTTCCACAATCTCCAGAGCACCACAGGGCTGCGTTCTTAGCCCCTCCCCACCCCCGCTCTACTCACTTTACACCTACAACTGTGGCTCAGTATGACGATAACACCATCTACAAATTTACTGACGATACCATAGCAGTGAGTTGTATAAAGAAAGGCGATGAGTCAGCGTATAGGATGGAGATTAAAAACTTGGCTGAAGCACCAACAACAATCTTGCACTCAATGTCACCAAAACTAAGGTGCTGACTGATGACTTAAGGAAGATAAAGCCAGAGGTATACAATTCAGTGATCATGGTGGGGGGGGGGGCGGGGGGTCAGAGGTGGAGAGGGTGAGGGAAATTTAAGTTCTTGGGATCTCAGAGGATCTTTCCTGGACCCAACACACCAATGGCATTGTGAGGGAAGCATGTCAGGATCTCTACTCCCTCAGGAGTTTGTGGAGGTTTGGTATGACACCAGAAATCCTGGCTAATTACTATTGAGGTGTGGTGGAAAGTGTGATCAGATGCATCACAGTCTGGTATGGGAACACCAATATCCATGAGTGTAAAGCCCTCCAAATGATAGTGGACAGCACCCATGACATCGCAGGCAAAATTCTCCCCATTAACGAGTAAATCTACAGGGAACGCTGCTGTCGGAGGGCAGCAGCAAACATTGAGGATCCACACCACCAAGCACATGCTCTTTTCTCACTGCGGCCATCAGGAAAGAGGTATCGGTGCCACAAGACTCGCACCACCAGATTCAGGAACAGCTACTGCTCCTCCACTATCGGACTCCTCAACAACAATCTTAGAAACTCATCTAAGGACTCTTACTTGTGCACTTTATTGATTTTCTTTTCTCTGCATTGCAGTCACTCTGTTCAGTTTATTTAATACACATATGCTGTGTACAGTTTATTTTTGCAAAACCAATAACTGGGAATTTTGCCATGTCTGCAAAAAAAATCTCAGAATTGTGTGTAAAGTCATGTATTTACTCTGACAATAAATCTCAACTCAGAAATCTGAAACTACTTCACCATGAATAGAGTGGCTGAACCTTCCTGACTAACCTCCCATGTGCGACCTTGACAAAAGTCCATTGTCCTGGATAAAGCAGAGTCAGTGCAATACTCTTTCAGCATCAGCGATTGGGACCAGCATTCGAATCCCACGCTGTCTGTAATGAGTTTGTACATATTCCCCCATGTCTGCAGATGTATTCCCTGCTTGTTCTGATTTTATCCCACTGTTCGAAATGTACTGGGGTTGTAGGTTAATTGGGTGGCACAGGCTCGTGGGCCAAAAGAGCCTGTAATTGTACTGCACATCGGAATTTTAAAAATTCAAAATTTAGAAATTTAAATTCGAGTCAAAGGAGAAGTTACTGAGGGTGAGAACAAGTTCTGCTGGAGGAGAGAGACTGGTTGGGTCTATTGTCGGTATGGGCTATGTTTCCTTTCGCACAGGCATAATCAATTCTCACCCCTCATATCCAATTAATGTTTATTTAGTCTTCACTCCTTACCCTCTCAGGACTGTCTGTATTCTATTTCCTGTTTTTTTGCTTATTCCTTTAAGGTCTCAGGCCTGAAATGTTGGCAAATATATCTTTGTATCCTAAGAATACTGAAAGAACAGCTGACTTCCTCCAGCATTTTGGTATGTTTTTCAAAAGCCCTTTAGTCTATCCTGTCTGAGAACACCTGTGATATTTTCCCTGATGAGTAATGTCACCCTTCGCTCTTTCATCCTTCACACTTTATCCCATTTGAAACAATGAAACCCAGGAAATCGAGCTGCCAGTCCTGACCCTCCTGCAACCTACTTTCACTAATGGCCACAGTGTCTTAATTCCAAGTGAAAATCCATGCTCTAAGCTCAATTGCGTTTCCTACAATACTTTGAGTGCTGTTGCATGAATAATTCTGTTGCACAGACTGTACAACAGGCTTTAATTGGCTTAAATTTGTATACACCAGGTGTCAGTACACTCCTGGTTCCATGTGTCTGACTGTTCCCAAAGGGCCCAGCTCGAGTCTTTATTCAGGCCAGTGATTGACAGCGGGCAGGTGGGGCCAGCCTCCCAGGTACAGTGGGTGCCCTCTGCAGTAGGCTGGTCAGAGTGCGATTGTAGTGGATGTATCACCACAAATTGAAATAGATGCATTGCTATTATTCAAAGTTTAAAAAATGTTTCTTATGTGAACTGAAGCTTGTGCACAAAACCAAACAAAATAAAGCTTCCAATTTCTTCAACTGGATTCCGAGCAGTCATTTTGTCCTCAACTAATCCTTTCCCTGCTGAACTAATGATATCTTGGCAGAGAGAATTGTTTTCCTGCTGTTTTATTGTTTCATAATTTCCTTTGACTCATTAGACTAACAGCCTTGTCTTTCCAGGGTGATCTCCACACTATTGGAACCATTGGAAGTTAGCCTGTGGCACATCAGCATTAGCTAGATGCACCCACCTTGCTTTGCTCATCACCAAGATTTGTGCCAGAACCGGTCCAAAACAGTCTTGTTTTCCTCCCTAGGAATAAATATTTAAGCACAACTGGGTGTCTTAACATAAATTTATAACCTTTTTTCCATAGGATCAATTTTGCTGTATTATACTCTTTCCTCTTCTTTAAGAGTTCAAAACTGTCTGTAAAAAAAATTTTTTTTGATGCTTTGTGATAGTACAGATTCTATCACCAATGTGTATATGTACAGATAGTAGTGTAGGATGACTGTGATTGGCTGAGAGTGTAGCCACACCTCCTGGCAGGTCTTAAAGGATTGCTCCTAGCCAGACCAAATCATTCTGGACTGGTCGACCTACTTGTGATATGCTCCAGTCTTTTAGTTAATAAAAGCCTTGGTTGGGATCAACAAGTCTTTGGTTCTTTTGACGCGCATTACAATTTTATTAGCTGAAATAAATTTTGAAGGGATGGAACATATGCTACGGCTGGAACGCCTCGGCATCGACCCACAGTCAGCTACAGCCTCAAATGACTTTAAGCACTGGATGAGATGCTTCGAAACATTCTTACAGCTCTCTGATCCTGCCGCGTTTTGGAACATAAAGGCAAGGGCATCTACCAAATAATTGACATGATCACATTTATTTGAATAAAAAGCAACTGTGTGGTAGTTATGGTCTCATTTATTTATAAATGATTAAAAAAAGCCAGAATTCAGATGAAGGAATAAATAAATTGCTGTTGGTACTAAGTGGGTGAAGCAGCACATGGGGTGTGGGGGGGGGGGTGTGGGGGGGGGGAAGGGAGAGGGGAATTAATTGTGTTTTGGGTGAATCCCTTAATGTTAAATTGAAAAGTTGGCATTTAACTTCTGTATTGCCTGACCCTTGCATTTCATCCAGCACTTTGCTGGAATCTGAAGCCACACACATTGACAGTTCCTTGTGTCTCTGAGATTAAGAAAATAATGGTTCTCCTTTCTCTAGTTTGAATAGTGGTGGGAAGTGGCAGTGGGCTGATAGATGTCTTAAGATTTTAGGAAAAAGAAAACGAGACATTTTGCCACAGAGGTGAAGCCAGAAGAAGCAGCCATAAATGTAAATTATTAATTATGTTCCCTCCAGGAAATCAAAATGATCTTTCTATTCAGCAAAGGTAACAGGCACAGAATGAATTGTTAAAATTAAGTCATGCACTTTCATTGCAGATAATGAAGAGGTGGGTTCAATTAATGAACAAGTGAGATTATTGTTCTGCTTTCTGTTTATACACTCTTGACATTACAATGATTGCAGGTTGTCAGGTTCAGCTGATTTGTAAGTCTTCCATGACTGAAACAGCCAGGCTCACACTCTGCCTGCATGTAACAGTGTTACATGTCTGACTGGCTTTTAGATAAATATTTTTTAATCATTGCTCTTTGTTTTCTTGTTTCTATTGCTGTAGTACTCAACCTTTTTATTACTGTATGTTGAACAGCTTGCATCTTTGCTACTCAGTGCTGCGACAAGACCATCAACAAGGGATCATGTTAAAATTATACTTTGCCAAGCTATGAAAATGATGGAGTAAACTATCCATATGTCATAAATTCTAGCCATAGAGTAAAAATATATTGGCATTATCCCTTATCCTGTGATGTGCCTGAACTGCTGGCCTTCAAAATTTCTGAATCAATTAGTAGAAGAACCGACTCGGGACAGAGTAATACTGGATCTCCTGTTAGGGATCAAGCTAGGTCAGGTATCAGACATTAATGTTGGAGATCCATTTGGGTCTAGTGATCATAATTCTGTTAGTTTTAAGGTAGTTTTAGGGAAGAGCAAGGAGGGGCCTAAAGTTGAGGTTCTGGATTGGAGAAGAGCAAATTTCGAAGGAATAAGAAGGGATTTGGGGAGTATTGAGTGGGACAGGATATTTTCAGGTGAGGGTGTAAATGAAAAATGGAGGATATTCAAAAAAGAAATTTTGAGGGTACAGAGTAGTTATGTCCCAGTGAGGATCAAAGGAAAGGCTGGAAGTCATAGGGAGGCTTGGTTTTCGAGGAATATTGGAAATTTGGTTAGGAGAAAAAGGGAGGTGTACAAGAGGTATAAAGAACAGGGAGCTGACAATTTGAAGGAGGACTACAAGGAGTGTAGAAGGAATCTTAAGAAAGAAATTAGAAAGGCCAAAAAAAGGCACAAAGAGGCTTTGGCAGACAGTAAAAATAAATCCAAAGGGTTTCTATAAGTACATTAAAAGTAAGATTAGTGAGGGATAAAATTGGACCCCTTGTAGATAGCGAGGGTAGGCTGAGTGAGAAGTCAGAGGAAATGGGGGAAATTTTGAATGATTTCTTTGCCTCGGTATTCACTAGGAAAAAAAAATTGAAGCAGTTGAGGTAAAGAAAAATAGTGGGGAGGTAATGAAGCATATAAGAATAACCAAGGAGGTAGTGATGGCTGTGTTGAAAAAGATAAAGGTGGATAAATTTCCGGGACCGGACAAAATATTCCCAAGGACACTCAGGAAGGCTAGTGGACAGATAAGTGGGGCCATTTGCAGAGATATTTAGGATGTCACTGGCCACAGGGGTAGTGCCAAAGAATTGGAGGGTGGTGCATGTGGTTCCGCTGTTTAAGAAAGGGTCCAAATGTAAACCTGGGAATTATAGGCCCGTGAGTCTGACGTCTGTGGTGGGCAAGTTGATGGAAAGTGTTCTGAGGGATGGTATTTACAAATATTTGGAGGTACAGGGATTGCTAGGGAGTAATCAGCATGGTTTTGTCAGGGGTAGATCATGCTTGACAAACCTGATTGAGTTTTTCGAGGGAGTTACAAAAAAGGTTGATGAAGGGAAAGCTGTGGATGTTGTCTATTTAGACTTTAGTGAAGCTTTTGACAAAGTTCCCCACAGGAGGTTAGGAAAAAAGGTGGAGGCATTAGGTATAAATGAGGCAGTGAAATGGATTCAGCAATGGTTGGATGGGAGGTGTCAGAGAGTAGTGGTAGAAAATTGTTTGTCCAATTGGAGGCTGGTGACTAGTGGAGTTCCTCAGGGATCGGTCCTCGGTCCACTATTGTTTGTTATATATATATTAATGATCTGGAAGTAGGGGTGGAGAACTGGATAAGCAAGTTTGCGGATGATACAAAGATTGGTGGTGTTGTTGTCAGTGAGGAAGATTACTGTAGATTAAAAGGTGATTTAGGAAGGCTGGAGGTGTGGGCTGAGAAATGGCTGATGGAATTTAATACAGATAAGTGTGAGGTGTTACATTTTGGAAAGGCAAATCTAAATAGGTCATATGTATTAAATGGTAGGCTATTGAGATGTGCAGAGCAACAAAGGGATTTAGGAGTTGTGGTAAATAGTTCCCTCAAGGCTGATACTCAGGTAGATGGTGTGGTGAAAAAGGCATTTGGAATGTTGGCCTTCATAAATCGGAGTATTGAATTCAAGAGTAGGGAGGTTATGATGAAATTGTACAAGGCATTGGTGAGGCCAAATTTGGAGTACTGTGTACAGTTTTGGTCACCAAATTATAGGAAAGATATAAACAAAATAGAGAGAGTGCAGAGAAGGTTCACGAGAATGTTGACAGGATTTCAAGGTTTGAGTTACAGGGAAAGGTTGTGCAGACTGGGGCTTTTTTTTCTCTGGAGCGTAGAAGATTGAGAGGGGACTTGATAGAGGTGTTTAAGATTTTTAAAGGGACAGACAGAGTAAACGTGGATATGCTTTTTCAATTAAGAGTGGGGGAGATTCAAACTAGAAGGCATGGTTTAAGATCGAAGGGGGAAAATTATAATGGGAACATGAGGGGAAATTTCTTTACGCAAAGGGTGGTAGGGATGTGAAATTAGCTTCCGACAAATGTGGTCGAGGTGGGATCATTGGTTACATTTAAGGAAAGACTGGATAGTTACATGGATAGGAGAGGACTGGAGGGTTATGGACTGGGTGCTGGTCAGTGGGATTAGGAGGGTGGGGATTTGTTACGGCATGGACTAGTAGGGCCGAACTGGCCTGTTCTGTGCTGTAAGTGGTTTTATGGTTTTATCAGTAGAATGATCCCAAATTGATGTTTTACTTCTGTCTCATGATATTGTGTGAAGGGGTTACTACTAGCTTCAACACATGGCCTATTTTGATAAAACTCTCCACTTTTTTTTTTACAAAGATTATGCTCTTGGAGAGGCACCAGGTCATTGGAGATCCTTCCAAGATCACCCAAGCACTGCCTTTCCAAGGCTAATCCAGTGGGGAAGCCAGGTAACATTTCTGCTGGTCTGGCAAGCTTCAGAAGGAGTTGAATGCAACCTATCAAGCACAACTGGGACATGTATGGAAACAACACAAAAGGATTAATGAGAATAGGGCTGTAGATGTTGATGAAATTGACTTTGACAAGGTCACTTATGGTGGTTTGCTTTGGAAGATGGTCACAATTAATCCACATTGTACATTGAATCCACATTGTACCCTGATGGTCAGTATAGTAGGAGAGAAACCTATTAATGAGGACAAGGTGTCAAAATGCATTGGTCACATTCTAGCACCAAAAGATTGGTTTGGAGACTTTGCATCTGTTTTGGACACTATATAGCAATCCCCATTGTTGTAGAATCTGTCACCATTCAATTTTATCTCGATGAGTATTCCTCTTTATAATGTTAGAGGTCTACGATCCTTTATCCGGACATCTAAAATGCAGAAAGCTCCAAAATCCGGCAAGTGGTGAGAGACAGGCAGCACGAGACAGGTGGGGGAGGGACCAGCAGCACAAATCGGGCGGGTGAGAGGGGTGGGGGGAGAGACATCCGGGTGACTGGAAGGGGGTGGGGGTGGATTTGGCAGCACAATTTGGTTGGGCTTAAATCTGGCTTTCCGAAATCCAGAAAAATCTGAAATTTGGAACACACTGTTCTCCTAGGATTCCGGATAAAGGATCATGTACTTGTACTTAGAACGATGGATAGCTATCACTTGCAACAAACTTGTATTAAGTGGACATATATGAAGACAATCTCTTTCTTTATTGGGGGTTTCTAGTTGATATGGCTTTATTGCCTTTGTTACTTCTCCAGCTAAGCAGATGGAAACAACAAAGAAGAAAGATGAGGTCTGTCAAAATAATGAGAACATTTTTCAATTTTCACCTGAATTTCAAAGCATTTAAGAAAACATAAATTATCAGGATTTGCAACTGCAGCCAAGTTAACAAGATTGGGCTGCATACAGTTAAGCTGTGAGTAATGGTGTTATTATCAAAACTTATTTAAATGAAATTTTCATTGTTCCTTGTTTCATTATAAGCAATGAATTGTCAAAAAAATGCAGTGTTGTTAGAATTAGGTTGCAATTTCCAATCCTAATTTTACTGAGGACCTTGTCATAGCCCTAGAATGATTCACAATTTTAACCAGATTATAAAGCATTGTGGAATACTGATCACGGTTGCATTGAGAAAAACATTTCTTGCGCTTTCTGAGCTAATAACTTCCAAAAATATAACTTCAGTTGCTAGATTCTCTACATTTTCAATTGAGATAAAAGAGGGTGTTTTTGCTAAATCTCATTTCTAGTAAGTGAAATAGAACTAATGACATTTGGGGACATTCTGAACGAAGGGTTATTATCATTTTACAGTGAAAATGGGATGAATAGCAATGGTAGCAGTTTGTATCAATTTAGGGTTATCATCCCATAACAGTACAGGCTGGCTCAGAGGACTCAACAGTTTTTACACTTTTATACAGCATTATTGCAATTTAAGATAAAACGTGTCAGAAGTACACTTGTGTCCCTGACTTGCTAATTTGAGATCTCAACTTGTAAGTCTTAAACTTGCATGCAGGGCTTCAGGAGTAGTTGGGCGTACCCTATCTTATTCAATCGATCCAAGCTTGTGTAGAAACAATGACATGATTGACAAGGAGAGAGTAGTGGATATTCTCCTAATGGATTTCAGTAAAACATTTGATAAGGCCACTTATGGAAGACTGGTCTGGAAGATTAAGTCGTATGGGATTCACATTGAGTTGGTATAGTGGATATTAGTAAATTAACTTAGTCAGAGAAGAGGTGGAGGAGGGGTGCTTCCCTGATTGAAAGCCTATGACCAGTGGTGTTTCAATGCTAGGACCTGTATCGTTTGATATTTTTATAATTTTAAAAATAAATTTAGACAACAGCATCGAAACAGGCCTTTTTGGCCCATGAGCCCATGTCGCCCAATCAACCCACAACACACAGTACACTTTGAACGCTAGGAGGAAACTGCAGCAACCGGAACAACCCATGCAGACAAGGGGAAAATGTACAAATGTAGTGTGGGATTGACACCCTATTGCTAATGCTGAAACAGCTTTGCACTAACTGCTAAAGCAACCGGGCCTTCCAACATGAACTGCTGCACCAACCGGGCCTTCCAACATGAACTGCTGCACAAACCAGGCCTTCCAACATCAACTGCTGCACCAACCGGACCTTCAACATGAACTGCTGCACCAATCGGGCCATCAACCTGAACTGCTGCACCAATCGGGCCATCAACCTGAACTGCTGCACCAACCGGGCCTTCCAACACGAACTGCTGCACCAACCGGGCCTTACAACACGAACTGCTGCACAGACCGGGCCTTACAACACGAACTGCTGCGCCGACCGGGCCTTACAACACGAACTGCTGCACAAACCGGGCCTTACAACACGAACTGCTGCGCCGACCGGGCCTTCCAACGCCCCCTGCGGCGCCGGCCGGGCCTTCCAACGCCCCCTGCGGCGCCGGCCGGGCCTTCCAACGCCCCCTGCGGCGCCGGCCGGGCCTTCCAACGCCCCCTGCGGCGCCGGCCGGGCCTTCCAACGCCCCCTGCGGCGCCGGCCGGGCCTTCCAACGCCCCCTGCGGCGCCGGCCGGGCCTTCCAACGCCCCCTGCGGCGCCGGCCGGGCCTTCCAACGCCCCCTGCGGCGCCGGCCGGGCCTTCCAACGCCCCCTGCGGCGCCGGCCGGGCCTTCCAACGCCCCCTGCGGCGCCGGCCGGGCCTTCCAACGCCCCCTGCGGCGCCGGCCGGGCCTTCCAACGCCCCCTGCGGCGCCGGCCGGGCCTTCCAACGCCCCCTGCGGCGCCGGCCGGGCCTTCCAACGCCCCCTGCGGCGCCGGCCGGGCCTTCCAACGCCCCCTGCGGCGCCGGCCGGGCCTTCCAACGCCCCCTGCGGCGCCGGCCGGGCCTTCCAACGCCCCCTGCGGCGCCGGCCGGGCCTTCCAACGCCCCCTGCGGCGCCGGCCGGGCCTTCCAACGCCCCCTGCGGCGCCGGCCGGGCCTTCCAACGCCCCCTGCGGCGCCGGCCGGGCCTTCCAACGCCCCCTGCGGCGCCGGCCGGGCCTTCCAACGCCCCCTGCGGCGCCGGCCGGGCCTTCCAACGCCCCCTGCGGCGCCGGCCGGGCCTTCCAACGCCCCCTGCGGCGCCGGCCGGGCCTTCCAACGCCCCCTGCGGCGCCGGCCGGGCCTTCCAACGCCCCCTGCGGCGCCGGCCGGGCCTTCCAACGCCCCCTGCGGCGCCGGCCGGGCCTTCCAACGCCCCCTGCGGCGCCGGCCGGGCCTTCCAACGCCCCCTGCGGCGCCGGCCGGGCCTTCCAACGCCCCCTGCGGCGCCGGCCGGGCCTTCCAACGCCCCCTGCGGCGCCGGCCGGGCCTTCCAACGCCCCCTGCGGCGCCGGCCGGGCCTTCCAACGCCCCCTGCGGCGCCGGCCGGGCCTTCCAACGCCCCCTGCGGCGCCGGCCGGGCCTTCCAATGCCCCCTGCGGCGCCGGCCGGGCCTTCCAACGCCCCCTGCGGCGCCGGCCGGGCCTTCCAACGCCCCCTGCGGCGCCGGCCGGGCCTTCCAACGCCCCCTGCGGCGCCGGCCGGGCCTTCCAACGCCCCCTGCGGCGCCGGCCGGGCCTTCCAACGCCCCCTGCGGCGCCGGCCGGGCCTTCCAACGCCCCCTGCGGCGCCGGCCGGGCCTTCCAACGCCCCCTGCGGCGCCGGCCGGGCCTTCCAACGCCCCCTGCGGCGCCGGCCGGGCCTTCCAACGCCCCCTGCGGCGCCGGCCGGGCCTTCCAACGCCCCCTGCGGCGCCGGCCGGGCCTTCCAACGCCCCCTGCGGCGCCGGCCGGGCCTTCCAACGCCCCCTGCGGCGCCGGCCGGGCCTTCCAACGCCCCCTGCGGCGCCGGCCGGGCCTTCCAACGCCCCCTGCGGCGCCGGCCGGGCCTTCCAACGCCCCCTGCGGCGCCGGCCGGGCCTTCCAACGCCCCCTGCGGCGCCGGCCGGGCCTTCCAACGCCCCCTGCGGCGCCGGCCGGGCCTTCCAACGCCCCCTGCGGCGCCGGCCGGGCCTTCCAACGCCCCCTGCGGCGCCGGCCGGGCCTTCCAACGCCCCCTGCGGCGCCGGCCGGGCCTTCCAACGCCCCCTGCGGCGCCGGCCGGGCCTTCCAACGCCCCCTGCGGCGCCGGCCGGGCCTTCCAACGCCCCCTGCGGCGCCGGCCGGGCCTTCCAACGCCCCCTGCGGCGCCGGCCGGGCCTTCCAACGCCCCCTGCGGCGCCGGCCGGGCCTTCCAACGCCCCCTGCGGCGCCGGCCGGGCCTTCCAACGCCCCCTGCGGCGCCGGCCGGGCCTTCCAACGCCCCCTGCGGCGCCGGCCGGGCCTTCCAACGCCCCCTGCGGCGCCGGCCGGGCCTTCCAACGCCCCCTGCGGCGCCGGCCGGGCCTTCCAACGCCCCCTGCGGCGCCGGCCGGGCCTTCCAACGCCCCCTGCGGCGCCGGCCGGGCCTTCCAACGCCCCCTGCGGCGCCGGCCGGGCCTTCCAACGCCCCCTGCGGCGCCGGCCGGGCCTTCCAACGCCCCCTGCGGCGCCGGCCGGGCCTTCCAACGCCCCCTGCGGCGCCGGCCGGGCCTTCCAACGCCCCCTGCGGCGCCGGCCGGGCCTTCCAACGCCCCCTGCGGCGCCGGCCGGGCCTTCCAACGCCCCCTGCGGCGCCGGCCGGGCCTTCCAACGCCCCCTGCGGCGCCGGCCGGGCCTTCCAACGCCCCCTGCGGCGCCGGCCGGGCCTTCCAACGCCCCCTGCGGCGCCGGCCGGGCCTTCCAACGCCCCCTGCGGCGCCGGCCGGGCCTTCCAACGCCCCCTGCGGCGCCGGCCGGGCCTTCCAACGCCCCCTGCGGCGCCGGCCGGGCCTTCCAACGCCCCCTGCGGCGCCGGCCGGGCCTTCCAACGCCCCCTGCGGCGCCGGCCGGGCCTTCCAACGCCCCCTGCGGCGCCGGCCGGGCCTTCCAACGCCCCCTGCGGCGCCGGCCGGGCCTTCCAACGCCCCCTGCGGCGCCGGCCGGGCCTTCCAACGCCCCCTGCGGCGCCGGCCGGGCCTTCCAACGCCCCCTGCGGCGCCGGCCGGGCCTTCCAACGCCCCCTGCGGCGCCGGCCGGGCCTTCCAACGCCCCCTGCGGCGCCGGCCGGGCCTTCCAACGCCCCCTGCGGCGCCGGCCGGGCCTTCCAACGCCCCCTGCGGCGCCGGCCGGGCCTTCCAACGCCCCCTGCGGCGCCGGCCGGGCCTTCCAACGCCCCCTGCGGCGCCGGCCGGGCCTTCCAACGCCCCCTGCGGCGCCGGCCGGGCCTTCCAACGCCCCCTGCGGCGCCGGCCGGGCCTTCCAACGCCCCCTGCGGCGCCGGCCGGGCCTTCCAACGCCCCCTGCGGCGCCGGCCGGGCCTTCCAACGCCCCCTGCGGCGCCGGCCGGGCCTTCCAACGCCATGTACTTAAATGATTTGAATGAAAGTGTAGCTAGTCTAGTTATACTGGACAAGAAATCTTTTTCAAAAAGTTTTCTTCCTGAAAAAGAAATGATAGACAACCTCAAGCTGAACACAAAAATAATTGCAGATTTTATGTATAACGTAGGAAGTCGGAGAAAAATTAAATGAACTTTTATTTAATGTAGCATGTTTAATTGTATAATGATGCTGACATGTTGGTTAGTTCAAATGACCTTAAAAGGTTTTGCTGCTTATTTTTGTTTGTATTCAGCATCTGATGCCTCTCCATCAATAGTTGGCCAGTAAATCAGGATATTTTTTGAACTACAGTTTGGCATTTAACACCATCATCCCCTCAAAACTGATCAACAAACACCAAGACCTGGGACTAAGCACTACACTGTCTAATTAGATCATAGATTTGCTCACCTCCAAACCACAATCTGAAAGAATTGGTGAGAACTTGTCCTCCTCAATCTTCATCAGTACTGGGGCATCACAGGGCTGTGTTCTTAACCATCCTGCTCTACTCACTTTACACCTACAACTGTGTAGCTCAGTATGGCAATAATACCATCTACAAATTTGCTGACGATACGACGGTAGTGGGTTGTATAAAGGATGGAGATGAGTGAGCATACAGGATGGAGATTGAAAACTTGGTTGAATGGTGCACCAACACCAAACTTGCACTCAATGTCACTAAAACTAAGCTGCTTGTTGACTTCAGGAAAGGAAAGCCAGAGGTGTACAATCCAGTGATCATTGGGGGAATCAGAGCTGGAGAGGGTGAACAAAGATCTTTCCTGGACCCAACAGCAATACCAAAGGCATTGTGAAGAAAGCACATCAGTGCCTCTACTTCCTCAGGAGTTTGCAGAGGTCTGGCAAACTTCTAGAGGTGTGGTGAAAAGTGTGCTGACCGACTGCATCACAGTCTGGTACGGAAACACCCTGAGCCCTCCAAAAACTAATGGACACAGCCCAGGACATCACAGACAAAACCCTGCTCACTATTGAGTAAATCTACAGGAAACACTGCTGTCGGAGGGTAGCAACAATCATCAAAGACCCACATCACCCAGAACTTTGTTTTTAATATTGCCATCAAGAAAGAGGTATAGGTGGCACAAGACTCACACCACAAGGTTCAGGTACAGTTGCTTCTCTGCTACCATCATACACCTCAATGACAAACTCAATTGGAGACTCGTGTAAGGACTCTTGTGCACATTATTGATTTTCCTTTGCTCTGACTATTGCAGTCAGTTTGTTGACATTTGTTATCTGTTTACAGTTCTTTTGTTTATATGTGCATGTTGTATACAGTTTATTTTTTGCACTTACAAATAGTGGTAATTCTGCCACACCCACAAGAAAAAGGAATCTCAGGGTTGCATGTGATGTCATGCATGTACACTGATAATAAATCTGAAATATAATATGGTCAACAGATGACATGTGAATAATTGGGTATGGTCAATAAATGATAGCTTTATCAGAGATTCCTAGATTCTGAAAAAGTTCTGGATCACCATGAAAACACCAATTTATACATACAACTGCTCTTCCTAGACTACAGGTCTGCCTTCAATACCATTATTTCCTTAGGGCTGGTCAAGAAGCTACAAACTCAAGGCCTCTGTAACCACATTCGGTAGGAATTGGAAACAATGACTTCTCATTAATTATCAACACAGGCATACCCCAAGGATGTGTGCTTATCCCACTGCTTTACTCATAATACACCAATGACGGTGTGGCCAGGAACAATTCCAATGCCATCTACAAGTTTGCTAATGACGCTACAGTTGTCGACAGAATGACAAATAGCAATGATTAAGAGTACAGGAGGGAGATAAATCAATGTATTGAATGATGTAACGGCAACAACTTGTACTCAATATCAGCAAAACTAAGGAGATGATTTTAGACTTCATGAGGAAGTCAGGGGAACACGACCTAGTCCTCGTAGAGAGCTCAGTAGTGGAGGGGGTCAAGGACTTTGAATTCCTGGGTGTCAACATCTCTGAGGATCTGTCCTGGAGCCTTCACATTGATACATTCAGAGAAAGATCACCAGCCGCTAAACTATGTGAGGTGCTTTAGGAGATTCAGTATGTTATCAAAGTCTCTCGTAAATTTCTATAGATGTACCTTGGAGAGCATTCTGTCTGGTTGCATCACTGTCTGGTATGGAGGTGTCAACTCCCAGGACAAGAATAAACTCCAAGGTTGTTAATTTGGCCTGTGACATCACAGGCACCAGACTTCACTCCATCAAGGACATTCACATGAGGCAGTGTCTTAAAAAAGCAACTTCTATCCTCTAAGACCCCCACCACCCAGGCCATGCCCTCTTCATTCTGCTACCGTCAGGAAAAAGGTACAGGAGCCTAAAGAGGAGTACTCAACGGCACAAGGACAGCTTCTTCCCTGCTGCCATCAGACTCCTGAATGATCAGTGAACCAGAGACTACTTTTCAGCACTTTTATATAATGTTGTAAGATGGTTAGAATATGAATGTTTCCACTATGACGCTGCTACAAAACATTGAATTTCATGACTTGTTCATGACAATAAATTTTGATTCTGAAATGAAACTTCCTTTCTTCATCAAGCCATAATGACGAATGTAATGGAAATGGAGAGGAGGCCTGTTCTGTGGTCAGAAAAATATAATAATGTTTCCTCAGGTCCAGTCAAATTTATCTCCAGGAGGTAAACAAGAAATCTCCCAATGATGGCGTCTTCTGCAGTGTACAAATGTGCTGTAGAAACTCAGCAGGTCATGCAGTGTTCAATTAAAATAATAGGCAGTCGATGTTTCAAGCCTGAGCTCTTCTTCACCCTTGAATCACATTGGTGTGCACAAAACCCCAGGCCCCTGTGTTCCAGCACCACCTTCAGAATGGTAATCCTTGACTCTTTATTGCCTGATCATAATTCACATGTCTAGGATATGGGGGGAAATTCACATAAGTCAGGTGAAGTAAATGCAAACTTCACACGAGAATACAGTAAAACCTCATTAGAATGCGGTAGTTGGGGTCCAAGATTTCATACCGTGTTACAGCCGAGTTACGGAACAGATGCATATACGTCAGAGTGTCCACGGATAATCAAACCCAAATATTACCAGTTTTCGAAGGATCCGTTATCTAAAACTAACAATTTCAATGAAAGAAAGCAAGCACATTCTTTTATTATTGGGATTCTGAAATTTAATCAACTTAATTGCAAAGTTTGGGATCCACAGACACCCACGCTAGAAGCGATTCTGCAGATTAATGAATCGTGTTCTAATGAGGTTTCAATGTAGAAGATCGGTAGTGGGCCATTTGGCCCCTCAACTCTGCTATACTGTTCAACATGATCATGGCTGATTTATACTGGCCTCAACTCCCCTTCTTTGCCAGTTCCCCATAACCCTAAATTCCTTGATCTTTCAAATATTTATTGCTCTCTATCTTAAATGTATCTAATGATTTGGCCTGCACCATCCTCAGGGCAGAGAATTCCAAACATTTTCTACTATCTGAGAAAAGAATAGTCAGCACCTGAGATGAGGATTGTACTCACTTGTGAGGCAGTTGTCCCCCATTTGTTTTAACTGTTCAGTCTGTTATTCAAGCAGCAGGGAACCAGAACCAGCAATAATCAGCAATTAATTTATTCTAGTGATCGTTAAGATCAACCTGGGTATGAAGTAGTCTCAGTTTAAAATTTAAGCTTAAAATATAGTACTTCTGTCAGTGCAGTATTTCATCCACATTTTGCATGAAAATCAGTCTGCATGTCTCCAGAAAGGACAATGCTGTCTGTTAGGAGTTAATACATTCTCCACGTGTCTGGGTGAGTTTCCTCTCGTGTTCCAAATATGTATGGGTTTAGAAGGTTAATTGGAGTGTTTGAGTGGTGCGAGCTAATGGCTGGAAGGGTCTGTATCTCTCAATTTAAAGTTAAAAGGGGACTTGAACCCTCAATTTTCAGATTCAGTGTTTGCATACCTGAATACATAAGGAAAATAAATGGGCCAAGGGATAAAGTATGGGGGAAATGGTCAATGGTTCAGTAAAGTGAATTATGTCTCAAATATGAGGGTTTTCATTCAGCATTTAAGCACCACTGGTGCAGTAGCTGGCAAACAACCCTATATTTCTGCCTCCGATGACCATACATTCTAGCAGTCATTGATCAGGTAGCATGGTGTAAGATATCTGAGCCTGTATTGAAGATCATCGACAAATTTTGAAGGACATTGCAAAATACAGTAAAATCCCCATTATCCAGAAAAAATAAATTAATAAACAAATGTGAAATAAATAAGAATAAAATAACAGGTAAAAATATGAAAGTTTGCAATTGTTGTGCCTCACCATTAGTTGACCAACCCACCACTCACACGCAAGTGACATTTGCAACCTGCCTTGCAACTAAGGTAAACAAACAGAGATTCTGTTTTTCAGGACATTATTTTGGACCAATTTCTCCCCTGAACTTTGCCAAAGGCAAAAACCAACCAGACAGATGAAAACGTGCAGTGCTTAAACCTTAAACAGAAGCTGGAGATACTGGATATGAAACTGGAAAAA
Organism: Narcine bancroftii; assembly: GCF_036971445.1. Classification (NCBI taxonomy): domain Eukaryota; kingdom Metazoa; phylum Chordata; class Chondrichthyes; order Torpediniformes; family Narcinidae; genus Narcine; species Narcine bancroftii. The sequence goes on from NC_091477.1 coordinate 52,297,958, forward strand.
GGTGAAAGTTGTACAGGAATTTAACATTGGCTCATCAACCATCTATGATGTTAAGGCCCAGTGTCAGAAAATTAAAGAGACTTGTATGAAGTCCGACACTAATAGAAGTGTTGAGCAACAAAACACGGTTTGCACCTTCAAGATGGACTTACTCATCATTAGGCCAAATGATGTGCACATACATGGAGGTTCTGATTTGAAAGGGGAATGAAACTAAATTTATTTCTACTATGTATTTCCTGCTCCAAATCAAAGGCCAAAAATTGGATTGCGTAGATCTCGGGCGAAATGGGAATTGGATTTGGGCATTGTAATTGTTCAATGCTGGTCGAATTTATGCTTGGATAATATGACAGCTCTTATTAATTCAAGATCTAGAATGATATATTTCCTCTTTTTTTCTTCAACTATATTTCCACCTTATAAGGTACAAAATGGTAAATCAGAAATCTCAAATCTGTGTTTTAGGTGCTTTTATACGTTCTCCCTGGTTATGGAAGAAATTGAGACCTTTTTAGATAAATTTGGGGGAACAATATTAATGAAAATTATGGTTGTCATGAATGTTAACTTCCCCTAAAAGTTTATCCAAATTGACTAAAATCACTTTGTCAATAGCTAGGAAATTTATAGCGATAACGTGGAAATCTGATTCCCTCTTACGGATTGATCATTTGGATATGGAAATGCACAGATGTAAATCCTCGGAGGAAATTTTTTAGAAATGAATATAACATGTTCTTCGATATTTGGCAGCCTCATCGGAATGAAATGCCTGGATAGTTTAGTCTATTAAATATTATATTTAATTTCATCCCTTATTATTAATTTAATATTTTTATTTTTATTTCTTTGTATTAAATGTTGATGCCAGCTCTTCCTCCCCCACCTTTGCTTTTACTTCTTCTTCCCCCCCACCTCTGTCCACTAATTCTTTTCCTTTCTCTTAAGGAGTGGAGGGGTTATTTATAGGCTTAATATGCATGTGTATATATTTTTTTCTTAAAAATTAAATAAAATGTACAAATAAAATGAACTTACTCAACCGGGCTCTTTATGAATGGTTTAGTTTGAGAAGGACAGAATGTGGTTGCATATCAGGAGCGATATTGCAAGAAAAAGGAAAGGAGTTCTATGAGAAGATTTTTTTGACAAATGGCTGGCTTAGCATATTCAAAATTTATCATGGTATCCATATATTAGACTTAACTGATGAGCAGAAATCAGTGAATCCTGAGGCAGCGGATAAGTTTTGCAGTGTTCTTAGTGAGCTAGTTGCTGAAATTGGCTTACAATGCTGACAGGACGGGGTTAATGTGGAAATGTCTGCCTCACACTACTTTGGCTAGTGCCGATTTAAAAATGTTGCTTGAGGTTTCATTGGAATAAAGAAAGAATAACTGTGGTTCTTTCTACAAATGCTTCTGGCAGCCACAGAGCAAAACTGACTGTGGTTGGAAAATTTGATAATCCAAAATGCTTTAAAGGCATCACTCACCTTGCTATTGGTTATCAGTCACAGACCAATGCTTGGAAGGACGTTGACGTCTCTGACCCCAGTGTCAAAAGGAATTTGTGCAGGAAGGGTATGTCGGAAAGCAATAAAGTTATGTTGCTTTTAGACAATGGTCGTTCTCATCTGAGGAACTTGTGAATAGTCACTTTTTGTTATCTCCCTCCAAATGTGACCAGATTGATTCAACCCATGAATCAAGGGGTGATCCAAAATGTGAAAATGTTATATAAATGTAATTTCATGTTTAAAACAAAAAGACAAACTTTGATGGCAGAACACTGGAATATCAGAAGAAATATTCACTCAAGGATGCTACTTACAATGTAAGTTGATCTTGAGATTCTGTGAAGCATGAAACATTAAGATGCTTGCAAAAGTTGTCGCCACATAATGTATGAGGAAGGATCCAATGAGCAAGAAGTTTAAGGGGTTTTCAACTCACAGGATAAGAAAAAAAATTTATGAAGTGTGTGAGTTGGTTCACTCTGTTATTGAAAAGATGCCTTTGCCACGAAGTGACCTTGAAGAATGGTTTAATGTAGATCAAGGTACTCTTGTTACACATGCATTAAGTACAGAAGAGATAATACAAGATGTGTTGAGAATCATGGAATAGAAAATCAAACAGAGAAGGTGAGTGACAAAGAGGTGGAAGAAGTTGAAAAAGTCTCCTGGAAAAATGATTTTGTAACTTCCATTGCCTTTGCAGATCAGCTGAGGAAGGGCATGTCGGAAAGCAATAAAGTTATGTTGCTTTTAGACAATAGTCGTGCTCATCTGAGGAACTTGTGAATAGTCACTTTTTGTTATCTCCCTCCAAATGTGACAAGATTGATTCAACCCATGAATCAAGGGGTGATCCAAAATGTGAAAATGTTATATAAATGTAATTTCATGTTTAAAAAAAAAAGACAAACTTTGATGACAGAACACTGGAATATCAGAAGAAATATTCACTCAAGGAATATCTTAATTTCTCAACATGTTGTGCAGCAGATTACAGGAGAGGAGAAGGGGCTTCAAACAAGCTGATATTTGTACATCAGTCAAGAGTGCTGATCCTGATCCACGGCCATCCACATCAACTGCTCCAAAACCACATCATCCGCAACGCTGTTACAGCACCAGCGACTGGGGTTTTAATTTAAATTTAAATTTTGTAAGTTACAGGAATTACCTGATTAAAGTGAACTTTACATATTTAAACAACAACACTTTTTTTTCAAATATGTTTATTCTTAAAGCAGGTGTATTAGTTAAACATTGTATGAGTGAGTCTCAGGCAACTGGAATATTCACATTATCTTGTATCCCTGTATTTACCGGATACTGGGGGTTATACTGTACTTTGAATATTTATAGGTAAATTTTGCTCACTAATACCATTAGAATGCTTTGATTAGCCACCACTGCACAAAATCAAAATCTATCCTGGATTCTTTGGGTTTGGAGAAGTGGTCAAAGAGTGGTCTGTGGTGCAAACAAAGAAGATTAGTTAACTTAATTTTCTTGTTCGGAAGATGCTTTTTTTTTAAATATAGGAAACTTGTTAAGCCTTTTGTTTCACTAAGGTTGAAGCTATGACAAGCCTGGGATAAATGATTTCCTGCCACTTCCTTTCATTCTCTCCAAGGGATTAACTTCCCAGTTCTCCCAAAATCTAAATAGACAGATCTCTTTCCACTTAGATTTTTAATAGCTTAGATAAGTTTTGATTTAGTCCAGCCAGACTGTTTAATGGTATCCATTACACATAGTAGACAGTGGTTTCAATAACACCTGAACCAGCCAACAATAGAAATTATCCCATTAAAAGATGAGTTCTAATATTTTGAGTTTGAGGATGGAAGCCTCTGTTAACCCATCACTCTTTGGCAGATTGAACCCTCAAAGATTGCAGGAGGATTAGGCTACACTTTGGGATCAGATGGCACTGTGATTTGGGGGGATGTGTGATAGTACAGATTCTATCACCAATGTGTATCTGTATAGAATGTAGTGTAGGATGATTGTGATTGGCTGAGAGCATAGCCATACCGACTGGTAGATCTTAAAGGGTTGCTCCTAGCCAGACCAGGTCATTCTGAACTGGTCGACCTACATGTGATATGCTCCAGTCTTCTTGTTAATAAAAGCCTTGGTTTGGATCAACAAGCCTTTCGACACACTCTACAATTTTATTAACTAGAAAGTTTTAAAGGGATAGAGCGTATGCTACGGCTGGAACGCCTCGACATCGACCCACAGTCAGCTACACCCTCGAATGACTTTAAGCTCTCTGATCCTGCAGTGATAGAGGACAGCCATCGACTACTAATATTGATGACTATGGTGTCCCCGAGAGTCTACCAGAGCATCCAGAAAGCGACCACTTATGCCGCAGCCATGAAGGTGCTGAAAGGGCTCTACAAGCGACCGGTGCACAGGGTCTATGCTCGGTACAAACTAACGACAAAGAGGCAACAGCCCGGTGAGTCCTGTAGAGCTTATATTCACTAAGGGCAATGGCAGGGACTGTGCCTGCACAGACAGAACTGCTGCGGAGACCACAGACGATCTCATTCAGGATGCCTACGTGGCCGGAGTCCGATTGAATGAGGTGAGGCAGCGCCTGCTAAAACACGGGATCGCAGAGACAATGGAGGATGCAGTCTTAAGTATGGACATGTACTCTCAGGGCTGCACCCCACACTCTGATGTGAGTAGGATGCCCTCCCTCAACCCTACTAACCCCTGGCACAACAACGGATTGTTGGCTGCCGCTACACTGCCCAATGTGACCCCGAAGTGTTATTTCTGTGGGAAGGACAAGCACAGCAGGTCCCAGTGCCTGGCGAGAAAAGCCAGCAGCCAGAAGTGCCTTAAAAACGACCACTTTGGTGTAGTCTGTTGCTCCAAAATGGCCACCGTCAAACACAGTCCCTCATGTGAAGCCCAACCGCCACCCTCCCATTCAAACATTTCTTCATTAGAGCTCTTGTCCAATAAGAGCGAGGCTCCACCGCGCAGCAGCGCCTGATGTCACAGGGGAGATGCCGAGCGTGGAAAGTACAACCCTCCTTCGCCGCAATGACATTGGCCTGCTTCACACTCCCTCACGAAGTAAAGTCCAACCAGGCCACAGCCCTGACTTCAACGGCCGCCGCCACTGCTGACCAGGGACCTGCCGCCACCATCACTGCTGAGCCCGCCGCCACCGCTATCGATGCTGCTGACCAGGGACCCACCACCACCAATGCTGCCGTGACCAATGCTACTGACCCAGTACCCACTGCCACGACTGATGTTGCTGACCAGGGACATGCCACCATGACCGATGCTACCGACCTGGTACCCACCGCCACGACCGCCCGACTGACCGCCTCACCGCTGAAAGCAACCAGTGACCCCCAGCACTTACCATTGGATGGCCGACATCCCCAGCAGGCTGAAGGCAGCAGCAACAACTCCTCGATGCTGACTGCTCCGGCCCAACTATTTCTATGACGTCACCACGCGCACGTTGCGTGACATCATCATGTAGGACTCCACTCTCCCTATTACAAGTTACTGCATCAGTAACCCTAGACCAAGACTTCCTCCATCCCCTCACAAAAGCAATGGAACTGATGCATGGAGACCGTACCAATTGCTTATTTGACTTGGGGTCAACTGACAGTATTGTCCGCCCAGATCTGGCCCACCGTTGTGGACTGGCTATTCTCCCCACTGCCCAGAGCATTTAATTGGCGACCAGATCACACTCGACCGGGGTAAAAGGGTATTATGTGGTGACCCTGAAAGTTCAGGGTATCATGTTCACAGACTTCAAACTAATAGTCCTTCCCCAACTGTGCGCCCCGTAATGCTGGGACTGGATTTTCAGTGCCAGTTCCGAACCATTTCCCTGATCTTTGGGGGGCTTCACGATTCACTCTCTGTCTGTAACCACTCCACCCCCGAAGCCTACTCCCAGCAGCAGCCCAAGCCACCCACCCCCGCATCCCTGGGCCTCACCTGTAGCCTCTCCACCCTCCGAGTTGCTCCGCCAGCACTCTTCACAAACCTTACCCCTGTCTGGAAGTCTGAGGCCACCAAAAGCTGGCAATATAGTTATGAAGACAGAAAATTCATAACAAGCCAGGTGTGCAGACTGCTGGACGTGGGCATTATCGAACCCAGCTCGAGTCCCTGGAAGGCCCAGGTGGTGGTTGTTAAAAACGGGGAGAAACCGTGGATGGTATTTGACTATAGCCAGAAAATCAACCACTTCACGCTTCTGGATGTGTACTCCCTCCCACGGAGCACAGATGTGGTGAATCAGATCGCCCAATACCATGTGTTCTCCACCATTGACTTGCATTTGGCCTATCACCAGCTCCCAATCCGTCGAGAAGACTGACCTTTCTTGGCCTTCGAAGCGAATGGGCGGCTGTATCAATTCCTCAGGGTACCCTTTGGGGTCACGAATGACGTTGCAGTCTTCCAGTGGGAAATGGACTGGATGGTGGACCAGAACGGGCTACCAGCTACTTTCCTGTATCTGGACAATGTCACCATCTGCAGCCATGACACGCAGGATCATGATGCCAACCTCAAGAAATTTTTTCATACTGCAATTCAGCTGAACTTGACCAACAATTTCGACAAGTGTGTCTTCCGTAGCACATGGCTCGCAATTCTAGGTTGTGTGGTGGAGAACAGGGTGGTAATGCCAGACCCTGACCGCATGTGTCCCCTCATGGACTTGCTCCCCCAACCCCACACCCAGAAGGCATTCAGACACTGCCTGGGCTTCTTCTCCTACTATGCCCAATGGGTTCAACACAATGCCGACAAGGCACGACCACTCATCAAGACCACTTTCTTCCCCCTGTCAACCGAAGCCAGAGCATCCTTTGACCGCATCCAATTGGACATCAACGCTGCAACGCTGTACGCCATCGACGAATCCATCCCATTTCAAGTCAAGAGCGATGCGTTCGACTTTGCACTGGCAGCCACTTTGAACCACGTCGGCCGGCTGGTAGCCTTCTTCTCCAGAACTCTCCAGGGTCCTGAGAGTCGACATTCCTCTGTTGAGAAGGAGGCCCAAGTCATAATCGAAGCAGTACATCGTTAGAGACACTACCTCATTGGCAGGCGCTTTACACTGCTAACCAACCAACGCACGGTCTCCTTCATGTTTAGCATTACCCAGCGAGGTAAGATCAAGAATGACAAAATCGCCAGGTGGAGAATCGATCTCTCCACCTTTAATTATGACATACTGTATCGGCCAGGTAAACTCAACGACCCCCCAGATGCGCTCTCCAGGGGGACTTTCACCAACATATAACTGGACAGGCTGCAGAGACTCCACGAGGAACTCTATCATCCAGGGGTCACTATGTTCACACACTATGTCAAAGCTCGCGACCTGCTCTACACGGTCGAGAAGATTCTCTGCATGACCCGAGTCTGCCTGGTGTGCACTGAGTGCAATCCTCACTTCTTCCATTCAGAGAACACCCACGTCATCAAAGCCACTCGCTCCTTGAGCGTCTCAGCGTGGACTTCAAGGGCCACCTACTGTCGACCAACTGTAATACCTACATCCTTACAGCCATCGACGAGTACTCCCAATTCCCGTTCGCTGTGCCCTGCTTGGACATGACCATCTCCTCAGTCATAGAGGCTCTGTACAGTATCTTTGCCATCTTTGGGTACCCTAGTTATATCCACAGTGACAGGGGGTCCTCGTTTATGAGCATGGTATTGCTTCAAGCAGGATCACCAACCATAACCCACGTGGTAATGGGCAGGTCGAAAGAGAGAATGCCACTGTCTGGAAAGCGGATATGCTTGCCCTCCGGTCCAAAGGTCTCCCCACCTCTCGCTGGCAGGTCATGCTCACTAGTGCCCTACAATCCATCTGCTCCCTCCTATGCACCATGACCAATGCCACCCTCATGAAAGGATGTTCTCTTTCCTGAGGAAATCCGAATCAGGAACAACCATACCAGCGTGGCTCACGGTTCCCGGGCTGGTCCTCCTGTGACTCCATGTCCGGTACTCAAAGAACGACCCCTTGGTTGACCGAGTGACTCTGCTCCATGCGAACCCACATTATGGCTACATTGGGAACCCGGACAAGCAGGAGGACACAGTCTCGGTAAGGGTCCTAGCCCAAGCTGGATCAGCTCCAGCAGTACTTCCAACCCAACTTCACTCTATTCCTTCTCCCCAGGTCATGTGCTCAAACAGAAGGACCAGCACCACCCCACCAGCTTAGGCCAGACTGTTGAAAATGCCATTGGGGATTGTCACTGACGAGCCTGCCGGTGACACGACTCCAGCGACCCCAATTCTGGCACCACGGTGGTCATGCTGGATGGTCATGTCCCCTGACCAGTACAGCCCCTAACCTCCAGTGGGCCCTTTTTTTCTTTTTTGGGTGAATGTGATAGTACAGATTCTATCACCAATGTGTATATGTATAGATTGTAGTGTAGGATTATTGTGATTGGCTGAGAATGTAGCCACATCTACTGGCAGGTCTTAAAGGGTTACTCCTAGCCAGACTAGATCATTCTGGACTGGTCGACCTACATGTGATACGCTCCTTTCTTCTAGTTAATAAAAGCCTTGGATTAACATGCCTTTGATTCTTTCGACGATGGTATTAAAATTCTGACTCCTGCCCTGGCTCCCAAAACACTTGCAACTGTTGATTGCCTGCATGAGGAGGTCTTCTCTTTCCAATAGTTTAAACAATACATAATGCTAGACTCTGACTGTGTGGTTTCATGTGGCCTTTCAGAGAGCCTATCGCATGTTAACAATGAAGATGCTTCAACATGGAGCTGTGCTGTCTGTTTGAACTTCAATCATTGGATCTTATCTCCATCAACATTTGAGGTCAGTAAAATTAGATTGTTAATAGAAAAGTTGAATAGAATCCTGTTTCAGCTGGTTTTGTAAATGATGCTATTCTATTTCGATTATTATGATTAAATTGTGTCATTCATAATGTTCCATTCATAGAAAGTAATTGTAATATAAAATTATAGCTATTTACTGTATATTAAACCTATAGTTCTGTAAATTTCAGAATTTTTTTTAAATTGTTGAATATCTGATTCAGCTCCAATCATGATCTGAATTGACCTGGTGATGCTCAAAAGGTCATGATAATTTATGCAAACGAGTCTTTTCCCCATGCAATTTTCTTGACTTTCTGTGTTAGTCAATGCAAGCAATTCTGAATGTGTTGAGTAGAGCTTTGATAAATTCCTTAAGTATTGTAAAAGGACAGCGGTAATGAACTACTGCCAGCGGCTAATGTTCCACAGTTAAGAGTTAGTCTGTAGAGTGTGTTCAGAGCACAAATTAAGAATGTATTCACTAAATCAAAGTTTGACTGGAAGATGAATATAAAATGAAACATTTTGAGAACAAGCAGATGGACTTGAATCAAAAGAGAAGACAGGAACAAAATATTTAAATTATTAATCATGTTCATGTACTCAAAGCAGTTTGTAGATTTTCTCAAGCTTTATTTCCTTCATTAGTTGATGCAATCATCCAGATTTTCCACAAACTCCAGAGACAGAAACACTAACCTCATTTTGAGCCATTGCTCATCTCCTCTGCTTAATTCTGTCACGACTCTCAAGTAAAATTCTGTAAGTCCTGAGGAAAAACAGAGAAGACAAACTCTCAATGAGTTGTACCTCTCATCTTTCACTCTGTGTCCTGGCAACTCCCATGGTCTGGCACGTTTTGAATTTGCTGCCAGGGCGGCGCTGTTAACAGTGCTAATGCGATAAAATCTGTTTGCACCGCAGCCAAGTGTTTTGGTGACACAGTCTTATTTATTTCTTGTATTCATCTGTATTTTAGCCCTTCAGGATGTCTTCATAATACATAGGGGGTTCCCTTTGGGGTCAATTTATTTTTTCCATAATTTTCTGAAGTCTGGCAATGTCCAGGTCCCAACGTCGCCGGATTTATGAGGTACAACCTGTATATGAAGGAAGAAACAGAATTAATGGTATTCCCTGAGCAAGCAAAGCAGAGCTGGCATCCATGGAAGGAAATAGTCAATGTTTTGACACAAGACCCTAGGTCAAAATTCGAAATGGTTCCCAACCCGAAACTTGACTGTCCATTTCTCTCCGTGAATGCTGCCTGACCTGCTGAGTGCCCCCAGTTCGTGCCTGTTTGCTCATGTTTCCAGCATCTGTAATTTCTTGTATTTCTCTTAATGATGTATCTTATTGAGCACTTGTTAGAAATGTTAAACACACTTCTATCACCACAAGCTAAAACACCACTTCAGCCCACATTTAATGCAAAGTGGGTTTGGCTAAAGGAATTAAAGGTTGCCCCAGGTCCAACTTCCTGACACCTGATCAGTTGTTTAAATGGCTACAGCACCCATTAGAATTTTAAATTGAGAAATACAGCACGATAGCAGGCCATTTTGGCTCACAAGTCTGTGCCACCCATTTTTCATACAATTAGCCTACTGTGTAATTAGATCATGGATTTCCATACCTCCAGATCACAAGCAGTGAAGTTTGGTAAGAACATCGCCACAATCTTTGTCAATCTGCTCTACTTACTTTACATCTACAACTGTGTAGCTCACCATCTACAAATTTGCCAACGATACCATGGTAGAGGGCTGTGTAAAGGAAGGGGATGAGTCCACATACAGGGTGGAGATTGAAAACTTGGCTGAATGGTGCACCAACAACAATCTGGGACACAATGTCACCAGAACTATGGCGTTGATTTAGCCAGAGGTAGACAATCCAGTGATCATTGGAGGATGGGAGGTGGAGAGGGCGAGCAAATTTAGGTTCTTAGGAGTCACTATCTCAGAGGACCTTTCCTGGTCTCAACACACCAATGGCATTGTGAAGAAAGTACGTCATGGCCTCTATTTCCTCAGGAGTTTGTGGGTGTTTGGTATGACACCAGAAACCATGGAAAACTTCTACAGAGGTGTGGTGGAAAATGTGCTGACCAGCTGCATCACAGCCTGGAATGGGAACACCTGAGCGTAAAGCCCTCCAAAAGGTAGGTAAATGGTCATACCTGTTTTTGTTCCCAAATCCTTTATTGATTCATTAGATTCTATCATATCTTCTTTTATATGGAATAATAAGCACCCCCGTCTTTTTTTTTAAGTTTTCTTTCAAAATACTAAAAAGAATGGGGGATTGCCATTATCGAAGTTTAGGTTTTATTACTGGGCAGCTAATATGAGATATTATTTTCTGGATTCATCACAAGGAAAATGTAGGTGCTTCAAGATGGATTAATCTAGAAATTAAATCCACCAAAAAGTATTCTCTTCTTTCAATACTTCGAAGATCTTTACCTTTTTTGGCCTCCAAATTAACGGATAATTCTGGTTTAAATTTAGGAAACATTTTGGGACCCTTAACTTATTAATTTGTCTTAATTTCGGTAATTCCTTCCTTTTACTGTTGGTTCAAGATATCAGTTTCCATCATTGGTCAAATTTAGGTATCCAATCCTTTTTAGATATTTTTACTGACCGAAATCTTGCTTCTTTTGGTGTCCACCAAATTTAAAATACCTAGACACCATTTCTTTCATTATTTGCAGGTTAAGAGCTTTTTGAATGGTTTAAATTTGATGCTTATTGAAGACTTAGAACCTAATGTGATTTATAACTTATTGAAGACTTAGAACCTAATGTGATTTATAACTTCTTATCATATTACTTATGTACTTATTAATTTTCTAAATTATTGGACAATTCCCTGGACAGAATTTTTAAAAATCTAAGGGAACAAGATTTCAAGTTATTTTCTGAAACTACATGAAGTTGTATTCTGAAGTGTATGCATTCATCCTCTCTTTTGTGCTAGACATTCATTATTACAATTTAAGGATGTACACCGGGCCTCCTATTCCAAAGTCCAATTGGCTCAATTTTATTCTAATCTCTCTTATAAATGTGATAAGTGTATAACTGAAGAAGGTTCACTGTATCCTATGTTCTGGTTGTCTTTAGTTCTTAAAATTTGACTCCAAATCCTTTTGCTCTTTTTGGAATGAGTGGGCCTACAGGTTTGATATTGACTGCCTCACAATCCTTTGTAGATACCTATGCCTTCCTTATTGCTACAAGGGTCATATTACTGAGATAGAAAGATGCTGTCCCTCCCACTCATACACAATAGTTGTCTGATATGATGGCATGTTTGACTTTGGAAAAAAATTAGATGTTCCATGACTGAAATGAATCTGTTTCTTTAAGGAGTTCCTCACTTAATTATTTTCAAAATTTGTAAGATTAATTAGTTTCTGGTTTTTTGACCCCATTGTTTACCTTCCCTTTTATTAATAGTATTGGGTTTTTTGTGTTAAACCGGCAGCCTCGGAAGGGAGGGGATTGGCAATTAGTTAATTAATATAGTGTTTTTTCCTTTTTTAACTTTTTCATGTAACGTAGGTTTCATTTTTATTACCATATAAGATTTGTTAATATTTTATTGTCATGTATGTGACATTTATTTGATGAAACCAATAAAAATATTGAAAAAGGACATCACAGGCAAAACCCTCCCCTCTATTGAGTACATATGTAGGGAACGCTGCCATTGGAGAGCAGTAGCAGTCATCAAAGACCCACACCACCCAGCACATGCTCTGTTCTTGCTGCTGCCAACAGGAAAGGGGTATAGGTACCACAAGACTCACACCACCAGGTTCAGGAACAGTTGCTCCCCCTCCATCATCAGACTCCTCGACAACAAACTCAATCAGGGACTCATTTAAGGACTCTGACTTATGTACTTATTAATTTTCTTTGCTCTCTCTCTATTGCACAGTCAGTTTGTTTACATTCATTATCTATTACAGTTCTTTTATTTGGTTACAGGTTCACGCTGTGTATAATTTATTTTTTGCACTACCAATTGGTGGTAATTCTTCCTTGCCCGCAGAAGTAAAGGAATTTCAGGGTTGTATCTTTGTACTCTGACAATAAATCTGAAATCTGAAGGGTGCTGTTTTCACCTGAAACAATCTCCTACTTGAATGGGAATAAATTGGGTATGGATGAGGATTTCAAAAGTACCCTAATAATTTCTTGTTTATTTGCCACTGGAAAGCATCTCTGAAATACATTGGAAGTCCTTCTTAGCCACACTATGACAAGAGAGATACAAGATATTGCTGATACTGGGAACTAGAGCAGAAAATAAGCCTCCAACAGTCTGTCAATGCACTGTGATGAGACGTCAATACTGCTCAAGCAAATATTTATTTGGAAATACTGTAGAGCTTTACATAAAAGCACACTTCAGCTTTAACAGGAAAGAAGGGAGTGAATGATCAGAGTAGTGTATTAAGTCACAGAAACAAGGAACGGGAGTGGCAATAAAGGTCACGTCCTCTCTTTCTGGTCCATAAGTGCATCATGAACCAATGTATTTTCTCATCAGTGCAATAAAAAATAGAAGCAAAGTAATCCATATGACCCTTTGTGCCCATTCCTCCACTCATTAATATTATGGTTGATCCTCTACCTCAGCATAATTTCTCAGCACTATCTCCTCATCCCTTGATTTTCTTAATGTTCAAATGTCTATCAATTTCTGACATCAATGAACATAATAATTGATCATCCATAACCCATGGGGGTGGACAGCTTGAAAGAATTGCCACCCTCTCAGTGAAGAAATATCTCCTCATTTTGGACAAATGGCCTATTGTTGATCCTGATTCTAATTCTTTTAAAGATGTTGGATGTTTCGATGAGATCTCCAATTCTTCTAAAGTTCAGAGTGCGTCCATACCCATACAGTAAACCAACCATCCCACAAACTAGTCTAGTGAATCTTCTCTCCACTCCTCCCGTAACAAGTATAGATTTTCTATAGGAAGGAGATCAAAATTGTATGCACTTTACAAGCTATGGCCTGACCAAGGCTCTGTCAGTCTGTCAGATTGTCTTAGTCCTTCATTCAAATTCTCCCAAAATAAGCTCTGACAAACCATTTGCTGCACCTACATAATGTCTTTCAGTAATGGCCAAGATCCCTTTGAGCATGGTTTTTAACCCTTTAACAAATAATCAACTTCTTGTTACTTGTACCAAAATGGATCTTTCCCATTTTGCAACATTGTATTTGATCTGCCATGAACTTACCCACTTGAAGTCCCTTTACATCCTCTCCCATAATTCAATTTTGCCATCTAACTTGCTCTTATAACATAAGATCCTTTCAGCCAAGTTGTTAATTTAGATAATGAAAATATTGTGACAATTATCATCACTTAGGATCAGTCTGCACCACTTTGAGAGGAAGAACTTAGTTTATGATATTGACGATCAAGTTGGCTGTATTGATTTGGCCATGTCAAGCCTTTTTGAGTACTGTTCCTGTTGCATTTACCCAGATAAATGGAAACCATTCTATCGTGCCTTGTTTCTTCCAGATGATGAAAAAGCATTGGGTGTTGGTAGGTGAATTACTCAACACTTTGCCCACCTCCATTTTGATTTTGTTCCCACATTAATTCTGTGTCTCTTCTAATTATATTTCTGGCCCTCAATAAACTTGAGTAAAAGATTTTCCATAAGAATGGAAGAAGTAAGCTCTCTGACCCCTTCAACCTAGTCTGCCATTCATTCTTGCCAAGCAGCTGCAGTTTTCAGTACTATTCCCATGTCCCTTGATTCCCTTAATAACAAGAAGTATATCAGTCCCTGAAAGAGTACAATGACTGAAACGAAAGAGCACAATAGGAGGCAAGATCCAAAGCCTGCCATTTGAGCAGCATGAATATTAATTGCCACGTTACCCCATGTCTAAGTATAGCCCAAATTTTGTTGCATGTATCTAATTCACTTAATTCTTTAGGATATTGTGCTTCTATTCAGAATTACTTGGAGTGTGCAATGTGTAACCAGAAATTCACTGATAGCATCACTATCCACATTAATGAAGGACCTATTCCTGCCTACTCACACGCACTTCTCTCTCCTCCCACCAGGCCGAAAGTATAAGTTTAAAAACATGCACCATCAGATACAAGGACAATTTCTTTCCCACCTTTATCAGACTCTTGAATAAATTTCTTATAAATAAAAGATAATCTCTTGATTTCACAATCCTTGTCTCTTCATGATACTTGCACTGTTTTAACTGGATTTCTCTCTGCAACACGAATTCATTCACTTTTGCTATATTTTTGCACTTCCTGGTATGGATTGACTTGCCTGGATAGCACATGGCTTTTCATGTATCTTGGTACATTTGACAATAAGCAATTCAATTAATGTAGGATTAATTATTTGCAAACTGTTTGATGGTTCAGGGAATTTTAATTACATTATAATCATGACATAAAGTATTAAAGATAAATAAAAATAACAAGTATCTCTTCAAATTTTCCTTTATACATTAGTCTGTGTCTTTCAAACAACATTGATAACTATTTTTTTTTCGGAAGCATGCAATTTGTGAATCTTATTATTCGATTGAAAGCAAGAGATGATTTTTAATCCATTGGCTTTCATCAGTGGTACTAAACAGGTTTATTACTAAATGACAAAACTAGATAACTGCTAATTTCATGTAGATTTTCCATGATCTCATTGATATTCGGATTACAGTTCATAGCAATAATTATTGCTGAAGCATGAATTATTTTTGCATTTGCATCTTTTCCAGGCAAGATAAAAATAGATGGATACCACTGTAAAATTTCAAACTCTAATGAAACATTTTACCTGATAGGTAGTTAGTCTTCCCATATGAATTATGCACAATTGCTGATCTCCAGAATGGATGCTAATTTATAACATTAATAAATGTGACCAATCTTAATAATAGAGAGCGGAGAAAGGAGATTGTATCATTCATCACTTTGCAAAGCACAATTAATGCAATGTTATCTTCACAATCCAGTGATGTAAAATGTTTAATGTAAAACACATTATTGAGGCAATACTTAGTTCGCTGTATTGCATTTTATAGGGCATATCTTTACAGAGAAAATCTCAAGTGAAATTTTCTCAGTTAATCAAGGACGGCATGTATGCAAGCACTTGCACATTAAGGTAGGGAACCATTATTTCCAGGTAAAATTGTTTTCCCCAAGCAGCAATGATGATGATGTACGCTTAACTGTACACTCATGACACATCAGGTCATTGATTGATGGTCTGATGAATTTTTAATTTGCATTTGAACCATGCCTTTGATATGGAAACTCATCTGAAAAAATGTAATGGAGGAGTTCCAGAAAAGTAAGGGTGTTTTTTTCTTTAAGGTGAAGTCAGAATCAGAATTTATTGTCATGAACGAGCCACGAAATTCAGTGTTTTGTGGCACCATCACAGGGCAAACATTCCTATTGTGAACTGTCTTACAACGATAATGTATAAAAAATAAAATTGTAGTGCATGAAAAGTAACCCAGTATCTTTGATTCATTGATTATTCAGGAATCTGATGGCAACGGGGAAGCAGCTGTCCTGTGCCATTGAGTGCTCATCTTTAAGCTCCTGAACCTTTTCCCCAATGTTAGCAGAATGAAGAGGGCATGGCCTGAGTGGTGGGGCTCTTTAAGGATAGAGGCTGCTTTTTTTTTAAAGATAAGCCTCATGTAGATGTCCTTAGTGGAGTGAAGTTTAGTGTTTGCGATGTCACAGGCCAAGTTAACAACCCTCTGGAATTTTTCCTTGTCCTGAGATTTGACACCTCCATTACCAGACGGTGATAAAACCAGCCAGAATGCTCTCTATGGTACACCTGTAGAAGTTTCTGAGAGTCTTTGGTGACATATAAATCTCCTCAAGCACCTCACAAGGTATAGCCTCTAGCGAGCATCAGCATGGAGGTTCCAGAACAGATCTTCAGAGATGTTGTCACCCAGGAATTTAAAGTTCTTGACCCTCTCCACTACTGAGCCCTCGATGAGGACTGGGCCATGTTCCCCTGACTCCCTCCTGAAGTCCACAATCATCTCCTTGGATTTGTTAATGTTGAAAGCAAAGTTGTTGGTGTAATATCACTCAAAGAGCTGATCTCTCTCCCTCCTGTCTGCTTCCTCATTGCTGTTTGTGATTCTGCCGACAACTGTGGTGTCATCAGCAAACTTGTAGATGGCGTTGGAATTGTTCCTGGCCACACAGTCGAGGGAGTAGAGCAATGGGCTAAGAACGCATACTTGCAGTGCACCAGCACTGATAATCAGAGAGGAGGAGACATGGTTTCCAATTCGCACTGACTGTGGTCTTTCGTTGATCCAAGTGCTACCAGTGGTGTTGATGGTGTGTAGGCAGAGGTAGGTGGTTATTGGATGAGACATGAATATAATGTTCTCAGTGGCTTCCCTAAATGCCTACATCAGCTAAGTACACCTCTGAAATTCTATTCCATTGATTTAAATAGAAATGAATTTCAAAAATGAATTAGAACATGCACACACATATCGTGTATGCTTAATGCATGCATACAAGATGGCGGCACACGAGGTTGCAACGACCACCACTGCCCCTCAAAAGGGTAAAATCCACAATCCCTGCTGTGTCTATGATCAGGATATTTTTGTCAAATACAAAATGCTAATCAAATTTTCAAATTAACAGATTGGTAAGAACTGCTTCAGCTGTTTAAACCTACTGAAATAGGAAGCACAGACTGCTGCAAACTGCGGAGCAGATTTTGCGAGATGCATGTGAGGCCATTGGAAGCTCTGCTGGAGAAGCCAGAAGTGTGGAACTGAGAGTTAACCCCATTCAGAGCCGTGTTCCTGATTATCTTATTCTCAAATATCGCTGGAGAAGAAAATGGATTAGCTGAGCTACATCTGAACCAGAGAGAAGTGCAGGGCGGCTGTGCTCTGGTGATTATAGAAACAGGACTCCAGGACACCATTCCAGACTCAGCGATGCAGCCTTCAGGGCAAACAGCTGGCAAGACTTGAGGAGGGGGACTGTGTATTTACATCGATGAGAACTGGTGCACCAATCTCTCTGTTATGCTTAGTAGGGAATAAGTACCTGCTGGTGAAATGCAGACCCTTCTACGTGCCCAGGGAATTCTTGGCCACGCTGATTTCCACAGTCTATGTTCTGTCTTGAGCCAATGAGGGTAAAGCCATGAAGGAGATGTATGGTGCCATCTGCGAATCCCAGATTTCCCTGATGGTGCCATGATTGTTGCTGGTGACTTCAATCATGCCAACCTGCAAACAATCTTCCCCCAGTTTCAACAACATGTAAATATCAGCAGCAGAGGACGGAACACCCTGGGTCATTTGTACACCAATGTCCCTGGTGCGTACAAGGCTCCACCTCGATGCCACAGTTGTTACCTAGATCACATATCTATTCTGCTCACCCCAGCATGAAACCACTGGCATAGCAAACAGTTCACAAGGAGAGCAGAAAGTGGTGGGGGTTGGGCGCATAGCAGTGCTGCAAGATTGCTTTGAGAGCACAGAATAGAGCTGTTTCAGGGAGGTGGCCACCTACAATGGTCATGTAAACAGAGAGGAGTACACAAACTCAATGACTGCCAACATCAGCAAGCGCACTGAGGATGTCACTGAGATTAAATGCTTCACAACCTGGGCTAACCTGAAATCATGGTTGGATGCAAAGATCCCAGCCTTTCTCAGAGCTTGTGAGGCTGCCTTCAGGACAGGGGACAGGATAGCACTAAGATCAGCTAGGGCTGAACTCTCCCATGCAATTTGCTGCGCTAAACCACCAACAGGAGGCGCATGTGGCAAGGAATCAAGACTATAAGAGATCACAAGTCAACCTGAGAATTAAGGATAATGACGCCTCCCTTATAGTCAGACTGAACACCTTTCATGCATAGTTTGATGAGAGGAACAGAATGATGTCAATGAAAGCACAGTGTCCCTCTGCTGAAGTGAGGAAAACCCTATCCAAGGCATTGGGCCAGACAACATGCCTGGTTGAGTACTGAAGGACCAAGAAGACCAAATGATGGAAATCTTCACAGACATCTTCAATACCTCACAGCAGCATTCCATCATTCCCTGAGGGTTCAAGACAGCCACCTTCATCCTGGTATCCAAGAGGGTGACAGTAACAGGCCTCTGTGGCACTGACCTCCATAATTATGAAATGCTTTGAGCATCTGGTGATGGAATGCATCAAAGCATACCTCTCTGAGATAGTGGATCCATTTCAAATTGCCTAAAGAAAAAAACATTCCACAGATGATACTATAGCCTTGTCACTTCAATCTGCCCAGTCCCACCTGGAGAATGATGTCTCATATGCCAGGATGCTGTTCATTGATTTCAGCTTGGCATTAAAATGATCATTGCCCAGAGGCTGGTGGAGAAGCTGTCCTCACTGGGACTCAACATCCCTCTCTGCAATTGGATTCTGGACTTCCTAATGGAAAGACCACAGCTATTTGGGTCAGTAGCAGACTGTCAAGCACCACCACCTCAGGGCTGTGTCCTCACCCTGCTCCTGTTCATGCTACTGACTCATGACTGCATTGCCACATCCACCTCCAACAGTGTCATCAAATTTGCAGATGACACAACAGTAGTTAGCTTCATCAACAAAAATGATGAGTTGCACTACAGAGAAGAGGTGGAAAAGATTGTTGACATGGCATCACTTAACGAGCAGATGTCTCTCACTCCTTTATGCTTCCTTATTGTCGTTTGTAATTCTGCTGACAATCATGGAGTCGGCAAATTTGTAGATAGTATTAGAATTGTGCCTGGCCACGCGTCATGGGTGCATAGTGAGTAGAGCAGTGAGCTAAGCACGCATGCTTAAGGTGCGCCTGTGTTGATGCACTTAGTATGTAAGAAAAGTGTGTTTTGAATTGTGCAGAAAGATCTTTAGGGGGTCATAGAGTAGTTAATGATTAAGGGCTGGGTAGTTGAGGATGTTGAAAAGGCTGATATTTGTTGGGGCTGGACTTCAGCTTCTTTCTGCACGTTCTACCTGTAGGTAGCAGAGAGAAGAGGTTATGATAAGGGTGATAGGGTTCCTTTATGATGTTGGTTGCCTTTTTGAGGCAGCATCTTCGTAGATATCTTGTGTCTCAAACCAGCAACAACAGAAGATGCAATTCAAAAGAGTTACATTTTAACTCTATTAATGACTACATACCATATGACTGCAAATATAAAGATATCATAGATTAATGAACAGGGTGTATGCAAAATTCTAGGCCATTACAGACTGCACAATATTCAAAAAGAAAAATTCCACAAAAACCCCTAGTCAGTCAAGTAAGTCATTCCAAAAAATACAGTCCACAGAATTGAATCTCAAAGGTCAACGTCCAAGTTCAGTTCTTTAACTGATAATGAAGGATGTTGTATTGAACATTGGAGAGAGAAATGACTGATGTTGCATTGCAATAAACCTTTGAATCATCACTTCTGAGGCATGAGCATTTCACAAAGCTCTCCAGCAGCCCTCTGCTGCTCCATCTGCCGCTCTAAAGTACAGCTGGATCTTCCCTTTGTTCTCGAAAGTTCCAAGCAATTGGTGAGTCAGCACTTAGCTGTACCTAAAATTGCAGAGAGTTATCAGCAGAAATCATCCTTTATAATAATAGTCCACAGTCCAAAAGGTCAATCCATGGTCCATAACACCTCCAACCCACAAAGAAAATTTTGGTCGGTAAGAACAAAATGTTAGTAATTAATTAAGGTGCACAATATACAATATGTTCATCTACAAGCACACACAGTAACTAATATAATTTACAAAGTTTAGCATCTAGAAAGACAATCAGCATTCACATTATCCTTTCACAATATGTTATCATCAAATCATACTCATGCAAATTCAAACTCCAATTTAACATGTGTCTACTCTTATTTTTCATTTTACACCAAAAACCCACAATGGACTATGATCAGTATACATCATAAGAGGTTTTTGAGCTGTACAAATGTAAACATTAAAATGTTGTAGAGCAAACACAGGAACTAACAATTCTTTCTCAATGGTGGAATAATTCTTCAGATGATCATTTACCTTCTTTGAGAAGTAGGATACAGGATTATCAATATCATGATCATTTTTCTTCTGTAACAGCACCACACCCACAGCTTCATCACTGGCATCAATGGCAGAAGAAAATAGTTTCTCTAAACCAGGTGACTTAACCACAGGTTGGTGGCATTTAATGGGCTTCAAATTGACTGATATTGTGTTGCAATAAACTTATGAATCCTCACTTAAATGGCATATGCATTTCACAGAGCTCTCCAGCTGCCTTCTGCCACACCAACTGTGGCTCTCTGCTCCACAGCTACATTCTCCCTTTGTTCTTGAAAGTTCCACGCAGTTGGCAAGTCAGCACTCAGTTACCACAAGTTGCACAGAGTTCTTTGCAGAAATCCATCCTTTATAATGATGGTCCATAAGTCTCTAAAGAACTTGACGACATTTACCACTTTCTGCAGCCTTTTGCATTTTTTGCTGAAATCTTGGACACTCGGAAGTCAAGATGTAGTACTGCGACTTGATCCAGAACTAGTTTAACCCTTCATCAGATACTTACAGGGGTCCCCTGATTATAATTCTAAGCCTTCAAAACAGCAGAGGGATCTCAGAGCAGAGAAACGGAGCAGCTTACGGAGGATTGGGAAGGGGAGTGGGGATGGGGAATGATGTGCTCTTATTGAAGGAATGAGGGATTGGAGCTGGAAAATTAGGATGTGGAAGAGAATCATGGAGGAAACAGCATAGAAACTGACCTTTTGGCTCAACTAAATTGCACCAACATCATAGACCCATTCTTATACTGACCCTACCGTGACACATTTTATCCTCCCCATATTCATTCCTTCTCCCTGCTAGATTCTATCACTCACCAACACACTTGTGGCAATTTACTGTGGTCAACTATTCTACCAATTCATGTTTTTTTGATCATGAGGAAAAAAATATAATCTCGAGGAAATAGAGAGCAAATTAGAGTCACTAACTGAAGAGGTTTAATAGAGTTCAGGATTATGTCTGATGGTTCAAGACCAGGAGACAGATTTTAAGTTTTAGGGAAAAAATTCAAGTGGGATGCAAGGAAATACTTTTGCATTCAGTAGTTGTCGCCTGGATGGTAAAGGATGATGGTAACAGAGTATTAGGGGTTTAGGAAGTTACCTGAGGAGAAATAATTTGCAAGGCAGTGGGCAAAGAATTCAGATAACTTTTAGTATTCCAGTTTAAGGAGTTGACACAGACTCATTGCCCAAATGCCCTGCCATATTATAATGCCTGCAAGATTCAATTCCAGGATTGTTCACAAAATGAGGTAAACAGTGCTTATGAATTAGGAGTAGATGGCTACTGAACACCTCAAGTCTGTTCCATCATTTGATAAGATTATGGCTGAACATGGCAATCAATATCAAGCCGCAAACCAACATTCAATAAGATTGATTGATGCCTTATTATTCTGACAACTGACATGTATTCCGAAAGAACAACAAAATTACAAAATGTGAGACTGTTCTGGAAACCATTCCTTAAGGTGGATAAAGCAGAAACAAGTATGAAAAATAATCAATTATATTTGCATACAATTGCATATCTCAGCACTGACTCAAATGTTATAATCTAATCACTATTTTGAAGGCATCCTATAAGCCTGGAAACATTTTATCTGTGGATCCATGGAAACAGAACAAAAATACCCTTTTCCTTGTTCACCCAAGAATGTGCAGTGAAGTTCAGCTCCAACTGAATCTATAAATTTGCTGACACTACCAGCTATTGCCTGAATAACTAGAAATGATGAGTCAGAATACAGGATAGAGATCAATAATCTGGTTGGATGGTGCCAGAACAACAACCTTGCTCTCAGCGTCACCAACACCAAGGAGTTGATTGTTGATTTCAGGAAGGAGAGGCCGAGGGATCACAAACCTGCTTCTATTGATGGGAATGAAGTGAAGGGCATCTAAATCTTCAAGTTCCTGTGAGTCCATGTCTCAGAAGACCTTTCCTGGAGTTACCTATTGAGGCACACCAGTGCCTCTATCTTCCAAGAAGTTTGAGGAACCTTGGCATGTTGTCAGATACTCAATTGACAAATGTTTGCAGGTGCACTGTGAAAAGGATATTGACTGGCTGCATCACAGTTAAATTTGGCAATATTGTGCCCAGGAATGTAGAAAACTGTAGAAAGTGGCAAATATAGCCTAGTCCATCAAAGGCTCTCTGACCTCCTTTCCATTGCAGACATCTACGTGAGTCGCTGCCTCAGTCAGGCAGCCAACATTGCAAAGGAACTTTACCACCATGGTCACATCCTCTGCTCACTGCTGCCTTCCAGCAAAAGGTACAGAAGCCTGAAAACCAGCACCTCTAGGTTCAAGAGCAGTTTCTTTCAAAGGACTGTGAGCACTATTTCAAGCATTGATGGTTTGCATTAGGATTATGGTGGATATTTGTTATCTCTGTTATGTTAATTGTCTCTAATTTAATTCAAAGAGTTTGTTATTATAGTTTTTTCTTTATAAGGACATGTTTGGGTGCAGCAAGTATTGTAGGTGTATGTTCGACAATAAAATCATTATTTTTATTATCCTTATTCAAAACAGCCTTTGTTGTCCAGTATTCAGTTAACCTTTTTGTAGCCTTGTGATTGCAGATGAGTATTTCAGACTTTTTTTTTTGCAGAGATGAACTTGAGATTCTCGATTATGATAGAGAAAGAGGTGTACAATTTGCTATCAAGGAAATGTTAACTAAATTTAGATACCATTTCCTTCATTGAAAATCTTGCATCCCTTTTCTATCCAGCATAATCTCTCGTTTGTCTCTGTTAAGCCATCAGTCTATGACCAGATTGATCCAGTGAGTCGGATATGAAAATAATTAATATGGATCCGGTCAGCTTTCGTGGTTATTGGGCATCTCTTAGCTCTTACAGCAGTGTGGAGCTTTGGACAAGGCCTTGGCTTGCTGAAGTATTATCACAAAAGAAAAGATACATAACAAATGCTTTGGGCATGAAAACGTCATCAAGGTAATATGAAGGTCCAAAACGCAAGTTATGTATCTTTATCTTTGCTAAAGGACACTGTTTGACTGGCTGAGTTTCTCCAATATTATGTTTTTACTTTCAGGTTTAGAATGTCAGAGAATGATTGTAGCACAATAGCCAGTAATCCCGGGACCCATGGCAGCTGTAGGATATAAATTCAGTGAACGAATGGTAATTAAAGCAAACTAATCATTAGTAATGATGACTCACATTCACTTATGTTTCCAGAGGAAGGAAATATTCTTTATTTACTTGGCTGACTTTCATGTGCATCCAAAGCCAACTACGGTGTATGTGGCTTGCTCAGAAATAGTTCAGGTTTGAGTTTTTGTTCAAGGTTCCTTGTCATGTCCATAAATAAACACAACCTGTTGTCTTTTGCCTTTGGAAAAACACGCAAACCACTAGCCCAATGCCTCCACCATTAAAAGAAAGAGAAGTAAAGGAGAGTCACACTGATCATCAGTGGATTTGCCTCCAGTACTGCCACAACCTCTGCAACCACGTGGCCTCCTGTCTGTTCCAGCAGAGAACCTTGGTTCTGAACCTCTAGTGTGATTTGGAAGCTGTTAGCTCATGAGGTCCTTGGTGAGCCCTGCTCACCTTCGACACCTCACGGATTCTGGTCTCAATAGCCACTCTCCAGGAGCAGTGGCCACAGCCTGTTATTGATCTGCTGCCATAGTCACCATCCCTGTGGGGTCCTTTCCCAGGGTTCTCCCTCTTGATGGGATGAGGATGGTCTTCTTCCCCCATTGCCCTGCACCATACTGCTGGTCTCTGATCCTCAGAAGTCCACATCGCTCTTAGTCTGCTCCCCAGCATGGGCACCACCATCTTGGGTGTGGACTTGTGTGGGTTCGCTGATATAAAATCAAACACCATCAGCCTTTTACATTAGCAGAACAATCATGCAGTTGGACACTGTCAATGAACATTGGGTCTCTGCTCTCTCTGGTCTGTACCAGCAACAGTACTGCTGTTACAACACCATTGTCATTTTAAATCATTCTTTCCCTGTGCCCAAAACATAAAAGTGCATAAATAACAATAAAAAAATCAAAACGAATGTCAACTTCACTTTTACGACACAAGAAAATACATGATGACCTCAAGCCAGAATTTAAGTCAGTGCTGATATGACTGACAAATAATTTCAAGTAAATAAAATTAATTTTGATTTTTGTTAACTAGTCTTGTGGCCTCCGTCAGTTGTGGTCAACCATGGATGCTGTGTCTAAAGCAAAGCTTCACCAGAGCTCAAGCCAGACTAGAGTTGATATGGAGATCTGTATGTTGCCCATGTAATGGGACCTCCCTCTCCATGCTAATGACAGGTCCAAAGGAACAGCGAAAGTTGATATAGTTTGGTTCCAGTAGCAATGCAGGAGTTGCTGTGCCAGTAGTGGGTCAGCAGTTGGCCTCCTTTGGGACTCTGACTCTAGAATTTTCCTCAGGGTTTACTCCCAAAGCTTTTCCAATGAGCGGGTATAGCCACAAGGAAGCGAAGGCTTGAAAGCAAAGATTTCCCTCTCCTAGATGAGTTACCATCCGTGGTTATCGAGTTCCATACTCCAATTCTGTGAAGGTCATAGCTAGATCTTCCTTTGGTGTACTACGGATACCTAAAAGTACCTAAGGCAGTTCATCTATCCAATCTGGTCCCTTAAGATGCGCCATGAGAGCCGTTTTCATATGATGGTGAAAATATTCCACTAAGCCATTGGACTGGGGATGAGAACCGACGACCAAAGCAGCTGTGTGCCCAGTAACTGTGAGATTGTGGACCATAACCTGGACATAAACTGAGCTCCTCAGTCAGAGGAGATATGCATGGGTTGTCCAAAATGTGCTATCCAATTGGCAATGAGGGCTCTCGCACAAGCTGAGGCAGAGGTGTCGGTTAGCGGGACAACCTCTGGTCATCTCATGACCAGTTAACTATTGAGAAGAGGTAAGTAGCATCCTTGGACAGGGAAATGGGCCAACGATATCCAAGTGGATGTGATCAAACCTCCACTGAGTTGGCGTAGAAACTTATAGTGGAGCTTTGGTGTGACGCTGAACTTCTGCGATCTGGCACCTGATGCATGTCCTTACCCAAGCACTGAATTGCTTGTGCAGGCCGAGCAATGTGAATTTGACCTATACGAGCCTTGTTGTCATCCTAATCGAAGGTTGAGCCAAACTGTATAGTATCAAACACCTGATGTCGCCATACAGCAGGTTCAATGGGCCTTGATTGGCCAGTCGATACGTCACAAAGTAGGGAGGCATTTGCTGGACCAAAATATATGTCCTCCAATTTCAGTCCCAAGATGGCATTGTGATGCATGGCCATCTCCTCATCTTCCTGCTGAACTGCTTTCAAAGCCATGTAGTCTATACTGGGAGCAGGTGAATGGAGGGAAACAACGGTGGTGCAGGATAATCTGTTGGCTACGAGATTGTTCTTCCCGACGATGAGTTTTATTGCAGTCGTAAACTCTGAAATGTAGGAGAGTTTTTATTGTTGTCATGCTGGACAGGGATCTGACATCCTGGCGAAGGCAAAATTCAATGACTTGTGATCCATGTAGACTGTGAACCTTCTGACCTCTAGGAAATAGTGAAAATGCCATATGGCCAAGAAGAGGGCAAGGAGCTCCCTGTCAAAGGCACCGTACTTCTGCTCCAGTAGTCTCAAATGATGACTGAAGAAAGCTAGGGGTATCCAGATGCTGTTGATGAGCTGCTTCAGGATCCCGCCTACAACAGTGCCTAATGCATCCACCATCAGGGCCCTTGGTATGTCAACCTTCGGGTCCTCTTGCTAGCACTCCCTTGGCAGTCTTGAACGTGGCTGTGGCCTCGTCATTCTATTTCAGTTCCTTGGGATGTCCGGACAAGAGCTTGAAAAGTGGCTGCATGAAATTTTACTTACAGAAGGTGTTGAAAAGAAATTTATTTCTGAAATGTATAAACTATTACAAAGTAAAATGCCTAAATTAGATATTCATAAATCGAAATTGAAATGCAAAGAGGATTTGGGAATTACAATCGACCATGATGATTGGAGATCTATTTGTAAGGATAGTGTTAGGTCTGTTTTGTTCGAGAATGAGTGAGTCAGACACCAGACTGAGTCGAAATCAAGGTTCTTTATTACCGGATTGTAACACTTGCAACTAACAGTGTTAGTTGGAGAAGGCGCATTCTCCTGATATCAGCAAGTGGTGTTTTTTTATACCTCAGGACACGCACTTAGTAAATTATCATGCCATTACATTGTCCAATGAATAAGCTGTTGCTACCCTTCTCTGTTAGTCTGCTGCACATCATCTTGTTATTGCCACACTTATCTTGAGCGTACAAGGTCACACCTGCATCCTGTTACTCCTTAGTACTGGGTGACTCCTTCTCCGGTCCCAACTCATGATGTTTTTACTTTACAATAGTATGTCTAAGATTATTAATGTTCGATATAGGTTAGTTCATTATAATGTTTTTGGATTAATTTTACTTAACTCCTCAGAAATAAAAGAAATATAATTTAAGTTCTTCAGATTTATGTTTTCAAGAAGTAGACTTTTTTTTACATTGACTTGGCTATGTGATGAGGTTCAACATTTGGAGACGGCTTAAGGAATTTTTAGAGAATGTTTTAAAGATTCAATTACCAATAGACCCAACATTGCTTTTATTAGGTAATGTTAAGAGGTTGAGTTTGATGTTGAAGTTGACTAAGTATCAAATTGTGCTTTTAAGATTGGCAATGACAGTAGCAAGGAAATATTACTTGGAAAAATGAGAAATAACAAAATTTATGTGATAATAACTTTTTTTTCTGAAGTCTGGAGCCCCTATTTGGACTATATGAGTTTACAATTTTGAATTCCCTGAAGCTCGTGGTGGTGGTGTTGCTTTGATCCATTGTAGTTTACTGTATTTTTGGCATTCTCCATTCTCTTTCTCTTTTCTTTCTTTGAGGTCTTTCGGGGTGGGATGTGGATGGGTATGGGAGTTGGGGGGTTATACACTGTACATTTAAAATTTAAAAAAGAAAAGTGGCTGCATAACTTTGCCTGCAGCTGGCATGAAACGATGGTAAAAGTTAATCATGCCAATAAACTCCTGCAGGCCTTTAACGGTAGAGGGTGTTAGAAATTTGCAAATGGCCTTGACCCTGGAAGATAGTGGAACTACTCCGTGTTGACTGATGCAGTGGCCAATATGACTGATGTGAGGCCAAACTGGCACTTGGCCAGGTTGATCGCTAAACCCGTGGTCATCTAGCCACTGACATAGTTGACGGAGACGGGTCCGATGCTGCCGCAAGTGGCTGGTGATAAGGACGTCATCCAAATAAACAAATATGAAATCCAGGCTCTGGGTAACTGTGTCCATTAGGCGTGGAAAAATTCGGGGTGTGTTTTTTTAAACCAAAAGGTATTACGGAAGAATTCAAATTAGCCCAAACAGGGTAATCAGGGCAGTCTTAGAAATGTTGTCCGGGTGAACTGGGATCTGATGGTTCCCGTGTACCAGGTCGAGTTTGGGGAAAATCCTAACACTGTGAAGGATTGCAGAGAAATCCTGTATATGGGGAACTGAGTAGTGATCTGCTGGAGTGATGTCCTTTAGACACCAATAGTCCCCACAAGGTCTCCACTCTCCAGATGTGATAGGTGTCATATGCAGGGGTGATGCTCAAGGGCTGTCGGAGCTGCAAACAATCCCCATTTCTTCCATGTGTCAGAATTCGTCTTTACCCAACTGCAGTTTATCCGGAAGCAGGCTGCATGCTTGAGCTTGCAGGGGACACCCATGAGTTTGAATGTGGTGCTGCACTCCATGTTTCAGTTGTGCTGTTGAGAACTGTGGAGTAATAATGCTGGGGAATTCTGCTAAGATTCTGGCATATGTAATGTCTGAGAGCATCACCGAGTAGAGGTGAGGTGCAGGCAATGCCATGGGGTTCAAAGCGAGGGACTCAAAAGTCTTCGAATTAACTAGTCGGCGACCTTTGAGATCTACTAGAAGGGAGTGTGCTCACAAAAAAATCAGCTCCCAGGAGTGGCAGTGCTACTTCAGCAATGTTGAAGGACCAGTTGAACCTCGACAAGCCAAAATAGAGTGGAATTGTCTGTGACCTGTAAGTTCCGATGCTGTTGTTGTTGGCAGCTGTGAGAGGAAGAGCTTTCTTTCCTGAGCATGTGTCTGGGCCAGAGGAGGGAAACACACTAACCTCTGCTCCAGTGTTTGCCAAGAACTGACAACCTGAGTGTTGATCCCAGATGAAAAGGAGGTTATTCTTGTGTCCGGCTGTTGTGGCCATTACCATCGCATTTACCAAATGCATGCAGGAGGGATGGCAATGAAGGGCTGTGGTTCCCCATCTCTGATGGTAATAGCAGCACTCCTTTCTATCTCACTGCATCTGGTCAAGTCTAACACCTAAATCCGGTTAAGTCTGACACCCACTATCTGGTGGACAGGGTTCATACCCTTTGCCGAGTCAGCACTATGCACCCAACTGAAAGTCCTCCATACTGCTTAGCGTGCCATAACTCATCAACACGGGCTTCTAGATGACGGGGGTCACTAAAGTCATCTCTGCATGTGGATGTCTTCTGGCATTTGCTTGAGAAAAGGTTGCTTGAAAAGCAGACAGGGCTTGTGTTCATCAATGAGCGCCAGCATCTTGTTTATTAGTTCAGAAGGAGTGCAGTTGCCCAGGCTGTCCATATGGAAAAGGCTGAAAATACACACGAACAGGACTTTGATGATTTCATACCTGTCATCGGCCAGAGGGTGGCATGAAATTGACAATACACCCCATGTGTCTTGGTCCAGTGATGCACCAACATAATCGTACTTCATTGCATCGGCCATAATCTGGTATAGATGGAACTGGGCCTTGGCCTGTTTGAACTAGACCTGTAGCTGTGAGATCCAAAATACTGGAAGATTGAGTACAATGGAGTTCTCACATCCATAATGAGGTCCAAAATGTTGTTTGGACTGTTGGGGTCACCAGTGTAGCGAGTGGTGCCGTAAACAATGCACAACCAAAGTCATCTGTAAAATAACTGCAGACCAGCCTCTCTTTCATCTCTCCTTTCAATGATGTCATAAGTGCTGAATGTCCAGTTCGTCAATGTTCCAGCCCCCCTCTCATAAGAGCCTGAACTTCTGAACGACAGTTCGAGAAGTAAATGGCGCAATCTGCTGCAATTTAACGGGAAGATTTGTGGTAAAGATGAATTCTTGCAGCTTATCTTTACATTCTGAGGTAACCTAATCACTTGAGAGCTCTGATAGTTATGTCAATTCCAGTAGGAATGATCTGTTGGTAGTGAAACCTGGCAAATTTGTCAGATTCATCATTTATAACATTTAAATTGTTTTAATTTTAAAAAACTAACAGATTTGATCTACTTATAAATTACTCTTTACGTTTGGACTAATGATGGTATATTATAATAATTCTCTTATCCTTCAGCAGAGATTCCTGAGGAATGAGGCACATGTCCAGCAGCTTGTCAACAAGTCATTAGTGACATACAGTATAACAACCTTTGACTTGCACCAATCTTATCAGCTGGTTTTACGTTCTGTTCACTCATCCAATCCTGGCTGGCTGTTACTCTCTCTATTCAAAGTTTATGCCAGAATTTAATTTTGTTATGTACCAGACAGTAGCAATAGAAATTAGTGAAGACAGTGTTATATTTAAAATAATACTGTTATGAGCCCAAAGGACCCCAAAACCCAGCAGCAATAGACATTCGCTAAGACAAGTGGTTTTTAAAACAAAAGTTATTTTTAATCAACTTCAAACATGAAAAGAGAATCAAACATTAACTTAACTCTATACTTAACTAACCCAAATTAACCCCCTTCTAATTCTAAGCGCACATGTATGCAATGTGTCTGTAAATTCAAAAGTTCTTTGGTTCACAGTTCAATCTCACTTCTCCTTCCAAGTTCTCTGGTTGCAGGCAATCACCATACTGTGCATAGAATTTAACATGTATAAAGTTCACCAGGCTTGGCCCTTAATAGGTTAATGTTTACCACTCAGAAAGATTCTTGTAGGGATTGCAGAGAGAGATATTTGTTGCTCCAGGATTTCCACAACTGAGGTACCACCACTCGTTACCTCAGGGTCTCGCTGATGAAACTTGCCCCATCGGGGTCTTCTAGATGGTAACCTCTTTCTTCATGCTACCACAGAGTTCTATTCCTTCCTCTATTTCAAGAGAAACATAAGACAGATAGCGCTTCCAGCCATCTACTGCTCTGGAACTTGCTCTCATCAGTTTCAAACAGTTTTCCCTGGAATGCACTTTTCCGTTACTTGTCAGTGTCCCACATACTGACTGACTGAGCTGTTAACTCAACTCTCTCTCTCTCTTCCAGTTGCAACTCCAAAGAGAGCATGTGACTCATGTCTTGCAAAACCCCCACCTTCCTGAGCAAAACAACAGGAGTTCTTTCTTCTGCTCCCATCTGTTGTTAGATAAACAATCCAGAATTGACCTTTCTGTGAACACTTTACAGAAAGGGTACTGATAGACAGCATGACTCCAGCAAGACAATGGTCAAGCATTGTCAGTTCAATTAACTTGTGAAAGATGCTTATATTCTCCAGAGATCCTGCAATGTGAATTGTGTGTATGTATGTGACCTACTCTAAATCTTATAAATTCTCCCCAAATATTACAATACTTTTATTATTAATTACCAATAATATAATATCTTATCTAAACTTTTCTAATTTAACCCCTAACTATGCGCAAATATACGTTTGTGTGTGTGTGTGTGTGTGTGTGTGTGTGTGTGTGTGTATGTGTGTGTGTGTGTGTGTGGAGATACCCCAAGCCATTACAGCTTAGGCTTGATTCTGGAACATCAGTTCAATGTTCAGTCTTGGAAATCCAGTGTTAACACACAGTCTCCTACATTGATGCAAAGTAGTGTTTACGAATGAGGTGGTAGAAACTGGGGTGACAGACTGTTGTAAACTCATGAAATCCTTGTTGAATTGCTTCCCGAGAAATGTCCTTTCAGATGAGTGGTGGTCAAAACTCCACTTTTCCTTTTCTAGTGGAAACAAAGTGACTGACATTCACAAAGTTCCAGAATCTTTTTGTGGTTCAGTCAAAATGACCGTCACAGTGGTCATGATGGGGTTTAAATGATTTCCCTTCAGAAGTGACCTTTCCTTTGGCCTCAGTGTGATTCAACAAGACCCCTTCCAACATGACCTTTCCTTTGGCCACATGATATTCCTCAAAGAGATACTTCTCCAGGACTGCTTCCTTAATAATGGCCCCTGATCAAACTATATACTATTTCTTTAATATGTTGGTCATATGGTCTCTGCATCTGTGTTTTTGGCACACTTCCTCTCTTCAGAGTAGCAAATTTGAGTACACATTGTCTCCAGCCCGTCAGCCCACAGTCAATCTCCAAAGCTTGCAGGGTTTGCAGCTTGTTTTATTTCTTAAAGTGACAGTCCCACTTACAGGACAACCTAATAAGTTCAGTGAAGAATTAGGGATGTATCATCCACAAACCTTCTGGAGATGGGCAATATAGTGTGATGAGTTGGGATAAAGAATGATGAAACTTCTCTGCCTGGCTAAACCCTACGCAAACTACTCTGGTGATGAAATCTCTATCTTGCCTTGATCTGTATCCTAATTCCTTTACAACCACTTCAAGAATTAGACACGTTCCAGATCATTATTTAAAATTTTTGGCCTATCAATTATCAAGGGTTTTGAGTATCAGACTGGGCATCGGAGTGGGAGAAAATTTAGCCACCAAATCAGGATATAAAAATATTTCAACTCAGGAATTTGTTTCCCATCTATGTGGGTTTAAGCACCAACCTTTAGGGAATGGGAATGATGGGAACCAGGGGGAAAATGGTGGAATTCACACTCCATGAGTTTCCAGGTCTTCCTTTAATAAAAATTTGTCACAAAAATTCAGTAACGTGAAAATAATAAACATCATCATTTTGCTGTTTCTGCTCAGACATGCCCATACACCCGCTTCAATATTCCGAATACATAATTCCATCATGCGGAGCACAGATGCACCTCAAGTCTGTGTGCTCAGCAGCCTACTGTTCACATGGATGACCCTTCCATGATGACCCTTCCAGGGGAGGTGACGGAGGATTGGAGAATGGCAAATGTCTTCCCCTTGTTTACAAAAGGTAACAGAGAGAATCCTAGAAATTATAGACTGATGAATCTTGAGTCAGTGGTATGCAAACTAATGGAGAGGATTCTTAAAGACAGGATTTGTGAGCCTTTGGAGAAGTACAGTCTACTAAGGGATAGTCAACATGACTTTGTGAGGGGAAGGTCATGCCTCATGAGCCTAATTGAATCTTTGAGGAGGTACCAAAAGAAATCAATGGGTAGATGTGGTCTTTATGGATTTTAGAAATGTACTTGTCAAGGTCCCACATGAAAGACTTGTTCAAAAGGTCATGGGGCATGGGATTCATCAACCTTGGCTGTGTGGATAAAAATGGGCTTGCATCCAGAAAGAAGAGGGTGATAGTGGATGGAAAGTATCCTGCTTGGAGGTTTGTGACTAATGGAGTTCCTTAGGGAATCTGTTCTGGGACCCCTTGTTTTGTGATTTTTATTAATTACTTAGATGAAGAAGAAGAACGTTTAGGGAGTTGTGGCTTGTCCAGCACATGTATTATTTGTCTGTATGCATATTATGTCTAATTGTGTGTCTCCTCATTTTACACTGAGGACTGGAGAAAGCTGTTTCGTCAGGCTGTACTTGTACAATCAGATGACAATACACTTGACTTGACTTGATGACTTGACTAGTGGTGAAGGTTATTGTAGGTTCATTGTGGTAAATCTTTAACGATTCCTCCCTCCTGTCTCTTCCCCCTGGTGTTCACATCGCAGAGGACCCTTGTTAAGTCAGGTTATTTGTCCCCTGATGAAAGTGGGGTTTATCGTCAGTGAGGCCGATCTTTTTCTTATTCTTTTTTTTTTCTTACTCTTTCTTCTTTTCTTGGGGGAGGGTGGATGGGAGGGTTCCTCTTATTTTGTTCTTCTTTCTCTCTATTCCTAAGATCTTTTTCTCCCTTTGGTTCAATATGGACATTGAATTTACATTTTTGTCATATTATTGTAATTTTTCTTTCTTTATAATAAATTAATCTTTATTCTCACTTTCTTTAATATCGACATGTGGATCAATATTTGTATTACTTAGTTAATATTATTGACATCAATGTTTTCTTTTTTGTTTATTCTTTGTTTTGATTGCATGTTGATTGAAAATTTTCAAAATATAACAAAAATAGTTGTCAGAGGTTACAAAAAGATATAGACAAGATTCGGAGAGATAGATTGATTTTATTCTGGATAAGTGTGAGGTGATGCATTTTGGAAGGTCATACCTGAACTCTGAGTTCAGGGTTAATCATTGGATACTTAACAGTGTGCAAGAACAGAAGGACATTGGGGTCAAAAACCATACATTCCTCAAGGTTGCCATGCAGCTTGATAGGAAAATTAAGAAGTCCTATGTGATGTTGGGCTTCATTAGTTGGGGGGTTGACTTCAAGAATGCAGAGGTCATGGTGCAACTCTACAAATCTCTGGTGAGACCACACTTTGAGTATTGTGTTGAGTTCTGGTCACTTCATTATATGGAGGATGTGGCAGCTATGGAGAAGGTGCAGAGGAGGTTTACCATAATGTTGCCTGAATTGGAAAACAGATTGGTAGAGCTGGCACTTCTCATTTTACAGCAAAGAAGGATGTACAGTGACTTATTAGAAGTCTACAAGATACTGAGAGGAAGAGATAAGGTGGATAGAAAGAACCATTTTCTTCAGGGCAGGATTAGCAAACTGTAAAATGTGAAAGGAGGAAAGTTTAGGGTAGCCATCAAGGGTAAGACTTTTACATGGAGAGTTGTGGGTGCCTGGAATGCCTTGCCAGAGGTGGTTATGGAAGCTGTAACATTTAAGAAATGCTTAGGCAAGCACATGGATGAAAGAAAAATAGAGGATTACGAGATAGGAAGGATATAGTATATTTTGGTAAGAATATATCTCCATCGGGCACACAAAACTCAAAACGGTCAACCAGTTTACCTATCTCGGCTGCACCATTTCATCGGATGCAAGGATCGACAACGAGATAGACAACAGACTCGCCAAGGCAAATAGTGCCTTTGGAAGACTACACAAAAGAGAATGGAAAAACAACCAACTGAAAAAGCTCTCAAAGATTAGCTTATAGAGAGCCGTTGTCATACCCACACTCCTGTTCGGCTCCGAATCATGGGTCCTTTACCGGCATCACCTACGGCTCCTAGAACGCTTCCACCAACGTTGTCTCTGCTCCATCCTCAACATTCATTGGAATGACTTCAGCTCCAACATCAAAGTACTCGAGATGGCAGAGGCTGACAGCATCGAATCCACGCTGCTGAAGATCCAACTGCGCTGGGTAGGTCATGTCTCCAGAATGGAGGACCATCGCCTTCCCAAGATCGTGTTATATGGTGAGCTCTCCACTGGCCACCGAGACAGAGGTGCACCAAAGAAGAGGTACAAGGACTGCCTAAAGAATGCTCTTGGTGCCTGCCACATTGACCACCGCCAGTGGGCTGATATCGCCTCAAACCGTGCATCTTGGCTCCTCACAGTTCAGCGGGTAGCAATCTCCTTTGAAGAAGACCACTGAGCCCACCTCACTGTCAAAGGACAAAGGAGGAAAAACCCAACACCCAACCCCAACCAACCAATTTTCCCTTGCAACCGCTGCAACCGTTTCTGCCTGTCCCGCATCGGACTTGTCAGCCACAAATGAGCCTGCAGCTGACGTGGACATTACCCCTCCATAAATCTTCATCCGCAAAGCCAAGCCAAAGAATATAGGTTGGAACAACTCATGGGTCAAAATGCCTGTGCTGCGCTGTACTGTTCCATGTTGTATGATCTAAATCTTTCTTTGAATCAACCTATCATTCTACTTGCCATCTCTGCCCTCAAGACCAAAGGGAAGTAAAGGTTTATCATGGATTTTATTTTATTAGAAAGATTGAGTCATTCAAGTGTTTCCCTCTGCCACAACTGACCCTTTCCCCTGACCACCTGGCTAATCTTTTCCCTATCTTCCACGTTGCCTTGGATCTGAAATCACATCTACCCCAGATTCTCTTCCATGTCCATCCTTGCTCTCTTAAAAATCATCATGTGGTTGATATCCAGATCCTGTTCCCACCATTCTTTTAAGCCAATTACCGATTTCACAAATATGCCGTACGCACGTTCCTTGACTGTAACTCAAACCTTGTCTGTGGTTTGCCATCGTTCAATGCAATACCTCTTCTAAGAGTTCTCAAAATTTCTTTGCCCAATCCCCTTTATTTTTTTTTGAAAAGGTTATTTAAAAATTTGCAAAGTAATACATGACATATATTAAAAAAAAACTTATTTCCCACTACCCCCACCCTCCAAACCCCTATCCCACCCCTAATTATCCCTCCCCCCCCAGAGCTTAACATACAAAAAGAAAAGTATTTAAAAAAAAACAAATAAAGTGGGTTGAATTACAATACATATTTTTAACAATTCAAACAAAAATGATAAAAAAGAATTATTTACTTAACATCTATCTTCATACATTTCAAATATGGGGTCCACATATTTTGAAAAAAGGAATAATTATTTCTCAAATTATATGTATTTTTTCTAAATATAAACATGAGTGAATTTCATTACATGCCACCTCTGTTTACTTAATTCTACATCATGCAAGTTACCACTATGCATTTCCTAGCTACTGCCAAACTCAAATTAATAAATGCAATTCAAGATTTACTTAGACGTGTTGTTAATAGGTTCGTATATCCTAGTAAACACAGCCATGGATCCATATATAAACCTGTTTGAAATAAATCTTGCAAAAATGTGATAATCTTTTCCTACCTTTAGACAGTTCCACACAGAGCGTATAAAAGTACTTATCTTGTCTCCACAGCTAAAACACAAATCAGAGTTCTGAAAACCATACCTCTTTAACCTTTCCCGAGTTAAATATAACTGATGTAAAAAATTATAATTAACTAAACTATAGCACACATTAACTGATTTTGTAACACCATGTAAACATAGGTCAGACCATACTTCCTCAGGAATAAACATAGCTAACTCCTGCTCCCATTTATCTCGTATTCACAACACTCTGACCTTCTTCATTTTTGATTGTAATAACAAATACATCTCTGAAACAAACCCTTTCTTTCCCTTATCCATAAGCAATATTTCAAACTTTGATTGCGTCAGTAATATTAATTCTTGACCAAACTTATTCATTAAAAAATCATGTATTTGATAATAAGCAAACAATGTATTTTGATATCCCAAACTTCTCCCTAAGTCTATCAAATTAAAGGAATAAACCTGCCTCAAAACAATCTTCAATTAATACCAAACCTTTTGAGATCCATTCTTTCAAATAAGGGATTGAAAAAGGAATCAAATAATTTTGATATAATGGAGTTTTAATTGAACATACTTCTTTTGAACCTATAAGTATGTTCCATTTACTCCATATTTTAAATAAATGAGTTAAAACAGGTAATTTGCATGTTTGCAAAATCTATAAATTCCATTGATATATATAAAATTATGTATTGATCTTTCTTGAATCTGATCCATCTCCACATTGGAGGTTGAACAAGCTACTGATAAACTTCAGTTGTGCTGCCTGATAATAATTTTGAAAATGTGGTAATTGCCTTCCAAATCATATGAACACGTCAACTTTTGCATCGATACTCTTGATAATTTACCTTTCCATAAAAAAGAACGTACCACCTTATTCAATTCTTTGAAAAAATTCCCCGGTACCAAACATGGAATTGATTGGAATAAATACTGAATGCATGGATATATAGTCATTTTAATACAATTTACTCGACCAATTAATGTCAATGGCAAATCCTTCGATAGATTTAAATCAGATTTAATCTTATTGAACAAAGGTAAATAATTTAGATCATACAAATTCTTAAATTCCTTATTAATAATTACACCTAAATATTTAATCTTCTCTGATCATTTAAATTTAGTAATTTACCTACAATCTGAATAATCTTCTTCAGATATTGGTAGTATCTCTCTTTTATCCCAATTTACTTTGTACTCTGACATTGACCCATATCATTTCAATAATTCATGTAAAGATCGTAATGAACTCTTAGGTTTAGATAAATATATCAACACATCATCTGCAAATAAATTAATTTTATACTCTCGCTGTCCAATCATAATACCTTGAATCACCATAATTTGTCTAATTGCTTGAGATAAAGGTTCTATAACTAATGCAAATAAAGCTGTCTAGTTGATCTATACAAAGTAAATGCTTGAGAAACCTGACCATTTGTCACTACCTGTGCAGAAGGATTCTTATATAATGCCTTAATCCAACCCATAAAAAATGGCCCAAATTTAAATCTCTCCAACACTTTAAATAAAAATTTCCACGCAACTCGATCGCAAGCTTTCTCAGCATCCAATGCTAGTATCATTGGTTGATTAACTTGCTGTCTAGATGCATTTCCACATCCACCTTATCTTCAGATGAATATAAATCCTGATAAAAAGTATGAAACTCCTCATTTTTCTCCTGTGGTTTATAAGTAATACCCAAGTTTCCATGTATTGCATTAATTGTTCTGGAGGTTTGTTCCATTTTCAGCTGCCATGCTAATACTTTTTGTGCTCTTCCACCTAGCTCATAATACAGTTGCTTTGATCTCAAAATCAATCTTTCATAATTATAAGTTTGTTTCGTATTATCTTATTATCTTCCATTGCATTTTGTTGAAACTTTTTCTCTAAATCTTCAATCGCTTTTTCCAACTCAGAAAGTTCCACAGTATATTGCTTTTTCACTCTAGCCATATAACTAATGATCTGATCTCTCAGATATGCTTTCAAAGTTTCCCACAATGTAAATTTACTCTGCACTGATTTCTCATTTGTCTCCAAAAAAAGTTTAATCTGATTCTTTAAAAACAAAACAAACTCAGGTCATTAAACCTCCAACAATAATTTCTCTCAACCTTTACAGCAATCTCACAAGAAATCAACAGTAACGAATGATCCGACAGTATTCTAGTTTTATATTCTGCCAAATCCACCCTTCCCTGTCAATGAGCTGAAACTAAAAATAAATCTATTCCAGAGAATGAATCATGATGGGTAGAATAAAATGAATACTCCTTCTTGGTAGGGTGAATACATCGTTAAATATCCACCAAATTCAGTTCTTCCATCACTTCTACCAGCTTTTTAGCCATCTTAGTTCTCTTAATAATTTTTGTAGATTTACCAGCTTTTTAGCCATCTTAGTTCTCTTAATAATTTTTGTAGATTTATCCAATAATGGATCCAGGCAACAATTAAAATCCCCACCTACCATTATATTCTCATTTGACTGACTCAAATTTAAAAAATGCATCAGTTACAAATTGTACATCATTTCATTCCGTGCATATAAATTCAATAGAGTCCAAGTTTCAGAAAACAATTTACAATTCACCTTCAAAACTCTTCCAACATTTTCCAAGACAGATTCCAGCATAAAAGGTACCAAAATCGCCACTCCCCTAGCTTTAGAACTAAAAGACAATGCCAGTACATGTCCAACCCAATCTCTCTTCAATTTCAAGTGTTCTTTTTCCGTCAAATGCATCTCTTGCAAGAAAGCAATATCCACTTTCATCTTCTTGATACAATCTAAAACATACTTCCTCTTTATTGGATGATTCATTCCTTTAACATTAAAAGTCACAAAATTCAATTTACTCACTTTATCTTAAAAAATAACTCTTAATAACCAACCCACTAAAACACTAAAGCTTTGGTTTAAAAAAAGTTTAAAAAAAAAGTAAAAAAAAAGCCTTAAATCCCTCTTAAAAAAAACTCTCTAAAGAAAAAAAAAGAAAAAAAAAGCCAACCACACCCCCCCTCTATTGATCGGGTGTAGTCTAACCCATTAATGGCAGATGACTTCAGAAGTTGCAGTGCCATCCACCCTCCCCAGCTGATATTCATATATCTCAACATTTCACTTAAAGATCAATCCCAATTCAATCTCTACCACCCTACAACTCCATCAAGTTGCTCCTGAAGATCATCCGTTGCAACAGATGGATCCTCCTCTGCCTTCTGATTCATAAGTTGATTCTGACAATTCTTCTTGCTATTCCCATTCGTGGCACCATTACATTTCGGAAACCATTTGCTTTTGATTTCTGTAACTCAGAACTTCGAGAATTATTTGGCAAAGAATTAGCAAAAGATAAAGCATCAGCTTCATCATCAAAAATAACCGTGAAACACCTTCAACACAGCAGGATATCTTAAAGCAAACCGATAACCCTTCTTCCATAACACAGCTTTTGCCGGATTGAATTCCTTCCAACGATGTATCACATCTTGCCTCAAATCTGGATAAAAAAGAACCCTACGACCCTGAATCATCATAGAGCTTTGATTCTGTCGAGCTTTCTGAATTGCCAGTCGCAAAATTAACTTACGATCTTGATATCTTAAACAACGAATAAGAACTGCCCTTGGGGATTGAAAGGAAAAGGTTTTCTTTGTAATGCTCTATGTGCTCTATCCAATTCCAATCCCTCAGGAAAAGCATCTTTTCACAGCACCCCTGGTATCCAATTCCAAAAAAACTTGACCGGATCCATTCCTTCAAAATCTTCTGGCAAACCCACTATTTTAATGTTATTACGATTACTTTGATTTTCTAAGGAGTCAATCTTCTGCATAAACTCACACTTCTGAACCTTCCAATTTGTTAAACAGTGTTCCAAATAATCTATTCATTCAGTATATCGGTCTACAGTGTCAGTACAATCACGAAATGCTCGTTTAATATCCTTAAATTCCCCCTGGACCACATCCACTTCTCTTAAACATTTAACAGCATCTTGCTTAATTGATGCCATTTCACTTCTCAATTCAGTAAATTGAAGCTTGCTTTCTTTAAAACCTTGAGTAACTTGAATTGTTATATTATCTATACGTCACATAAACTTCTCTGAAACAGAAAGTGTAATACTTTCTTCCACTTGTACTGTTTAAAAAGTCTGTAAAGTTGGAGATTTACTTCTTGGCATTTTTGTAAGTTATTGAAGCATTTGAAGCCTATCTTTAATAAGTCTAGCAGCTTGCAATGTCAGGTCCAGTTCCTCCTCAGAATAGTCCTCCATCCCCAGTTCTTCTTCTTCTTCCACCATTGGTGAAATAGGTGCTGGTATAAGCTTGGATGCTGCCGCTGCCTGGGATTCCCGACCATGGGTCAACATCCCTTCCCTTACTAGCCCGATATGTTCGAGTTGACGGGAAAGGGCCGACCCTGTCATCAGGGTCCATTACGACGCGACACGCATGCGTGAATCCTTGCGCATGCTCAATCTGTACTGGGCCCCGCGTTCGAGGCCCGACATTTCCACTGTTGGGCTCGGCACATCGGAAGTTAATCTGACATGCTCGAGCCCTTGATTGGATCCCGAGCCCACACTTGCAGAAGTCTCCATGTCCCCAGGGGCGCACTCTGCATCGCGGGCGCGCCACTTCTCAGATGAACGGTTGGCAGCGGCGCCATCTTGTGTTGAGGGCGCAGGAGTAAACATTACCTTTGCCTGGGTGACCTTTGATGTCTTCAGATGCTCCAAAATCAATCTCTGAGGATCCTTCAGCGAGGGAGGCCTCAATTCTTCTGCACTTCCTACTCTTTTAAAATTTGCTTTTTTTTGAAGTTTGGGATTTAATAGCTCTCATTATAACTCAGAACTCTTTAAAATCTAAAAAGAGCACTTTTAATATTTTTTTTAAATCGGATATTAAATATTCAACTGGGGAGAGGTGGACTCTCACATCTACTCCCTACGCCATTTTGTCACATCCCCATTCCCCTTTATTTCTCATACATTGGTTAACCTATGGCGATATCATTTTTAAAAATATCATCCAGTTCCAATTGTACATTTTTGACATTCATCTCTTATATTATTCTATTTGACACATCTAAATGAGATGTTTTTGTTGTTGAGGTGTGTAGGAAAACCAATGTTCTTTAAGAACAATGTCAAGAATCATTCAAGACAGAAAATAACATTCTGTTTGAGATGTTCCAGAACAGCCATAAGATGGGGATTCTGTGGAGAACAAAGCAAAAGAACTTTCATAAAGTCCAGGTTGGTCTCCCAGACTTGTTAATGGTAAGCACATTAAATGTTATGAAAGTCCACTGAACATAATAAAAAAAAGGAAAGGTTAAATGATCAGTTTGTGTAAACTCAGGAGCACTGCTTTCACTGCTTTCATTGATTTCTGCATGTCTGTTGATTTTGTCTCATGTGAACTTGATGAGGGAGCTGGAAGCAACAGAAGTAATTAATCAAATCTTGGAATTTATTCAGTATCAACAGACTCCAGCAACAAGATCCAGGGAAGGAATGTTAATAGCTCTCAGCAGAGTGGTCATGTATCAATTCATTTAAACAGCAAAAGTCTGCAGTTGCTGTTATTGCGAATCATTCAACTTAGATAGGAAGCAAAGGGAAATAACCAACATTTTGAGCCTGAGCCCTTCATCAAGGTATGAGCAAAGAAGCAGACAGGGACCTGAATATAAAGGTGGGAGGAAGGAAGAAGGGGCAAGGGGAGATGCACAGGCCAACAGGCATCAAGGGTGAGTATGGGTGAAAGTGCAGAAGAAAAATACTGAGAATTGACAGGGGCAGGGGTTAGCTCTCTAATTGGAGAGTTGGAGAGGTAAGGGGCCAGAGAGATGGAGAAAGAGAGAGAGAGAGACAGGGGAGAGGACTCCTCTGAATGGAGAGGGATGTGGAATTTCTGAATAGAGACAAGAATGGGTGGGGATCTAAACTGACATGTCTGTCCATGGCCTCAAACCAAGGCCTCCCGCAAATTGGAGGAACAACACCTAATATTCCATTGGGGCACTCTCAAAGCAAAGGGCATTGCCAGTAACTTCTCCAATTTCCATTAGACTCCTCCCCAGTCTCTCTCTCTTTCCCTATCTCTGTCTCCTTGCCTCCAGCTCCCCACCCCCTTTCCTCTCCATTCAGAGCTATGCCCTCCCCCTCTTCTGCTTTCCTACCCATATCCATCTATGATTTCTTGCCTATTGACCTGTGCGCCTGGACACACACACATAGACTAGAAACCTGTGCATAGTTTGGGGATTGATTTAGTGTTAAGGATATTTTAAGAGTTAAGACCATAGTTTAAGAGTAAGAAATAAAATTAGTGGTTTAAAATTAAACACTCTCTGATCCATTGTCTATTACTGCTTGACATACATGGTTCGGAACTTTTCGCTCCGCCTCCTTCAGCTTTGGAAACCAGTTCATGATTCACCTCTGCATAAAATCACCATGTGATCCACATTTTTGGTCTTCAGCTTAAAAGGTAAATTTGCATTTTTTTAAACTTGAGCAGGTGATTACTTGCCTTCTGTATATAAAAAAAAACCCTTATGATTAAACTGGAAAGGGTGTAGAAGGGCGTTCAAGTTTATTTGATCATACAATTGTATAAGCACAACTGGATGAAATAGCGTTCTGTGGGTTCTTTGCCTCAAGTTGCCAGCAACCTGCCGCATGCATGGGTCTTTCAGCTGATCCCCTCACTAGTCTGCTGCTGTGGTCACCGTCCCGTGGGTCATCTCCTCTGCTTTTCCTCCAACAGGGGATGGTCTCCCCATTTTCCAGGGCCCTGTCCTTGTCCTCCACTCCCCTGGAGTCTGAAACCCCTCGTGACTGCTGCCGATCATAGCTACCACCGGCTCATTTAATGGGCCATTGAAAGTCTGTGCGGAGCTGATGGCAGTCAGACTAGGCCGTTGGACCCCGTGGGAGTGCTGGATCTCTGCTCTTCACTCCCCATGTGTCTGCACCAGCAGCAGTGCTGCCATCACCATTTTCA
Source organism: Narcine bancroftii (assembly GCF_036971445.1). Classification (NCBI taxonomy): domain Eukaryota; kingdom Metazoa; phylum Chordata; class Chondrichthyes; order Torpediniformes; family Narcinidae; genus Narcine; species Narcine bancroftii. The sequence goes on from NC_091477.1 coordinate 52,341,539, forward strand.
AATGACATTAGTTCGACTGCTGCTAACATTGTTCTACTGATATTCACCTTTTTCTCTTTATTCTCATGACTTACTGCTGTGTGCACATGATCATAATCAATTCCTAACCCATGGCCTCCTGTTGTGTGATAGTCCAATCATCATGACTACCTCAACTCTTAACTTCTGCAGAGAGTTTTGTCTTCAATAATTCACAAGCCCAGCTTAATTAGTGAACTCTTTGTACGTGCATTGCAAACTATCTCTCTGCCAGATTCTGCAGTCTATATGAGTGATACGTTTTATCCATTTAACCATTTGTAGACTCACGCTAAGTTCAAAATATGACATGGGGAATTCTATACTGTGGAAAAGCCAACCAACTATAAACTGATGTCATCAATGTTTTTGCTATTTGGATTCTTTATAAGCAGTGGGAGAACTCCAACTTTCTCCAATGAACTGATGTTCGATCAATAGTTTAAGAAGTAGAGAGTGTTGGATGCAAGGAACAAACTACCATAGAAAGTGGTATTAAAACCCATTGAGACAGGTTCATATATAGGAAGGGTTCCGAATGATACGGGCCAATACAGGCAAATGGGATGAGCTCAGGTAGACACCTGGGTTAGCATGGTTGAATTGGGGCCTCTTTCCCTGCTGGGAAAAAAAAACCGCCATGACTCTGGGACTTTCTTCACTGGTATGTTTGGAATTGCAGCGATTATATTTTTGCAATTCTGATTTATGTCTCGTAAATCATGGATCAATGTGTAGTTAGTATATGAGTCGTCATCTGAATTTTGACTAAAATTAATAGAACTGAAATTATGATTTTAAAAAGTGTATGCTAATCCATGTCCAAAGCCACTGAGAGATGTTTCTTCTCTGCCAGTTTATTTTCACCTCTTCTTTCACATCCCATGGGATTCATTGACACCTCCTCAAGATCCAGCTTTTGCTTCCGCACAATGATTTTGATTCAACCAGGACAGCGCTGTGAATCCAGAAAATTATCTTCAGTCACAGTCAGTATTCATTAAACTTGATTCACTGTCTTCCTATATTTCTTATTATAATAATCTTTTAATTCAAAGATTTTAAATATTAATTTTACAACTGAAATACAGTAAACTGCTCCAGAGTAACCTCAATGGTCATAGGAACTAGGTGCTTAAACCCATCTCTGATGACGTAACATAGAATGCGGACCTATTCCCGCAACTGGCAGGAAGCCTCTCCTTCTTATGGTCAGATAGGCAGGCTCTGTTCTTGATGCTGACTGAATACATACTGTCAATGTCAAACCGCTCCATATTAATGCAAATAACTACTCTGAATTCTATCCAAATGCCCATGGTGATAATTCTTCATGGTGCTCTAATCCACTGTACCAACTGGATCCTTTGCACCCTCACATTCAACCTGACACAATAACCAGGCACAGTTGGTGTAGTGGTAAGCTTAATGCTGTTACAGCCCCAGCAACTATAACTGAGGTTTGAATCCTGCGTTGTATGTAAGAAGTTTGTATGTTCTCCCTGTGTTAGCATGGGTTTCCTCAGAGGGCATTGGTTTCCTTCCACTGTTTGAAATATGCCGTGGGTTGTAGGTTAATAGGGTATAATTAAGATTGTGGACCAAAATGGCCTGTTTAGTCAGCACTTGTTGATACGCACCTGCATTGATTGGCACCCTGAGACTTCGCATATGCGAGAAACTAGTATTGAAAAGCTACGGTCTTATGATTGGTAAAATATTATACAGCAAAAGTACTAACTTAGAGATACTTTGTATATGCGAGGAACTAAATGTTGGATATGAAAAGATGAGGTTATGTCTAAACACTTCTGATATCCAAAAGTGGTCATACACCTCTGAAAATTTTCTCTATCTCTTATCTTTGAAGCTCAAGAAGTTTCAGGAAAATGTTGAGCTTGAGACCATTATACCCTTGCTTCCACCTAGATATAACCTGTCGTAGCTGATGTAGAAGAGATGTACATGCTTGATAAAAGAGAAGGGTAATGTAATTGTGCTCTTTATAACATGTTAACATAGAGGACATGAGATATGAGAACAGGAAGACCAAGTATAATGTTTGTAATTTCCTTGCCTGGAGATAAAGTAAAGAGGAGTAAGGTCAGAGACCAGACATTGACAGTATGTATTCAGTCAGCATCAAGAACAGAGCCTGCCTATCTGACCATAAGAAGGAGAGGCTTCCTGCCAGTTGCGGGAATAGGTCCGCATTCTATGTTACGTCATCAGAGATGGGTTTAAGCACCTAGTTCCTATGACCATTGAGGTTACTCTGGAGCAGTTTACTGTATTTCAGTTGTAAAATTAATATTTAAAATCTTTGATTTAAAAGATTATTATAAAAAGAAATATAGGAAGACAGTGAATCAAGTTTAATGAATACTGACTGTACTGAAGATAATTTTCTGGATTCACAGCGCTCTCCTGGTTGAATCAAAATCAAAAGTTTTGGAAAAATAAAATGACAATGTGTAGCTAGCTGCTACCAGCTAGGGGTCTGTGGAGCCTATAGCGCAGGAGAGATTATAGCTGCATGCAGGTTATCTCAGCAAGGACACGCTGTTCCCAGAAAGAGCGACACAAACCCCAGTTGAGTGTAGTTAACACTGCCAGAAGCTTTATTGGGCTCACAGCCCTGCTTTGATTCTCAAGCTGAGGGACCTGGTCAAAACCCTCTCAGCACTGATTGGTATGTTTGTGACCCGCTTTCCCAGATAGGCCAGTTAAGCTCTTTTGGTTGTGGCCAATTGGAGGGCAGCGCTGTGGGCCTCGTGCAGCCTGCTGGATCGTTGTGTTCGTCCTTCATTTTGTGAGGCCCCGTGGAGGAGCTGTGACGGGCCGCCTCAAATACATCTTGTTTCAGTGTGATGAACTTCCCTGAAATTCCCAGCTGCTCTGGACTTTGCTGAGGGGTGAATCTAACCAGCTATTGGGAATGCTAATCCTGCTAAAAGCTTTGGTTTTGAAGCAGCAGCTTGACATCAACTGAATTGATGGTGAACCTTGGCCCGCTCAGTGCTGACCGTATTCTTCACCTGGGAGTCAAAATGTTATTGCTGCGTTTAGCATTTATTCTATCTGTGTAATTGCTCCTTGGAGAATTAAATCTGAAAGAGTTTTACATTTTAACCAATCATGCTGTTTGATCCTAAAAGATATTCAATGCATTAGGTGAGATGTGCTATTATTCTATAAATAATATATTGTGTGTGCTCTGGGATAGTGCAATTGGTGCTTTCTTTATTCAGCTTTTGAAAATGTTCTATCATTTTGGCATAGAGGATGTAGACTGGTTTTGGAGCATGCAATAGATGGCTATATTACCAAGTCACCCCAGAAAATCTTTCCTGAAATGCCTTATGCTGCTAGGTCAAGATAAATATAAGTCATACAATTAAAATGAGAAAATTTTGTTGTGTACAGAATAGAGGGAAACTGAGGAGTGTAGGTGGAAATGTAAATATCTAAAGTGTTAATTTGGAGTTTTAAGTGGATGGGAGGGGGCTTTCTGACTGAACGGTTCGGTTCAGACACGGTTGAATGGCATGATTGGTGTAGCGGTTGGCACAATGCCAATGATCAGGACTGGACCTGCAGTTCGAAACCCATGCTGTCAGTAAGGAGTTTGTAAGTTCTCTCCGTATCTGTGTGGGGTTTTATCAGGGGCTCCAGTTTCCTCCTACCCTTCAAAACCATACTGGAGTGCAGGTTAATTGGGCAGCAAGTACTCGTAAGGCCAAATTGGCCTGTTACAGTGCTGTATGTCTAAATTTAAAATTTTTTAAAAACTATTTATACATCCTATATTCTCGCTCAGACTGCACATCAGAAACAAAGCCTGTCATGTGACCAACTAATATGTAATAAAGCCTTAGATACTTTGCAATAGAATCTGTCTGCTTTGTGACAGGTTCTGTTCACTCTGTGATGTCACTTTTGCTGTGCCTTCTTCCTGCACAGTTAGTGGATTGATGTGTGTGCAGGCAGGGTTGGCAGCAAGTCCTTCAACCAAAAATTATGTGACAAGTATATATAATCTTAATAACAAAATCAAGTTCATGGTATTCACAAGTTTAGACCAATCCCTAAGACCTACAGAAGAGAGTGTCAGAATCAGAAACAGAATTTATTGCCATGAACAAGTCACAAAATGTGATGTTTTGCAGCATTATCACAGTACAAACATTCATATTACCAACCATCTTACAGCAATAAAATATTGAAAAGAGTTGTGCACAAAAAGTAAGGCAACCTACTTGGTTCATTGAACATTCAGGAATCGGATGGCAGCGGGGAAGAAGCTGTTTCTGTGTCGCTGAGTGTTCATCTTTAGGCTCCTGTACCTCCTTCCCAATGGTAGCAGAGCGAGGAGGGCATGACCTGGGTGGTGGGGGTCTTTGAGGATAGAGGCTGCTTTTTGAAGACACCACCCCATGTAGATGTCCTTGATGGAGTGAAGTCTGGTGCCTGTGATGTCGCAGGCCAAGTTAACAACCTTCAGGAGTTTATTCTTGTCCTGAGATTGACGGTTCCATACCAGGCAGTGATGTAACCAACCAGTACACTCTCCACGGTACACCTGTAGAAGTTTTTGAGAGTCTTTGGTGTCATACCGAATCTCCTTAGACACCTCACAAAGTATAACCACTGGCGAACCTTCTTTATGATTGCATCAACATGGAGGTTCCAGGACAGATCCTCAGAGATGTTGCCACCCAGGAATTTGAAGTTCTTGACCTTCTCCACTACTGAGGTCTGGGTCGTGCTCCCCTGACTCCCTCCTGAAGTCCACAATCATTTCCTTGTCTTTGCTAATGTTGCACGTAGTGTTGTTGTCATTACACCATTCAACGAGCTGATCTCTCTCCCTCCTGTACCCTTCCTCATTACCGTTTGTGATTCTGCCGACAACTGTGGCATCATCAGCAAACTTGTGGATGGTGTTGGAATTGGGCCTGGCCACACAGTCATGGACGGATAATGAGTAGAGCAGTGGGCGCATCCTTGGGGAGCGTTAATGATGGAAAGGTAAGGAGCTTCACTGAAGTTGTTATCCTACAAGGATCTTGCTGTGGTGAAATGTAAAATATTACTATGAGCTTTTTAATAAAAACCATAAAACTCATGTTTTGATTAAATATTTTTGTTATGTTAAACCGTCCCAAAGGTTTGGGCGATAAACACTTACAGTCAATTTACAAGGGTCTTTGCTCTGTTTTCACCTCTGCTCAGTCCAAGGTGGCATAGTTTAATGGTGACAAAACTCTTTTTTCATTAAATGTGTTAATTGAGTTGACTCTGCTTGATAGAGCAATATAAATTAATTTTACACTGGTTCTAACTCATGATGTCTCTACTCTGTGTGTGATTGATAGAAAAAGATTAAATTTTGCTTTGTTTCAAACCTTTGGGTATGGTCCCTGGAATTGTTTAATTACTTAATGTAGAGACAGCTTAATAATTAACACTCGTGGTTTGGGAAAGTTTGTGATTTTGATTGTGACTTGTTTTATGATGAGTTACTCTGTGAAATCACAGTATTGCAGAGTTAAAGCTCCAGTTACATTTGAATAGTGTGGAAACTAGAAAACAACTATCTAATTCTAAAAGTAGTGCAGCCAAACACAATTAGAAATATTTATATTCAAATTAAATGCAATTACTCTGAGTAATATTAATGCTAGCATATATCATAATTGCGGTGACGGTAATTGCATTTAATTTGAATATAAATATTTCTAATTGTGTTTGGCTGCACTACTTTTAGAATTAGATAGTTGTTTCCTAGTTTCCACACTATTCAAATGTAACCGGAGGTTTAACTCTGCAATACTGTGATTGTGGAGAGAAGATGGAGAGATAAATGATTATATAATGAATATTAGCTACTGGGTTCGCATCTAGTTGAAACAAAGCTCCCAGGTTTGAAGCTGGAATAAAAATTGTTCACCTCTTTCATCGTGAAGGTGAGGAACTCTGCTGTGAATTTCAATATGTTGCTTTGTTTTAACTGAAAGATGCTGGTCAGCTTCTGAAAATACAAAGAGGAATGAATTGGTCTTTTTCAGGCTGGAATAATGTCACTAATGGTGTGCTCCAGGAACAAGGTCTTGGCCCTAAATTGTCAATGATAATGGCCTGGAAGTGAGGACAGAATGTAAGGGAAAAATACAGAAATGCTGGAAGAACTCAGCAGATAATGCAGCATACATAGGAGGTGAAGCTATATAACCAACATTTCAGGCCTGAGCTCTTTTTCAAGATAGTTAAAGTATCCCAACTTTGCCGAAGAAATAAAAATAGAAAGGCATGTTGTATATACTGTGAATGTGCAACAGGATATAAATAGGTTAAGTGTGGGGGAAAGGGAGTTTAATGTGGTAAAGTATACCTTTTGGTAAGTAAAATCAAAAGACAATTACTAAAGTGGAGATAGATTGTAAAACAATGCCGCACAGAGAGATCGAGGTAGTCTTGTGTGTGAATCATAAAAGTCACACACAGATACTGGAAAAGTAAAGAAGGCAAACAACATATTTTATTGCAAGAGGATTGAAGTTTAAAAATGGGGAAGTTTTGTTACAATTGCAGAGAGAATTGATGAAATCACACGTGGAGGAAGGTTTTAGTTCCTTTATTTATAAATAAACAATATACAGTATTAGAACTGGAGGCCACCTGTAGAGATCGTCAAAAGAACCAAAGACTTGTTGATCCAAACCAAGGCTTTTATTAACAAAAGACAGCAGCTCTTCACAGGTGGCCGACCAGTCCGGAATGATCCGACCTGGCTAGGGACACAACCCTTTAAGGCCCAGACAGTAAGCTCTCAGCCAATCGCTGTAAGCACAGTCTAGATACTGTAACTATATACATTGGTGATAGATCTGTACTATCACACCACCCAAAGGAGATTCAACAGCCTCATAGGATGAGGGGATTTTCCAAGAAATTATATTTGTACACCTTGAAGTTTAGAAGAATGAAGGGTAAACTTGTTGAAGTATGTAAGATCTTTCGGATATATGACAGGGTAGATGTTGAGAAGTTTCCACTAGGCCCGTGATGCCCATACTCCTATGTTCTGTGCCACAGTTGATGGAAACTGGCCTTCTTCACCACCCTAACTACCTATGCTGCCACTTTCATGGATTTTTGTACACAAATGTCTTCCTATTCTTCAACACTCCCTAGGACCCTATTATTTATGTGTCTCTTCTAATTTTTGCCCTTCCAAAATGCATTGCCTTTCACTTTTAATGATGGAAAGGTAAGGAGCTTCACTGAAGTTGTTATTGTACAATGATCTTGCTGTGGTGAAATGTAAATTAAATTCCAGAAGCAATGACAAAGTATCCCAGGAACATTATATGAACCAGTCGAGAAGAATTCATACAGGTGCTACTAATTAATGTTTGAATTATCACATTCTCTCACCTGTTCATGGACCTTGGCAGTTGAAGAAAATAACTTGATTCAACTCAGAAAGGATATTGTGATATCACCAACTCATACTCTGCAATACTCCCTAAAGTTCCTTCTCACTGCCGCAGCAGATGGAACTCAGGCTAACATGAACTTGCTGCTATACAAAATAAAAGGCATTCAAGGCAGTGCACTCTAAGACCTCAGGCTGGAGGATGCAATTGAAAACTGAAAATAGTCTTTATGTTATCCTAATATTTCATCTGCACTTTTTTGATACATGGGAGCAGGGCAACCTGTGATCATTTGCACTGGGAGTGCCCATTAAGACAAGGATTTTGTTATAGATAGAGAATTTAGGTTAAAAAGGGCTTAAGTTAAAATGTGATGATTAATCATAAAAGGGGAAGCCAGAATAGACAGGGAGCTTACCATAAAAGTTCAGCTAGACAATGTTATAACAAACAGAGATTTTCATGGTCACAGAGAGACATGTAGGAGCCAAAGATTGATAAAAAGAGTGAGAAACAGAATTTAGTGTGTGGAGAGTTCGTAGTGTACGTTACAAACATGATAATTACAAATGCAAGTGTACTTAGGATGATTTTGCAAAAACTAACCAATTAAAACAGTGTTAAAAAGAAGGGGAAGGACAAACAAAAAAAGGTATAAAAATCAATGCACTGTATGTATCGGGGCTTAACTGGTGAGAAGCCAGTTGAGTCCAACTCTGCAGACTTGTAAATAAAGCTTGTCGTGTCATCAGTTTTAAAGAGACTCATGTGTGAGAAGTTTTATTTCTGACAAATGGGGGCTCGTCCAGGATCTACACTCCGGCCGTGAGGGGAGGCGAGAAGAGGGACATCGGAGGCGGTGCACCCCGCTGAGTTCAGCGGCTCCTTGCTCGTCGCTTCGGGCGGCTTGAGCGAGTGGTATCCGGACAAGGTGACACGACAAGACGGAGAGGAGAAGGGTGACGGTTCAATCCCCGAGAAGACACCGGTAAGTGACGACTTACGATTGTGGTGTGGGGATTGGGTAACAGGTGTAACGGGATACACCTGTTTGGATAAAAAAACCTAACATAATAGATCAGGTATAGAGCTTTTGTCGTGGCGTGAGGACCCTGTCGTGGGACTCTAGGATAGACCCCAGGGAAACCTCGGCGGTAACCGAAGGAGGGACAGCACCTCCGACGAAGTGCCGAGAAGAGAGGGGTCAACCCCAGGGAAACCTCAGCGGTAACCGTAGGAGGGACAGTACCTCCGACGAGGCGTCTGAGAAGAAGAGAGTAGGGTCCAGAACGAGAGGGTCCTCAGCAACAATAAACAGATCTAGGTGGGAAAATGGGAGGATCAAAATCTAAGGGCTCGTCTGAAAATTCAGGACAATTCCTGGGAGTTCCCCTTGACAGCCCTTTGGGGAGAATGTTTGAAAATTGGGATAGTAAAAGATATCGAGACAAAAACAAGAAAAAGATGGTCCAATATTGTCTCCTTTGGTCGAAACAACCTATTAAAGGTTCCTCGGTCTGGTGGCCGAAATTTGGATCTGATGAGGATTGGGTTAGACAAGCATTAAACATATATGTAAATTCGAGACCAAAGGTGAATCAAGAAGAGTCAGCGTATGCATTTTGTTGGGTTCCCTGGCCAGGATCCTTAACAAAATGTTTTAAATTGAGGGTAGCGGGAGAAAAGAAATGGGAACCTCTGGACAACCTTCCCCCTCCTTATATTCCCCCGGTGCCTACTGCGCCCGAGGAAAGCTCATTACCGGAGGGGAAAGGTGATGAATCTGATTGCCCCGAAAGGGGCCGGGAAAAAAGGATGAATTAAGGGAGTCGGACCCTAAACTTCCACCGGTAAACCGACCCTGGACAAGATCCCAGACTGGTCCAGGACCATCAAAGTTTTCAATAAGCCTAAATCCCCTGAGGGAAGTTCCTATGGGAGGACCGGGAGGGGGAACGGGATATGTGAATGTTCCCCTAACTAGTACAGAGGTGCGGGGATTTAAGAAAGAAATGAAAAAGTTATTGGAAGATCCTATAGGACTGGCTGAACAGCTCGACCAATTCCTGGGACCAAACACATATACGTGGGAAGAGATGCAGGCAATAATGGGAACATTATTCTCACCCCAGGAGAGGCAGATGATTCGACGGGCTGCCCTCCTCATGTGGGAATATGAACAACCTGGGGACCCCAGACCCCATGAACAAAAATATCCCTTAAATGAACCCAGGTGGGACAAACGAACACCCGAGGGATTGGCAAGTATGAGACAATATAGAGAGTGGACAATTAAAGGGATACGGGAGGCTGTGCCAAAGGGTCACAATTTCACCAAGGCATTTGGGAACCACCAGGGGAAAGATGAGTCCCCTACTGATTTTTTGGAGAGGGTGAGAAAGAATGTCCAACAGTATGCGGGCGTGGACCCTAGTACACCAATGGGTGAACAGCTTATTCGAATTGAATTTGTTTCCAAATCATGGCAGGACATTAGAAAGAAACTAGAAAAGGAGGAGGACTGGAGCGAAAAACCCCTAAGTGACCTGTTAAAAAAGGCGCAAAAAGTATATGTGCAGAGAGAAGAAGAAGATCAAAAGAGGGCGACAAAGGTTATGGTACAGACTATCCGACAGATGAATGCAGAATCCAGGAGGGGAAAGAAAACAAAACCTTCCTCTAAACAATCCAAGATATCCAAGAGAGGGAAGACCCCGGAGGTTCGTTAAGTGCTATTACTGCAATGAGGAAGGACACTTTAAGAGGGAATGCCCCCGATACAAGAGGGAATTGCGTGCCCTCGAACTTATGGAAGAAGATTAGGGGGGTCAGGGGTTCCAAATGTTAGGGACCAAGTATAAGAGGGAACCCCTGGTAAAACTAAAAATTGGTCCCAAGGGAGAAGAGGTGGTGTTTATGGTGGACACAGGAGCGGAACGAAGTAGTGTAATAACTGTGCCAATCGGAACTGAGCCTGTAAAAAGTAATTTGACAATTTCTGGGATAGAAGGGGCTCCCAGAATGGTATCAATAATTCCCCAAGTAACAGTGAAACTGGAAGAAAGAGAAGGGGTACAAGACCTCTTGTTGTTACCGTCGGCTGGATTTAACCTCCTAGGAAGGGACTTACAGGCTCTCCTAGGTTTGGGTGCTCTCCCTGTGGACGGAGAAGTGCGAGTCCACCTCTGTGCTCTAAAGGAAGAGGATGAACGGCAGATTGACGAGAGAGTCTGGTATAAGGAGGGAAATCGAGGAGGTCTGGACATCCCACCTTTACATGTCACATTAATACCAGGTCATCAGCCGGTAAGGAAACGTCAGTATCCTATTTCTTTGGAAGGGAGAAAAGGGCTACAGCCGGTAATTGAGATTCTAATACGAGACGGACTATTAGAAGAATGCATGTCACCTTATAACACCCCTATACTCCCAGTGAAAAAGTCAGATGGATCCTATCGCCTAGTTCAGAATCTAAGAAGTTTGAATGCTATTGTTCAGACCCGCCACCCAGTGATGCCTAATCCCTATACTATTATGAGTCGGATTCCCCCAGACCATGAGTGGTTTAGTGTTATCGACTTGAAGGATGCCTTCTGGACGTGTCCATTAGAAGAGGAAAGTAGAGATATGTCTGCGTTTGAATGGGAAAATCCATGGACAGGCAGACGGAGACAGCTTCGGTGGGCTGTATTGCCCCAAGGGTTCACTGAATCTCCAAACCTGTTTGGACAAATGCTAGAACAAATCCTGGTGGACTATCCACAATCTGATGATTCCCAACTAATGCAGTATGTGGACGATTTACTATTATCAGGACCCAAGGAACAAGAAATGAGGGGAGATACAATTAGACTCTTGAATTATCTGGGGAAAAAGGGTCTACGGGTGTCCAGGAACAAGTTACAGTTCGTTGAGAGAACTGTGGTATATCTGGGACACCAGATAAGTAAAGGACAGAAATGGATTACCCCTGAACGGATTGCGGGAATCACTAGAATGCCGTTACCCCGTAATAAGAAGGAAATAAGACAATTCCTGGGACTCTTAGGTTACTGTAGGTTATGGATAGAGGACTACTCAGCGTTGGTGAAGTTTATGTATGAAAAGCTGACAAATGAAAATGAATATCCATTGAAATGGACCCAGGAGGAGGAGGGATGGTTTGAGGACTTGAAGCATCGTCTGACACGAGCCCCGGTACTCACTCTGCCCTCTTTAAAACAGCCCTTCCAGCTATTTGTCACTCATAACCAAGGAACAGCTGTGGGAGTTTTAACACAGGAAAAAGGCGGTCAGTGACACCCAGTGGCTTTCCTTTCCAAAATGATGGACCCAGTGTCTCGCGGATGGCCGACGTGTATCCAGGGAGTAGCGGCTGCTGCTCTGTTGGTAGAGGAAGCACGTAAACTTACTTTTGGAGGAAAGATGACTGTGTACACCTCCCATTCTGTGAGTGTTTTATTAACACAAACTGCCCATCGATCGCTGACTGATTCTCGCATATTAAAGTATGAAACCATTTTAATGGTCGGAGAAGATCTACAGTTTGCAAAGATTAATAGCTGCAACCCAGCTCAGTTTTTATACGGCAGTGAAACAGAGAGAGAGGTGGAGCACGACTGTGTCGAGTTGACGGATCTTCAGACCAAGACCCGAGAAGACCTTTGCGATACTCCTCTGGGAGAAGGATATGAATTCTACATTGAAGGCTCCACCAGATGTGTTGACGGAATGAGAAGAAGTGGGTATGCTATAATAGAAGGAAATACTTGGAAAGTAGTAGAATCCACGAGACTACCCGGAAGCTGGTCAGCACAGTCCTGTGAACTATATGCCTTGCAGAGAGCCCTCAGAATACTGGCAGAGAAAACTGGAACGATTTACACTGATTCCAAATACGCATACGGGGTAGTGCATACCTTTGGTAAGATCTGGAAGGAGCGTGGTCTAATTACATCAAGAGGAAAGGAATTGGCACACGAACAGATGATTACTCTGACTTTAGAAGCCTTGACATTACCCCAGGAAATAGCAGTGGTCTACATACCAGGCCATCAGAGGGGAGATACCCCGACAGCAATTGGAAACAGACTGGCTGATGAAGAAGCCAAAAGGGCAGCCATGCAACAAGAAGTCCGTTTGCTGACCTTAATCCCAATAAGACAAGGCATAAAGAAGGCTCCCATTTTCACTGCTAAGGAAGAAAAGGACATGGCTCAACTGGGCGCAAGCCAGCTGCCTGATGGAACATGGAAGACACCAGATGGAAGAATGGTTCTAAATAAAGAAATAACTCGCAATATTTTAAAACACCTGCATCATCAGAGCCACTGGGGCACCCAAGCCTTATGTGACACAGTGCTTCGAGAATATGTGTGTAAGGGAATCTACACCTTGGCCCAACAGGAGGTGCAGAACTGTCACCTATGCACAAAAATTAATAAGAAGATAATGAGGACAGGGACCATGGGAGGTCAACCATTAGCCATACGCCCTTTTCAAAGTATCCAGATCGACTTCACAGAGTTACCACAAGTCCAAAGATGGAAGTATCTGTTGGTGGTAATAGATCACTTTACCCGATGGGTGGAAGCCTTCCCAACAGTAAATGCTACAGCCTCTACAGTAGCTCGCCTCCTCCTAGAGCAGATAATCCCCAGATATGGTATAATGGATTCTATAGACTCAGACAGGGGTCCACATTTTTGTCCAAAGTCCAGCAATTGATTTGTGATGCATTGCAGGTCTCTTGGAAATTGCATACCCCTTGGCATCCACAAAGCTCAGGGAGGGTTGAACGTATGAATGGAACCCTAAAGATGCAATTGACAAAATTAATGGTGGAGACTAAAATGCCTTGGATAAAGTGTCTGCCCCTGGCCTTATTGAGAATTTGTACTGCCCCACGCAGGGATGTGGGGTTGTCCCCTTATGAGATGATGTTTGGGCTTCCCTTCTGGAGTACAGTTGAGGGGTGTCCCACCTTGGGGGAAGGGGATATTTTTGTTAGGAACTATTTACAGGCACTGTCACGCTCTCTTACAGATTTACGAAAGAGGGGACTATTGGCACAAACACCACCTCTAGACTTTTCTTTACACAAAGTGGAACCTGGAGACTGGATTCTCATCAAGACCCGGAAAACTGAAAAACTCCAGCCACAGTGGGAAGGTCCATTCCAAGTTCTCTTGACTACAGAGGCTGCAGTACGAACAAGAGAGAAGGGGTGGACGCACGCATCCAGATTTAAGGGACCTGTAGAGGCGCCTCAGGACCCTGATACAGACTCAGATTGGACTTGTGTTCCTGGAGACAAACCTCTTACTTTGCAATTTCGCAGAAAGACTTGATTGACAATGTTATTGTTAAATGTTTTGATTTTTCTTGGTTTGCCTATGTCTTTGTCAGGTCTGAAGTGTAAGAAGTGCAGAGACACAGTAGTCCTTTTTCAGGACCGCACTTGGGAAAGAAAGGAGGGTAATTTCATTTCCCATACCTCAGTTCCTAAGAAATGCTGGGCAGAAAATACCACCCAACATCCATATACCCCTTGTATGGAGAAAGAGGGAAGTAATGTGGGTCATTATATACAGATTCCTAATAGTACTCCTTTCCCTCTTAATGGTTGGCCCTGGGAGGGTGAGTCAGGCCCACCATGCCCTGATGGACTCTGGTTTTGCATACACCAGCGTACTGTTCCGGTAGAGAGTCCCACTCCACACTCTAAAGTGCCTGCCCCTTTAAGACAGCCGGACTTAGTTCGAGTCCATCCAAATAACCATGAAAGTTTCGGTCACGCAGTTGGGGGAGATAACCTTTTTGTTGATCTTGCAACTAGAATTGCAGGAACTTTTAATGTAACCAATTGTTGGGTCTGCGGAGGTCCACGGATGTCAGAGCAATGGCCTTGGTGGGGGGAGTCCCTCGACTCATGGACCATGATCTCCCAAGTTTGGACCACTAACCGAACAAGGTCAAGGGAGACTTGGTCTCTCTCTAACGTCCCCTCTGGTTTTTATTGTCTCTCACGAACCGGCAAATACCCAGTAGGAAAAAGTCCCTGCAAGGCTGTATGGATTCGCATTTCGCCTGGTAATTTCACTTGGTTTCCTAAACCCCTGACTTGGTTCTTATCCACTGTTTTTAAAACTAATTGCCTACCCCTGTCTAATAGCAGTATTCAGCTTTGGAATTGTACCAGTTCCACCATCACAGGACCATACCAATCAAACCCCATTCTTAAAAGAGTTTGGGAACGGGGATATGGAGTATCGCCAAATGGATTATTCTGGGTATGTGGTAATAAAGCTTATACTCGTCTCCCCTTACAGTGGAGTGGAACTTGTTTCCTAGGAATAATCCGCCCAGAATTTTTCCTCCTACCCCACGATCACGGTCATAAATTAGGAGTGAAGATTTTTGATACATTACACCGTCAGCCCCGCTCTAGCACGGTGCATTTGGGACAATGGGGAGATGATTGGCCTCCAGAACGAATAATTAAATATTATGGTCCCGCTACATGGGCTCAAGATGGATCCTGGGGTTACCGTACTCCTTTTTATATGTTAAATCGCATTATTCGCTTGCAGGCAGTCCTTGAGATTGTTACAAACCAAACAGCTCTAGCCCTGCAATTACTTGCATCCCAGCAGGGTCAGATGCGCTCTGCTATCTATCAGAACCGTCTAGCCCTGGACTATTTTCTGGCCACAGAAGGGGTGTATGTGGAAAGCTTAATTTGACTAACTGCTGCTTAAAGATTGATGATAATGGCCAAGCCGTTCGCAAAATCGCTGATAATATTCGCACTTTGTCCCATGTACCAGTCCAGACCTGGCATCCTTTCGCAAAATTAAATTGATTGGACAAATGGTTTGGAGGAACCTGGTGGCGCACCTTATTGTGGGTCATCGGGGGTGTTTTGTTCCTCCTGCTTGTTTTGCCCTGTCTTATTCCCTGTCTGCGCAGCCTAGTGATTTCGATGGTCCAGCAGACCATGCAACCAGGGGGCCTGGGAGACCCAGTTAGAATTTTACTTCAGCACGAAATTGATTTATCAGAAGATGGTTCTCTTCCCTGGGTTAAGGTCCCCATTCAGAAATAATACACACATTTTAAAGAAAGAAAGGGGTGGATTGTTATAGATAGAGAATTTAGGTTAAAAAGGGCTTAAGTTAAAATGTGATGATTAATCATAAAAGGGGAAGCCAGAATAGACAGGGAGCTTACCATAAAAGTTCAGCTAGACAATGTTATAACAAACAGAGATTTTCATGGTCACAGAGAGACATGTAGGAGCCAAAGATTGATAAAAAGAGTGAGAAACAGAATTTAGTGTGTGGAGAGTTCGTAGTGTACATTACAAACATGATAATTACAAATGCAAGTGTACTTAGGATGATTTTGCAAAAACTAACCAATTAAAACAGTGTTAAAAAGAAGGGGAAGGACAAACAAAAAAAGGTATAAAAATCAATGCACTGTATGTATCGGGGCTTAACTGGTGAGAAGCCAGTTGAGTCCAACTCTGCAGACTTGTAAATAAAGCTTGTCGTGTCATCAGTTTTAAAGAGACTCATGTGTGAGAAGTTTTATTTCTGACAGATTTGACCATGTGACCACTTGGGGAGGGGCTTCTCTTTATGACATCATCTTGACTGTTGTGATTGTCTTCTGGCTGCTTTGGGATGTCACACAGGGGCAGGTTTAAACCCCTGGTTACCTGATTAGTAAGTAGAGTAAGTATAATCCAAATATATTGGGATAAAGCAAATCAAGGAACTATTTAATTTCAAAAGATATCATCCAAACAGATGTCATTTAATACAATCTTAATATTAAAATAGCCATGCTATTACAGATTCTAGAAATAGTTATATATTAAGAAGATTTTTGAAGTGGGTGGGGAGAAAGAAAGAGAGGGGTTGTGACATTGAATTAAATGAAAGAAATCTCCCAGGATTCTCAGCACAGTTGGTTGGACACAAAACATGCTTCATGGAATGGGTCATCAACCTGAGGTTATTCTTTGAATGCAACTTCCTTCAACTGGTGGGAGTAGCACCCATTAATTTTGAAATTTTCTCGCAACAATACGTACATTACTCACTTCTGTTGCAGTAGTTGTAGCCTGGGTACATTGCTTGGCATAGCTAGAGGAGTCTTATTTAATTACTATAATTGGCGGTGCTGTCAATTAACATTTTATCCCTGTTGATACTACAAATTGCTTCTGAATCAATGTACATACAAGACAGGTTTCCGAACACTAAGATAATTGAAATATAACTGCCATCCTAATTTTTTTTTATTCCTGTAAACTGCCTTTCTCTGTCATAATTAAATGAGAGAGTGCACAGCTGGGTGATGGAAGGAAAATTCATAAATGCTACTGTTCTCTCTACCTTGAGTTTAAGAAGGTAGGAGAATGAGAGAGGATTAGTCATGTATGAGCAGTGAGAATGCTCACTATTAACAAATCTGGTCATCTCAAATTATGGATGGCTTGCTTTGTGATGTAGTTCCTGCTTTCCTTATGATGTCACTTTATGGCAATTTTATTTGCAAGATCTCTGAAGTACCTGCAGTGGGAGACAGCTGAGCAGCTTTGATTTAAATAGAACACAATAGTTTAGCATTAACTACAACTATAAATCATTCATTACAATGGTATTCAAATGAAATACCTGGTCATTTGAAAAAAATCTTGATTTGAACAATTTCAGGAAGATGGTGAAGAAAGAGGTTTGAAGAAATGTTCAGTATTGCTATGTCTCTGTGTTACTTGGGAGGTTTCTTAAATAACTTGGAGATGCAAGATTCAGGTAACCAAAGAGACTTTACTTACTAATGCCTTCCACCATCTCAGGAAACTGTTTATACACACATAATAGAGTTGCTTGTCAAGATTGGGGCAAACAGAGAGTAAGAAGTGGGAAATATCCAAAATGCATATATTAATGCTAGGAGCATTGTAAGGAAATTGGATGAGCTGAGATTATGGATTGACACAACAGTATGACATGATAGCGATTAGTGAAACATGGTTGTGGGAGGGATGTGACTGGCAGCTAACTTCCTGGATTTCATTGCTTTAGGAATGATAGAATCGGAGGGGCAAGAGAAGGTGGTGTTGCATTGCTTGTCAGAGAAAACATTACAGCTTAGGCAGGATAGATTAGAGGGCTCATCAAGGGAGGCTATTTGGGTGAAATTGAGGAATGGGAAAGGGGTATTAACACTTGTAGGAGTTTATTATAGACCACCTAATAGGGAATGAGAACTAGAAGAGCAAATTTGCAGGGAGATAGCAGATATCTGCAATAAACACAGTGTTGTGATTGTGGGAGATTTTAATTTTCTAAATATAGATTGAAAAACCCATTCTGTGATAGGGCTGGATGGTTTGGAGTTTGTAAAATGTGTGCAGGATAGTTTTTTACAGCATACATAGAGGCAGTGTTGGATCTCTTGTTGGGAAATGAGATAGGTCAGGTGACTGAGGTATGTGTTGGGGAGCACTTCGAATCCAGTGATTATAGTGCCATTAGCTTCAATGTAATTATGGAAAAACCCAACACCCAACCCCAACCAACAAATTTTCCCCTGCAACCGCTGCAACCGTGTCTGCCTGTCCCGCATCGGACTTGTCAGCCACAAATGAGCCTGCAGCTGACGTGGACATTTACCCCTCCATAAATCTTTGTCCGCGAAGCCAAGCCAAAGAAAAGAAATTATGGAATGGGATAGGTCTGGACCTCGACTTGAGGTTTTCAAGTACAGCAAAGCTAGATTTGAGGAGATGCGAAAGGATTTATGAGGAGTGGATTGGGACAATTTGTTTTATGGGCCGGATGCAGTAGAGAAATTGATGTCTTTTAAACGCAAGATTTGAGGTACAAAATCTTTATGTTCCTGTTAGATTAAAAGGCAGGGTCAAAAGTTTGAGAGAGCTATGGTTTTCAAGGGATATTGGAAACTTGGTTCGAAAAAGAGGGAGACCTACAATAAATATAAGAAACAAGGAAAATAGATGCTTGCAGAATACATTGAATATAAAAAGAATCTTAACAAAGAAATTAGAAAAGCTAAAAGGAAGTACGGGGTGGCTATAGCAAGCATGGGTGGAAATAAATCCAAAAGTTTTCTACAAATATGTGTGGTTAAATGCATTTGCATAGATGTATGGGCTGGCCAGTCTGAACCTCCCTGACCTTCCCTAACTCCTCCTTGGCTCCTCCCCAGATTTCCCAATAAAGGGTGACGTGCCCGGACTTGCCCCCTCTTGTTCCTGTACCTGGAACCTGGCCAAGTCATGTATCAGCAGAGCTCAGGTTTTTGGTAATTAAAGCTGTTTAATCACTCCATTATGTCAATGTGATTATTGTGTGCGCCACGATATGTTAATAGCAAAAGGAGAGTGAGGGGTAAAATTCATCCATTAGAGAATCAGAGCGGATAACTGTGTGTGGAGCCAAAAGGGATGGGGGAGATCCTGAACAATTTATTTTCTACAGTATTCACTAAAGAGAAGTATATTGAATTGTGCAGGGTAAAGGAAGCAAAGAGAGCAATTATGGAAATTATAGTGATTAAGAAAGAGAAAATACTGGAGCTTTTGAAACATATATAGGTGGATAAGTCTCCAGGTCCCGACGGGATTTTCCCCAGGACCTTGAGAGAAGTTAGTGAGGAAATAGCAGAGGCTCTGGCAGTGATATTTCAAATGTCATTACAGATGGGTATAGTGCGAGAGGATTGGCATATTGACAGGTGGTTCCTTTGTTTAAAAAGGGCTGAGGAGCAAGCCTAGCAATTATCAGCCTGTAAGTTTGACATCTATGGTAGATAAATTAATGGTAAGCATTCTTAGAGATAGTATATATAAGTATCTGGAGAGACAGGATTTGATCAACACAGATTTGTGCATCGAAGGTCATGTTTGACAAATATTGTTGAATTTTTTGAAGAGGTCACTAGGACTGTTGATGAGGGTAGAGCCTTCATTAAGATTCCGCATGGAAGGTTAGTTAGGAAGGTTCAGTCGTTAGGTATTAATTTTGAGATCGTCAAATTGGATTAGTAAATTAGATTAGTAAATATGCAGATGATATTAAAATAGGTGAAATAGTGGATAATGGTTTTCAAAGATTGCAGAGAGATTTGGACTGCATAGAAGAGTGGGCTGGAAGATGGCAGATGGAGTTTAATACGGATAAGTATGAAGTGCTTCATTATGGTAGGAATAATCAAAACAGGACAGACATAGTAAATGGAAGGGCATTGGGGAATGCAGTGGAGCAGAAAGATCTAGGAATAATAGCGCATCATTCCCTGAAGGTAGAATCTCATGTGGGTAGGGTGGTGAAGAAAGATTTTAGTATGCTGGCCTTTATAAATCAAAGCATAGAATACAGGAGTTGAGAAGTGATGTTGAGACTGTTCAAGACATTGGTGAGGCCAAATTTAGAGTACTATGTGAAGTTCTGATCACCATATTATAGGAAGGATATCAACAAGGTAGAGAGAGTGCAGAGAAGATTTATGAAAATGTTATCTGGGTTTCAGAATCTAGATTACAAAGAAAGATTGAGCAAATTAGGTCTTTATTCTTTGAAGCATAGAAGTTTGGGGGTGGATTTGATAGAGGTATTTAAAATTATGAGAGGGATAGATAGAGTTGATGTGGATAGGCTTTTTCCATTGAGAGTAGGAGAGATTGAAACAAGAAGTTCAGAGTTAAGGGGCAAAAGTTTAGAAGTAACATGAGGGGGAACTTCTTTACTCAGAGAGTGGTAGCTGTGTGGAATGAGCTTCTGGGAGAAGTACTGGCAGCAAGGTCAATTTTGTCATTTAAGGAAAAATTGGATAGGGACGGATGGGAGGGGAATGGAGGGTTATGGGCAAAGTGCAGGTAGGTGGGACTAGAGGAGAGGACTTAGTTCGGTGTGGACTAGAAGGGCCAAAATGGCCTGTTTCTGTGCTGTAATTGTTATATGGTTATATATACATTTGCTCTACAGTGTTTTACTACAGTAAAAGGGTGTATTCTTACGTGGTTACAAAATAGTTTACATTATCCTGACTAGGTAACAAGTAGATTCATAGATTGGAGCTAATGATATCAATTCCACAACTTTAATGACAGAATGAAGCAATGAATTGGCTATGATTATGAAGGTGTAAAATTTGAATGAAATTTCCCAGCAACCCCAGATATTACCAAAGTGAGAAAGTAACCAATCACGAACCTTCTTGAGCATGCCTCAATATTTGATATTTAGAAAGTTTAATAGATATGAATTGTTATGTAAAGCTGTAAGAGCAGAGACTGACTAAGGAACAAGGTAATCAGCTGGGACACATCTCTGGGTAGAATTAAAACAACTGGGTAAATATGGGTGGTGAATTCATGAAAAAATATTTTCTGATTCTGAAAAACAGTATAATCACATAGAAATTGACAGTAGACATAAATGACCTTCTTCTGGTTGGCGAAAAATAACAAGTAGTATGTTAGTAGTAGGATCAATGTTACAACCACATCATATATATGTGATCAGGATCTGGATGAAGGTGTCGAAGTCAAAGGTTGCTACATTTGCTAATGACATAAATCAGGGTAGGAAATTAAGTTGTGAAAAGCATGTAAGTAAGCTACAAATTCTGGCAACTGGACTATGATATAGGAAAGTAGGGAATTATCCTTTTTAGGGGAAAATAGGATAAGAAGCATTCTATCCAAATGGTAAGAGAATATGGAGCTCTGAGTTGCAGAGTGATCTGAATGTCTAAGAGCATGATTCACAAAATGCAAATATATCAAGAAATTAGGAAAGTTTGAAACATTATTGGGAGATAATTAAAGACAAAAGTAGAGAGGCTATGCTTAAATCATATAGGCCAATATGAGATCACATTTGAGGTAATGTCTACAGTATTCCTCATCTATTGGAAGGATGTTAATATTTTGGAAGGAATTCAGAGAAAGTTTACTGGACTGACACGGAACAACAGGATGTTTTATAAGGAAGTGCTGTTCAGGCTAGGCTTGTATTCACTGGGATATAGCAAACTGATACATGTAAAACCATGATGGAACAATCTAGAACACCCATTGTCAATGGGGCCCCTACACCCTCTTGGGGGTCACAGCATATTTAGAAGGGGGGCCATGGAATGAAATTTTACAATTTTATGGTCAGTAGAAAAGAAGTACGGAAGGAACCAACTGTACCTAACTGCTTCACAGAGGGTTTGTAAACTTTGAACAAAGTCCTAAGGGGCCCATAGCCAAAATAAACTGATTGAGAATGGCTGATCTAGAACGTAGCTCCAGATATAATTGTGACCTCTTTGAAATAAAGGGTAAGTAAATGAGCAAGTGAGGCAAAAAAAATGCCTGAAGACAAATAGAATTAAAGGTCATTGTTTGCAGTTGGATTAAAAATTTATTGTCTGTCTTCAGGATTGAGAATAAAGCCAAATTGTGACATCACCATTTTCTGCCTTATGACAGAACAAAAACAATGAGGCACCTGAAGATTCTACCTCAGCCACTTCTGCAGTGATACCCTGGAGTAGAAAAATTCAGCTCACAAAAAAAAACATTTCTATTATGCTCTGCATGTCTCTGTTCAGTGCAGAATTTTCCCCTGATCTTAATCTTAAATAATCATATTTCTCAGCAATTATTCATGGATTCTGTCTTGTTAGTTATGGAAAGACTCGCAGGAAATTGAAGTCACCTTACGTGGAATCTCCAGCTTTTTCTGGATTGTTATTCAGTGGAAAGTTTAATTGATGACCACCAGGTTGGAAGAAATTAAATTTTTGTGGTGAGTCTGGTTCTTTGATTTTTCTTTTTGCTTGTCTGACATGGCTTATTCTGAATCTAATTGCAGCAATAACGTATTTGGTCCCATGGTATGAGAGACATTTCTTTTGCTCTAACCATCCCTTTCCCATCTTATTTGCTACCAAAAATGAACATTTTCTCTCTCACACAGTTCTAATGAATGATCCTGAAATGGAAATGTTAACTATTTATCTTTCCATAGATGCTGCTTGGCCTGCTGACTGCTTCCCACATGCTCTGTTTATAATTCAGATATCCTGCATCTGCAAATTTTTGTTTTTCTATCTGCAAAAAAATCAGTGCTCAATTACTTTCTGAAGTAAATGTGAACATGAATTAAGAGCAGAAGAAGGCTCTTTCTCAGAGACTTGGCTTCCACCACAGTTCATATTAGTTCAAGTTTATTGTCACATACTTTCTCACATAGTGAGAAAGTTTTCTGTCCAATCTAACTTGTCAACCCATAAATAATTACAACAATAAAAATACGAAACAGCATGCAGAGACACAGAAGGAGATTAGTTAGAACATAGCAAAAGGCAACATTATTTTACTTGTGTGAAGTTTGTTCAGGACTCTGATAACCATCCTTTGACATGGATTTTCATCCTATTAAGAAAGAGATGGGAGGATATTTTTCTCTCTCAGAGGAAGAGTAAATATTTAAGGATGTTTATCGGACTCCTCAATTGACCTCACACCAGTAAATATTTCTCTTGTGGAAGAACCTCGAACATAATGAGTGTGACCACATTAAAACAGATAAAAGATTTTTTAAATAACTGAGCAAGTGAGGCACAAAGTTACCTGAGAACATCTAGAATTGTTTGAAATTAAGGAGCCAACCATTTATTCTGTGCCCTTGGAATAGAGAATAAAACTGAATTAGAGCATTACAAGCAAATGTCTCTACTTCCTGCCTTATGATGGATGGGAAAACTAGGGTTTTCATGAGTCTGGTGGCCACTAAACTTCTGGGGTTTGTTCAGGAGTCTGATAGAGTATTGCAAAGAATTATACTCTACTGAGAAAAAAACACAATCCTCTCATCTCTGATTTAATAAGGCAAATCCCTAGTTGTTGGTTTTCTCATGGGACAATTGTCTTTATCCTATCAACCACTGAGGTAAAAGAACAAATTTGAAATGTAATGTCGATTTAGTGTCACTTAAATCTTTTGGTATAAACGCATGGAAACAGCCAATTTGGCTTACCACATACATAGTGATCCATATGCACTCATCCATACAAATCCATGGTAGTCATTTGTGGGTTGTTTAATTGTTTAATAAAACCCAACACCCAACCCCAACCAACCAATATTCCCTTGCAACCGCTGCAACCGTGTCTGCCTGTCCCGCATCGGACTTGTCAGCCACAAATGAGCCTGCAGCTGACGTGGACCTTACCCCTCCATAAATCTTTGTCCACGAAGCCAAGCCAAAGAAAGAAAAATTGTTTAATAATTCAGTTCAGACATTAAGTTTAATGATTCAACAGTTCAGTTCAAATGTCGTTCTTGAGGGTCGAGAAAACAAGTTGACCTGCCAACCCTGAGAGAGAGAGTAACTGCCCAGCCTTATGCTACCAATCCCCTTCTCCCAACCCATCACATGCTGGGAACCCGCACCCACAAGAGCCCGAACCTCCGAATGATGGTGTGCAACCTGCCACATGACCACCCCCCCCAAGTACCGAATTATTGGAGGTTGTTAGGTTGTCAAGTTGAGGGTGAGTTTGGTCGTGATGGTGTATGCCCCCTGTGGTTGGATTGTGCCACCTGCAATGGTTGAACAATGTCCAAGTGTGCCAGTTTGAGATGGTCCATAGAGACAGTCTCGGGTCTGTTGTCCATGTTGATGATGGAAACCATGACATTGTTCTGTAGTACTCTGAAGGGCCCCTCTTATGGCTTTTGATGAGGTTTATGGTGGGAATCTCACCAAAGGAAAACGTACTGGCAGTCCTGGAGGTTGGGTGTGACATACATGGTTGGGAGACCTTGTCGGGCACATTGGGACTGGAGAAAGTATACCCACCTTCTCAGCATGGTTGTGGATGGTTCTTGATGTCCACGCACTGCCAGTATGAAGTCCCCTGATACAGTAAGTGGGGCACCATACACCAGCTTGGCCAAGGAAGTTGCCAGGACCTCCTTTGGGGCAGTGCATATAACTAACATGATCCATGGCAATCCATCCATAAGCCATGCCTTGAGGGATGCCTTCATGTGTCGGTGAAAACATTCCACTTTGCCATTTGCTTGTGGATGGTCGGCTGTTATGTGGTTTAGCTTAGTGCCAAGCAGTTGGGCCATTGCTGACCACAGCTGAGAGGTGATCTGCACAACTCTGTCAGTGGAGATGTCTGCTGCAAACCAAAATGAGCTATCCAGTGGACGGTGAGGGCACATGCACAGGTCACAGTGGAGGTGTCTGAGAGTGAGATGGCCTCTGGTCATCTTGAATCTGTCCACGATGGTGAAAAGGTGGGTGACACCTCTGGATGGGGGCAACGGTCCCACGATGTCGACGTGGATGTGGTTGAAACTATGTTCTGCAGCAGCGCCTTGATGTGTCACTGGATCTTAGTGGTTTGACATAGGATGCACTCTCTGGGCCAGTTGCCAACCTGTTTGTGCAACCCATGTCACATGAACATGGCTGCAATTAGTTCCTTTGTTGCCCGAATAGAAGGGATGAGGTAGGCTGTGAATCATGTCAGATCTGGCATCACCTGGCCCGTGAAATCCCTACTATTGAGAAAGTAGCAGAAATTCCAGATTACAAGGTAGAGAGCGAGGAGCTACCAGTCGAAAGTGCTGCATTTCTGCTTAGGGAGTCACAGGTGATGACTGAAAAATACAAGGGGTTGCCAGCTACCATTGATCGGTTGCTCCAGCACTCCATCCACAGCTGTGCCAGATGTTTCGACTGTGAGAGCTGTTGATGTTATGGCCTGCGGATGTACTAGTATTGTTGCCTTTACCAGTGCTTCCTCAGTATTGTTGAATGCGGTCATGGCCACTTCATCCCAAATGAGCTCTTTCAACTTGTTGGCCAGGACCTTGAAAAGTGTTTGCAATATCCTGGCTGCTGGCATGAAATGGTGATAGAAGTTGGCCAAGCCGACAAACTCTTGGAGTCCCTTCACAGTAGAGGGTATGGGAACCTTGAAAATGACCTCGATCTTGGATGGGAGTGGGACCGCTCCATGCTGGTTGATGTGGTAGCCAAGGAGGTTGATGGAAGTGAGGCCAAACTGATACTTAGCAAGGTTGATCACCAGGCCAAGCTCAATGAGCCTCCAGCAGAGCTGTCAGAGTTGAGCACGGTGTTCCTGGCGAGAGCAACTAGCGATGAGGATGTAGCTGAAGTCGATGAACACAAAGTCAAGCCCACACCCTACCGTGTCCATAAGCATTTGGAAAGCATGGGCAGCATTCTTGAAGCTGAAAGGAATGTGCAGAAACTCAAAGAGCCTGAATGGGGTCATGAGAGACATCTTTGGGATGTCATCTGGGTGGACCGGAATCTTGTGGTAGCCGGTTACCAGGTCAATCTTGGAAAATACCTTGGCACTGTCCAGGTTAGCTGTGAAGTTCTGGATGTGAGGGATAGGGTACTGGTCAGCTGTTGTGATCTTTTTAAGATGCGATAGTCTTAAGCCCCAGACATTATCGGGACCATGTGGTGGGGATGCCCACCGGCTGTTTGAGTGGCAAACTATGCCCATTTCCTCCATCTTGCAGGACTAGTTTTTGGCCAGTTGGAACTTGCCGGGAAGCAGCCTGGGTGTGCGTGCATGGAGTAATGGTCCAGTTGTGAGGGATATGGTGCTAATCCCCAAGCTTGGGGCTGGCCATTGTGAACTGGGGAGTTGTGATGTCCAGGAAATCAACTAGGATTGTGGCATACCCGTTGTTGGTGAAGGTCATCTAGCCGAAGTGGGGTGCAGTCAATTTGGCATGGTGCAAGGCGATCAATTCAAATGTCTTGGAATTAGAGATGTTTTCCTTTCAAATTAACCAGCTGGGTGTGCGTCCAGTGGAAGTCAGCCCCCAGCAGAGGTTGTGAGACATCAGTGATGATAAAGGTCCACTTGAAATGGCAGAAGTTGAAGTTGAGCAGTATCATGAGGACCCTATATATCTTGATGCTACTGCTGTTGGCAGCGGTCAGGGGAGGCCCTTTCCTTCTGGAATAGTCACAGTGCTTGAGGGGGGCAACACACTGACCTCCTCTCACGTGTCTATGAGAAAATGCCATCCTGAATGACGATCCCGATATAGAGGAGTCAATCATTTTTGCTGGCCCCATGTGGGCAAGTCAGGTGATGAATTTTTTTTCACTTGTGATGTCATGTTGGCTAAAAGTTTGATTTTTGGATCTTTTCTGTTTTTGGAACTTTGGATACGGGGTACTCAACCTGTGTTGTGTTTATATTAAAAAAATTCTGAACCACGAATATGGAACCAGAGTTTTATAAAGAATTATAAATGATTCCTAAAAATATGCACCTATAATGCACAGAGTATGATCAGGGAATGTTTAATAGAAAATGAGGACCTCAGAAATTATTCCAGTCAAACAGGTGAAATATACTTGGTGCATGGAAAGATGAAGCCATAAAGTTGGTCAGAATGCTGAACATGATACTCTGCAGAACTGGACTGCCCAAAGAAAGGTGGATGACAAGATGAGAAGAATAGAAATGTTGTGGTTAAAGGGACAAAAGATAAATAACAGTGAATTGCATCTCCTGCTGATACCAGAGTTAGATACATTTGGTTTGAAGGATTATTGAATAGCTAAAGAGGAGAATGCAGCCATTGTGGCTCATATTGGAGGTAAATTACATCATTAGAAAGAAAAGAAGTTGTGTCTGGAGAAAACCTCGAACTGGAGGGTAGATTTTAGGGATCGCAAGGTCTATAATTCCCAGAAAATTATACCACCAATAGATGGTATATGAAGAAAGAAGCAAGAAAATCAAAATGAAGTCACATGATTACTCATGAATAATTAATACTTCAATCTATCACTTATCGAATGCAGCCTTTCTCAGCCTTTCTTGGACTATGGCCCCCTCAGGACTCTGCTCAAATTTTATTGGCATCCTTCCCTGTGAAGTAATCAAGTTTTTTTTTTTCCACACTTCTCTCCTACAGACAACATAAAAATACCCAAAAAATATTTATGCTATGCGAGGTGAGAAGAAAACAAGGCTATTACTTAAATGTCTATGGCCCCCATAGGGGTTGTCAGGCCTCTGTTGAGAATGGCTGATCTATTGGTGGTACAATGGCCTCTCAACAGAGGCCTAACAGCTCCTATGGGGGCCATTATACTACCAATAGATTAGCCATTCTCAACAGAGGCCCGACGGCTCCCATGGGGGCCATTATACCACCAATAGATTAGTCATTCTCAGCAGAAGCCCAACAACCCCTATAGAGGCCATTGTACCACCAATAGATCAGCCATTCTCAACAGAGGCCCGACAGCCCCTATGGGGACCATAGACATTTAAGTAATAGCCTTGTTTTCTTTTCACCTTGCATAGCATAAATATTTTTTGGGTATTTTTATGTTGTCTGTCAGAGAGAAGTGTGGAAAAAACCAAAACTTGATTACTTCACAGGGAAGGATGCCAATAAAATTTGAGCAGAGTCCCAAGGGGGCCATAGCACAAGAAAGGCTAAGAATGGCTGCATTCAATAAATGATAGATTGAAGTATTAACTATTCATGAGTAATCATGTGTCTTCATTTTGATTTTCTTGCTTCTTTCTTCATTTCACAATTCGAGATTACCTAAAAGAAGAAAGGCTTCTGATGGGAAGGTAAGAGATGTACATTGATATCAAATGCAGCTTTCAAATGAGTAGAGATTGTGGGATGTGAGCAGGAAATATTAGCTCTGAAGGTAATTTCATCTCTGCGATCAACTTGATAAAAGATCCCCATTTTCCAACAAGGTTTTCTCAAAGTTCTGAAGCTTTGACTTGAGTATCTACAAGTCAAGATTTCCCAAGGCACTTGGAAGATATTGCCAAATTTGCTTCTGCAAGTTCCTCCAATTCTGTAACACCCTAAAAATTGTCTATGCCTCCTCATGCCTTGGGTACCAACTCTTATAAAAGGATATCTAGGAAGAAGAATGCAGTTCAATGGACTATTAAAACCACAGGAGTTAGGGAACTAATGCCCTTCTGAGCAGGATGGGGAATGGACCTAATGAAAGGCAAAATGTTTAAAATCAATAAAGTAATGCCAGGGAAGACCACAGGAAACACAATCATTAATTTGTTAACTCTCAGTCAGTGGTAATTAACTTTCCTGTCACTAACTTATGATTCATTGCTGGTAAGGTAGGTGACTTTGATCTATGTCAAGTTTATTGTCATCTTGTTCAAGTTCTTGACGAAACAGCGTTCTCCAATCCTCAGTGAAAAGCAAGCAGACATACATAGACATACAGACAAACAATACATGCGCAGGACAAGTATTTTACCTATACAAGTAATAAATAAATATTGTTTCATGAATATGAGAATCTCAGATGGTTAGTGTGAACAGTTCTTTTGGACATTCAGGAATCTCACTGTTCCTCAGCCTGGTGGTGCTGGCTCTAATATTCCTGTAACTCTTCCCCATATGGAGCAGCTGAAAGTCGCTGTGTCCAGGGTAGAAGGGGTCCTTAATGATTTTGCGCACCCTCTTTAGACACAATCCCAGTAGATCACGTCATTGGGGAGGGGGAGGGAGACTCCAGTGATCTCCTCCCTTCCCCTCTTATGGTCCGTGGATTGACCTCCGATCCATTTCTCTGCAGCCACTATACCACATTGTGATGCAGCTGGGCAGGACACTCTCGATAGAGCTACTGTAAGTGCTGAATATGGTGGCTGGTAGCCTTGCCCACTTCAGTCTTCTCAAGGAGTGCAGATGCTGCTGTGCCTTCCTGACAAGTGAGGAGATGTTGAGTGCCCACGATAGGTCACTAGTTAAAGGAACTCCAAGGAACTTGGTGCTCTCCACTCTCTCTACTACAGAGTTTTTGTGTAGTGAAAGGAGGTTGTTCCTGGTCCTCCTGAAGTCCGCGATCATCTCCTTTGACTTGTCCACATTGAGACTCAGGCTGTTATTCTCACACCATTTCCTGAGATTTTCCATCTCTTCTCTGTAGTGCGACTCATTGTTGTTGCTGATACGGCCAATGACTGTTGTGTCATCTGTAAACTTGCTGACACTTTTGATGCGGTCATGGGTCTGTAGTGTGAACAGCTGCTGGATGAGCTCACAGCCCTGAGGTGGACCAGTGGTCAGCATGATGGTACTCGACATTCTGTTGCCAGCTGAGTTAGACTGTGGAGTTTCTATTAGAAAGTCCAGGATCTAGTTATAGAGAGGGGTGTTGAGGCCCAATGAGGACAGCTTCTTTATCATCTGCTGGGCAATGATCATATTAAACGTCAAGCTGAAGTCAATGAACAGCAGCCTGGCATTTGAGGCATCGTTCCCCAGTGGGCCAAGATGGAGTGAAGTGACAAGGCTATAGCATTTTCTGTGGAACAATTTCTTTTATAGGTGAATTGAAATGGTCCATCATCCTGGGAGATATGCTTTGATATGTTCCATCACCAGATGCTCAAAATATTTCATAACAGTGGAGGTGAGTGCAACAGGGTGGTAGATATTGAGACCTGTTATTGTTGCCCTCTTGGGTGCAGGGATGATGGTGGCTGTCTTGAATTTGGCAAAAATGATGGACTGCTGCTGTGAGGTGTTGATGATATCCGTAAAGACCTCCATTAATTGTTCTGCGTAGTTCTTTTTCAAAAAACTTTTATTTAAAATTTTTAAGAAAATACTTTGATACAATGTCCATAATATAAAAATGAAAAACTACAACTAACCCACCCTCAGCAAACCCTGCAAGGGAAGCATACAAAAAACATCATAAAAGAAACACGTACAACAATTATTACTAAAAGCATACATTTCAAATATGACGACTACATCTTAATTTAAAAAAGTCATAATTATTTTGCAAATTATGTTATTTTCTCCATTTTCAGCTCATTATTCCAACGAGTTACATTTACCTCAGCCTCATCTTTCCATGAAGTTGCGACACATTTACGTGCGACAGCCAATGCTAGACAAAGAAAGGCTGTCTGAAACTTGTCCAACCCCAAATCACTAAATAGGGCAGTACAATCCCAACAAAAAGATTTTTGGATCTAGTAAAAATTGGATCTTAAACAATTTTTGAAGAAATTCCCTAATTTTTTGCCAAAATGGATGAACCTTATCACAAATCCAGGCTGAGTGTAAATATGTTCCTACACATAGTCCACATCTAAAACACACTTCTGAATTACTAAATCTATATTTTTTTCAATTTCTCAGGGGTCAGATATAATTGATGCAAAAAATTATAATTAACCATACTACATCTTAATCACACCATCAAAACACTTATTCTCCCAATCAGCCTGATTAATATCACAAATTAAGTCATTTTCCCACTTAATCCTAGATTTATCTAAATTTATTTTATCCATAGTGTCATTAAATAAAACCCTTATTTAATGAATGAGAAATCAAAAACTCAAATTTTGTTAACTTAGTAATTTTCATTTCTCTTCCAAAATTATCTTTCACTAATGCTCTAATTTGATAATACACAAATAAAGAATTCACTGAAATTCCAAATTTCTCTCTAAGTTGATTAAATGATAAAAATTTACCCTCTTCAAAACAATCCTGCAACAACTTTATTCCTTTAATCTGCCATTCTTTTAAAAATCTATTCTTCAACGAAAAAGGAATCAATTTATTTTGATATATTGCAGCCTGAACTGATATTTTACCTTTCCTACCTATCAATAAATTCCATTTAGTCCAAATCTCTAACAAATGTTTTAAAATTATATCTCTGTAATAAAACAGAATTCCACTTAAATATAAAATGATGTGAATAAGGTTCTGAAATACCAGCCAATTCTACCCTAGCCCAAATAGGAGGATACGAAACATCGAACATGCAATTAATAAAGATTTAGTACCTGACCAAATTTGTTGTCGGGTCCCGTTGCCTTGTCTGGGTTCACCTTGGATAAGGTTCTCCTCACCTCAGCTGCGGATATGCAGGGGGGCTGTTCGTCAGGAGGACATAGAGTTTTCTTTGGCTCACACCCAATGCACTTAAGTCAGTGGTAACATTTCTTGTGTAAGCAGATCAATTTAATATAAATGGGGAGCAAGACAGGGTCAGCACCAAAGTGTATGTTGGGGGGGTTATTAGCATGTTAGGGGGAGCTTCTTTAGTGGGGGGGATGCTATTCAGGACATACCTGTTGACATGGGGGTTGCTTGTCAGGACTTACCTGTTGATATGGTTGGGGGGGGGGGGTGCTTGCCGGAACCTACCTGTCATTGATGCCACCCCTCTGACGTGGGACATGAGGGCACTCTTTTTATTGCGTCATGCGTCACTAGATGCTACTGACGCTTGAAACATGCTAGTGACACGACCGTGGTGGGTGAAGAGTTGTTAACATGCACCAACCTAGTGATGCAGAAGGGAGTGGGGGTGTGTCTGATGGCCAAGGATGGACACAACCATATGAGGGGGCACGGCATCTCTTTGGGAGGGCAATACCCGTGGATACCCCCCCAGCACCAACCCTGGAACAAGAGAAATCAAACACTATTGCTTGCTCACATCTTTCTAACAAGCCACAGATGTTTTGTTGGCAATTAATTATATCTTCAATGAAAACTTGGCTGAATGGTGCACCAACAACCTTGCACTTATTGTCATCAAAACTAAGGAGCTGATTGTTGACTTCTGGAAAGGAAAGCCAGAGGTCTACAAATCACTGATCATTGGGGGAATCAGAGGTGGCGTGGATTAGTACGTATAGGTTCTTGGAAGTCTTGGAGGATCTTTCCTGGACCCAACACATGAATGGCATCATGACAAAGGCACGTCAGCACCTCTACTTCCTCAGGAGTTTGTGGAGATATATTATGATGTCAGAAATCCTGGCAAACGGGGGTGTGGCAAGATGGCATAGAGTCTAGACGTGTAATCTTGACCTCTCTGGCCAGACTTTTAAGTACCTGTTTTTTAACCCTTTGTTTTCAAGTTTAAACTTTCTAAATTTTAGTTTAAAGTATTAAGGATCTATTATGGCCATTAATGGTAAAAAGATTAAACCTCAACTGAAGAAGTTACATTTTCGAAGTGCTAAAATATGGGGCCGAGACGACTTGATACAGCCTCAGGCTTAATCTCTTCAGTGTTTAAATCTCAAAGACTGCCTGTGGGAGCTGAAAAAAAAATGTCTTTTACTCACCAAGTGAAGGATGGCGCTGGAATTACCCGTTCTCTGAAAGAAGGTGCGTGTTCCCAAGAAGTGGATCCCAATTTGGAAAGCCTTTCGATTTCAATGGAGGGAGCACGCAGGAAGACGACACCATTGTTGGAAATGCATCAGGAAGCATTTCAACCTGAAGATATTGCTTTCCTTCGTGATTTTGTGAAAAAAACAATGAGATGCGGGGGGAGACCAGCGGTGACCTCCTGAGGAAGTCGGGGTGCCATCACTGGGAGTCCAGACGCACAGTAAAACTTTTCAAATGCCTTCTGTTGAGTTGCAGCAGGAGCTGCAGTTACCTGGTTCTGCCACTACGTCAGAGAACAGGGCTGAGCTTTTCTGATCTACAGTATATGCAACTAAATGCAGTTATTCAGCCTCTAATCAATAAGATGGTTCAAATGATAAGTTCAGAATTGAATATAGTTAAAGCACGTGTGGATGCAGCTTATGAAGAATTTTTAAAAATTTCAGACTGCTTTTTTGGACTGTAAACAACAAGAGGCTTCTAACACAGAAAAAGTGTTGAAGGTTGAAAAATCAGTCATAGAATTGGGAGAACGCGAGAAGGAGTTAGAGAGGAAAATAGACTACTTGGAGAATCAAAGCAGAAGAAATAATGTGAAAATCGTTGGTTTGCCGGAAGGTATAGAAGGACAAGATCCTCTTCGTTTCTTTAAAGACTGGATCCCACAAATATTAGGGCAAGAATTTTTCTCTGGAGGATTGGTAATGGAGAGAGCCCATAGAGCTCTAAGAAGAACACCCTCAGCTGGTCAACCACTGAGACAGGTAATAATTCAATGTTTGAATTATTTGGACAGAGAAGCAATACTTCGACAAGCAGTGCAAAATGCGAGACAACAACAAACTCCATTATTGATTCAGAATAGCAGAGTTTTTTTAAAATCCTGACTTGAGTCAAGAGGTCATTCAACATCGACATCGATTTAATCCAGTTAAAGAAGTTTTGTGGCGTAAAGGTTATAAGTCTACTTTTCACTACCCGGCAGTGTTGAAGGTGTTTTATGGAGACCATCAATTTCGATTTTTTTTTGAGAATGATGGTGAAGCAATTATTTTTGCTGATTCATTGCCAGATACAAGAGGACAAAGACGTAGTCCACCATTGTCTCCTAAAGAAAAATCTGGTTGTTCTGGAAATGGCAGAAATGGGAAAAACGGGAATGGAAAGAGTTCAACTTCTTGAAGAGATTGGAATCTCTTGGATGAAAAGAAGAATTTTATTTTTCTTACTCTATTTTTGTTTTGTTATTATGATATTTTGATGTTATTTATTGTTTGGCTTGGGAGGGAGAGATTTGCTCTAAGTTTTTTACTAATCATCAGCCACTGGTGGGTGACCCACACCCAATTTTTGTTTGGGGATTATTACCTTTTGGTTGTTTTTTTTGGGGGGGGATTTTTTTTTCTTTATTTTTTTTTATTTTCATTTTAGTTAGCTTTTAATTTGTGATTGTTTTCCTATTGGAGGGCCTATATATGTTGATTTGAGTTTTCATATAAAGATATTATTGGTATTTAGTAATAATAGTAGATATGTCAAAATTGAGGTTTGCTACTTTTAATGTTCGAGGATTAAACAGTACGATTAAGCGTAAGCGAGTATTGGCGTATATTAAGAAAATGAAAATTGATATTGTTTTTTTACAAGAAACACATTTGAATGTGAAGGAAAGTATGAAATTAAAGAGGGACTGGGTTGGGCATGTATATTCTTCTTCATTTAATTCTCGGGCTACAAGTGTAGGAATCTTGATACAAAAATTTATCTTTTGAATTACAATCAATGGAGAAAAAGGCAGGATGTATTCTTAAATTGAATTGTAAGATTTTTAGTGAATTTTGGACTTTACTTAATATTTATGCCCCAAATGCAGATGATGAAATATTTTTTTCAGATGCATTTTTATGTTTGGGTCAGTCAGGCTAATGATAATATTTTAGTTGGTGTTGATTTTAATTGTGTTTTGGAACCTTTATTAGATAAATCTCCGAAGAAAGTTAAGAAATCTAAGATGGCAGTTCAGGTTCAAGCGTTGATGAAAGATCTTAATTTAGTAGATATTTGGAGATGTCTTAATCCAACAGAGAAAGATTTCTCCTTTTATTCATCTAGAGATGAATCGTTTTCAAGGATTGACTTCTTTTTAGTATCGGCACATTTACAAGGGAAAATACAACAAGCGGAGTATAAAAGTAGGGTGATTTCCGATCATTCTTTGTTATATTTTACATATGCAACTTCTGAGAAAATTCAAGTGGCCTATTGTTGAATGTTTAATACAATGTTGTTAAAAAATGTGGAATTTATTGATTTTTTGAAAAAACAAATTAATTTTTTTTGAAAGAAAATTCTAATTCTGCTCAAAGTAAGTTTGTATTATGGGATGCTATGAAAGCTTATTTGAGAGGACAAATAATTAGTTATACTTCTAAAATAAAAAAAGAATCGATTAAATCAGTCTTGAATTAGAGGAACAGATTGATGATTTAGAAAAGGAATTTCAGAAAGATGCTACAGAAGATCAGAAAATAGAATTATCTAGGTTGAAACTGGAATATAATGCTTTGCAATCTTATCAATTTGAATGTGATTAATAGGACTAAACAATGGTATTATGAATGGG
Organism: Narcine bancroftii; assembly: GCF_036971445.1. Lineage (NCBI taxonomy): Eukaryota > Metazoa > Chordata > Chondrichthyes > Torpediniformes > Narcinidae > Narcine > Narcine bancroftii. The sequence continues at coordinate 52,376,902 of NC_091477.1, forward strand.
GAGAGAGAAAGCACATGGTATTGGTGTGGCAATTAAAGAAAGAACAGATTTTTGAGGACTATTAATGCTGTTAGATGGAATTCTCTTATTACTTATAAACTGTGAGATTAATGATGAATTTTGTTCATTTTATAAAAAGTTATATACATCTGAAGGAAAACAAGAAACTGGATCAATTGATCTTTTTTTTTTATCACAGTTGAATTTACTGATATTAGAAAATGCAGATATACAGGAGTTAGAAGAACAATTTACTGATTCGGAAATTAAAATAGCTATGCTGGAAATGCCGAATGGTAAATCGCCTGGTGATGATGGATTTTCGGTTGAATTTTATAAATTTTTTATGATGATTTATCTACAGTGTTTGGGGATGTATTATGTCAAGTTGGAGAACATTATGAATTACCTGAGTCTTGTTCTAGTGCTTTAATTACAGTAATCCCAAAAAAAGATAGAGTTCCTTTGAAAGTATCTTCATATAGACCAATTTCATTGTTAAATGTAGATTATAATATAATAGTTAAAATATTAGCGAATAGATTGGCTAACTTTTTACCAAAGTTGATTCATATGGATCAAACAGGTTTTATAAAGAATAGATATGCTTCAGATAATATTTTGTGCATGATTAGTTTGATTAATAGATTTCAACAATCTTCAGATCACCCGATGATGATATCTTTAGATGCAGAAAAAGCATTTGATAGAGTTGAATGGAATTTTTTGTTTAAAGTTTTGGAGAAATTTAAGTTTGGTCCTCTCTTTATTGGTTGGATTAGGGCTCTATGTAGTAAACCGTTAGCTAGAGTATTGTCGAATGGTTTGATTTTGGAACCTTTTAAATTGACTCAATCAACTCTTCAAGCTTGTCCTTTATTCATCAGCTTTGTTTGCATTAGTGATTGAACTTTAGCACAGCTGATAAGACAAAATACATAGATACAAGGTATGAAAGTTTTAGATGAGGAGTATAAAATTAATTTATTTGCTGATGATGTATTGGTGTATTTAACAAACCCAGCTCAGTCACTTTTGCACTTGAAGGAATGTTTAATACAATATGGATGTCTTTCTGGATATAAAGTTAATTGGAAAAAAAGTGAAATATTACTGGTAAGTGAAGGAGATTATCAGTTTATAAGAATATTATTAATTAGAAATTGACTGATCGAATTAAATATTTGGGTATAATTTTGGATGTTAATTATCAATCTTTATATAAACAAAATTATGCTCCGTTAATAAAAAAAATTAAAACTGATTTGATTAAATGGAAAGATTTACCTATTAATTTATTGGGTAGGATAAATACAATTAAGATGAATATTTTTCCACCTATACAACATTTATTTCAATCTATTCCGTATTTACATGATAATATTTTTTTTCGAGACTTGAATAAAATGGTGAGGGAGTTTTTATGGAGAGGTAAATTTTTGAGAGTAGCTTTGAATAAATTAACTTGGAAATATGAGTTAGGGGGATTACGTTTACTACATTTTCAAAATTATTATGAAGCAGCCCAACTTAAATTTATTAGTTCATTGATGGATTTGGTACGGCCTCCTAGTTGGGCCAAAATTGAGATGGCAAATATTTTGAATTTGAATATAAATTTGTTACAACAATATAATGTGCCTATACTAAAACATTTAATAAAGTTATTGATAAAGAAAAATAAAATGATAGGCTCTAGGGGTAAATTATCAGCTTTGACTCCTTTGTATAATAATCAACTTATTTCTTTTTCAATACATAATCAAAGTTTATTGCATTGCAGATTTAAAGGTGTGAACAATTTGGGAGATTGTTTTTAAGAGGGTAAATTTTTATCTTTTAATCAGTTGAGGGACAGTTTTGGTATTAAGAAGAACTCATTGTTTCTCTATTATCACATTTGATCTTTGGTAAAACGTATGTTTGGTAGAGATATGATTTTACCTGAAATGACTAAATTTGAGACTTTTCTTATGAAGGTAACAGAGAAGGGTCATATTTCATCTATGTACCAAATATTACAGGATGGTATGGATAAAAAGGGTTGGGATAGATCTAAAAGTAAATTGGAAGCGGATACTGGTTTTATTTTTTCCGAGGATAATTGGTTAGATATCTGTTATGATAGTGTAACTTGATTGATAAATGCACGTTATGCAATGATTAATTATAATTTTTTACATCAATTATACTTAACACCTGAAAAATTTAAAAAGTATGGTTTTCATGAATCAGAGTTGTGTTTTAGATGTGGTAATTCAGTTGGAACTTTTTTTCATGCTGTTTGGTCATATATACGTATGCAATCATTTTGGAAGAAAATGGAATTGTTTTTAGAATACCTGTATAAGATTAAAATACTTTTAGATCTGACAGTATTTTTATTGGGTAGTTTGCAACCTTTGAAAGGCTTGGAATTGGATAAGTTTCAGCTTGCTTTTGTATATTTAGCTTTTTCTGTAGCGAAAAAATGTATTGCTAGTACGTGATTGATATTAATAGATGGCATAATGAGATGAGATATTGTTTAATAATGGAAAAAATTACATATGTTTCGCATGATAATTATAATTTTTTTATTAATAAGTGGTTGTTACATTCAGAATATTTACATTTCAATTTACATTGATTAGATCTTAATATGTATATTTAATTTTTCTTCAATTTTTTTCTTTTTTCTTTATGGCTCTCCTTAGGAGAGTTGGCTGAAGGGGGGGGGGTTCTTTTCTTTTCCTTTTTTCTCTTTTTTTCCTATATATAAAAATTAACGTTCATGTTTATGGTTAATTGTTGTAGCGTTGTCTCCGCTCCATCCTCAACATCCATTGGAGCGCTCACACCCCTAACGTCGAGGTACTCGAGATGGCAGAGGTCGACAGCATCGAGTCCACGCTGCTGAAGATCCAGCTGCGCTGGATGGGTCACGTCTCCAGAATGGAGGACCATCGCCTTCCCAAGATCGTATTATATGGCGAGCTCTCCACTGGCCACCGTGACAGAGGTGCACCAAAGAAAAGGTACAAGGACTGCCTAAAGAAATCTCTTGGTGCCTGCCACATTGACCACCGCCAGTGGGCTGATAACGCCTCAAACCGTGCATCTTGGCGCCTCACAGTTTGGCGGGCAGCAGCCTCCTTTGAAGAAGACCGCAGAGCCCACCTCACTGACAAAAGGCAAAGGAGGAAAAACCCAACACCCAACCCCAACCAACCAATTTTCCCTTGCAACCGCTGCAATCGTGTCTGCCTGTCCCGCATCGGACTGGTCAGCCACAAACGAGCCTGCAGCTGACGTGGACTTTTTACCCCCTCCATAAATCTTCGTCCGCGAAGCCAAGCCAAAGAAAGATGTCATATACTATTTTTGTTTTGAATGTATAAATAAAGTTTAAAAAAAGAAATCCTGGCAAACTTTACAGAGGTGAGGTGGAAAGTGTACTGACCAGCTGCATCATGGTCTGGTATGGGAAAACCAATACCCCGAAGAGTAAAGTCCTCCAAATGTTAGTGGACACAGCCCCATGGCATCACAGACAAAATCCTCCACACTATTGAATACATCTATAGGGAATGCTACTGTCAGAGGGCAACAGCAATAATCAAAGACCCACACCACCCAACACATATTCTGTTCTCACTGCTGCCATCAGGAAAGAGGTGTAGATGCCACAAGACTCGCCCCACGACCGGGTTCAGGAGCAGCTGCTCCCCCTCCGCCATCAGACTCCTCAATGACAAACTCAATTAGGGACTAACTTAAGGACTCTTACTTGTGCACTTTATTGATTTTCTTTTTTCTCCCTGTATTGCAGTCAGCTTGTTAACATTCATTATTTGTTGACAGTTTTATTTACCTGTTCAGGCTCTGTACAATTTATTTTCTGCATTTCCAATTAATGGTAATTCTGCCGCGCCCAAGGAGAAATGAATCTCAGGGTTGTATGTGAATGTCATGTATGTACTCTGGCAATAAACTGAAATCTGATGGAGGCCCCTATGTATATAGCAGCCAAGTACTACAATGTTGACCAGGGGTAGGCAGAACTGCCTTGAAGCCTGATGCTCTAGGGCAGTGCACCACTAAAAGACTGCAGTCCATTTCCCAACTTCCCTGTTCTGGGAAGTTATTGTCCTTCCTTCCTTACTCTCTGAGTGTTTGATTGCAAAAATCCAGAAAATTGTGTAAAATGTTTACACCTGCCTATTTATAAGTATCTCATCAATAACCAAGCAATGTGCTTGAAATCTCACAAGCCCTTTCAAGTTCAATCTTCAGCAAAGCTATTCCAATCTAGGTGAGGATCTGGCTGCCAAATTAAACTTACAGAATGGGAAAAGGAAATATCCTGTGCAGACCCAATGCAGAGTCCCTGGATTTAATGTCCAATATCAGTTCCTGTCATCTCTACATCGCATCATCTTAAATAATAGCCAATTAAGACAACTGAAGTAAAATTTTAGTGAAATAGATTCACCAATATGTGAATGTGACTTTCAATGAGATACTGTGGAAGAGTAATAGAGTCATATGGCCCTTTAGCCCAACTTATCCACGCCAACGAAGTTGGCATTCTGGGCAAGTCTGAATTTGGTCCATATGCTTCTTGCCCTCCCTATCTACATAAACTTGCATACACACATTCCAGTATGTAATCCATTGCACAAATGAGGGATCACAATTTTACACTCTGCAATCCACATACTGACTTCTACACCAAGTGCAAAATGGTAGTAGTTGCCCTGCACTTGCAGCCGATTACTGTGCAAATCAGAGACTACCAGATTTCACTCAAAGGACAGCCGAGATGTTTTCTACAAAAGTATCTCTGAAGTCATTCAGAAAATAAACATGAGTGCATTTGCAGCACCTGATGTCAGATATGCATTCATCAAATGGAACCTGTGACTGTAGTAGTATGGGTGATTACAGGTTGTTATAGTACAGATTCTATCACCAATGTGTATATGTACATATGTACAGATAGTAGTGTAGGATGACTGTGATTGGCTGAGAGTGTAGCCACACCTACTGGCAGGTCTTAAAGGATTGCTCCTATCCAGACCAGGTCATTCTGGACTGGTCGACCTACTTGTGATATGTACCAGTCTTTTAGTTAATAAAAGGCTTGGTTTGGATCAACAAGCCTTTGGTTCTTTCGACATGCATTACAATTTTATTAACTAAAAATAAATTTTGAAGGGATGGAGCGTATGCTACGGCTGGAACGCCTTGACATCGACCTACAGTCAGCTACAGCCTCGAATGACTTTAAGCACTGGGTGAGGTGCTTCAAAACATACTACAGCTCTCTGATCCTGCCGTGATAGAGGATAGCTATCGACTACTAATATTGATGACTATGGTGTCCCAGAGAGTCTACCAGAGTGTCCAGGACATGACCATTTATACCGCAGCCATGAAGTTGCTGAAAGGGCTCTACGAGCAACCAGTGAACAGGGTCTGTGCTCGTTACAAACTTGCTACAAGGAGGCAACAGCCAAGTGAGTCCTGTAAAGCTTATATTCAGCCACTTAGGGCAATGGGCGGGGACTGTGCCTGTACAAACAGAACTGCTGCAGAGACTACAGACAATCTCATTCGGGATGCCTACGTGGCTGGGGTCCAATTGAATGAGGTGAGACACCGCCTACAAGACCACGGGGGAGAAAACTTAGAGGTCGTGATCCAGATCGCAGAGACGATGGAGCTGCTGTCTTAAGTATGGACATGTACTCTCGGGGCTGGACCCCACACTCTAATGTGAGTAGGATGCCTTTCCTCTACCCTACTACTGCCGCTACCCTGCCCGATGCAATCCCAAAGTGTTATTTCTGTGGGAGGAACAAGCAGGTCCCAGTGCCCGGCAAGAAAAGCCAGGTGCCAGAAGTGCCTTAAAAACGGCCATTTTGCTGCAGTCTGTCACTCCAAAATGGCCGCCGCCAAACACAGTGCCTCATGTGAAGCCAAAATGCCACTCTCCATTTCAAACACTTCTTACTCAGAGCTCTCGTCCAATGAGAGTGAGGAATCCACCATGCGGCAGCGCCTGACATCACGGGGAAGACGCCGAGCGCGCAAGGTACAACCCACACTCGCCACAATGACATTCACCCTAATGTCCAACCGGGTCCCATTCCTGACCTCAATGCCCACAGCCGCCGCTGACCAGGGACACGTCGCTGCCGACCAGAGATCTGCCGCAGCCGAGCGGGGACCTTCCACCGCCACCGACAAAGGATTACTGCTACTCTCTGATGGCAGCATTCCATGTAGATTTTCTTGAGGGTGGGGATAGTTTTGCCTATGATGTACTGGGCTGTAGCTATTATTTTTATTTTTGCAGGGTTTACTGATCAAAGGTATTAGTTAACAATATAACCATATAACCACTTACAGCACAGAACATGCCAGTTCGGCCCTACTAGTCCATGCCCATAACAAATCCCAACCCTCCTAGTCCCACTGACCAGCACCCGGTCCATACCCCTCCAGTCCTCTCCTATCCATGTAATGATCCAGTCTTTCCTTAAATGTAACCAATGATCCCGCCTCAACCACGTCTGTCGGAAGCTCATACCACATCCCTACCACCTTTTGCGTAAAGAAATTTCCCCTCATGTTCCCCTTATAATTTTCCCCCTTCAATCTTAAACCATGCCCTCTAGTTTGAATCTCCCCCACTCTTACCTGAAAAAGCCTATCCACGTTTACTCTGTCTGTCCCTTTTAAAATCTTAAACACCTCTATCAAGTCCCCTATCAATCTTCTACGCTCCAGGGAAAAAAGCCCCAGTCTGCACAACCTTTCCCTGTAACTCAAACCTTGAAATCCTGTCAACATACTTGTGAACCTTCTCTGCACTCTCTCTATTTTGTTTATATCTTTCCTATAATTTGGTGACCAAAACTGTACACAGTGCTCCAAATTTGGCCTCACCAATGCCTTGTACAATTTCGTCATAACCTCCCTACTCTTGAATTCAATACTCCGATTTATGAAGGCCAACATTCCAAATGCCTTCTTCACCACACCATCTACCTGAGTATCAGCCTTGAGGGTACTATTTACCACAACTCCTAAATCCCTTTGTTGCTCTGCACATCTCAATAGCCTACCATTTAATGCATATGACCTATTTAGATTTGCCTTTCCAAAATGTAACACCTCACACTTATCTGTATTAAATTCCATCAGCCACACCTCCAGCCTTCCTAAATCACCTTTTAATCTACGGTAATCTTCCTCACTGTTCACAACACCACCAATCTTTGTATCATCCGCAAACTTGCTTATCCAATTCTCCACCCCTACTTCCAGATCGTCAATATATATAACAAACAATAGTGGACCGAGGACCGATCCCTGAGGAACTCCACTACAATTTTCTACCACTACTCTCTGACACCTCCCATCCAACCATTGCTGAATCCATTTCACTACCTCCTCATTTATACCTAATGCCTCCACTTTTTTTCCTAACCTCCTGTGGGGAACTTTGTTAAAAGCTTTACTGAAGTGTAAATAGACAACATCCACAGCTTTCCCTTCATCAACCTTTTTTGTAACCCCCTCGAAAAACTCAATCAGGTTTGTCAAGCATGATCTACCCCTGTCAAAACCATGCTGATTACTCCCTAGCAATCCCTGTACCTCCAAATATTTGTAAATACCATCCCTCAGAACACTTTCCATCAACTTGCCCTCCACATCAAGCGATACAGCTGGTCAGCACACATTCCACTACACTTCAATAGAGGTTGCCAAGGTTTTAGATGTCGTACAAAACCTCCACAAACTCTGAAGGAAGTCGAGGCATGGAGATGATTTCTTCACAATGACATGAGTGTGTAGGGTGCAGGAAAGGTCCTCTGAAATAGTGACTCCCAGGAATTTACATCTGATGTTCCAATAATCACTGAATCGAATACCTCTGATTTTCTCTTCCCAAAGTGTACAATTAGCTCCTTGACTTTAGTGACATCGAGTGAGAGGTTGTTGTTACCACCATTCAGCCATGTTTTCAATCTCCCTCCTGGACGCTGACTCAGCTGCCCTTTTAATAAAACTCACTACCGTGGTATCATCAGCAAATTTTGAGATGGTGGTGTTATTGTTCGAAACGACACAGTCATAATATAAAGTGAACAGAGCAGCGGGCAAAGAACATAGCCCTGTGGTGCTTTGGTACTGATGGAGATTGTAGAGGAGATGTTATTACAAATCTTCACTGATTGTGGTCTTGCAATAAAAAAATACAGTATCTAATTATACAATAGGTGTTGATCCACTGGTCTTGGAGTTTACTGATCAGAAACTGAGGGGATGATGGTATTGAATGCTGAACTGTAGTTGACACAGCGCATTCTGATGTCCTGCATCTTTGCTGTTCATCTGTTCCTTGGCTTTGTGTAGAGCCAGTGAGATGGCATCTCACTGCTGTGGTCGGCAAATTGGAATGGATCCATGTCACTGCTCAGACAGGGGCTGATGCACTACACCAGCCTCTCAAAACACTTCATCACTGTGGATGTCAGTGCCACTGACATCATTTGTCAGTGCCACTGTCTAATCATTTAGACAGATTACCACACTCTTCTTGGGCACCACTACAGTTGAGGCCTGTTTGAAACTGGAGGATACCAACCACTGCCAGAGTGAGTTGTTGAAGGTATCTGTTGAAACTTTGGCAAGTTGGTCAGCACAACTTTTCAGTACACAGCCGGGTACTCCGTCCTGGCCGGCTGCTTTCCTTGGATTCACTCTCCTGTATATTATCCTTGGATATTGACAGTAAAGGATCATCAGGAGATATAGGGGTGTGCAGTGGCTCTTCCTTGTTCAGCTGGTCAAATTGGGAGTAGAAGACACCAAGTTCATCTTGGAGTGAAGTTTTGGTGACTCCTACTGCACTAGATTTGATTTTGTTGCAGGTTATGCTATTAAGCATACTTTATTGTATACTTTATTGTCTGAAATCTCCATTTCTCCCTAGAGATGGCTTTACATAGGTCATACCTGTTCCTTCAGAAATGTTCTGGATCTCCAAATCTGCTCTCAGCAGGTTCCAAATTTCATTGTTCATCCAAGGCTTCTGGTTGGGGAAAACCCTGAATCATTTGCTGGAGACACATTCAGCTATTGCTGTTTTGATAAAGTCTGTAATAGCCCTGATGTAATAATTCAGACTCTCCCTTGGGTTCTTGAACACCACCCATTTCAATGACTTGAGATGATCCTCTAACTGTTCTTCTACCTCCTTCAAACGCCCTCTGGCTGCCCTGATCACTGGACGCTTTTTCTGTTGACTATGTCTATATGAAGATAGAAGCAGTACAGCCAGGTGATCTGAGTGGTCAAAAGGTTATTAAATGTACTGGGACCTCTGGTACAACAGGTTACATGCTGGGATAAATGTCCAATCTGCAAAAAAAATAGAAAGAACTGGCGTTGGCCTAGAATTTTCAAAGAGGAGAAAGCATCCACATTTGTCATTGCTCCATGACAAATGAGTGTCCTGCAACGTCCATGGCAGGAGCCGGCTCGGAGAGGCTGGCTTCAACAGTTGCAGGCAAACTCTGTGGGATGATGGAAATCTGGAAGTCAGTTCAAGCCACAAAAATACTTTGATAAATTGCTAAGCTATGTCCCTGCTTCTTATTTAGATGGCAGACTTCAAAAAAAAGTACAAAAAAACCATTGAAAATAGTATTTAAAAATGAAAAGAAAACATATATTTTATATATATATACATATATTTTAAAAAAAATATTTAACCATTTAAATCAATTTAAATTATTGAAAAAAATACTCAATCCACTTTAGTTTCCAGCTCCCATTCTCTGTTAAAGATGGGACCTAAAATGAGATGCAAGTTATTTCTGTGAAATCTCTCCAGGTTTGTCCACTTTCTCATGAAGTGCCAGGCTGATACAGTGATGCTCTATCGAGCAGAAAAGCAGGCACAAAACATAAAGGCTATTCAACAGATCTTCTTCCACACAAACTTCCACTGTGCTGGCTGTGAGAGTAGCTGTGCTGGCTCTGAAACTGACCTCAAGTGGCCGGATATAGCTTATATCCCAGAGGGTGATTGGCAGCTGACCGGTAGGGCTTGGTCCATTCAGGTCGGCTGATTGACAGCTGGCCAGGTGATGTCTTGTCCTCCAGAGCTCTTCCTGCAGGTACACAGGTCACCCCTGCAGTAGGCTAGTGGTGTATCACCACAGATACCATCTGCTAATTGGAGGTACAACACCTCGTATCTCATCAAGGCACCTTCCAACTGGATGGCATTAACATCAACTTCACCACTTTTGATTAGAAACCTCACCTCCCATCTTCTTCCCCGTCTCCTTTCCTCTCTCTCCCTTCTCCCCTTTTCCCTTTGTCTCTTTTCACAGAACCAAGATCAATTCTTACCTTTCCTCTTATATAACCAATTTAACATCTTTTGTCTGTTGGTCTGGATTCCTCCTTCTCCTCCCATTCTTCCCCCTTTCTCCAATCTTTAATTCAGATGCTGTATCTTTTCACTTATACCTTGTGTAAGGGCTTGGGACTGAAACATTGGTAATATAGCTTTATCTCCTATAGACTCTGCTCCCGCATTTCTGTGTTTTGGCTACAATCATTGCATCTGCAGACTTTCATGTTTCACTATCTACCTATAAATTACCTTCAATCTTTGTTCCCATGCTTGACTTCATTAGAAATCTCCTTCCAGTGTGGAATCATAAAGAATACCAGACATTTGACAGTAACATCCAAACATCTGCTTGCATATGTATGAGTAAATGTCAAAAATTCCCTTGCTACACTGGGCCATTATGTTTTGAACATCACTAAGCTGTCATGTGTCGACCTTTTCAATAAACAATCTTTATTTTATTCCAGTCTTGACTCGTAGTGAATTCCCACTCCTGATCAATGAACATTCTCCTCTTCTGGACAAATTAAATATTAAGCCAAATAAGGATGAGCAGAAAAATGGGTCCCACTGACTCTTGCACAGTCCAGATCTAATGTTTATTTTGAAAAGTTAAATATATATTCAGTGCAGCCTGATAACAATGATGTGGGAACTAAACAACTATTTTGGTTATTGGCTCATTTGGGAAAAAACACTTTTAGTTACTAACACAGGCCTGGACTCTCAGTGCCACAGACTGGGAGCTTCACATTTTCTCGGTGAGAAATGTACCACCCAGTTCTGTCCTCAGAGGTCAAACTTGCAAAATAGTTGACCACAGGTCTGATTGGGCCCATGGCTTGGGTGATGTGGAGGAGAACTCAGCTGGTCTTTCAGTATCCATAAAAAGCAAAGATATATTGCTGATGTTTTGTGCCTGAGCCCTTCTTCAAGGATAAGTAGAATTAACCTAGAGCAGGAATTCTTAGAATTCAGAGTACTGGCTGGGGGAGGAATCCAGACTAACAAAAGTTGTTAATTGGATATGATAACGGGAGAGGTGAAAAAGAAGATGGAAGGGAGAGACAGATCTGGAAGATGATGGGAAAGAAGTGAGGGGGGGGGGGGTTTAATGAAATCCAGAAGTCGATATTAATGCCATTCCAGCCAGAAGATGAGATGATGTTCCTCCAAAATGCAGGTGGTCTCGGTCTGGCAATGCATGAGATTATGGACAGACATGTCAGCAAGGGAATGGGGCGAGGAATTGAAATGGGTGGCCACTGGGAGAGCCATGTTATTGTGGTTTACAGAGCTGAGGTGCTTAACAAAGCGATCTCCCAGTCTGTGTCCAGTCGCTCTGATGTAGAGAAGACCACAATGGGAGCAGTGGATGCAGTAGATGACTCCTGCAGATTCACAAGTGAAATGTTGCTTCACTTGAAAGGACTGTTTGGGGTCCCAAATGATGGTGAGACAGCAGTTGTTGGTGCAGTCTCAGAGGTCGGTACCAAGGGGATCTTTGGTGGGGAGAGAGGAGAGGACAAGGGAGTCACAGAGGAAGCAATTGCTATGGAAGGCAGACAAGGGAGAAAAGGAGAATGTTTCTAGTGGTGGGATCATGTAGTAGGTGGTGGAAATGGCAGATGAGGATGTGTTGGGTGCAGAGGCTGGTAGGATGGTGGGTGAGGATGAGGAATCTTGTCCTTGTTGCGTTTGGGGGAGGAGAGGGCCAGGGCAGATGTTCTGATAATGGTAGATATGTGAGTGAGCATAATGTTGATGGTGGTAGAAGGAAAGCTACATTGTTTGGAGGATGTCTCTAATGATCTGGCATGGAAGATCTTGTCCTGGGTGCAGATGCAATAGAGATGGAGAAATTACATGGATGTATGTGTAATCGAGGTATCTGTGGAAGTTGGTGGGTTTGTTGATGTCTATCGAGAGTTTGACTCCAAAGTTGGAGAAGGAGAGATCAAGGAAAGGGAGAGAGTTGCTAGAGATAGACCAAGTGAATTTGAGGTTAGGGTGGAAGTTGGCAGAATAGTAAGACTCTTGGAATAGAGCAAGGACCTGAACCCATACTTAAGTGAGGAAGAGTTCAAATCATGAACTGGGAAAGCTTCCAATTTGCTGTGTTTGGGGGAAGGGGTTTAGAATCAGAATCCATAACAGTAGATTGCACATAGGAGGTGGGAGAGTGGGTGTTCAGAGGCCAGGTGATTTTCGCTGAGAGGGAGGTGGTAATTAGAAGATGAGGAATTGTAGTCAGAGGGGGATCAAGATATCAGATGTCAAGATTGTGATAAGTGGGCTTGGGAACAGCAATGCTTCTCAGATTCTCGAAGAGCCCTTGAAACCAGGAACAAAATTACTTGGAGTGGAATCACAAGGTCTGGGGGATGCAAATCAGTTAGTCAGGGCAAGGGGAGGTGTTTGTCAGTGTGGGTGGATCCTAAGATGAAACATACTTTCCTCACACGCCAATAACCTACAGCAACCTGCCCAAGTTTCCCTGCAAGGTTTCTAAAAGGAAATGAAAAGGGTTTGGTTGAATTGAATTGATTTTCAATGGTGACACAGAAATATTGAATGCCCATGGCCAACCATGCACATCAAAAGATACTAAAGTTGATGAAAACTTTTAAGCAAAGAAATGCATAAACTGGAACTTTGCTAAGCATGGCAGTATCACAGAGAGTTGCTATTCTGTTCTTCCTCGCCACTTACTCACTGCACTATTAGTTTGAATATAAGGAAGGCCTATATTCATAATCTTCGAATGGCACAAAGTGTTTTAGAGCTCATGAAGCAACTTGGAAATGTAGACATTTTTGTGGAGGAACTAACCAATTTGGACACAGCTAACTCCCACATAGAGCAGCTTGATTGAGTAATGTTGATTGAAGTTTAATTACTGGACAGAATTCCCCTTCTCTGATTTGAAACATGTTGAGTCTTGATTTAATGCTTCATGTGAAGGAGGAAAGAAAAGACTTCACTTTGTTAGTGTAATACAGCTCGTGTTTTTTATGAAGGTCATGTGTCAGGCATCATTTTGTTTTAAAAACCTTACTGAACTGGGCAATTATCAGATCTGTTTGGTGTTGGTCTATCTACAATCCTGAGGACTTCAGTACAATACAGAAGACATATCTAAGATCTAGTCTTTCAGAAACTATACTTGGAGGTCCTATTTGGTCCCTTACACTAATAAACAAAAATCCCCAGGTGCTAAAGTTCAGACCGATTATAAGAGCTCATACAATTCTGAGATGTTTTTTTCTTGTGGGCCAGGCAGGATGTCTACATATTTATAGCAATAAAAACTCAAAAAAAGATTCACATACACAAAAAGAAGAAATGCAATTTAGAAAAAAAATTCAATTATAACTAATATGCAAAATAAGAGTTGATAAATGATTCTGGTTGTTTGGTTGTTTAGAAGCCTGAATGTGAGGTTAGCAACTATTTCTGAACCTGGTAGTACGAGTTTTATGTCACTCATACCTCCTTCCTAATGGCAGCAGTGAGAACAAAGTGTGTCATGGGTGTGTGGTGTGGATCTTTGCTGATTGCTGCTGTCCTCTGGTGGCAAAATTCCATGTAGATTTTCTCGGTGGTGGGTGGGGAGGGTTTTGCCTGTGATGTACTGAGCAGTGTCCACTACCTTTCTCGGGGCTTTGTTGGTGCCCTCATACCAGGCCGTGATGCAGCTGGTCAGCTACATCTGTGGAAGTTTGCCAAGGTTTTCAATGTCATACCAAACTTTCACAAACTCCTGAGGAAGTAGAGGTGCTGCCATACTTTCTTCACATTGACATTGATGTGTTGGGTCCAGGAAAGTTTCTGGAAGATAGTGATTCACAGGATTTTAAATTTGCTCATCTTCTCCACCTCTTATTCCCCAATAATCAAGTTGAAGTATATATATAGACATATATACATGTATATACAAATGATACATCTATACATATAGTACATATATAAACATATTAAAATGTTTTAAAAAATATTTGTTAAATAAATAGTTGTGTAATTGAGGGCTTGTGTGATTAGTTCATCAGTTGTTCTGCAGTCTCATTACCTCAGGGAAGAAACTGTTTTTCAGCTTGATGATTCTGGCTCTGATACTCCTGTATCTCTTTCTTGAAAGAAGTAGCTGGAAGATTCTGTGTGGTATGGAAGGAATCCTCACTGATTTTTTGAGCCTTTGGACAATGATCCCATCAATGGGGGGGAAGGGAGTCCCCAAAGATCCTTCTGGTCCATACTTCAAAATAAAAACTGTAGGGTTAACTTTAACAAAAATGGCAACATTTATTCCTCAATATCATAACTAAAAAACAATTACATCAGTTACAATTTATTGTTTGTAAGTTGCTGCTTTGTCTCTTATGTGGGGCTTGCAGGAGCTGAAGGAAATCACTACCACCACACCGAAGATTGTTAACTGTTCTTGTTCAAATTCAGCGCGTGCCCCTATAAGGGCAGCTTGAGCTCAGTCACCTGGTACATTGTGACATCATAATCGCTGCCCAGGGTGGGCACTGGATGGGATGCTGGAGTCAGAGAGAAACCTTTGACGACGCCATATCCCCATGGCTGCCCTGCCATGTGGTGATACAAGCGGGGCCAGTTCGCCATGAGGATGTGCGCTGCCGCACAACCCTCCACAGAAACGGCTACGCGTCCTGTCACTTTGACAGCCAGCCCCAATGGTTGGGCATGGCTAACTGCACCGGCTGTGATGTCCAAATGAGAAGTCTTTATGCGGTCCACAGTAAATAGTTCTTCCCTGCCCCCCACATCTAAACTAAAAGTCCCACCTGACCACCGGAGAGCCTTGTACGGCCCTTCATATGGGCGCTGCAGCAGGGCCCTCTGTGGTTCTCTCCGGACAAACACAAATTGTGCCACATCCAGATCTTTCGGTCGATTGGATGGTCAGGTGCTGTGGTGCATTGGGGGAGGCAAAGTTAGGTTGCCCAGTCGTTTACGGAGGTCCGCGAGCCACTCACCTTCATCATGCATCGTCTCAGCCTCCGGGCTAAAGAATTCACCTGGTAGGGAAAGTGGCGCACCGTAAACCATTTCTGTTGACAAGGCTTGCAGGTCCTCCTTGGGCGCTGTCCTAATCCAAAGGAGAACCCAAGGCAACTCATCACCCAGTCAGAGCCAGAAAGTCTTGCCATCAGAGCAGACTTAAGGTATCGGTGGAACCTCTCTACCAACCCATTAGACTGTGGATGGTAGGACGTGGTGTGGTGCAGTGTTAACCCCTAAAAGGCTTGGCAGCTGCCACCATAGTGCAGAGGTAAACTGGGCACTTCTGTCGCTCGTGATGTGTGCTGGCACACCAAAGCGAGCGATCCACTGGTGGACCAGGGCTCTAGCACATGTCTCTGCTGATGCCTCATGGACCGGGATAACTTCTGGCCTCATGGTTGCTCTGTCCACTATGGTAAACAGGTACTGTGACTCCCTGGACACCGGCAAGGGGCCCACGACATCCACGTGCATATGCTGGAACCACTGCGTTGCTGAGTTGAAATGTTGAACAGGGGCCTGAGTGTGCCTGTGGACTTTAGACATCTAGCACCTGATGCAGTTGCAGGTTAGCACTGCCACCTCCTTCTTGAGGCCATGCCAGACAAATTGCTGCTCCACCATATGCACAGTAGATTTTACTGAGGGGTGGGCGAGATCATGGATAGAGCTGACAACACTTGCCCTCCACTCCTGTGGGATACCGGGTGCGGTGAGCCGGTGGAGGTATCACAGAGCAGCAGCTGGGCGGAAGCTGAATATCCTCAAGCTACAGACCTGAGGTGGCGGTCCGGAGAGCTTGAGTTTCGGCATCGTGTTGCTGGGTCTGTGCTAGATGTGAGTAGTTGAGGCCAGGAGGTAGCATTCTGATGGCCGGGTGGGAAAGCACATCCATGACCACATTGTCTTTGCCTGCCTGGTGCCGGATGTCTGTTGTGAATTTGGACATGTAGGACAGGTGGCACTGTTACCTGGCCAACCACAGGTCCTTGGCCATAGCCAGTGCTTGGGTGAGGGGCTTGTAATCGGTAAAAGCAGTGCAAGTTCTGCCCTCCAAGAAGTATCAGAAGTGGTGTATGGCCAGGTACAGCACCAGGAGTTCCCGGTCGAATGCACTGTATTTAAGCTCTGGCGGCCATAACTGCTTACTGAAAAAGGCCAGTGGATTACATTCTAGTAATCCCCCGACCGCCATAGCGGAAATGTGCACTTCCAGGAGTGGATTCACCAACAAAGTCGCCTCTGCGAAGGCCTGTTTCGTTGCTGAGAAGGCCTCATCTGCCTCCTCCGACCAGGCCAGGGTCTTCTCTTCCATTCCGAAAAGAGGGCGCATGATGTGGGGGGTGTTAAGGATGAATCTCTAGTAAAAATTTACAATTCCCATGAGGGAGGAGGGTTTGGGAAAATGCTGGATGGCTGCCACTTTCTCCAGTGCCAGAGCTGCCCCAGACGCTGAGATGGGATGGTGTGCCCCAGGAACTGCAATGCCTGTTTCCCAAACTGGCATTTGGCCTTGTTGACTGTGAGACCGAATTCTGCCAGCCAGGCGAACAGCATATGAAAATGGGCCTTGTGCTCTTTGTGGCTGTGCTAGCTACCAGAATGTCCTCTAGGTAGATAAAGACAAAGTCCAAATCCCTACCCACTGCGTCCATGAGGCGCTGGAACACTTGGGCCACATTCTTCAACCCGAATGGCATCCAGAGGAATTTAAACAAGCTGAAAGGGGTGATAATGGTGGTCTTTCCAACATCATCGGAGTGTACCGGGATCTGGTGGTATCCGTGCACCAGATCAACTTTTGAAATTAACTGCGTGCCATGGAGGTTGGCCAGAAAATCCTGGATATGGAGGACCGGGTACCTGTCTAGAGTTGTGGCGTCATTTAGCCATCTATAGTCTCCGCAGGGCCTCCAACCACCTGATGACTTCGGGACCATGTGCAATAGCGCTGTCTGACCGCCAAACAATGCCCAGCTCCTGGAGCCTGGAGAATTCTCCTTTGCCTGTTTTAGCTTCTCTAGTGGCAGCCGCCTGGTCTGGAGTGCAGTGGGGGCCCTTTCATGGAAAACTCCATGGCGGGGTAGGCGATGTCGAAGTGTGGCTCCAGGATGGCAGGGAACTTCCTGAGGATCTCAGCGAACACGTCTGTGGTGGTGGCTACCATGGCGATTTTGAGTCTGTCATCATTCGCCGTGCCCAGACGCACTGAGTGAAAGGTGTAGGCATTGAGCAGCCTCCTGTCCCTCACGTCCACCAGCTGACTGTGAGCCCTTAGGAAGTCAGTCCCTAACAGCATAGTGCCCACCGAGGCCAGGACAAACCTCCAAGTGAACTTTTCCTACCTGATCTGTATCTGTCCTGTGGGTGCCATAGTTCTTGATTGCGGAACCATTGGCAGCCCATAGGGTTGGTCCGGGTGCGAGTTTCCATTGCTGTAGGGAGAGGGCGCTCAGCTTGGCCCAAGTGTCCACCAGGAACCGGCAGCCCGTGGACTTGTCAGTGATGTAAAGGAGGCTGTTCACATGGCCAACCATCGCAGCCATCAATGGTGGTTGGTCTGGCCGTTTTCCTGGAAGTCGCAGGGCTGGCAGCACTTGCGGGTTTTCACTCCCCAGCGCTGGTGATAAAAGCACCATGTTGACTGGGTTTCCTCTGGCTTGTGCTTGGGGGTATCCTGTGGATGGCGGGAACCCGGCTTGGAGACTTGGCTGAGGGCTGCCTCGTTCTCCTATTTTGCACGCCAGAGGGCATCTGTCCAGACTGCGACCCTACAGGGGTCGGAAAGGTCCTCTTTGGACAGATGGAGCCGGATATCTTCTGGCATCTGTTCAAGGAATATCTGGTGGAAAAGGGAACATGGTTCATGATCTTCCACCAGAGCCAGCATTTCGTCCATGAGGGCTGAGGGGCTGCGGTCCCCCAACCCATCCAAGTGTAAGAGCCTGGAAGCACGCTGCTGGGGAGTGAGGCCAAACTTCCCCAGGAGTAGATTTTTGAGGGCGGTATACTTGCCCACTGCTGGTGGGCGGTGAATCATGTCATCCACCCTAGCCGCCGTGTCCTGGTCCAGTGCGCCCACGACGTGGTAAAATTTTGTGGCATTGGCTGAATAAATGGATAAATCTCAGAACATCAGTGGTGAATTCATATTGTGGGTGTTGTTTTCCTGAGCTGTGTTCCATTACTATGGAGGGCATGGTCCTTAAAAAGAAATTGCAACACTGTTTAACAAATATCAGTCCCGGCTCTGGAACAACGAGCTATAATCCAGATCAAAGTTACTGAATCAATGTTGATGAGCATTTTAATAATTCTTGGGAAAATTAGCCTGCCACTTTTCATTGTCTTAAATTTTTAATTTGGACCCACGGCACAGTAACAGGACATTTCGGCCCACAAATCCATGCCGCCCAATTGACCTACAGCCAGGTACGTTTTGAATGATGGGAGGAAACTGGAGCCCCTGGGGAAAACCCATGCAGATATGGGGAGAACGGACAAACTCCTTATAGACAGTGCATGATTTGAACCCTGGTCTCAATCACTGGCACTGTAAAGGCATTGCACTAACCGCTATGCAAATCATGCCTTCCAGGCTAGTAGATCTTTCAGTATGATTGTTTTCAATGCTGTAGACCTGATGAGTTTAGAAAGATTCCCAGGATGATTCCAATTTCTTTCACTTTTTTTTCCTGACTTTTTTGGGTGAATATATTAAACTGCTGTTGCAATTTTAATTCAACATTATATAAATAATGAAAGAGAAAATTTTATTAAAATTCATAAGTTTCAAGTCTACAATTCACTGTCAGAGTAAAAATTAGTTGGTAAAAATAGTTGTGCTGCAATGTGAAAGTTCAACCTCTGGTGACACCATAAAAAAATAAGAACAAGTTAAGATGACACTTATTTTGAAATGAAAATGTTACCATGTGTTTCTGGATGTTTCATATTCTGCTGTGTTGAAGAATTCTAATGAAGTTCACAAAATATTATCTCTTTCACGAGTTCTCCCGCACCAGGATGTTAACTGCTTGCCAGCCTGGAACAGTCAGTTTTTCATTTGTTCATGTGCTATCACCACATAACTTGCAGATGCTGAATAAGTAATAAACCACCAACCAACATTTAAATCTGTTATTGACAATTATAATTTAACTTTAACCACATGTCCCTTGATGATTTTACTAATCTTTTTATTAATTAAAACCCATTACTCCGATAATGCTTTACATTCCATTGCTGCTTTCTCATCCCCATGATTCTCCAAGGCAAATCAAGAGCATTTGCCAGCCCTTCAATTCAATTGCACCAAAACTGAATGATGGAAAGTGAAACTTGGCCAAATTTGGATGAGTAAACTGAGTACTTCTGAATTTTTAGCCCTTCTTTCTTGAAGATAGGTCTGAAAGAACTGAGCTGAGAGCAATATCCTTGCAAGGAGATTTGTAAGTGCAACAGGAAGGGCTTGACCTACCTTGCAAAGGCACGGCGACCTCGATAAGAATTTAGAAAGAAGTGAGGAGGGGAAATTTGAGGTTAAATAAATGAAACCAATGAACAAAGTACAAAAGCATTTTGAAATTAAAAATTTCAAAATACTATATTTGAATACCTGCAACATTCGCAACCAGATAAATTAATTCATTGCATAAACAGAAGTAAACACATCTAATTTCATTGCCCTGGTGAATATGTGGCTGCATTGTGACCAAAGCTATATGTTCAAGAAGAATTGATGTCAAACTGTCTAATCTGCAATAATCACTGGGGATTAAAGGATGACCAGCTATGGGAAGCTGTCAAGAACATGAAAGAAGCAAGTTAATATGTGAAACATGAGTTTGAAACGTCAGTTATGTATTTTTTACTTTTGCACACTGTTTGACAAGTTGAGTGTCTCCAGAATTGTATTTTTACTTCAACCACTGTGTCTACAGATTTTCATGTTTTACGTACAAGTGCATACAATTTGGCTCACAAATAAAAAAATCATTTGGCTAAACGACAAGACATTGGAGAGTGATGACATTCAAATTATCACTGAAAGCCAACACACAGGAACAGCAAGTATCAGAAAAGGAAAATGATTTGTCAGCTTTTATTAAAAAGAGAATTTAAAATTGGAGCAGAGATGTTTGATTGCAGTTACCCAGAGCTTCGGTGAGACTTCAAAGGAAGTATCATAGAATTTTCCCAAGGGAAGATGCTCTTGACACAGGAGTACAGCAAGGTTTCACTTGACAGTTATCAGGAATGCTGGGGACACGGAGGAAAGTAGACTCCATTCTGTTAGAGCTTAAATGATTGTATTTAATAATACACAACATTATTGAAGAATTACTGATATCATATTAAGGTTTATTGTCAAATGCATGAAAATTTACAATGCACTTTTTTTTTAACATGCTGCAGCCACTCAGGTATGGAAGATACATCAACAAAAATAATATAAATTAAATTACCACAATATATCAGACCACACAAAAACAAATAATATATATAAAAGATTCGATAATGAAAAATCACGGTTGTAGCTCGTGCAAAAGACATTAGTTTTCAATGGTAGAGACTTTGGACAGATTATAAGCAGAGAATAAATTTCTCTGGTTAAGGGGCCTATAAATGATTCAGGGTGAAGAATAATATTTCAGAAGAATTGGAGGCTGCGCAGATGAGCTGAGGAGCGCAGTGAACATTTGGAATTCTGAATGTGGAAAGCCATTAAGCTCAATTATTGTGTTACCTAGAAGGCAGATTGGCAGGTTTTAAGGGAATTGAATTATATGTGCATCGTGCTGGAAAATGATCTACATCAGTCACAATATTGATTATTGAAGGACAGGTGACCTACCGCTGATTCAAACTCTTCTTTAGTTTTTAAGGTTGTTGGTATATGGATCCTTGATAACTCAAAATTAAAATGGACCCACACTATCCTATATAATGCTTTTGGAGAGAACACAATTTTTAATTTTTGTTATCTTCAAGGTCTGGAATGGCATGGATCTGGAAAATCATTCTTTTAGCTTTAAAGTCCTATCTGTTCAAATGGATTTTCAAGATTCAAGATTCCTTTATTGTCATGTACTAGGATAGAAGATGTATTATTACATGAAATTGCCTCCTGCCTACCATAAGGCAGACAAAGAGTTTCCATTAATGTTGCCCAGCGCCCCTGACAATAAGAGAGAAAGAGAAGCAAAAGAGAGTCCCTTCAGAGCTATAGAGCATCCATGGATTCGCCTCCAGTGCTCCCGCACCCTCTGCAGCCACAGAGACTCTTGTTCAATCAGCAACCAAAGCTCCAGGTCCAAACCTCTGCCACGATCAGGAAGCCTTCAACACCCAAGGTCCCTCAGCAACCTTTCTTGCCCTCAGCAGCCTTTTGAATCCTGAATCGAATACCTGGCTCCCATGAGCCAGTCTCCACCAGCCTGTGTGAGTTTCCTTGACCACTTTGCCCAGAGCCTATGTGAGCCCCTCAGCCGCTGAGTCCCACCTACGGGATGGTGATTGCTGCTGTGGTCACCATCCTGCAAGGTTGTTTCCCCACTTCTCTTTCTCAATGGGTGATGATCTTCCCCTTCTGGTGCCATGTACTTATTTGCTGTTCCACACAGTCTGCAACCCCTCATGGCCGCTGCCAAGCACAGGCACCACCATCTTGGGCACAATCCTCCACGGTTGTACTGACAAACACCATTGGCCCCTTTAATAGGCCATTTAAAGTCTGTAAGGAGCTGCTGCCATTAGTACCAGGTGGTTGGGAGCCATGTTGGGAAGGTGGCGGAAGTTTTGGCTTATCCATTTGTTCGCTCAAGCGCTGGAGGACGTCTAAGGCACAGGGTTGTGGGTCGGGAGGGTTGAAGTGAATGTCCCCTAGGATAGTAAGTGGGGAGCCATACACTATCTTGGCAGATGATGCTGGCAAGTCTTCTTTTGGTGCTGTGCGAATTCCTAACAGCACACATGGGAGGCCACATCTTTGGCCTGTTGTAAGGGCCAGGGGGGGAGGAAGAGTCTGGATGGGCCAAAGATGTGGCCTCCATCAATGCCGCTTTGGTTGTCTGGAATGCTTCAACGGTTTCACATGTCTACTGAAGCACCTTATCGCCGAGTTTTATCAGGTCGAATAGTAGTTACGTGAAGGTAGCTGCACCCGGGATGAAACGATAATAGAAATTCACTATCTCCAGGAATTCCTGTAGACCTTTGATTGTGCTCGGCCTGGGAAAACATTGAATAACTTCCATCTTATCTGGTAGCAGCATGCCTCCCTCTCAGGTGGTACAGTGTCCCAGGAAATCGATAGTTTCCAGGCTGAACTGACACTTAGCCGGGTTCACCATGAGTCTGAACTCCTGCAACCTGTTGAAAGGCGAGTCAGGTGTGTCCTATGTGTGCTGGTGTCAGGGCTGGTGATGAGGATGCCATCCAGGTAGACAAAAATGAAATTGAAGTTCCTGCCAACCACGTCTATGAGATGCTGCAACATCTGGGCTGCATTCTTTAGACTGAAAGACATCCAAAGGAACTCAAAGAGGCTTAAAGGTGTAATAATGGCCATTTTCAAGATGTTGTTTGGATGCACCGGAATCTGATGGTACCCTTTGATGAAGTCCACCTTGGAAAAGATCTAGCAGCCCTGGACCCTCATGGTGAAATCCTGGATGTGTGGGATGGAGTATCTATCTGGGATAGTGGCATAGCTGAGTCGCCTGTAGTCACCACATGGGCACCAATCACCAGAGTTCTTCTGGACCGTATGCAGCGGAGATGTGCAGGGACTGTTTGAGTGGTGGATGATACACAACTCCTCCATGGCAGCGAACTCTGTCTTGGCTTGAAGGAGTTTGTCCTGCAGGAGACGCTGTGCCCATGTGTACACTGGGGGCCTGGTGCTCCATGCCATGTGCTGGTTTAGCGTCATGGAAGTTGGGCGCCATCAGTGATGGGTACTTGGCCAGTAGGTGGGCATATTCATTACTGTCCAGAGCATTGATTCCTAATGACAGAAAGAAATATTGCCATAGAGTGAGGGATTATGACTGGAACATGATAGCATTGACCATACGGCATCAGTTCATGTCCACCAGGAGCTTGTGTCTGGAGAAAATCTGCTCCAAGTTGGGCTTGTCTTATCGATGCAATCATACTCTTCCAATGGAAAACTGTGTTCGTGGCATAGATTGTGACCAGGTAGGTGCTGAAACTTGGAATGGAGGAACCTTTGGCTGCCTGAAGGGGAAGGACCTTGAGATTGTGTTTGAGTTTGAAATGCGTCAGTGGAATGAAGCTTATCTCGGCGCCTGTGTCATCTAGGAAATCCCTCTTTGTTCGCTTGTCCCTGAGGTAGGTCTTTATGAGTGCCAACCGCCGAGGCCACTATCAGCAGCCAGCCTGACAATTTTCCACTGCGGCACTTGACTTGGCATTGGGGTATGAGCATGAAGGAACACACTGTTGGGCTTTACAGCCCCATCTGCAGTCTGAGCGCTCATTACATTGGGGCTGAGCCACAGCTACTGCTAGTGTAGATAGGTTGCACGTGTATGGAGCTCTTTTGCGGGGTGTGGAAAAGTCTGTCTGCTTCCTTGGCTACCAGGTATGAGGCACAGATTTCCATGTCAGATATTGCCGAGAAAACATGCACTGGTAGCTTGGAGAGGAATAGGTCCTCAAACAAGAAACAGTTTGTGTGTCCATCCACTAAGACCACCATTTCGTGCATGAGCTCGGAGGGGTTTCTATCGCCCAGGCCTTGCATATTCAGGATGCGGACAGCATGCTTGTGTCATCTAAGTTCCAGGAAATCAAAGAGGAAACGTCGGAATTGTTCATACTTGCACTCCATAGGAGGATTTTCCACCAAGGAATTTCTTTGGCTGTGGTAGCGGTGTCCAGGGCACTTACAACGTGCCAGAACTTGGTATCCTCCGAGACAATGCCTCTGATCTGGAACTGTGACTCAGCCAGTTGTAACCAACTCCTGGGCTAATTTGCTCAGAAGGGCGGCAGATGCATGCCCACAGCATTGGTCGCAGCTGTTGCGACTGTAGTGGTGGCAGCATCCTGCATTTTGTCATGTTCGAGGTGGCTTCCAAAGATGTTGGAACCATCGGGGTCACTACTGTAGCATCTACTAATGACAGTGGTACAGAAATGAGAGATGTCCACACAGCACAAGGAGAACCAGTAATTAACTTTATTTTGAATTCCTTGTGCTGCTCAAGGGGACCGCCCTCTTCCTGTGAGGGGTGGGCTGGGCCTAGGAAGTGTGATCACCGCATCATGGCATCACTCCCATCACTGTCCAGCGGCACACAGCACAGAAGCGCTGCTGTCTCCCAGGCAATGCGTGTCGCCAACCGCGGACTTCTCAGAAGGGAAGGGAGGCCCGCACCATCTTGTGTCGGATGACTGGAGAAGCAATTCGGTCCAACTAACTGCACGGTTGCTCAGCCCACTACAAATCCTTGCAGGAACATTCACATTCAGTACTCTCAAAATTTCACCTTTGGGTGCCTTTCACTTACTGAGCACATATTTGCCAGGAAACAACCTAGCCCAATCCATGCTTTCCAGATCCTTTCTCTTTTCCTCAATATTGGTCTTTCTCCAACTTGGAATCTAAACTCGTAGACCAAGTTTAATCTTAGCAATAATTATCTTGAAATTATTAGCTTGATGATCACAAGATTCAAAATGTTCCCCTACACATTTCTTCTGTCATCTTGTTCCCTAATCGGAGATCCAGTATTGCAGTCTCTCTTGTTGGTACCTCTCTATCGATTTAGAAAATTTCCATGAACAGATTTTAAAGCCATCCAGCCCTTTTACAGTATGCGAGTCCCAGTCAGTATATTGAAATTTAAAATCTCCCACTATCTCAACTTTCTTTCTTGCAGCTGTCTGCTATGTCTGCAGATTTGCTCCTCTATTCCTTGCTGATTTTGGGTTGTCTATAATACAAACACATTAATGTGGTCATACCTTTTCCAATCTTCTGCTCCACCAATATAGCCTCACTAAATAAGTCCTTTAGTTTGTTCTGTCTGACCTTTCCCTGACGAGCAATGCCACTCCTCCCCCTTTCATCCCTCCTGCTCTATCGCGTCTAAAGCAACAGAAGCCCGGAACATTGAGCTGCCAGTGCTGCCCCTCCTGCAACCAAGTTTCACTAATGGCCACATTTTCATAATTCTATGTGCCAACCCATGCTCAAAGCTCACAATATTCCTTGCATTGAAACAGATGCATCTGAGAAGTTGAAAGTTAAAGTTCATATTTATTGTCAGAGTACATGTATGAAATCACATACACCTCTGAGATTCTTTTTTCCTGTGATCCAGGAGGTACAAAAGACTACTGAAGAAAAGACAACAGAGAGAAATGTGAACAAGACTGTGCCAACAGAAAATAAACATTCAATAATCAATAACCTCCAAATTAAGAGTCCTTAAATGAGTCCCTAATTGAGTTTGTTGTTTAAGAGTCTGATAGTGGAGGGGTGGCATCTGTTCCTCAACTGTGTGGCATGAGTCATACCAGGTACCTCTTTCCTGATGGCAGCAGGGAGAACAGGGCAGACAGAGATGCTGCTGCTTCTGGCAAGACTCAAGTTGGGGGACTGTGCATTTACACCAGTGAGAACCCATTCACAAATGTCCAGCTCTGCAGAGAAAAAGATCCTTCGACCTGCTGATTGCTGCAGTTATGTTCTACCTTTGGTAAATGAGGGTGAAGCATGAAAGAAGGTTTACATGCCATCTGTGAAGCCCAGACATCCCACACTGATGACGCCATGATTGTAGCTGGCAACTTCAACCACACCAATCTGAAAGCTGTTCCACCATGGGTTCAACAGCATGTCAACATCACCACCAGAGGAGAGAGCACCCTACATCAGTTGGACAGCAAAATCCTTGATGTATGCAGCCTCACCCCTCCATCTTGGTTACTCAGATTAGACATCATCCTGCTCATTCCAGCATAGAGACCACTGGGAAAATTAACAAAGCCAGCTCTCAGAGAGATAAGGACATGGCTGGGGGGTGGGGGAAACAGCAGCACTACAGGACTTCTTTTGCAACATGGACTGGAGCTGTTTCAGGTCATGTAAATATCAAGGAGTTCACGAGCTCAGTGACTGGCTACATGAGCAAGTTAATTGAGGATGTCATTGGGATCAAATACTACACAACCAGGGCTAACCAGAAACCATGGTTGGATGCAAATACCCGTCCACTCCTTGGAGCTCATGATGTTGCCTTCAGGACAGGGGTCAAGGTGGCACTAAGATCAGCCAGTGCTGATCTCCTGTGCAATCCCGAAGGCAGAGCGTGGGTGCACACAGAAAATCCATAGACAGCTGTGCATCACTGGTGAGAGGAGGAGCATGTGGCAAGGGATCAAAATTATAACAGACCACAAAACATCCTTGTGAGTTATAGACAATGACTCCTCCCTTCCAGACAGATGGAACATCTTCTGCACACAATTCGACAATAAGAAATGACTGATACCAAAGAAACCTTCGTCTCTCTCTAATGAACATGTTCCTTTCATAGCCACAGCTGATGTGAACCCACACAAGGAAGCAGGACCAGAAAACATACCTGGTTGGGTTCTGAAGGACTATTCAGACCAACTGACTGAAGTTCTTATAGACATCTTCAACACATCATTGCCACAGACCACCATCCCTGCAGGTTTCCTGGTACCAAAGAGGGTAACAGGCCTCAATGACTACCACCCAGTGGCAGTGACCACAACCATTATGGAATGCTGTGAGTGTCTGGTGATGGAATGCATCAAACTGCACCTTCCATAGACACTGGATCCATTTCAATTCATGTACAAATGGACCGTGCCAGTGATGAGGCCATTAGCTCTGACCCTCCTCTGCACCCTTTCCCACCCTGAGAATGGTGCCTAACACACCAGGCTGTTGATCATTGACTTCAGCTTGATGTGTAATATGATCATTCTCCAGAAGTTGGTGGAGGAGCTGTGTTCTCTTGATTCAACGCCCCTCCCTGCATCCAAATTCTGTGGACTTCCTAAGGGAAAGATCACCATCTGTCTGGGTTGGCAGCTGAACTTCAAGCACCACCACACTGAAGACTAGTGGACCTCAGGGCTGTGTGCTACTGACCCATGACAGCAATGCCAGATCCAGCTCCAAACATTGGCAATTAGCCAATCAGTAAATGGCCTCATCAGCAACAATGTTCAGTTGCACTGCAGAGAAAAGTTTTAAAATCTTGTGAAATTGTGTGAGAATCACAACCTGGGTCTTAACATGGACAAGACGAAGGAGTCAATTGTGGATTTCAGGAAGACCAAGGTTGACAGCCCTCCATTACATGTTAATAACCTGGTAGTGAAGAGAACCAAGTTCCTCAGAGTCCATTTAAGAAGTGACCTATTCTGGACACACAGCATCACTTGTCAAGAAGCCACAAAAATGAATGCAGACCCAGTGAAGACTGAGGCAAGCAAGGCTACTGGCTACTATCCTATCAAGAATGTCCTGGCCAGGTGCATCACAGCATGGTACAGTTACTATAGATCAGAGGTCAATCCACAGGACCATAAGAGTGGCAGAAGGGATCATCCCCCCCCCCCCCCCCACCCAAATCCCACATCATTGTGATTTACTGGGGATCATTGTCTAAAGAGGTCTAGCAAGATCCATGAGGAACCTAACCACCTTATACGTATCATCTTCCAGCTACTCCCATCGGGAAAGAGATACAGGAGGATCACTGCCAGAATCACTGGTTGTATATCTCTAGTTTTCCCTTTCTAAAGTCCACAATCAACTCCTTGGTTTTGGTGATACTGGGTGAGAGGTTGTTGTTAGTAAACTATTCAGCAAGTTTTCAATCTCTATCTATCACCCCTTTTTATAGAGATAATGGAGGTGTTGTACACTTTTATAGGTGTAAGGATTCTTAAGAATCCTCACTGATTCTTTAAATAAGAGACAAGCAGGCTAGATAAAAGAGATGCAGTGGATATGGTGTATTTGGACATTCAGAAGGCCTCTGAAAGGGTGCCATACATGAGGCTACTTAGCTAGATAAGAGCCCATGGTATAACACGCCACTTAGTTCAAAGAGTTGGAGTTGAGGATGCTTCTTTTTTATGTTTTATATCAATGATTTAGATCTTAGAATTGGCTTTTTGGTCCAGTTTTCAGATGATACAAAGGTAGGTGGAGGAGCAGAGGATGTTGAGGAAACAGGGGAGATGCAGAATGACTTGGACAGATTAGGAGAATTGGCAGAGAAATGGCCAATTAAATATAATGTCGGAGAATGTACATTTATGCACTATGGTTGAAAAATAAATGGGCAGACAATTTTACATATGGGGAGAACATTTAAAATACCCAAGTGCAAATGGAGCTGGGAGTCCTTGTGCAGGATAGATTGAAGTTAAACTTGGACATTGTATCAGCAAGGAAGAAGCCAAAAACCATGCTGACATTCATTTCAAGGGGAATAGAATCTAAGAGCAGGGATCTATCGTTGAGTCTTTTATAAGGCACTGATGAGACCTCACAGTGTATTTTGAGCAGTTTTGGGCTTCTCATTTAAGAAAGTGTGCTGATGTTGGAGAGGGTTCCAGGAATGAAAGGGTTATTATATGAGGAGTATATGACACCTCTTGGAATTTAGGAGAATGGAGTGGGGAATGTTGAAAAGCATGGACAGAGTACCTGTAGAAAGATTGTTTCCCCTGTTGGGAGAATCTTGGACAAGAGAGCCAACCTCAAGATGAAAGGGAATCCACTTAGAACAGTGATGTGGAGGAATTTATTTAGCTAGAGGGTGGTAAATCTGTGGAACTTGTTGCCACAGGTGGTTGTGGTGAACAAATCATTGGTTGTAATTAGGGCAGAAATTGATAGTTCTTGATTATCCAGGGGAGATGGGTGGAGAGAGGGACAGTGAAAGAAAATGGATCAACTTTTTAAAAATATTTTATTTAAAATGTTTATCCATACATGGAGTCAGTTACAAAATAAAAAAGATACAAATATAAAAATATTATACACTTCATGATGGTTAAATTCCCCTACTCCCCCAAACCTCTCCCACCCTAGAAACCCTAAAAGAAAAAGAAAAAAAGAAAAGACAAGAATGAAAAAGAGAAAGAAAGAAAGAAAGAAATGCCAAGAAAGTGCCACTCACCAATATATATTCTATTTAATTCTTTGGAGAAGGATTATGCAAGTTCCTTGGGTTCGAAAAACTACAAATTGATACCTGAAATTTATAAATATAGGCACCTAATTTGCAGAAATATTTCTTAAATTATGTAATCTCAAGTGATAGACTATGATGCATCTCGGCATTCCATCATGCCATACATATATCTGAATCAGATTTCCAAGCAACTGCTGTACATTTTCTTGCCACTGCTAATAGTATTTTGACAAATTCTGTTTGGTATTTAGAAAATTTCAATTTTGGTCTTGTTCCAACAATGTACCCTAATAAAAATAGTCTGGGTGTTAAAAAATGTACCTACTTCTTTGCCACATCTAAAACATTGAACTGATAAATCTGACTTCAACCTACTTAATTTTGGTGGTGGGAGATACAATTAGTGTAAAACAATTGCTCTGAACCAATCCATACCTTTCATGTATTGTATTTGACCAGTTTTTTTCAGGAATTCTAACATTTAAATCTGATTCCCATCTCTGTTTAGGCTCATGAACCCCGTTTAGGAGTTGCCATTTGAAGTAGAAGGTATATGGCAGAAGTAAATTTCTTCATATTTTGCTTTCAAATCAAATTCTCTACATTTTGGTAAATTTCTTCATATTTTGCTTTCAAATCAAATTCACTACATTTTGGTAATAGCATTGTTGGGCCTAATTTATCCATTAACTGTGCTCTTAATTGAAAATAATAACAGAGTGTGTTATTAAGTATTTCTTACTTATTTTTTAATTGATCAAATGGCATCAAATGTCCTCTTTCATAATAATCCTCAATACGTTGGATCCTTTTACAAGACCAGATATCTAAGGATTGATTAGCCATTGTCAAAAGATTAAGTCTATTTTGAATCAAAGACATTTTAGGTAGTACCCTCTTATTCCAATTTTACCATCTATCTCGTTCCAAATATTTATCATATGTTTTCACAGAGGGGCTTCTTTCTCACCAGATATTAATTTCACTTTCCATTTATATATAAAGTCTTCTGCTCTTCTCTATTCTATTTTCTCATGCAGGTTTCCCTCCTTACTCAAAAAAGGGAGCTAGAAATTTCATTTGTGCAGCTTGATGATAATTTTTAAAATTTGGAAGTTGTAATCCTCCTAATTCATATTTCCATGTTAATTTTTTTCTATTGGGACCCTGCACATCTTACCATCAAAAGAAACTTTCTGACAAAATTATTTTATTCCTGAAAGAACTTCTAAGGTATTGATATGCACAGTGTTTGAAAAGGATATTGTACTCCTGGGAATATATTCATCTCAACACATCTCAATTCTACCCACCAATGTTATTGGAAAAAATCATCCACCTATCCAAATCTTCTTCAACCTTTTTAAGGTGAGCAATTCAGTGTATATAAATTATTTAAATTATTATCTTTGTGTATCACTAAATATTCTATCCCATTTATCAACCATTTAAATTAAGTATCTCTTTGACATGGAGTATAATCCCCTCCTGTAAAAGGTATAATTTTGCTTTTGTCCTAATTTATTTTATAGCCAAAATGTTTCCCATATTCTTACAATTTTAAGTGAAGTTTTCATAATGAAGTTGCTGGTTCTGTCCAAATATATCAAAATCATCAGCAAATAATTTAATTTTATATTCCTCTTGATTAACCCTGAATCCCTGAATATCAGTGTCACACAGAGTTGCTTCTCCAAGCAGTTCTATTGCAAAAATAAATAGAGCTAGAGATAATGGACATCCTTGCCTGCTGGTCCTAGTTAACTGGAATGGTTCAGAAACTTGTTCATTTGTTACAACTTTGCCTTGAGGCTCATTATATAAAGCTCTAATCCAATTCGAAAAAATGCGTCCCAATCCAAATATTCCCATTTGAGTCTATCAAACACTTTTTCCACATCTAGACCCACCTCAACATTCAAATCCCCTCTGTTTTGTGCCAAGTTAATTATACTAAGTAATCTAGTTACACTGTCAGCAGGTTGTCTCTTTTTAACAAAGCCTGTTTGATCCATATTTATTAATTTTGGTAAAAATGTAGTCAATCTATTTGCAAAAAAATTTGGCAATAGTCCTATTATGTGAATTTAACAATGAAATAGGCTTATAGGATGATGGTTTTAACAGATCCTTATCTTGTTTTGGTATCACAGTAATTATCACTGTTGAAAAA
The DNA here is from genome assembly GCF_036971445.1 of Narcine bancroftii. Taxonomy (NCBI): domain Eukaryota; kingdom Metazoa; phylum Chordata; class Chondrichthyes; order Torpediniformes; family Narcinidae; genus Narcine; species Narcine bancroftii. Next base: position 52,408,757 of record NC_091477.1, read on the forward strand.
GATTCTAGGAGAGTATGTGTTTCCAATGCCTGATCGAATTCCTCCATAAAAAGAGAAATCAATAAATCTTTAATAAAATTCATGTGGGAAACCATCTTCTCCCAAAGACTTATAATTTTGCAATAAACTTAATACTTCCCTTGCCTCAATTTGAGTGAAATGAGTATTCAATTCTATCTGTTCTTCTAAGTTTAACCTTGTGACAGAAAATCTTTGATTTTATTGTCATCTCAGATTCATATATCTTAGAATAAAATTGTTTAAAAGTCTCATTAATTTTTTGTAGTTTATAACTAATTGCTTTCAAACCTGTTTTTATTGAATTAATTGTCTTGAGACCTATTCTGCTTTCAACTGCCAAGAATGCACCTTATGGGCTCTTTCACCTAGCTCATGATACTTCTGTTTGGTTCTCAATATTGGTTTTTTGGTTCTATATGTTTGCAATGTATTATACTGAAGTTTTTTTTAATTAATATGTTCTCTACATTTATCCTCAGAGCCTCCCTTTTGAAAGTCATTTTCCAAATACAATATCTATTTTTCCAATTGTTCCACCTCTTATATAATCCTTCTTAATCTTAGAAGTATAATTTATAATTTGTCCTCTTAAATATGCTTTCACAGTATCCCATATAATAAATTTATTATTAACTGAATTTGAATTAGTCTCACAAAATATCTGAATTTGTCTTCTAATGAAATCACAAAAATTTGGTCTTTTTAACAACAAAGAGCTGAATCTCCATCTATAAACAGATTATTTTTTTTGTCGGACATTGTAACTGCCATTAATAAAGGTGAATGATCTGATAAAATTTTCACTTTATATTCAACTTCAATAAGTGTGCTGACATTAAAAATAAATCAATTGTAGAATGAAAATTATGTCTGTTAAAAAGAATAATCTCTCTCTCTTGGATGATTTCTTCTCCATGCATCTACTAAATTCATTTTCTCCCATTAATGCCAAAGTGAATTTTGCCCTTATCACTACTCTAATTGACCTATCTAATGCTGGGCCCAAACAAAAATTAAAAACTCTCACCTACTAAAAATTTTTTATAAGCATCTGCTAAGTTGAAAAATGTATCTAGAATAAATTTTGTCACCATCAACATTTGGCACATATAAATTCATAAAGGTCCACAGTTCCAACTAAATCTGACAATGTACTATTACATATATCCATGCTGGATCTGTTCTATATTTTGTATTTTAACTGGAAGATTTTTCCTCATCAAAATTGTTATTCCCCTCATCTTCAAATTAAACAGAGGCTATAACATTGTCTTACCAAATCTCTTTAATTTTTTATGTTCTTTTCAATTAAGTGAGTTTCTTGCAAAAAGGCTGTCAGCTCCAATTTTCTAAATGTGTGCCGATACCCCTTTCTCTTCACCATCCCATTAACATTAAAACTTATAAATTTCATTGTATTACTCATCCCTATAAAAATGGTCACTGTTTTCTTATGTTCCCACTTCAGCTCTCCCTACATACCCTTTCCAATAATTTAATCAATTATTATCTTCCATGTTAAAGCACACCTACCCCGGCAATCCAAGTATAAAAAAGAAGAGAAAGATATAATTAAAATATAATACACATAACAATCAAAATAAAACAAACTAGAACCTCCCCCCCCCCCCCCCATTATATGGGTTGTGGCAAATGCCACAAAAAAATCCCCTACCCCCAACTCAACCCTCCATGCCCTCACCCCAGATATTCACCAGATATATGTTAATCATTCTTTCATATATATATATATATATACCACCTCACTGACAAAAGGCAAAGGAGGAAAAACCCAACACCCAACCCCAACCAACCAATTTTCCCCTGCAACCGCTGCAACTGTGTCTGCCTGTCCCGCATCGGACTTGTCAGCCACAAACGAGCCTGCAGCTGACGTGGACATTTACCCCCTCCATAAATCTTCGTCCGCGAAGCCAAGCCAAATAAGATATACAAAATAATATTTTAATTAAAAAAATAACAATGTGTTAATTTAGTCACTTTGCTGGGTGAGCATTCAGCAATGAATCCACGAACTCTTCTGCCCAGTCACTATCCATGAAGAATTTTCTTCCACCACCTGGCAATTAGATCTTCAAAGTGGCTAGATGATGCAATATAAAGTGATATCCCTTTTACCAAAGAGAATTTTTAACTTGGTTAAATACTCTCCTTCACTTCAGTAATGCTGCCCTTCTGTCTGAGTAGAACAAAACTCAACTTCTTTGATAATCAAGAGGACCACTTCTTGCTTTTCCTCCATCTGCAGCAAATAGCTTTTCTCTGTCTTAATATTTCAAACATTTTATCTGTATAGAACATGGCTTTTGATCTGGAGATGGTTGTGGTCTGAGAGCTCTGTGTGCTCTTCAATTTCAATAGATTGTTTAAAGTTCTCCACTCACAAAACTTGAGGTATCATTCTTGAAATAATTGAATTGGGCCTTGGCCTTCAATATCCTTGAGAGCAACAATCTTAATGTTATTTCTTCTACTAAAATTTTCTAAAATGTCCACCTTTTCCCAAAGTATTTTCCTTTCCATAGTCTATGCAAGTGTTTCATTCTTCTCTCTTCCCAGTCCTTCCTGTGCATCTTCCACATTTTTAACTCTTTCATCCATATTTTCCAATGTAACTTGCATCTTATTCACAATAGCAAAGTATTGTTTTAAATGTCTATTTGTATTCTTTCATTCTCCTTTCAATTCTCTCAACAAGTCTGCATGAGAGCATTCAAGTTCTTGTTTCTTAGATTTTTTTACCTTTAACTTTAGTAGAAACTTTAACTTTTTCTTCTATTACATCTTGTTCCTCTTCATCTTCATCATCTTCTTCACTGTCACTGTCCTCTCTGATTTCCTGCTGCAGAGGCCTGTAGCTGCTGCCACTAGCAAAAATGCTAGCTACTCCTGCTGCCTCTTTTAATTCGTGCATGAGCGACTTCCACTGCATGCGCGTTAAGTCTTCAATGCCATCTCCCTGCTCCAGTGGCGGAGATGTGCCTGCAGACATCCCAGCAGCTACATGGCTTACTTGGGAGGCTGCTTGCACTTCAGCCCCAGGCTTCATTTGGACACGATACCTCTGATCATGATTTTATTGCTCCAGTAATTGGACTCCAGATGGTTCAGTGAGAAGTTTCTTTTTTGGTGACACACTTAAAATGTTCTTATACAGTTCTAATATTGTTTCTTCTTCAATTGGTCTATTGAACTTTACTTAAAGGGCACTTTTTAAACTAATTTTCAGGGAGGGCCAGGCTCCTATGTCATGACTCTACTGCATCACATGAAGTCCCCCGGAAAATGGATCAACTCCTGATTAAAAAGCGGGGCATGCTCGATGAGCTGAATAGGTTATTTCTGCTGCTATGTCTTATGGTCTTATGATTGGTGTTTGAAGGTGAAGAAATCCAGGATCCAATTATATATTAAACTGTCTGCTTGGGCACTCTGGTTCCCATCCCCCTACAATTCAAATTTAACCCCCCCCAACCCCCCCCTCCCCAGAGCAGAACCTGCAAACCTTCTTGCAAGGGTATTAGTCCCCTTCTAGTTCAGATGGAAGCCATCCCGTTGGTACAGGTCCCAATTTCCTTGGAAGAAAGCCCGATGAATCATTCTCAATCTGTGTCAAACTCCACAGAGACCTTCCAGGCTCATTACATGCTTACACGTGTCAGAGATTTGGAAGATAGGGCACATTTGTTGTGCTGTCATTCTCCGCGAAACTTTCTTTTTAGTGCATTTTCCAGCATCTACATTTTTTTTCTGTTTTTCCTCTGCAAATTCTCAAGCTATGCATATTTTGAAGAAGTTTTCTTCCACGCCTCCAAAAGGTCTCGTGGAGCTATCACATTGGTCCCCTCCTGCACTTTCAACTGCCCTCTGCCTTTCCACTAACCCCTCCCCTCCACCTTTGACATTCTTGATATCACTCCTTCCTACTTTAGCCTCACTAAAGTGTTCTGACTCAACACAGTGTCTGACCTCTTCCACCCATGGATTCTGCCTGACCCCCTGAATCCTTTACCCAAGATCCCAGTATCCGCTCTGTGTTTCTCTTGCTGGTGTACTGACCCACTTTCACACCTGCTGTACTGTTTAAAGGGCTGTTGAGTAGACCAAAGCTGCCTAGGGACTTGAAAGATGATCACTAATTCTCTCAGACCCTCTACAATGATCATCTCTTCGTCATTTTAGAGGCAATGCAGGGAGCAAGAGAAGTGACAAGAAGCGTATCCCAAAACATATAAAAAATGGGGTCATGCTTTGACTGCAACTCTCTGACAAACAGTATATCTAAATGTTGGGATGTTCTGAGCCAGTGGTGACATTCAAGTTTTTAACTTTAATTTTTAAATGTGGACATACAGCACAGTTACAGGCCCTTATGGCCCATGAGTCCGTGCTGCCTAATTATACCCAACTGACTGACAAGCCCTGGTATGTTTTGAACGACGGGAGGAAGCCAGAGCACCCGGCAGAAACCCACACAGGCATGGAGAGAATGTACCAACTCCTTACAGACAGAGTGGGATTTGAACCCCAGTCCCAATTCCTCATGCTGAAATGGCATTGTACTAACAGCTATGCTAACTCTGTCTCTTCTGCAGCAAAGTTTCAATGAACTACATATGCCTGGATTGTTCCGCTGCCCTGGCATAGGTTGTTATGTAGAAGAGGTTAAGGTTACATAAATTCTGTAGTCCCTAAATCAGACCATGTGGCCGAAGCTAATCTATACTGTGTATCCCAGATTGCTACTTCTTCCAATATTAGGGAGACCAGGAGTGCAGACTATTCAATATAACTCAACAATCAGCTCCTGTCTGAGCAGTGACATGGATACATTCCAGTAAGAGGTCTATGGCGGATGCCATCTCACTGGCTCTACACAAAACACTGGAATACCTGAATGGCAAAGATGCTCTTTATCGATTACAGTTTGGCATTTAACACCATCATCCCCTCAAAATTGATCAGCAAACTCCAAAACTGTGTTATTGGATCATGGATTTCCCTACCTCAAGACCATAATCTGTGAAGATTGGTAAGAAATTCTCCATTAGTATTGGATTAACAAAGGGCTGTGTTCTTAGCCCCCTGCTCTACTTACTTTATACCTATGACTGTGGGGCTCAGTATAACAATAACACTATCTACAAATTTGCCAACGATGCCACGGTAGTGGGCTGTATAAAGGAAAGGGATGAGTGAGTATACAGGATGGAGATTGAATATTTGGCTGAATGCTGCAACTATAACAACCTTACACTCAAGGAGTTGATTGTGGACTTCAGGAAAGGAAAGGAAAGGAAAGCCAGAAGTTTACAATCCAGTGATCAGAGATGGAAAGGGTGAGAAATTTTAAGTTCTTGTGAGTCACTATCTCGGAGGATCTTTCCTGGACCCAACACACCAATGGCATTGTGAAGAAAGCACGTCAGCACCCCTACTTCCTCAGGAGTTTGCGGAGATTTGGTATGACATCAGAAACCTGGCAAATTTCTTCAGAAATGTGGTGGAAAGTGTGCTGACTGGCTGCATCACCAGTTTCCTTGTGCATAAAACTCTCCAAAAGGTAGTGGACACATCACAGGCAAAACCATCCCCACTATTGACCACATCTTTTGGGAGTGCTGCCATCATCAAAGACCCTCACCCCACAGCACATGATCTTTTCTCGCTGCTGCCATCAGGAAAGAGATATAGGTCCCACAAGACTCGTACCACCAGGTTCAGAAACACATGCTACCCCTCCACCATTAGAATCTTCAATGACAAGCACAATTAGAGACTCATTTAAGGACTCATGCACTTTATTGATTTTCTTTTTGTTCTCTCTATTGTGCCAGGTTGTTTACAGTTCTTGTCTGTTACATGATTTATGCTGTGTATAGTTTATTTTTTGCACTACCTATTAGTGGTAATTCTGCCATGTCCACAGAAAATAAAGAATCTCAGGGTTGTATGTGATGTCATGTATGTACTCTGTCAATAAAATTGAAATCTTCTGGAATCTTCCAGTAATTGAATCATACCTAATTTTCTTTTGGGGCCCAGGACTCAGCTGAATAGTTATGTGAATATATGACTGTTATAGCTTTCCAAAGCAGAGAATGAAGAGCTATATACAGTACATATACAGTACTCTCCTTTTGGAGTGTGGAGCTCTCGACAATTCATAAGAGCTAATAAATATTCAACTTCTGTGTAATGAGGCAAAAAAAACTCATGGCTAATGGCTTGTTTGCACAGACATCATATCAGCTTAGTTGAAGACAGTCTGCATAGTCCACCAATTCTCAGCTGAGGTTCCATTTAAATGTCTGGATATCCAGTGGAAGATCTGTTTCTACTTTCCCATGATCTTGAATCCTCTCCCTGTTCTGGTTAATGCAGTGGGGTATGGAGGTATTGTCGAGGGCCACCATGGGTCCTTGAGATGAATTTATGTTTGTTCTGCTTTATGGACATCCTGGTGATGTAGGGCTGGGCATTTGGTCATTGTTGCCTGCATATTCTATGATCTCAACACCTGGAGGACTCAGCCTTTGAGGAAGAAGCAGAAAACTGCATCATCAGCCATTTGAATGGACAGGCTGACGATATAAAACATAGAAACTCCAAAATCTGCATCAAAACACCAAATTAAACTAAATCTCTGCTCTCTGCACATGAATGGAAGAATATTGTCGATCTAAAAGCCTCTTAAGCCTCTACCATATGTGCCAGCCTTTTAAGTGCACTGATGTATTTTCATGGACAGGTGTTTCTTAAGGCCTGGATCTTGGAATGAATTAGCACATTAATATATAAACAGATATACAATTTTAGGTGCTGATCATGATTAACTACTTACCAACATAAAGCGCACATTGACTTTCACTGGGATTGCAATGATCTACCGTATTCCTCTTCAAACTGCTGATTCCTGTGTGGAACAGTTAATGCCAATGACAGACTCCTTCTCCAAGCCCATTTGGAAGGCAGACTCATTATGCACTTGTGCAGCATTCTCTCAAAGGGCTTTGGCTGTTTCATGCAGACCAGGCAAGTATCTGTCCTCTGACCAGCATGTAATAATGATTTCATCTCTGACCACCCAAGGTTGCTTAAGGTCTTTCTGTCTGGTATGATGCAGTGCATGTTTGATATGAGTGGATCTTCTATCCCAGAGCAGATTAGCAATGGCTTTGAATCGAATCTTGTAATTCATATTTAATAATGGGAATGGATAAGGCAAGACATGGCTGGACAATTCCTGATCTCCTCCCTCTTTCTCCTTCTGCTTGGTGGTGAGGTTGATGTTCCCTTTCCAAAATGAGAATACAAGGAAGAGGAGCAGGGGGAGGTCATCTGACCCATTCAGCCTGCTCCCTCATTCAATCAGATTATGGCTGATCTGGCTGTGCACTCAGCTCTACTTAGTGAAACATGATAGGATGCATCAAAATGCTGGAGGAACTCAGCTGGCCTTTTCAGCATCTAAAGGAGGCAAAGATATGTTACCGATGTTTCAAGCCTGAGCCTTTCTTCAAGGAAAAATCAGAGAAGGCAGAAAAACTAGAATGGTTGGGGGGAGGGAACAAAATAGTACAGAGCAGTAAGGAGAAGGTTAGAATGAAAACAATGAAAGTTTGTAGTAAGTATTTGAATATGGATGGGCAGGTGATAGAGAAGGGAAATGCTCTGGAAGAAGATGAAGGGCAATTGTCAGGAAAAGTAAATAATGTTGTTCTTAAAGATGAGGGAAAACAGGGATTAAAAAATGGGAAATCCCTGAAATTCATATATTTTAATGCCAGGAGTATTGTAAAAAAGGTGGATGAGCTGAAGGTGTGGATTGATACTTGGAAGTATGATGTGGTAGCGATTAGTGAGACATGGTTGCAGGAGGGATGTGATTGGCAACTGAATATCCCTGGGTTTCGTTGTTTTAGGTGTGATAGAGTCGGAGGGGCAAGAGGAGGTGGGGTTGCATTGCTTGTCAGGGAAAATATTACAGCGGTGCCTAGGAAGGATAGATTAGAGGGCACATCCACGGAGGCTATTTGGGTGGAACTGAGGAGTAGGAAAGGAGAGGTTACACTTGTAGGGGTGTATTATAGACCACCCGGAGGGGACCGAGGCCTAGAGGAGCAAATCTGTAGGGAGATAGTAGATATTTGTGATAAGCACAGGGTTGTAATTATGGGAGATTTTAATTTTCCACATATAGATTGGGAAACACATTCTGTGAAAGGAATGGATGGGTTAGAGTTTGTGAAATGTGTGCAAGATAGTTTTTTACAACAATATGTAGAGGTGCCGACCAGAGAAGGAGCAGTGTTAGATCTACTGTTGGCAAATGGGATGGGTCAAGTGACGGAGGTTAGTGTTGGCGAGCACTTCGGGTCCAGTGATCATAATGCCATCAGCTTCAATGTCATTATGGAAAGAGAGATATCAGGGCCAAGGATTGAGGTTTTTGATTGGGGAAAAGCTAGATTTGAGGAGATGCGAAAGGACTTGCAGGGTGTGCATTGGGACAATTTGTTTTATGGGCAGGATGTAGTAGAGAGATGGAAGTCTTTTAAAGATCAGATTTTGAGAGTGCAAAAGCTTTATGTTCCTGTTAGGTTAAAAGGAGGGGCAAAAGGTTTGAGAGAGCCGTGGTTTTCAAGGAATATTGGAAACTTGGTTCGAAGAAAAAGGGAGGCGTACATTAGATATAAGAAGCATGGAGTTAAGGAGATGTTTGAAAGATACATTGAATGTAAGAGGAATCTTAAGAGAGGAATTAGGAAAGCTAAAAGAAGGTACGAGAAAACTATGGCAAGCAGGGTGAAAACAAATCCAAAAGAGTTCTACAAATATGTTAATGGTAAGAGGAAAGCTAGAGACAAAATTGGTCCCTTAGAAAATCAGAGTGGAAAACTGTGTGTGGAACCTAGAGAAATGGGGGAGATATTGAACAGTTTCTTTTCTTCGGTATTCACTAAGGAGAAGGATATTGGGAGATGTGGGATAAAAAAAGCAAATTGGGTAAATATGGGGAATATAGAGATTACAAAAGGTGTAGTTTTAAGGCTTTTGAAGAATATAAAGGTGGATAAGTCTCCAGGACCAGACGGGATCTTCCCCAGGACATTGAGAGAAGTGAAGGAGGAAATAGCAGAGGCTCTGGCGGTAATTTTTCGAATGTCATTAGATATGGGGATAGTGCCGGAGGATTGGCGCATTGCGCATGTGGTTCCGTTATTTAAAAAGGGTTCAAGGAGGAAGCCTGGCAACTATCGGCCTGTAAGTTTGACGTCTGTGGTAGGTAAATTAATGGAGAAAATTCTTAAAGATAGTACTTATAAACATCTGGATAGACAGGGTCTGATCAGGAGTACTCAACATGGATTTGTGGGAGGAAGGTCATGTTTGACCAATCTGATTGAATTTTTTGAAGAGGTGACTAGGAATGTGGATGAGGGTAGCGCAGTGGATGTTGTCTATATGGACTTCAGTAAGGCCTTCGATAAGGTACCACATGGAAGGTTAGTTAGGAAGGTGCAGTCTTTAGGTATAAATTTTGAGATAGTCAAATGGATTGAACATTGGCTGAAAGGGAGAGGCCAGAGAGTGGTAGTGGATAATTGTCTGTCAGGTTGGAGGCCGGTGACCAGTGGTGTGCCTCAAGGATCTGTATTGGGCCCATTGTTGTTCGTTATATACATTAATGATCTAGATGATGGGGTGGTGAATTGGATTAGTAAATATGCAGACGATACTAAGATAGGTGGAATAGTGGATAATGAAGAAGGTTTTCTAGGATTGCAGAGGGATTTGGGCTGCTTAGAAAAGTGGGCTGAAAAATGGCAGATGGAATTTAATGCTGATAAGTGTGAGGTGCTTCATTTTGGTAAGAAGAATCAGAATAGGACATATGTGGTAAATGGGAGAGCATTGAGGAATACAGAAGAGCAGAAAGATTTAGGAGTGACGGTACATCGTTCCCTGAAGGTAGAAACTCACGTGAATAGGGTGGTGAAGAAGGCTTTTAGTATGCTGGCCTTTATCAATCATTGCATGGAATATAGGAGTTGGGAGGTGATGTTGAGATTGTATAAGACGTTGGTGCGGCCTAATTTGGAGTTCTGTGTGCAGTTCTGGTCGCCTAATTATAGGAAGGATATAAACAGAGTGGAGAGAGTGCAGAGAAGGTTTACCAGAATGTTGCCTGGGTTTAAGCATCTGGAGTATGGGGAGAGATTGGACAGATTGGGTCTTTATTCTTTGGAGCGTAGAAGGTTGAGAGGGGATTTGATAGAAGTATTTAAGATTATGAAAGGGATAGACAGAGTGGATGTGGATAGACTATTTCCGTTAAGAGGAGGAAAGATTAAAACAAGAGGACATGAGTTAAGAATTAAGGGGCAGAGGTTTAGAGGTAACATGAGGGGGAACTTCTTTACTCAGAGAGTGGTAGCTGTGTGGAATGATCTTCCGGGAGAAATAGTGGCGGCGGAGTCAATTGTATTATTTAAGAAAAGGTTGGACAGGTATATGGATGAGAGGAAGATGGAGGGTTATGGGCATTGTGCAGGGAGGTGGGATTAGAAAGGGGTGTTTGGTTCGGTGCGGACTAGAAGGGCCTAATGGCCTGTTTCCGTGCTGTAATTGTTATTATTATTATTATAAACAGGATATGTCAGACAGTCACAGAATTCAAACAATGGGGGAGGAATCTAGACCCACAAAAGATGTTAATTGGATAGGATAAAGGAATATGTGAGAATTTATCATGTCCGTGCTAAAGGAGACAGGGAACGGAGAGATGACAGGGAAAAGGGAGGTTTAACAAAAACCAGAGAAATCCATATTAATACCATCTGATCAGAGGGTGCCCAGTGGGAGAATGAGGTGTTGTTCCTCCAATTTATGGGTGGTCTCAGTCTGGCAGTGCATGAGACCATGGACGATATGTCGGCAAGGGAATGGGATAGAGGAAATGGGTGGCCACTGAGGAGATCCAAGCTATTGTGGCAGAGAGAATCGAGGTGCTCAACAAAGTGATCTCCCAGTCAGCGCCCAGTCTCTCCAATGTAGAGAGGACCACAGACGGAGCACAGAATGGTTGCCTTTTCCCCATAATCATTGTTGCCTACCATGCAAAACTCCTATCAATTTCTGACTTAAATATATGAAACAGGGAGCATCTTCTGCTTCCTCAGACAATTTCTCAGATTCACTGCTCTATGGGAGAAGCAGTTTCTTCTCTATCTTAAATGTACTCTTGAATCTTGAGGCTTTGTGCCTTCATTCACATCTTACCTATCAGTGGAAACAGTTTTCATGCTTCCATCATCTATTCCTTTCATAATTTTATATTTTTATGAGATTCCCCTTCATACTTCTGAATATCAGCAAGTATAGTCTTAAATGACTTAACCTCTGCATCGACTCAACCCGCCATCTCCAAAATCATTTGTGATCCTTCTGAGCACCACCTCCAAGGCCAGTGTATCCTTTCACAAATACTGAGACCAGAACTGCACTCAGTGCAGCCTTAGCAGTGTTCTGATTAGTTGTAGCAGAACCACCTTGCTCTTACATTTATCTATTTCGCAATGAAGGCAAACAATCCATTTGCATTCTTGATTAATAAATATATTCCTGCTGATTTCTTGTAGATTCCTGATACATTCAGCAACTCTGAATCCGAAGCAGAATTTATTGTCATGAACATCACAAGATTCCTTATTTTGTTGCAGGATCAGAGTGAAGATATTTATATAAAATAAATAAATAAAAATAGTGCAAGAAAAAGGAAAAGTCTAAATAGGCTTATGGTTCATTGTTCATTCATGAATCTGATGGCAGAGAGGAAGAATTTATCCTTGTGCTGCTGAGGGCTCAATTTCAGGTACCTGTACCTTTTCCCCGATGGTACTAAAGTGAAGAGGGCCTGGCCTGGGTGGTGGGGGTCCTTGAGGGGTTCTTAATACACTGCCGCTTTTAGATGTCCTCAGTGAAATGAACACTAGTGCCCATGATGTTGTAGGCCTCTGGAGTGTTTTTCTTGTCCTGAGCTTTGACACTTCTGACCCAGACAGTGATGCAACCAGCCAGAATGTCTCCACCTGTAGAAGTTTTTGAGAGTCTTCAGTGACATACCGAATCACATCAAACTCCTCGCAAAGTATAGCCACTGGTGGGCCTTCTTTATGATTACATCAACATGGAGGTTCCAGGCCAGATCCTCAGTGATGTTGACACCCAGGAATTTCAAGTTCTTGGCCCTCTTCACTGTTGACCCCTTAATTAGGACTAGTTTGTGTTCTGAATTCCTTCAGTAGTTCGCAATAATCTCCTTGGTTTTGCTAATGCTGAATGCAAGGTTTCTTGTTATAACACCATTCAACAGCTGATCTACCTCCCTCCTGCACATTCCTTCATTTCCTTCTGTGATTCTACCAACAACAGTAGTTATTTGCAAATTTGTAGATAATGTGAAATGTCATGGTGTGGAGTGAGTAGAGCAGTGTCTCTGTGGGACTGTGCATGGACTTTCTATCCTCCTCAGAATCCACAGAACATGAGCAGAAGCAAATCACCCTTGATCAGAAGTTTCCCTATTTAGCCAAGATGAATTTCAGGGCTATTGTTCTCTGAAATGTGTACTCATATGATAAGACACCTTGTATTCCAAACATTAAAAAGAACAGATTTTGCAGTAGCGCAGATAAGATAAAAGTTCCAGGAAATGGTGCAGCACAGATGGCATAGCAGTTAGTGTAACACCTTTACAGAGTCAGCAATTGGGACCAGGGTTCAAATCCCACACTGTCTGTAAGGAGTTTGTACGTTCTCTCCGTGTCTGTATGGATTTTCCCCAGGGCCTCTGGTTTCCTCCCACCATTTGAAATGTACCAGGGGGTGTAGGTTAATGGTATGTAAATTGGGCAACACAAGCTCATGGGCCGAAATGGCCTTTTACCATGCTTTATGTTAAAATTTAAATTTTGTAAGTTAACAGACTTCAGTAACGAAGGATAAACAGCTAAGATAAACTGAGTGTGCCAAAATCCTCCTCGTGTAAACCCAGAATATTGATCATCTCTTTGCCTCCTCAGATGTTGCTTGACTCATTGAGTTCTTCCCTCAGTTTATCTTTTGCTCTGGTTTCCAGTGTCCGTCGTCTTTTTTGTCTCCATGCTTCAGTACCAATATACCAAACTGAAGGACTAACACAGCGTATCACAATGTGAATAAATTACAATACAAAGACAGAAAATGGAATGAGAAAAAGTCAATGTTTGGGGTCTGTGACCTGTCATCAGAACTAGGCTTATGGAATCTGAAATGTTGATTGTTTCTTTTTCCACAGCTGCTGAGATTTTTCCCAAGTTTTCTGATACTGATGCAGATTTCCAGAATTAGTATTTTTATTATTTTTATGCACATAGATTTGTGCCTGCAAGTCTCTCCAACTGCTGAGGCAATATCGTCATTGGAAGACTCCAGAGAAGGCTCAGTCTCATGACCATATGAAATATTGAGGATGGAGCACTCTTTAAAATAGCCTAAATTGTCTCTTTCCTATGGCACAAGTTGACAGCCCAAGGGCATGAAATGAAAGCAGGCACAGGCTTGCTTGATGCTAGTAGGTCTGGGACTGAATCAGGAACAGTTACTGACTGCTCCAACCATATCAATAGCAATGAGATAATGGACATCAGGAGAGAAGCTTGGAAAAAAAATACATTTGTGAATTTTTTAAAAAGCTGCATATGCAGGATATCTAAAATAAAAATGGGAATTGTGGAAATACTCAGCAGGACAGGTTGCATCTCTGGGAAGAGAAGACGAAGATCTTTCATTGAAACACCTATTTATTTTGCCATTTCCTTTGAACCACATATAGTATTTAAGGCACTAATTAAATGGTTGACAAATTGCCTTGGCTAAATCATTCTTTTGCTTTAGTCATTTCCTGGCTAAACAATAGAATAACGCTACAAACTTTTATCAAGCGAAAATAATACCCTAGGGTCAGCACTGTTGGTGTGTTGGTTCATGCAACAGCATTACAGCGCCAGTGATCGGGACCAGTGTTTGAATCCCGCGCTGTCTGTAAGGAGTTTGTACGTTCTCTCTGTGTCTTCGTGGATTTTCCCCGGTTTCCTCCGACTGTTCAAAACATACAGGGGTCTACATTAATGGGGGTCTAAATTTTAAATTTAAACATACAGCATGGACTCATAGGCCAAAATTTTAATTGTTGCATTAGAAGCGCCAGTAATTAAGTTCTGTATGGTTGCAAAACTCGAGTGAATTTGTTTGACAAGAAGTAATTCATTATCCTAATTTATATTGTTATGGGAAGCTCACTGCCTTGTTACTGTACCACATAGTTTGTAAAGGTGACATCTAACAGGAGAACTTATATAAAATCTGCTTCCCAGGAATTAAGATTATTTATTGCAACCTACTTTAGCCTTAATATATATTTGCAATGCTGAGAAAGAATGTCTTTATCTCATTCTGCACATTATGTGACGACAGGAGCCTAATCTTGCCTTTCTCATCAGCTCCCACAACTGCTATATTTTAAGACACTGAGTTGTGCTGTTCTTATTTGACTGGAGATGACTAGATTGCATTGATTCATTAAACATGGACGATCGGAGCACTTAAAATGTTCACAGGACTGAGTAATTTAAGGCAGAGATATTACTATTTCTGTGATATAATCAAAGATGAAACTCCTTAAAATGAGAGATAGGTTAATTAAGAAAACTTGTTCACTGAATGCAGAATCAGTGCCTGGAACCCATTTAGATCATAAAACATAGACACTGCAGGCATTTTGGCCTATTTAAACCTACTCTACACCAATCATCCCTTCCCTCCCTCACAACCCATAACCCTCTATTTTTCTTACATTATGTGCTGATCTAAGAATCTTTTAAATATCCCTTGCCCAGTAGCACTAACATCTACTGTGATGAAATGCTTTGTGAGGTTGGTCATGGCCAGAATTAACATGTACCTAAGCAAAGATCTGGACCCACTGCAATTCGCCTATCGTCATAATTTCTCCACAGCCGATGCAATATCTGGGCTCTCTACTCAGCTCTGGATCACTTAGAAAACATCAACTCACACATCCAGCAGCTCAGGCTTAAACAACAGGGCTGGTCAACAAGCTCCAAACCCTGGGTCTCTGCACTCCCCTCTGCAATTGGATCCTTGACTTCCTCATCATAAGATCACAGTTAGTGATCCTCCTACTCCTCCTCAATGATGATCAACACAGGCACACCTCAAGGATGCTTGCTTAGCCCATTGCTCTACTCACTCTACACCCGTGACTATGTAGCTAGGCACAACTCTAATGCTATCTGCCAATTTGCTGAGGAGATTATGCTTGTCGGCAGAATCACAAATAGCAATGAGGAAGCGTACTGGAGGGAGATAGATCAGCTAGTTGAGTGGTATCACAACAACCTTGCACTCAACATTAACACAACCAAGATGATTGTGGACTTCTGGGGGAAATCAATAGAATGCAAACTAGTCCTCATCAAAGGAGTCAACGATGGAGAGAGTTAAGAACTTGAAATTCCTGGGTATCAACATTTCCGAGGATCTGTTCTGGAGCCTCCACATTGATGTAATCACAAAGAAAACTTGCCAGCGGCTATACTTTGTGAGGAGTTTGAAGAGATTAGTTATGTCATCGAAGACTCTCGAAAACTTCCATGGGTGTACAATGAAGATGATTCTGGATTGTTGCATCATTGTCTGTTTGGGAGGTGCCAATGCTCAGGACAATAATAAACTCCAGTGGGTTGTTAACTTGGCCTGCGAAAGCACAGGCACCTCTCCACGAGGATATCTACAAGCGGCAGAGCTCAAGAAAGCAGCCTCTATCCTCAAGGATCCCACCACCCAGGCAATGCTCTCTTCACTCTGCTACCATTGGGAAAGATACAGGAGCCTGAAGATGAACACTCAGTGGCACAAGAACAGCTTCCCCGCTGCCATCAGATTCCCGAATAAACAATGAACCACAGACCCTGCCTCACTTTGACACATGGTCAGTGCCAAGGGGAACATCCGCAGGCATTTCCCCCCCAAATGTGGTGCAGCATTGCCCCCCCCCAAATGAGGTGCTGTGCTCCCATATGGTTGCGGCCATTGTTTGCCATCAGATCCACCCCCACCCCCTCCTGCATCACTAGCATCTGGCTTGATGTACGCTAGTGAATCTCCACCCACCCACAGCCACGTCACTAGCGTGTATCAAGCATCAGTAGTATCTAGTGATGCTGATGCAATAAGAGCAGCGCCCTCGTCTCCTACGTTGAAGGGGCGGATGGTGTTAATGTTCATTGGTAGGCAGGTCTCAGTATCCAACCCCACCCCCACTGTGCGAGTTTATGAGCGTTCCACTGTGCCCACCAACGCCCTGGACCCCCCAACACGCTAATGATTCCCTCTAACATTTGTTCTGGTTTTGACATTTTTTTTGCTTATTTTAATTTTTTTTGTGAGGTGGTTGATATAAATGTTTACACTGTGATGTTGCTGCAAAACAATAAATTTCGTGACATGCTTACGACAAAATTCCAATGCTGATTCTGGTTTTAACTGACCTTGAGCTAATGAAGAACATAAAACAAATTTGTCTACTGTTTTCCAATATTTTTCTTGTTCGAGGAGATTTTTGCACAAGGATATCTCCTAGATAATATTAGTGTTTCACTTTTTCTGTTGTCTGGTGTGGATTTTGGTCATATCTTGGTTTCTCAGTTGGTTACCTCTGATGCTGGATGTTGCTGCAGAAGGGAATGAATACACTTCATTTGCACTGAACTAGGGAACAGGGACTATTTGAACATGTGCCCCTGATGTTGATGATTAGTGGGTTCCTCCCATTTCATGCATATTTCCTCATCTTCCTTGAACAGCAGGTTAAAAAAAAACAGACCATTGTGCCTCAATTCACAGTATGAAAAAAAAGTCAGTTTTACAAATGGTTAAATAAATCACTTCCCCCCACATCTCCATCGGGCACACAAAACTCAAAACGGTCAACCAGTTTACCTATCTCGGCTGCACCATTTCATCAGATGCAAGGATCGACAATGAGATAGACAACAGACTCGCCAAGGCAAATAGTGCCTTTGGAAGACTACACAAAAGAGTCTGGAAAAACAACCAACTGAAAAACCTCACAAAGATAAGCGTATACAGAGCCGTTGTCATACCCACACTCCTGTTCGGCTCCGAATCATGGGTCCTCTACCGGCACCACCTACGGCTCCTAGAACGCTTCCACCAGCGTTGTCTCCGCTCCATCCTCAACATCCATTGGAGCGCTTACACCCCTAACGTCGAAGTACTCGAGATGGCAGAGGTCGACAGCATCGAGTCCACGCTGCTGAAGATCCAGCTGCGCTGGATGGGTCACGTCTCCAGAATGGAGGACCATCGCCTTCCCAAGATCGTGTTATATGGCGAGCTCTCCACTGGCCACCGTGACAGAGGTGCACCAAAGAAAAGGTACAAGGACTGCCTAAAGAAATCTCTTGGTGCCTGCCACATTGACCACCGCCAGTGGGCTGATAACACCTCAAACCGTGCATCTTGGCGCCTCACAGTTTGGCGGGCAGCAACCTCCTTTGAAGAAGACCGCAGAGCCCACCTCACTGACAAAAGGCAAAGGAGGAAAAACCCAACACCCAACCCCAACCAACCAATTTTCCCTTGCAACCGCTGCAATCGTGTCTGCCTGTCCCGCATCGGACTTGTCAGCCACAAACGAGCCTGCAGCTGACGTGGACTTTTTACCCCCTCCATAAATCTTCGTCCGCGAAGCCAAGCCAAAGAAATAAATCACTTCCAGTGACCTGATCTAATATCCCAATAAGTTTATTTTTGGAAACTGGGCTGCATTGCAGTGAAGAGTGGAGTTTTCTGGTATATAAATAGCTCCCATAGGTATAATTTGTATTTACTATAAAACACAACCATCCAAGACACATAAATATTTAGCCAGTCATTGCAATTGAGAATTTTCTAATCTAACAGTAAAGTACACAATTTTTCATTTGTTTATGAACATAGTTATGCCCCTTGACTGAAATTGCTTTATCGTTTGTCCACAAATGACAGAGAAGGACAGTAGCTTCATTGACAACCTTGTCCAGTGATTTAAAAATGGTAATGATAGAGGAAAATGTGATCAACATTGAACTTGAATATTTGACCTCACACATGCTGTTGGGTGATGACTGGAGGTTGAAAATGCAGTCAAGATGCTTTCAGCGACATTTAAGCATAAAACTTTATTGGGCTGCTATCAAGTGGATATTGTTTTGGTTCAATTATTGTTGAAAGCAAAATCCGTGCAGCACCTTTGCTTAACTCAGTCACAGATCAATGCAGTGAGAGTAAATCAACTCTGCAACAGCTCAAAAGTTACGGACCATGGAGAGTTATATTTCGGACCAGGGACAGTGACTGACTTCAGCGGGAGAAAAGAGCATGCGCTGTGTGGATCGTTGGAGCAGCGAGCTGGGAGAGTGAACGGCTGTGAAGAGCACAAGAGCCACATGCTGAAGCCGGTAAATTTGCTGAGAGCATGCCTGCTACTGTCCATCCCTTTCCTCCAATCAGGAATGCCGAAGACACGCTGTGACAGTTAAACTGTCCAGTCCATTGAGGAATGATCTGTCAGTGTGTTCACCCGGCAGCTCCAGCAAAAAGGCAGGAGGCTGAGCTTTTCTGTTCACAGGTGCCAGCACTGCTGTTTTGAAAGCAGATTTTACACTCTGATTCCTAGAGTGTGTGTCTGGCCTGAGCTTCTCCAGTCCCCTTTCGAGAAGAGGACTTTATGTGACAAAAGTCACGGTATAACCCAAGGCAGAGTTTTGGCAGAGAAGACTTTGTGTGATAGAAGGTCACCTGGTGCAACCCCAAAGAGGACTTTGGAGCTGCGGACTTTGTGGTAGTGACTAGGATGCCACTGCAAGAAACTCCCTTGTGAAAAAACTGAAGGTGGTCGTTACCACACAAGAAACTAAGGAAGGTCTCCTACATTTACCTGCCAAGGTTGTAAGTTTTCTCAATGATAACAATCATCTCTCTTCACGTTTAACTCGAAGACCTGTGCACAAACGGACTAAGACATTAAAGCAGTGGTTCTCAACCGTTTTTTTTCCACTTACATCCCACTTTTTTTTTTTTTTTTTTTTTTTTCACACCATAAATCACATTCGCCATGATATACACTATTTCTTTTCACGCATATACAGTGACTTTTTCTCCCCCCCCCCTTTCCTCCCAAACCCCCTCCCACCCCCCCCTCTCATCCATTTTAGGTATACAATCTAGGTTGCATTAAGCCAGTCAGACAATGTTGTCATTCAACAAAATTACACCAGAAATTCTACTGAGTCCATTCTTTTCTTTCCTTCTCCTTCCATCAACTTAGGTAATGTTTGTCCCCGGTAGGTTTTCGCTATTGTATTTAATGTAAGGCTCCTATACTTGTTCGAATATTTCAATATTATTTCTTAACCAATATGTTATTTTTTCTAATGGAATACATTTATTCATTTAAATTTGGTAGTTTCTTCCTTTTAATTTGGTTATGTATTCCATTAATATTTAAAGACATATAGTTCAGCGTAGCCCTTTTATATTTTGTTTATCTTCTCTTTCCGTTTTTCCATCATTACCTTTCCTCCTTTTCCATTTCTGTTTTCTTATTTTCAACTCTTTATAAGACAACATTCCTACAACATCTAACATTTTCCTTATTCTCCTATTTCTATCTTATTTATCCCCAATCTCCCCTTCACCTCCTGAGTTGTCCTTTATCCCTTGTCGGACAACCACATCTCCCCTCTCCATTTGGATTTGCGAATCCACTCGCAAGCGTCAACTGATTTTGCAGTGCACTTACATCCCACTTTAAGTAATCCCTATGCCATCAGTGCTCTGTGATTAGTAAGGGATTGCTAAAGGTGGGATGTGAGTGGGAAGGTAAGATTGAGAATTACTGCTCTAGACTCAATTTTTACTGAAACATTTGGCTTGAGAAAAAAATTGTCATTGGCCCATTTTCTTTGGAGTTCTGAAACTGTGCACATAACAAGTCAATTAGGTACGATTAAAACGCTGGTTTTCAAACTTTTTCTTTCCACCCAAATACCACCCTTACCAATCACAGAGCACCTACAGTATAGGGAATACTTGAAGTTGTATGTGAGAGGAAAGAAAAAGGTTAAGAACCACTGCCTTGAAGGCTGGAGACCAGATTCTGTGGACTGTTCTTCTGACTGGCTTAATTGACGAGACTGACTTGGGGTTTTGTTTTAGGAATTTACTTTCGGGCATTTGGGCTTAGACTGTAGCGGTCTTAGTATTTTTTCACGTACACACTATAAATATCCATTGTTAGTATATAGTTGGCATGAAGACTTGTATTTGGGTGTTGAGTTTATTGAAATAATTATATTATTGTCAACTGTTAATAAATTTTGAGTTAAATTTTTATGCATCTTTCAATTACTGTTGGTGAGGCGTAACATTGAGAATCTGAAATTTTTAAAAATTCTGGACAAATCTGACAGCCTCTGTAGAAAGTGAAGTAGGCTGCAAAAATCAGGTTGCTGGTAGAGCCCAAACAAAAGAATTTGTGGAATGCCTACGAGATTCCTTTTTAGAGCTTAGAAGAGGTAAGACAATTCTGGATTTGGTACTATGCAAGGAAATGCAACTTCATTAGGGAGCTGAAACTGAAGAAACCCATGGGAGGTAGTGATCATAATATGATGGAATTCACTCTGCAGTTTGAGCGGAAGAAGCGAAAGTCAGATGTGTCAGCATTACAACACTGGCATAAGAGGGGGCTGGTCAAAACTGATTAGATAGGAATCCTAACAGGGAAGTCAGTGGGGGATTAATGACAAGAGTTTCTGGGAATAATTTGGATCTGTTGATCTCAAAAAGCAATAAGGGGATAAAAAAAATGAAGGTAAGTGTCAGTCTTCACACAGTAGATAAGACCAGTGATGGGCCAAAATTTGAGAAAGTCAGGAGGCAGAAATGAATATAATTTGTTATTACTGATGCTTCGGAAACTGAAGAGGCTGGAGGCGGATAAGTCACCTGTACCAGAAGGACAACATCCTGTGGTTTTGGAAGAAGTAGCTAAAGAGATTGTGAATGCATTAGTAGTGATCTTCCAAAATCACTCGAGAAAGGAATGGTTCCAGAGGACTGGAAAATTGCAAATCTCACCACATTGTTTGTGGTGCACTGTTAGCCAGAATCATACACACACAAAGATAAAAACGGTACAACAGGCTTTAATCCACAAAGACTTCCACAGAGCCAGGCTGGCTGTGGTTGCAGCAGGCAACATGCTCATGACATAAGCCGGTGCACGCTTATATCCCAGAGGGTGATTGACATCCAACCGGGTAAGGCTTAATCCATTCAGGTCGACTGATTGACAGCCAGCCAGGTGTTGTCCTGTCCCCTTACACTCCTGCAGGTACAGAGGTCGCCCCCTGCAGTAGGCCGGTGTGTACCACCACACTGTTTAAGAAGGGAGGGAGGCAAAAGATGGGAAATGATAGCCTGGTTAGCTTGCCATCATTGGTAGGCAAGATTCTTGAATCTATTAGTAAGGATGTACTTTGGGGTACTTAAAAGCACAAGCCAAAATAAGCAGAAGTCAACATGCTTTCTTTCACAGGGAGATCTTGCCTGACAAACCTGTTGTAATTCTTTGAGGAATTAACAAGCAGGATGGATAAAGGAGAGTTGGTGGATGTTATTTATTTAGATTTTTCAGAAGGCCTTTGACAAATTGCTGCATATTAAACTGGCAAATAAGATTGGAGCATATGGTATTTGGGGAAAGGGACTAGTGTGGATACAAGATTGACTGACAATGGGGATAAGAAAGCCTTTTCTGGCTAGTTGCCAATGACCATGGCATTCTGCAGGAGTCAGTGTTGTGTCCATTACTTTTCACTTTGCATGTACATGATTTCGAGTCCCCCAGTCAATGTGGATTAGCAAGAACTTCTCCACAATCTCCATTAGCACTGGAGCACCACAGATTTGCATACTTACCCCCCACCGCCTTCTCCACTCGCTTTATACCTATGACTTTATGGTTCAGTATGACATCAACACCATATATAAATTTGCATGTCAATACCAGCCTATTTGGCTATATAAAAGGGGGTGATGAGTCAGCACACAAGGAGATTAAGAACTTGGCTAAAAAGTGGACCAGCAACAACCTATCACTCAATGTCACCAAACCAAGGAGCTCATTGTGGACTTTAATCCAGATGTGTATAATTCAGAGATCAATAGGGGATCAGAGGTGGAGAGGGTGAGAAACTTAAAATTCCTGGGGATCACTTTCCTGGATCCATCCTCTTAATGCCATCGTGAAGAAAGTATGTCAGTGCCTCTGCTTCCTGAGGAGTTTGCGGAGATTCGGTATGCCACCGAAAACCTTGCTAAACTTCTATAGATGTGTAGTGGTAACTGTGTTAACAAGCTGCCTGATATGGGGGTTCCAATGCCTCTGAGTGGAAAGTCCTGCAAAATATAGTGGATGCAGCCCAGAACATCACAGGTAAAACTCTCCTCACCATCAAGAACATCTATATGGAACATTGCCATTGGAGAGCAGCAGCAATCATCAAGGATGCACATCACCCAATCATACTCTGTTCTCACTGCTGCCAGCAGGAAGGAGGTACAATTGCCACAGGACTCATACCTCCAGGATCAGCAATAGTTGCCAACCCTCAACCATCAGACTCCTGAACAACAGACTCATTCAGAGACTCATTTAAGGACTTTTACTTTCCTCATTATTATACTGAATATATTTATTTCTGTATTTGCAGAGTCAACTGTTTACATTTATTTTGTTTACATTTTTTTCTATACATTTTTCTTCTTGAGAACAAGTTATAGTTACCAGTAATTTAGAAAGTCTGTCTGGCCCACAGGAAAAAGAATCTCAGGGTTTTATATGATG
The DNA here is from genome assembly GCF_036971445.1 of Narcine bancroftii. Classification (NCBI taxonomy): domain Eukaryota; kingdom Metazoa; phylum Chordata; class Chondrichthyes; order Torpediniformes; family Narcinidae; genus Narcine; species Narcine bancroftii. The sequence goes on from NC_091477.1 coordinate 52,431,843, forward strand.
TCATGTATATACTCCGATAATAAACTTGAACATGGAATTTTAAACTTTGTGGTCAAGTTTGAAGATATTATGAGGATAATTAGAGGGGTGGGTCATGTTGAGCAAGCAGTGAGTCTGCCGACAGGTTGGGAAAAATAAGTGGTGGATGGAATACTGTGGTGTAAGGTCATGCACTTTGGTAGAAGGAATTATGGCATAGACAAATTTCTAAATGGAAAAGAAATTCCCAGAGAAAAGTGCCAAATGGACTTGGAAGCGTAGAATACCCTTTTAATGAACTTGCAGGTTGAATCATGCAATGTTAAGATTTGTTTCAAGAGGATTAGAATATAAAGGTGTAATGCTGAGGCTTTATAAGGTCTTGATCAGACTACATATGGAGAATTGTGAGCAGTTTTGGGCCCCTTATCTAAGGAGGAATGTGTTGGCGTTGGAGGAAAGGTTTACAAGAATGATCTTGGGAATAAATAAGAGGCTTAACGAATGAGGAGTGCTTGATGACTCTGGGCCAGAGTTTAGAAGGATGCAAAGGATCTCATTGAACCACACCGAATATTGAATAGAGCGAACATGGAGAAAATGTTTCCAGTAATGGGAGTGTCTAGAACCCCAGGGTAAAGCCTCAGAATTAAAAGATATCCCTTTTCAACAGAGATAAGGAAAGAATTCTTCCGCCAGAGGGCAGTGAATCTGTGGAATTTGTTGCCACAGACGGCTGTGAAGGCAAAGTAAATTTAAAGCAGTGGTTGATAGGTTCTTGATTAGTAAGGGGCATCAAAGGCTATGGGGAGAAGGCAGCAAAATGAGGTTGAAAGGAAGACTTCAATGATGGAACAGGCTCAGTGGGCTGAATGGCATAATTCTGCTCCTAACCTGCTAACCACTTCCAGCATTTTCTTTTTCATTCCTTGTTCAACTTGAGCCTGCTCACTGTGGTCCTGATATTTTGTGTCAGTCACTGTATAGAGGTGTCTGGCATAACCACCTTAAAATCATTGAAAGGGATTCATGTGCAGGGCTCAATCATTTACCCCAAACCAGAGCAGCTCATAAATTGCTAAATTTTGGGGCAAACCTGTAGAGACCCCTGGCTCATGTCATTCCGAAGAGACTTCTGTCATTTCCACTGTTTCCAGGGAGACAAGAGCAGAATTGTTCCTCCTCAGCTCGTAACACCACATGTTAATGACGAAAGGGTGTAAATTGCAAATATCACACAATGAAAATTATTATCAGCTCATTTCATGAAGAATTATTTCACATGTTTGGACTGATCCAATCTTTGTACAATAAGTTGGAGTTATGAAGAAGCTGAAGGTCATCTAGGTTCAACTCCTTAATTTGCTAACATGCAACTGGATTCATGTGAAGAGATAGTGCTCCAAATAAATTGGTGGCAACAGCTGTGAAATTTCTCAACAGATGTTCTGCAAGTTAAACAAAATAACACACTTTAACCCTTGTCAGCCCAGAATATCTTTTGCAACATGCAGCTATGTTTCTTCTCCTGTATAAATCCCTTCTGCCTTCCCCACCCCCTTCCACTCCACTAAGTTCCAAATTATGAACAGAGCCCTTTTCACATTGGCTAACTGGTAAATTGGCAGTTTAATGAATGGTTAAAAATAGCGTTTTTGCCATTTACACTGGACCAATGTTAACCAGTTCTCTGCATCCTTTCACACTCAACACCTGACATCCCAGAGCAAAAGGGGAGCCTATCCTCCAGCAGTGATGTTCTGCATTCCCCCCCTGTCTCTTTCACATAGTGTTAACCAGTATGCCAGTTCAAAACAAATCAACTATGATACAGCCCCCTTTGGCGGTTCATCCCTGGTGTGATCTGACACCTGCGTGCCGGTTCACAAGCGTTAATACTGGCACGTTAACCAGTAGATTGGCAGTTAATTACTGGGTTAACACGCCAGTGTGAATGGGGTTATGCCTTAATTTTCAAATTTCTATAATCTACATCAAAGTTGTTAAATATCTTTGTTTTTCTCTGTGATTTCATGTTCACTGGACAACTCATGAATGGCAGACCATGAATCTATGATAAGACCATGCAGAGGCTAAATAGGCTCTTAACTGTGACGTGGTAGATCAAATTCATAACAAAGTCCAGATGCCTTTTTATTAATGAAGATAAAAGGATGCATAAGATCCATGGTAACCTGTTAACATTTATCATGTGTGATAACAGTCAGCAGTAAATATCAGAGCCCAACCAACCCTCCTCGTCTCTATCCCGCCATACCAGTCAACGTGGGCTAATGACACTCCAACCCGGCAAAACCCCTGTGCATGCACCAACAACCAAAGTGAATAGCGCATGCACACCTGAATAAACAGAACGTGCGCAGCCTCTAGACCCCAGGACACCGCCGACACCCACAGCCAAATCAACAAGAATAAACAACACGCCTTTGGCTCCTACAATACAGGCTTAACTTTCCTGAATCCTCTGTCTGAGTCCATATGTAGTCATTATATCTCAAATAATAATTACACAATTCTAAATAACAATCAAACACAGTCTATTCCAATATTATGTAGATCTTCTTTCTTCATTCTCCATGTTACTAGCACATTGCCTTGAAAAAGAGTGATCTTTACAACCACTCTGGACCAGTAAAGTCTGTGTAGTGGGCAAGGTCCAAAAAACAACAAAATAAAGTCAGTTTTGGTTCTGTCAAAGCTCCTCTGTTTCCTGTAGAAGGCAAACTTCATTGATGGGTCTGTTCAGTCTTGATGCAAACATGTCATACAAGTCCCGTTTTTGTCCAGAATGGTCTCAATAATTTTTCCAGTGAGCCAAGAGTTTTGAGATGATGATCATAATGTCTCCTGTTGTGAAGTAGTGTTTGATGTTAGCCCATTTCTGATATTCCTGCAGTTAGGGGAAGATACTATTTTAATCCATCTTTTCCAGAACAAGTCCAACGTATACTGAACTTAACTCCACCTGTGACAAGTATATATGTTTTTCTTCTGAAACTGCCCTGGTGGCATCAATGGCATAATCTTAAGGAGCAGAAGATGATTCAGGGTAAATGCTTCAAGGTCATTTGGATCTATAGAAGCCTTGGTGACTGGATGACCATTGAGGATAGCCTCAGCTTCACATAAAAATGTGAAAGCCCTCCTTGACAAGACTGCACATTTAGGGTGGAACTGCATCAATCTAATTAATCTTTCCTATACCCCTCCATGGTGTGAGCCAGCAGGAGGATGGAAGATCCGATTGATTCCTTTCTGGAACAATGTATTATTGATTTGATCCTGTTTCCAGATTTCAATTCCTCCCTCAACTCGCACTGAGTTCCCACAAAATTGGCGCCATTGTCCAATCATAGTTCTTTCACTTGACCACGTCTGGCTGTAAAACACCGAAGGTCATTGATAAATTGTCTGTGTCAAGTGATGATACCACTTTGATGTGAATTACTCTTACAGCTGGACAAATGAAAATAACACCACAGCTCATCACAGCACTCCTTCCACACTTCACTCCAAAGGGTCCAAAATAATCGACTCCAACATATGTGAAGGGAGGTTCATCAGGAGAGACTGTCCAGGGGAAAATTTGCCACCTGCTTTTGTCCAGGAGTAGCATTTACATGGTGAAAATAAAGCCATTTTAACACAATTTTCCTGATGGGCACAGTGGCACCAGGAATCCAATATTTTTGACGTAGTCTGGAAAAGATATAGTTGTGACCACCATGACCCACCTCTTCAAAGAATGAGATCAGGAATGTGAAAGTCTTTGTGCAGTATGACAGGATGTACCATCCCTTCTGCATTCCTGCTCTACTAAGTCACCCACCAACTCTTAATTTTCCACGATGGGGTTGATTTTACGATTGTGGCTAGTCGTCTTAAAATTCATTTCTTTTCTCAGACGAGATTTCATCTGCAAATCTCTTCTTCAGGCAAAAACAGATTATCTCCATTTCAGCACAAGCCAGTTCCTCAACTATGAGACCACTGTTTTCCTGAGTCTCAAGATTTCCTGTCTCTTTTTGTGGCAGATCTCTCTGGATGAAGCTGAGCAGGAAAACCACTTGTTAACTCTTTCTGCTCTGATGCAGAAGCAGTCCTTTCAGGTTGAGTATCCATGTTACTGCCCTTTTTAAATGAGTTCAGGGTGAGAAGTAATGGATTAAGCAGGTTACTGGATCCACTTCTTCAGACATTATCTGATCAATTATGTTCCTGATTTCAGAGACCTTTGGTGAGATTTCTTCCAATCCAGCAGGATTTTGAGACTACTCTTCCTGAAGCCAAAGAAGAAACTGAGGCCCGGACATCCATATTTTTTTCTTCAGAAAAGATTTGACTTTCAAACCTCGGGAAGCCATGTCTGCTGGATTGTTAACTGTGTTAACATATCTCCACTGTAGTGCATATAAGACTTTGTCAATTTCAGCAACTCTGTTGGCCGTGGAAATTTGGAACCCTGTGGTCTAATTCTTGATGTATTTAAGCACAGAGGATTGGTCCAAAATATGGAGTTTGCTAGATGCATCTGCAGCTCTTTTCTCCACACAGTGTCCATTCTGCTCACCATGGTGGCAGCCATCAACTCCATTTGAGGGCTAGGGTTTTAATGGAGCGACTCTTGTTTTTCCCATCACAAACCCACAATATGTTTGACCCTGGTTATTATGCAGTAACAGGTAACAAACAGTTCTGTAACCATCCTCACCACCGTTCCAAACTGTGTGGGTTTGAAGCATCTGTCAACCTTGAATTTTTCCAGCTTATGAAGATCCTGAATCCAACACGTCCATTCCTTTACAATGGAGTCTGGTATTGTATCATCCCAACCAGTCCTTTTCCACCACAAATCTTGCAGGATCTTCTTGGCAGTCAGGACAACTGGTGCCAATATTCCTAGGGGATCATATATCAAATTGACTGTTGAAAGAATCCCACTTCTTGTGAGTGTCAGTCTTTCAAGATGATTTTGAATTTAAAAACATCAGACTGAACACATCAATGTACACTTAGCACCCTCTCCCCAGGAAGCTTGTCAAGGTCCAAGTCCAGATTCTTCATTTCCATTGCTCTCTCTGTTTCAGGTATGGCAGACAACATGTGACAACTGTTACTTATCCACTTGGTAAGTAGAAAGTCTCCCTTGAAATAAACTGCTCATAGTTCATGATAAATTGCTATTACATCTTCTGAGGATGCTGAAATGAGGCAGATGTCCACATAGAAGTTGTTCAGGATGGTGCTTTCAGCTTGTCCTCAGCACACTTCCTAAGGCCAAAGTTCACACAACCTGGAGATGAAGTTGCTCCAAATAGATGTCCCGTCATTCTGTTTACCACCATGGTCTGACCATAGTTTCCATCAGGCCACCAGAGGAACCATAACAAGTCATGGTCTTCATTTGATACTTTCACCTGGTGAAATATTGCTTCACCGTCTGCAGTGACGACAATTGTTCTTTATGGAATCTAACCAAGACTTTCTATCAATGTACTGGTCAGGTCTGGCCCCTGTAAGAGCTGAAAATTTAGTGAAACTCCCCGAAAAGTTGCTCCACGGTCAAACACCACTCGAAGATTTTTCGTTTGTGGATGCAAAACCCCATGGTGTGGTAGGTACCATTTTATGCCATCACCACATTCCAAGACACTATCTGGTATTTTCTTTGTACAACCTTTGGAAATCATGTCAGAGATTAAGTTAGTGTAGTCCGAATGAAAGGAAGAATCCTTCTTGAATCTTCTCTTTAGGTTCAGTGGACGTAGTTTGACAACACTTTGAATATCAGGCATGCATATTTCTCTTTCGTTTGATGGTAATCGAGTGCAATAATAGCCATCAACTAGCTTGGCAGATTTGAGACTAAACCCAAGAACTGCTTGTCTTCTCTTGAAGGTTCTTGTTCGTCACTGAGGCACTGAGGAAAGTCCATCCTGAACTGCTGTTCCCACAGCTCATCAAGTTTCACAATTGAGGGGAGGAGTCACGTGATGGAGTAGTGGCCGGTGGGGTAATACCAGACCTCTCCAGAAAAGAACAAAAAAATGAAGAAAAGACACATTTCAATAAATACAAAATATAAGAAATAAAAGATAAAGTTGTAGAGAAAAGAAAGAAAATGACACCCAAGAAGGAACAAGTAAAAACAATGGGAAGAAAAGACAACAGAAAAGAAAGGAGAAGGCAGTACCTGCATGAAGGAACAGGGAGCCGTGGTGGAGAAGAGCACCTGATCTCCGAAGATGGTGTCAGCCCTGCAGAGTCGCGACCCCCCAACTGCTGGACTGCAAAAATGGCTCTCTGAGCCAAACAAAAGTGCACAACCGTGCATCCACGAGGAATCGCGCATGCACAGTGTGAAAACTAAGGAGAAGGAGAACACCAACAGGAGGGGGGCTCAACCGAGGAGCGGGCAACCACAGCGCGACCAGCTGAGGGATGCCCGACACCAGGGTTCTCAGCTGGAAGAAGAGGAAAGCAGCAGGAGAGGGACTGAAAGGAAAGAAGAGCAGCAGCAGGAGGCGCAACAGATGAGGAGTCCAGAAGAAGAGGACCAACAGCAAGAAGCCAAGCAAGAAGAAGCCCAGCAAAGTGAGACAAGCAACTCATCAGGAAAGTCAGAAGAGACATAGATACAAAGAAGAGAAAAAGAAGACACAAATACAGGTACAGACACAGAAGAAGAGGAAGAAGAAGACGAAGATCTTCACAGAGAAATAGAAGGTAAAACAGATGGACAGAATATAGATAAAGTTTTTTTCAAGAACAAATGAGATCATTAAAAGAATGGTTGTCATTAGAATTTAGTGCAATTAAAAGAAAAATGAAAAGAACAGAAGATAAAGTGCAAAGATTAGAGCTGGTCATGACAGAAATAGGGAAATGAGTATAAAATGTGGAAGAACGAGAAATGGCTGTAGAAATGGAAGTAAATGACTTAAGAAGAAAATTGGAAGAAAGTGATAAAAAAATTAAAGAGTCACAAGAGTTGTTAACTCAGAAAATTGACAAGTTGGAAAATTATAGTAGGCGAAACAACATAAAAATAGTGGGCCTAAAGGAAGATGAAGAAGGCACAGATATGAAGGAATTTATAAAAGAATGGATCCCAAAGGTCCTGGGAATGACAGAAATGCAGGAAGGAATGGAAATAGAAAGGGCACACAGAACACTAGCTCCAAAACCACAGGCACATCAAAAACCAAGATCGATTTTAGTAAAATGTTTGAGATGTACGACAAGAGAAAATATACTGCAGCAGGCAAGGAATAAAATTAGAGAAGACAATAAACCATTGGAATACAAAGGTCAAAAAATATTGTTTTTACCCAGACATAAGTTTTGAACTCTTAAAGAAGAGGAAGGAGTTTAATACAGTAAAATCGATCCTATGGAAAAAAGATTATAAATTTATGTTAAGACATCCAGCTGTGCTTAAAATATTTATCCCTGGGGAGCAAAACAAATTGTTCTCAGATCCAGAGGAAGCACAAGAATTTGCAGAGCGTTTACAGGACAGAAGGAGAGATGAAGAAATGTAACAAGAATGAAGAATGGCGATTATATATGTATAAAGATGTAAAAACAATGTATAAGTAAAGAACTAAAAAGAGAAAGATAAAAGAAGAAAGAAAATAATGCGGAAAAAATTGAGAACTTTGTTATTTGTGTAAAACAAAGTGTTTTCTGTGGGGGGGGTTGGTGGGGAGAGAAAACCATCACTGTGAAATCAGTTGACGCTTGCGAGCAGGTTCGCAATCCAAATGGAAAGGAGAGTTGTGGTTGCCCGGCAAGGGATAAGGGGCAACTCAGAGAGGGGAGGTATATTTGGGGTTAAAGGAATATTGGATTTGGGAATTGTTAGAGTATTTTATGTTTTAAATGTGTTGTCATACATTGAGTTTAAAAAGGGAAAACTGAGAGATGAAAATTGGGCAAAGGTGGTGGCGAGGAAGCAGAAATGAGGTGTAAACAGGATATGAGATGGCCATGTTGAACTATATGACTATAAACATTAATGGAATACATAACCAAATTAAAAGGAAGAGGCTATTAAATTTACTGAAAAAAGAAAAAAATAGATATAGGATTTGTGTAGGAAATGTATCTAACTGAAGTGGAACATAATAAATTAAAGAGAGACTGGGTAGGGCACGTAGCGGCAGCATCATATAATTCAAAAGCTAGAGGTGTAGCTATATTAATTAATAAAAATGTAGCAATCAAAATAGAGGAGGAAATAATAGATCCAGCAGGGAGGTATGTAATAATAAAGTGTCAGATAGATTCAGAATTTTGGAATTTGCTCAATATATATGCACCTAATGAAGAGGATCAAAAGTTTATGCAAGATATTTTTTTGAAGATTGTAGATACTCAAGGAAAAATATTGATAGGAGGGGATTTTAACCTTAATTTGGATCCAATGTTGGATAAAACTGGACAAAAGACAAGTAAAAAGAATAAAATGACAGCCTGCGGAGTCGCGACCCCCCAACTGCTGGACTGCAAAAATGGCTCTCAGAGCCAAACAAAAGTGGGCATTCAAGTGGGTGTAAAACATACTCAAGGATTGATATGTTTTTGTTGTTGGCCCATATTCAAGGGAGAGTTAGGAAAACTGAATATAAAGCTAGAATGTTATCTGATCATTCACCCCTGTTATTAGCAATAGAACTGGAGGACATCCCACCAAGAACATAGAGATGGAGGTTAAACTCCATGTTACTTAAAAGGCAGGAATTTAGAGGTTATTGAATGTCAAATTAAAACATATTTTGAAATAAATACGGAATCAGTGAAAGACAAATTTATATCATGGGACACAATGAAAGCCTTCATTTGAGGGCAGATAATAAGTTATGTAACAAAGATGAAAAAAGACTATAATTGTGAAATCGTGGAAAGAGAGATAGTAAGTACAGAAAAGGAACGAGTAAAAAGGGATGATATAACAAAACGGAGGGAATTGGCGGACAAAAAAAAATTACGAAACATTACAAATGTATAAGGTGGAGAAGAACATAATGAAAATAAAGCAAAAGTATTACGAACTGGGAGAAAAAACGCATAAAATATTAGCCTGGCAACTTAAAACAGAACAAACTAAAAGAACTGTATTGGCATCAAGGATTAAGGACAAACAAATTACATATAACCCAATAGAGATTAATGAGAACTTTAAGGAATTTTATGAACAATTATACCAAACAGAACAAGGGGAAAGATGATAAAATGGAAGAGTTTTTAGCTAAAATTAAACTGCTGAAATTTCAAGAAGATACAAAACCATTGAAATAGAGGAAGTACAGGATATATTAAAAATGCTGCCGAACAATAAAATGCCTGGAGAGGATGGATTCCCAATAGAATTCTATAAAACATTTAAAGAGTTATTAATTCCTCCTCTCCTGGAAGTAGAAACACCAGATAGAAGAAACACAAAACTTCCCAGATTCATGTAAGACAGCATTAATTACAGTAATATCAAAGACAGGGAAGGATCCACTAACACCAGCATCATATAGACCAATATCTCTACTTAACTTAGATTATAAGATAATAGCAAAATTATAAGCAAACAGATTGGCCGATGTGTACCAAAAATAGTAAAACAAGATCAAACTGGATTTATTAAGAAAAGACGAACAGCGGATAATGTCTGTAAATGTATTAATCTAATTCATGCAGTTCAAGGAAATAAGAAGCCAACCATGGCTGTTGCTTTAGATGCAGAAAAAGCCTTTGACAGAGTAGAATTGAATTATTTATTGAAAGTATTACAGAGGTTCAATCGACCAGAAAAATATATTAATTGGATTAAAGCATTATGTAATGGACCATTGGCGAAGGTAGCAGTAAATGGATATGTATCGAACCAATTTAAATTAAATAGGTCAACTAGGCAGGAATGTCCTTTTTCCCCCTCTGTTCGCTTTAGCAATAAAACCATTGGCAGAACTGATAAGAACAGAAAATAAAGTAAAAGGGATAAAAATATAGGAGAAGAAGTATACAAACAGTTTATTTGCAGATGACATCATAGTATACTTAACAGAACCAGAAATATCAATGAAAGAGTTACATAAGAAATTGAAGGAGTATGGAGAAATATCGGGGTACAAGATCAATGCAAATAAAAGTGAAGTGATGCCAATGAGTAATGCGGATTATACAGATTTTTAAAAAGAATCATTTAAATGGCAAACACAAGAATTCCGATACCTAGGAATTAGGTTAGATAATAACTTAAGACACCTGTACAAATTAAATTAGCAGCCACTAATAAAGAAATTGCAGGAAAACTTAGAACATTGGAGAGAATTACCACTAACGTTGATAGGGAGGGTAAATTGCATTAAAATTAAGGTTTTCCAAGGATACAATACTTATTTCAATTGTTACCAATTCCCTTAAGAGAGAAATTCTTTAATGAACTAAAGAGAATAATAAGGAAATTCTTGTGGAAAGGGGGGAAACTGAGGATAGCATTAGATAAATTAACAGAGAGGTACAACCAAGGTGGTTTGCAGTTATCAACCTTTAAAAATTATTATACAGCAGCACAATTAAGGTATTTATCAGATTTTTACAAGACAAGGGAAAAACCAGACTGGATTAAGATAGAACTAGATAAAATAGGGAGAAGGTACTGGAACATATACTTCATAAGTGGATTGAAAAGTTGGTACAATATAAAAGCTCACCAGTACTGCATCATTTACTCAATATATGGAAGAAGATTTACTTAGAAAGGAAAAAAATGAATTACCAAATATCAAAATTACTATTGACGCAAAATCCGCTAATCCCTTTTACAATAGATAACCTTTCCTTTAGAGAATGGGAGAGAAAAGGAATTAAAATAATAGAAAATTGTTTTTTGGGAAATAATTTATTAACATTTGAACAGTTGAAGTACAAATATGGAATAACTCATTGTACAATGTTTGCATATCATCAACTGAAAGCTTATTTAAAGGATAAATTGGGAAACAGACTGAGGTTACCAGAAGTAAGCAGCTTTGAATATGTGATTACAGACACAATGATAATTAAACGATTTATAATGAACATTTATATTAAGCTGCAAAATAAGGAAAAGGATGAAATATGCTATAAACCCAAACAAAAGTGGGAAAAGGATTTAAATATAAAGATAAAGATTTTGTGTCAATAGTAATTTTGATATTTGGTAATTCATTTTTTTCCTTTCTAAGTAAATCTTCTTCCATATATTGAGTAAATGATGCAATACTGGTGAAAAATGAAAGTTATGTTCTGGAACTATGAAGAATATAATAAGCACAAGATTATGCACGATACAATATAATTGGTTAAACAGGTTATACTATCATGCCCAAAAAGTTTTTAAAATTGGGATCCAACATTATCAGATAAATGTTTTTGCTGTAAGAAGGAAATGGGAGCAACAATACATGCAATTTGGACATGTCAGAAAGTGAAAATGTTTTGGGAAGATCTAAATCAGATATTAAATAAAATCACAAAAAGAAACATACCAAAAAATCCAGAGATCTTTCTTCTAAGTAATATAAGTAAGGAATTAGGCCTCAAATTAGATAAAGCACAAAAAAGATTTATTATGATAGCCTTAGCAGTACAAAAAAAATGTATGTCAACTTGGAAAATGGAAGAGAGCATGAGAATACAGCAATGGTACATGGAAATGAATATATGTATTCCATTGGGAAAACTAACATATAATTTAAAAAATAACGTCACATTATTTGAACAAATTTGGGAACCATACATGGAACATAACAGAGAGGGCTTGCCTCGGTCTTCCACCCCCTAAAATGATAAGAAGACAAAACGACTTGATCCAGTGTGTAAAAGTAGTTGACACATTTTTCTTGTTTATTTTTCATTGTGTAATGACATTGTTTAATGGTTTTATTGTATTGTATATATTGAATATTTATTGGTTTTGGAGGGGGGGTGGGAAGGGGGGAGGGAAGGTAGGGGGAAAAAAAGGAGAAAATGCCACTGTGTATATTTAATGAGAAACTTTTGCATATATTTTGGTTGATATGGTTCACAGTGTGAAAAATAAAAAAATATTTAAAAAATAAAAATGTTTCACATTTGATATCCTGTCGCTGACTGTTTCTGAGCATTATCATTTTTTCCTCTTAATGGTCCATTAATTGTCCAACCAAGTCTGGTTTTGACAGTGTGAGGTCCATCTCCCGCACTCTTTATTACATCTAGTGGTTCCAGAGCCTATGGTACATCTGAGCCAATCAGCAACTCTATCTCAGACCTAATTTCAGGAGGATACACATTCTTCAGATGAGACCACTGATCAAAATCGTTCTGATGTGGGATGTTTCCTTTATGAACAAACATAATCTTCTGGATGTATATGCCTGGGAGATAAAAGGTAACAAAAATCACTGCTATCCAGTCCAGCGAACTCTAAATCTGAAGCAATGCTGGTTTTAATGACCCATAGTTCTCAAATGAATCCTTGACCTTCTTCCCAAAGATTAAGCTTATTCATTAGCCCCATTGTACAAAATTCCCCAGTTCTACCTGGGTCAAGAAAGCATAAGTATCATAAGTATCATAAGTATGCACTGTTACATTCCCATTCCTGGCCTTGACTTGTACAGGGCCTATTGAGAGTTTGAGTTATCCTCCCCAGCCCCAATGAGACCACTTGTCTGAACAGAGGCTCCAGCTCTGTTTTCAGCTGCTTCCTTTCTTTCTACTCGGTCTTTCTCCATTTCCTTCTTCCTCTGGTGGACATGCAGCATCTGGGATGCTTTAAACTGCATATGTTGCAGCTGGGTCCCTTTCTACAGTTTGTGCTGATGTGGCCATTACACAGACAGACAAAACATATTCCCTTTTTTAGGAAAGAAATTTTCTCTTTATGTGCCCTCTTTTTTAACTGTGGACACATCTCCAAATCATGTTGATCGCCACAGAACAAACAGCTCCTTCTCCTTAGTTCCTTTATCATTTTAATTTTCTGTGACTGTCACAGTGATGGCAAAGATGCTTCCTTTTATTCTTGGATGAGGATGTGCCTTGGACCTCCCCACATTTCTGCTCACTGTTGGAGCGTCTGATGTCTCCAAATATTGGCTGTGTTGCAATCTTCACTTGTCTTTCAAGGAAATCCACCATATCCTTAAAGTAGCTCTTTGATTGCGTTTTTCCGGGAAATCACATTCCGTAGTTCTCCATGTATCCCTCAGCCAGTACGGCAATTTCCTTAAGATGACTAACATATTAGCAGGCACGTCAAGCTCATGCATTTAGTTGATATCTTCAATGGCATTACAATATCCTCTTAGAAAGAGGATTTTGTGATTTGGTTTTATTGATGGCCATGAAAGCTCTGTGTGATATATAGATTATATTTAAGCTGTAGCAATTTTATGCTCATTGCCTAAATGATCATGTATTAAAGACTTAGCTTTCCTGAATCCTCTGTCTGAGTCCATATGTAGTCAACCTCTTCCAAGTGCCCTTGGTTGTCCTCTTGTGCACTGTCCAGATAATAGAGAAAATCTCTGGGGGGTTTGTTCTTGGTTTCAATACTGTGTTCAAAGGATTTAATGAACCCTTGGTACTGAAGTGGGTCACCATCAAAAGCTTGAATCTCCTTCTTGGGCATGGAAGAGGGACACTGTAGCTGGACCAATAATGCAGCGATTTCATTTTGCCTTTCCATGACTGAGAATATATTGGTCTGTTCTCCATTGTTTGTAGAAGGGAACATAGCTGGAGATGTCACATGTGCTTATTCATCCGGATTTCTGAGTGTCAAGGGAGCTGTGGTGAGAGATTGGATTTGAGCTATGGCTGTCTGCTGTTGTTATTAGTGGTGTTTGTGGATTGGTAACACCGTGCTTTGGGAGGATTTGTCCATGTGCATGCGTGTCTTGTAACTGTGGTACTAAAGGATCTATCTGAACATTAAATGGTTTAGTGTCCTGTTGTCCTTCCTCAAAATATGACTCCATACAATAAGTCACTTCAGATAAATGATTTTGAACACTGATCCCTTTGAGGCTTCTAGTTTCATCACTTTGGCCATAGTAGCTCCAATGTTTGCTTCTAGCTCCAGTAGCTCCTTTTCCCTCCTTAGCTGCACCTACTGCTCTTCTACGGCACATTTATCCTTAAGCAATTTTTATTGTAGAACAAGATCGGCCACTTCCAGCCTCAGCTTTTATGTTTGCAGATATAATACTAGAAACACTGGAGCTTGATCCAGAAGAACTTCATTTGTTTCTTCTGTTTCCAACATTTGACACACTGTCACCTGGTTGAATTTCATCCTGCATGTCAGATGTTGCTGCAATATTTGACTCTTTCTCCAGTTTGAATTGCACATACTTATTTTTTTAATCTACCTCACCACCATTTTGTGACACATCTTCAGCCATTTCCAAGTTGCTGACTTTAAATTCAGTTGATGTCTTCTGCATCGATCAGAACCACTTTTTCTCTTGCCTGTTTCAGCCTTGCAATGAGAACACTTTTGATATCACTTATATCTAGGTTCTGCCACTTCGGTTCTGATTTGAGAACTCGTGTCTGTGATACATCGTGCCTCAGCAGTGACACCGGCAGAAGCAGCACTGATGAGAGCCATTTTATGTGTCTCCCTCCACCATGCGCCGAGCTCGAGCACCAAGCACATACAACACAAGCCCAAAATCACCAGTCCCCAATGGACAAGAGGCAGCACATCCAATCTGTGTTCAAACTTGCACAAATACCCAGAAGGAGTCCACAAACATAAGACTACTGCTTCTGATGGCTGTGATGCATTGCTGTCAAAGAGCAAGTTTCCACCATGGCAGCAGTGAATGTAGGACATTCTTCTCTAGGGTTAGATGCCCTGGAGCCCTCTGTGGCCACTGCTCAGACTGATGGAGGTGGATTGATGTCAGCGGCCTGCACTCGATATTTTCAACATTATTTCAATGTTGCTCCAAACCAAAGAAGGGACATTAAAAGCAAAAGAAAAGTGAGGGATAAAAATGGCCCCCTTGAGGATCAAAGAGGTAAAACTATGTGAGGAGTTAGAGGAGATGTGGGAAATTTTAGATGATCTCTTTTCATTATTATCTAAGGAAAGGAATATTGAGACAGGTGAAGAGAGGAAAACTAGTAATGTGATCAAGGAAAACATACAGATTAATTAAGAGGAAGAACTGGCTATTTTAAAATGAAGGTGGATAAATCTCTGTGTCCTGACAAGATATGCCCTAGGACCTTGAGGGAGGTTAGTGTAGAAATAGTAGGAGCTCTGATGGAAATATTTTAAATGTAATTAGCCATGGGGGAGGTGCCATAGACTTGGAGGGTAGCTTGTGTTCCACTGTTTTTTTTTACAAAGGGTCTAAAAGTAAACAGGGTAATTATAAGCCTGTGAGTCTGACATCGGTGGTAGGTAAATTAATGGAGAGTGTTCTTAGAGATGGTGTATACAATTATTTGGATAGGCAGGGGCTGATTAGAAGTAGTCATCATGCTTTGTGTGTGGTAGATCATGTTTAACAAATCATAGATTTTCGAGGAGGTCACTAAGAAGGTTGATGAGGGGAAAGCTGTGGTGGTTGTCTATATGGACTTTAGTAAGGCCTTTGAAAAGATTCCACATAAGAGGTCAATTAGGAAGGTTCAATCATTAGGTATTCATGCGGAAGTAGTGAAATGGATTCAACAAGGGTTGGACGGAAGATGCCAGAGAGTAGTGGTGGAAAATTGTTTATAAAATTGGAGGTCAGTGACTTGTGAAGTACTTCAGGGATCAGTACTGGGTCCATTGGATTAGTAAGTATGCAGATGATACTAAGGTTGGTGGTGTTGTGAACAGTGAGGAAGGTTTTCAAAACTTGCATTGGGTTATAGGTCAGTTAGAAAAGTGGGCTGAGAGATATAAGATGGAGTTTAATATTGATAAGTGTGAGGTGCTACATTTTGGTAGGACTGATCACCAAAGGTCATGCATGTTAAACGGTAGACAATTGAGGAGTGCAGTAGAACACAGGGATTTAGGAATTCTGGTACATAATTCCTTGAAAGTGAAGTCACATGTAGATAGGGTGGTGTAGAAAGCTTTTGGTATGTTGGCCTTCATAAATCAGAGTATTGAGTACAGGAGTTGGGATGTCATGTTGAAGTGGTAGAGGGCATTAATAAGGCCAAATATGGAATATTGTGTGCCATTTTGGTTGCTGAATTATAGGAAGGATATTAACAAAATAGAGATAGAGAGTACAGAGAAGATTTACAAGAATGTTGGCTGGGTTTTCAGGGTTTGACCACAGAGAAAGGTTAAACGTGACAAGTCTAAAAGACCATAAATTCATGGTCTGTAATGAGGTGAAAATGCTGTGATAATGGTAAAAATGTGTTTAAAAGGAATGTACTTAAAGGGTTTTTTATAAAATGTGTTCAAAAGGTGCTTAAAACAGTAAAAACTCATATTATGTGAAAATGGGTTAAAATGCCAAAATGTTTTTAATTCATTCATTATTTATTTCATTCTTTATTGGTGAGAATGGAAGCATAACAGTATTATAGTGTCTCTGCCCACATTATCCAGGGGGAATTGCGATATGTTCCTCATTCCAGTAAATACTCCCACTGAGGAAACATCATCCAATCACTTTTGTGATTATTTCTCCCCATTTTCAGGTGTGTGGTGAGCATTCCACATTGGTAGAGTGGTAGTGATAATTCACTAAGTTGTTTCAAGTGTCAAGAGAATGTTGATGTTGTTTCATCTTGTATTCATATGTGTGAGTTCTGAGGCAACACATGGATGAAGTAAAAGGTTATTTACTTTAAAGTTGATATAAACAGCACATGAGGCAGGCCATGAAGCTGCAAGCCTCCATTGCAGATCTTGTATGCTGTGTGTCAGCCCCCTGCTGGCAGCCAAGTCTAATCGAATGGGAGCTATAATCCTTAAGATGTTGCTAGTTGCATTTGCAACCATGATCACTATCATTACAGATGTAACATTTTGAATAAGTAAAACTAGAGTTTTGCCAAATGTGACCTGTGTGTGTGTGTGTGTGTGTGTGTGTGTGTGTGTGTGTGTGTGTGTGTGTGTGTGTGTGTAAGCTGTATTGCCCTTGGGGAGATTTCCTATAACTTAAGAAATGAGTACGATATATTTTTACAACTTTGGTGCCATATTCACAAATCTCAAGTGTAAATGTTTAGTACACTTGAGACCTGCGTCAATCCTCTCTAAAGAAAAATTAAATAGAATATGAACTTATGATCCATGGGGTGTGCAGCACCGTTCAGCAATCCATTCCACTTTTTACTTCCTTTTTACTTCTTTATCTTTTTCTTACTTTTCTTTTTTCTATCTCCTTTTTTCTTTGGGGTCTTTCTTGGGTGGGTGGGGGTTGGGGAATTGGGCTATAACCATCAAATACTGGATTTAGTTTTGTACTGGTACTCCTTAATTTTGTAATTGACTGCATGTATGGTCAAAAATTTTAAATAAAATATTTTAAAAATGAAAATAGGTGTATAGTAGGTGCCACAAGACTCACACCACCATGTTCAGGAACAGCTGCTACCTCATTCACTGTCAGACTACTCAATGACAAACTCAATCAGAGACTCATTTAAGGACTCTTCCTTGTCCACTTTATTGATTTTTTACAAATTATCTCTGTATTGCACAGTCAGTTTGTTTACATTCATTATCTGTTTACAGCTCTTTACTTGTTTACATGGGTACATTGTGTACAGTTTTTTTTGGCACTACAAGTATGTGTTAATTTTGCCTCAATCCCAGGAAAAAGAATCTCAGGGAACTTAGAGCATGGATTGACACGTGCAAGTGAAACTTGGTTGCAGGACTGACAGCTCAATGCCTCCATTGCTTTTGACACTATAGAATAGGGGAGGGGGGATGAAAGGGGGGAGTGTTATTTCTCATTTTGGAAAATATCACAGCTGTGCTCAAGCAGGACAGACCTGAGGGCTCATCTACTGAGGCTATATGGGTGGAGCAGAGGAACGGGAAAGGTATGATCACACTCGTGGGGTTGTATTATAGACCAACCAATAGTCAACAAGAATTGGAGGAGAAAATCTAAAGAGATAGCAGACAGCTGCAGGAAACATAATGTTGTGATAGTAGGAGATTTTAATGTTCCACATATTGACTGGGTCTCCCATACTGTAAAAATTATGAATGGCTTGGAGTTTATCAAATGTGTTCAGGAAAAGTTTTCTATATCAATATAGAGAGATACCAACAAGAGAGAATGCAATACGGGGTCTCCTATTAAGGAACGAGACAGGACAGGTGACAGAAGTACGTTGAGGGGAACATTTTGGGTCCAGTTATCTTAATGCTATTAGTTCCCTGGAGCATAGAAGAATGAGGGGAGATTTGATAGAGGTATTGAAAATTATAAGGGGGATAGACAGACTAAATATGTCATCTTTTTCCACTGAGGGTGGGTGAGATACAAACCAGAGGACATGGGTTAAGAATGAAAGGGGAAAAGTTTAAGGGGAACATCTTCATACAGAGAATGGTGAGAGTGTAGAATGAGCTGGCACCTGAAATGGTGAATGTGGGCTCAATTTTAACATTTAAGAATTTGGACAGGCTCATGGATATCGAGGGCTATGGACTGGGTGCAGGTCAGTGGGACTGGGAAAAAAAAATGACTCATCACAGTCTAGAAGCATCAAAGGTGACTGTTTCCGAGCTGTAATGTTCTATAGCAGTATGTGACGTCATGCATGTACTCTGACAATAAATTTGAAATCTGAACTCTACAGTTCCAGCAGCATCAGTGGGAGACAAGGAATGACTGAGCCAAAACCCTTTATCGAGTCTCAATCAAGAGTTTCAGCCTGAAACCTCGGCCATTCTTTTTCTCCCATTGATGCTGCTGGACCCGTAGAAGTTCTTCCAGTACATTGCAATCTTCGTTCCTCAGTTAGGCCAACAGAAGTTGACATTTCTTTTGATCACTTCATCATAGTACTGCATCAATATTCTTCCTATCCACACAAAAGCACACTCCCGTATAATTCTGAAGACTGAAGACTTGTGGGTGGAAAATCAGAACAGAACAATTAAAGAAAACAAAAAAATTGCAAATGCTAGAATCTTGACCAAGAAGCTGAAGGAACTCAGACAGGGTCAGTGGAGAGAGATGGTTATTTAGGGTATCCCTTTTTTTAATATTCTAAAGTGGGAAGGAGAGATGTAAAGCATAAAAATGATGGGGTGGTCAGGAATGAAGAAGGGCAGAGGAGAGATACTCAACAAATGAATGTAGGAGAGGTGGAGAGACAAGCAGGGAAGGAAGATGACGGGGGTGGGTGGGTGGGGGGAGTGGTGGTGGAGATTTAAGAGAATGACAAGAGAAAATTAACTGGAGTAAAGAAAGCTTTCCAAAAATTGAATCAACCTATTAGCTTGGAATAGGTTTAGTACCTGTGGGGACAGGAAATCTCAGGTGCTTTGCATCAAATCTCATTTGTTGTCTTAAGCTGCCCAGGAATAGATTTTTGCAACCTGGGAACAGTCAATTCTCCAAGGCCAGAGCTCATAAGAACACATAGTTGTCCCAGTCAGCAGACTGCTGTGAAATAGGATTGACAGGACAAGCTTGAAGGCATTGACAGCACCATTGCTGTTATCTAACATTGGGAATTACATTGATAGTGTAGAGCAGAAATTGCTGTCCTTTTTCAGGTTGAGAATATGAGAATATTTCTCATCACACCACTCTCCTTCATTTAGTTTCCTCACAGTGCCCCATAGCCATATACCTTACACAAAAGTCCCTTGGTGCACTCACCAAGCCAGCTGTTATCTATTTGCATTAACTATAAGGGAGAAGACTTCCACTATCCTGTCAGCATTATGTCAAAAGATAGACTGAGCAAACTTTGAGGAAAGTAATTCTTCAGCAGAAAATGCAAGAGTAATGTTTTTTTTTATTACCAATGCATAGGTTGTAAGTTTCCTGTGGCATGTTGTTTGGTCACTTATTCATTAATCAATATTAAATCAGGCCACTAATGACTTGACACATTTCTTACCTGTTCTGAAACATTAGGCCATTTCATACATTCAATAAACCCAAGTGTAAAGGCAAAGATTCTCCGCCCTTATGTTGGGAGACTTACCTCCATGAATGCACCCTGGCTGGCGCCAAGGCGCCGACAGCAATCCTTCTCAGGTGAAGAGTCAGCGGCAGACTGTTGCACTCCACCCCTCTGCATGAATGTGCTGCCACTGCAAGCGCTGGCTAGGGGAAGACTGATAACATGACTGTGACATCGTCAGCCCACAACCCATCTCACTCACCCCTCTCCCTCCATGATTCGTTAGGGCAGTGGCAGCCCCGTCGGCCGCTCCAGCAACTCATTGGGCCACTTTGGCCTTCGGGACCGCTTGTCAGCGCCAGCCTCTTAATACATGGCAGAGCAATGGCTGTCTTCTCTACCCATAGTCTCCCATGCAGCTGGAACCATTCTGGGAAATGCAGAGCATTTCCAACTGCGTGAGGGATTATGGGTAGGGAAGATGGGCAGCAGTCACCCCACCTACAGCGGATCCGGACGACGCCCCGAGGTGCTTCTCTGCATAAAAACAGCACTGGAGCAGCCTTTTAGGACTGTTTCATGAACAGGTAAGTTTAAAATTTTTATCCGCCTCTGCAGCCGGCCTCGAGGCGGAGGCCCAGCATCAACACACCTATTAACTACTGACTTAATTAGAGCATCTGCCGCTCCATCTTTCAGAATTCTCCTAATCACTCCCATTTCCATTTTTCATGGAATTTCTGCAGAAAATTATAGACCAAATAAAGTTGGCTGTTATTCTTCAATGTGCAGATTGATAAAACTGACCTAAATTCATGAAATAATTTGTAATTATGGAATTGTGTGACTAAACACTTGACATCCAGTTTATCTACGACACTGACACTACATTTGCTTTAGATATAAAGGACAGCAGTTTCATGCAGCATCAGAGATTTTCCATGGTGTCGCTTAGCACAAGATTCCTTAGTCCACTATTCCTCTGTCAACAAATTCAGATGTCCAGTCAAATAGGCAAAATCAGTTTTTGGTTCTCTTGTGAGGCAAGGGTTGTTTAGAGAGTAAAAGACTCCTGCCATCCTGTGTATGGAGAATGTCAGTTCTCTCACTGATATTGATTCCTCAGATGCTTACACCTCAATGAATTGTATGTACAGAACCTTACTAAGTCTACTTGGATGGAATGACTGATCCTGCTTTATATGCTGACATATAACAGCTAGGTCTGGTATTCATCACAAACATGGATGAGCTATGTGAGAGAAAGGGTCCATTTGAGAGAAAGAAGATACAATTCCTCAATGGTCAGCCATTTTTATACTTGCTTGGTAGTCATTTCTCTGCATGTTGAAGCCAAGGCTTTCTGGACATTTGTAGGGAAGGTCACCTGCATTTGAAATGCAGAGAGGTAATGGAGTAGTTCATGGCTGGATTGGAATCCCGCGCTGACTGTAAGGAGTTTGTGCGTTCTCCCCGTGTCTGCATGGGGTTTCTCTGGTGGCTCCAGTTTCCTCCCACCCTTCAAAACGTACCGGGGGGTGTGGGTTAAGGGAGTGTAAATTGAGCAGCACGGACTCATAGTGCTAAATTAGCCTGTTACAGTGTTGCATGTCTAAATTTAAAAAAAAATAGGATTGTAGGTATCCTGCTTTTTTATAGTAAATTCCCACATTGTCAGTTTAGAGATAAATGTAACTGTTCAGCTTATCCAGTTTATCTACAAGCATAGGTAGCTTTTGAGCACAGATTTTCTCTATTATTGCTGAAATGTAGTCTGGTCCCATAGACTTTGCTCTCTATAATGCATTTGCCCATTTCTTGATGACTTGTTAGTGAATTTAATTGGCTAATCATTAGTTTATGTGAAAGCCAGAGTGGATATTCTACTTGGCACTTCTGGCTGAGCATGGTTGCATTACAGTGGGAGATGTCTCAGTCTGTAAAACATGGTGCTGGGCATTGTTGGTGAATTGGGAATAAATAGAGAACCAAGGAAAGTCAAGAAAGCTGCAGATGTTGGGAGTTCTAAAATTAAAATAATGAAACTGGAAATAATCAGCAGATCAAGCTGTATGTTAATGTTAACTCAGTTTCTCTTCCCACAAATCCAGTCTGACCTGTTGACTATTTCCAGCATTTTCTGATTGTACAAGGGACCACACTAAAGAAAAATAAATCAGGGTCCGAGGTGACTTTGTCACAATAATAGTCCACTTCAAGGAATATAGTTCACCTTACCAAAGTTCACTAAGGCTGATATTCTATCCTTCTTTTCAGTAGTCAGCCTCCAGACAACTCTGGGGTGACACGGTTGGTGTAGCCGTTAGTGCAACACCATTACAGGACCTGCAACCAGGACTGGGGTTCGAACCCCACCCTGTCTGTAAGAAGTTTGTACGTTCTCCCTTTGTCTGTATGGGTATTTCCTGGGGGCTCTGGTTTCCTCCCAGCACTCGAAACGTATCAGGAGTGTAGGCTAACTGGGTGTAATTGGGCAGCACAGTTTTGTGGGCTAAAATGGTCTGTTACCATGCTATATGTCTAAAAACAAAAGTCCAGTAGCCAGCAACAGCTTATTGTCAGTTACATGGCTTGCCTTTTGAACAAATGAGGCACCATGGAAATTGAGTTTCTATGAGTGACTGGCAACTTTTCTAAATGGAATTATGGAACATAGTTTCTCTCAATGATGACCAATAAACGAGCAATAACATCGCTGTGCAGGACCTTATACACAAAAGAGATCACCCTGGCTGAATTTCTGAATTAAATCATTCTCAATTAATGATGGTTATTTTCCATTCAATATCACAGAATAATTCCATATCATGTGATCTGGTCAAATATCTTTGAAAATTGTTAAATATATAGTCATGCACTATTCTGCAGTCAACGGGAGTTTCGCTTGCACATTTCACAGATCTGGGATTTTTGCAAACTGTAATTTACTGTGTTTTAAATTAAATTCATAATCACTGCACAAGAGCAGTAATTCCACTTGTAACACCTAAGCAAGCAGGAAATAATCCAATTTGTTCTTGTAAATAAGGTAGGAATCATAACCAAAAAAACTGTTGTAGTAAATAGCTGATTACAGAGAAGAACTTATTGCCACCAGAGGGAAGTGATAATGGAACAATGAAAACTAATTGCCACCAGAGGAAATTGTCAAGATTTTATAGGGTTATCTCTATGTATTGAACTTTAATGATCATGTCATTTATTTGCAATCACACAACTTCAGCCCATAGCTTAGTTTTTGGGGGATGGATTGTAATATTTTGAGGTAGACAACTACATAATAACATGTGTGCCTTTCAAAGATTCAAACGTTCCATTTATTGTTGTGCCATAATACATCAAAACGTAATGTGCATGATATACCTCAGCATTTGTCTGCTGTGAAAAGTTGCCATGAGCATTGCCTGGAGCCCCTAACAATAGGAGAAAGAGAAGCAAAAGAGAGTGCCTTCAGAGACACTGGGTGTTTGTTTCTCCTTCGGCACTCCCACAGCCTCTGCAGCCACACAGACTAGTTCAAACCATCGGCAAGCTGAGCTCCAGATCCAATTCTCCAATATGATTAGGAAACCGTCAGCAGTCAAGCCCCTTTGGGAGTCCTTCTTATCCTCAGCACCCTCTCGAATCGCAGTTTCAATACCTGGTTCCAATGAGCCAGTCGCCAGCAGTCCACAGCCTGTGAGAGTCTTTCAACCACAACATGCCAACAAACTCCAGCCTGTGTGTGCCTTCAGCTACTGAACCCCTCGCTGGTCCGCTGCCATAGTCACCATCCTGTAGGATCATCTCCCATATTTCTCCTTTTAAATGGGGGGCATTCTCCCATTTCTGGTGCCCTGCTGCTCCCCCAGATTCTGGCACCCCTCATGCTACGCTGCCCAGCACGTGCCACCACCTTGGACACAGACCTATGCGGGTGCAGGAATTTTAAAACAAACACCATTGGCTCCTTTAACAGGCTATTTAAAGCCTGGATGGAGCCTTCAGCATCAGATCAGGCAGTAGGACCCTGCAGATCAGTGCTGTGTCACCATTTCCTGTTTTCCTGGGTCCACTCTAGTGGCAGCGCTGCCATTACAACAGCTCTGGCAGTGCTGCCATTTGCACTTGTGCTTTTCTGTTGGTCAGGAGTGCAGATGGTGCTATGATGATGTAATAGCTTGATAGTCAGATGGAGGACATGATGGTTTCCCACTTCATGAAAGCATTCCCCTCGTATTCTCTTCTTTCTCCAGACAGGGAATCAAGTCCCAGCATGCTGAACGCCAGCACACCTCAGGGCTATGTGCTCAGCCTGCCACTGTTCACCCTGCTGACCCACAACTGCACTACCAGATTCAGTTTGAATTGAATCATCAAGTTGGCCTCATCAGCAACAATGATGAATAGGCTTCCAGAGAAGAAGTAGGGCAGCTCCTAAAATGGTGCGAGTATCAATGTGAACAAGACAAAGGAGGTTATTGTCAACGACGGGAGGACATAGGTCAAACATTCTCTACTAAACATCAAAGTTCTGTCATGGAGAGAGCGCAGAGCACAAAGTTCCTTGATAGGTCTAAACAGATGGACCTATCCTGGACCCACAACATCTCATTAGAGAGGAAGGCACAGCAGCGCCTATGCTTCCTAAGGAGGTTGAGGAGTGGAAGGTTACCACCCCCCCCCACCGACAACTTTTGACAAGAGCACAGTTGAAAGTGTCCTGTCTGGCTATATCATCATGTGGTATGGTAGCTACAAAGCAATAGAATAAGAAGTTAATACAGAGGATCATCAAAATGGCTGGGAAGATCACTGAGGTCTCCCTTTTCTCTGTTGGAAATATTTATTGGGAACATTGCTTAAAAATCAGGACTGCCAGGTTGGGAAATAGCTCTTCCCACAGACTGTGAGATTCATGAATTGTAACTGAGTAAATCTTGCAAAATATTTATATATATTTTTATTTTAAATTAAATTATATCTTCATGTATATATCTGCTTATTGTGTGTTGTTTCATCAGGTTGTCTATGTACAATGAGATTAAAATAAACTTGAATTTGAACGTGAACTTGAATTCTTGGCTTCTCTATCAGGAAATAAAACTGGAATAACTTGGAAATCCAGGAAGTAATTATCTGAATACTCAAGGCATTCTTGTGTCAGAAGGATCATTATATCACAAAATGAGAAAAAAAAACAAATCTAGAGACATCTGAAGCCCAAGGTCCAACATAAAACAAATGCTGGAGATCGAACTACTCACCTAGCCCATGACTTGATTTTTTTTTTACATTGTTGTTATTTAACCAGTTTCTTTCTTTTGTCCTTGGGATTTTAAATCGACTGAATATATAATCATTTTTTTCCTTGCAATTTTGTACTAGCTCTGTCCAAAGGGATTCACTTATTTAAGTCAGGGTGGAAGTGGATCAAAGCAAATACAGACCTATGTATTTTAATGTAATTTCTATCAGTCTATTATCTCTTTTGTTCCATATATTTTAAATCACCATGAGTACTCTTTAAAATATGAATGGCACTGTATGCTCAATCCTCTCATTTGGGGATAAATTCCCAATTAGACAGCTTGGTACTTAGTGGGGAAGGGAAAAATTAACTTAGAATTTGTCTCAATTTTAATGATCATCATCCATCTTTGAACTTGATTTGTCAAAGCAAATCCAACAGCGAGCCCTAGATCCTGTCAACGGGACTCTAAGATGCATTTGCTTTCTGTCTATGGCTCTTTTATCTTTGGACCTTGAGCGTGTCAGGTTCAAGTACAAGTTCAAGTTTATTGTCATCTGATTGTACATATACACCCAATGAAACAGCGTATCTCTGAACCATAGTTCATACACACACACAAATACATTGTGCACTCTTCAGACAAACAAAATTTACACATATACAAAATAAATATAAAAATAACTTACAGATTTCTAGAATTGTTCAACAGTATCACCATCTGCAGAAAAAAGCACTTTCCCAGCCTGGCAGTCCTGTTTTTATGGTCCTGTACCTCCTCCTTGAGGGACCATCCCAAAGATACCACAGGCCGAATGGTAAGGGTCCTGAATGATTCTCTGAGCACCCTTTGAACACAGCTCCCTGTATTGACTGCAGATAGAGTGAAGCGGGACCCAAATGATCTTCTTAGCAGTTTAAATCAACCTCTGAGCTGACCTCTGATCTGATGCTTTGCAGTTACCATGCCACACTATGTAGAACATTGTTAGGATGGTGTCCTAAGCTTGACTATGAGGTATTATGGGTCTAGGATACATCGCCCTTTTAATGGATGCCAAAAAACTTTGTGATCCCTCCCTCACTATTACTGAGTTTTTTATATGGAACCATAGAATAAGACAATACAGAAATGGGCACCTTTGGCCCTTCTAGTCTGTGCTGAACCATTTTTTTGCCTAGTCCCCCTAACCTGCACCCATTCCATAGCCCTCCATATCTCTTCCATCCATGTACCTGTCCAAATTCTTCTCAAATGTTAAAATTGAGTCTGCATCACCACCTCAGCTGGCAGCTCATTCCACACTCCCAACACTCTCTATGTGAAGAAATTCCCCCTTACATTACCCTTAAACCTTTCTCCTTTCACTCTTAATCCATGTCCTCTGGTTTGTACCTCACCTACCCTCAGTGGAAAAATCCTATCTACATTTACTCTGTCTCTCTCCCTTATAATTTTAAATACCACTATCAAGTCTACCCTCGTTTTTTATGCTCTAGGGAATAGGGTCCTAACCTGTTTAACCTTTCCCTGTAATTCAGTTCCTGAAGTCTGGGCAACATCCTAGTAAATCTTCCCTGAACTCTTTCTATCTTATTTATATTTTCCTGTAATTAGGTGACCAAAACTGCACATAATACTTCAAATTCGGCCTCACCAATTACTTATACAATTTTACCATAATATCCCAGCTCCTATGCTCAATACTTTGATTTATGATGGCCAATATGCCAAAAGCTCTCTTTACAAACTTATCCACCTGAGACACCACTTTAAGGGAATTATGTATCTGTATTCCCAGGTCCCTCTGTTCTATTTCACTCATCAGTGCCCTACCATTCACCATTCACCATTTATGTCTTTTCTTGGTTTGTCCTTCCAAAATGCAAAACCTAACACTTGTCTGCATTAAATTTCATCTGCCATTTTTCAGCTCATTTTTCCAGCTGGTCCAGATCCCTCTGCAAGCTTTGAAAACATTCCTTGTTGTACACAACACCTCCAATCTTAGTGCCATCTGCAAACTTGTTGATCCAATTTACCACATTGTCATCCAGATCATTGGTATAAATGACAAGCAACAATGATTCCAGCACTGATCCTTGAGGCACACCACTAATCACAGGTCTCCAGTCTGAAAAGCAATCATCCACCTCTACTCTCTGGCTTCTCCCGTCCAGCCAATGTTGAATCCAGTTCACTACTTCACCATAAATACTGAGCAAATGTACCTTCTTGACTAGCCTCCCATGTGGGACCTTGTCAATGGTCTTACTGAATTCCATGTAAACAACATCCACAGCTTTTCCTTCATCAACTTTCTTGGTAATGTCCAAAAACAAAACACTATAAGATTGGTTAAGCACAACCTACCAAGCAAAAATCCATGTTGACTATCCCTAATTGGTCTCTGGCTAACAAAATAATTGTATATCCGATCTCTTAGAACACCTTCCAATAATTTACCTACTACAAGCATCAGGCTTTCCAACCTATAATTTCCAAGGTTACTTTTGGAGCCTTTTTTAAACAATGAAACAATGTGAGCTACCTTCCAATCATCCAGCACCACACCTGTGGCTAAGGATATTTTAAATATTTCTGCTAAAGCCTCTACAATTTCTACACTAACCTCCTTCAAGGACTGAGGGAATATCATGTTAACTCCTGGGGATTTACCCAGCCATATTTGCTTTAAGAAAGCAAGCACTTCCTCCTCTTTAAGTTGTACAGGTTCCCATGACCTCACTGCTTGTTTTACTTACTTCTCATGTCCCTGTTCCTGCTTTCTGAGTGAACACTGATGAAAATAAATTAAGATCTCCCCATGTCTTTTGGCTCTATACAAAGCTGACCACTCTGATCATCAATAGGACCAATTTTGTTTTTAATATTATCTATAGAAATCCTTAGGATTTGGCTTCATATTGTCTGCCAAAGCAACCTCGTGTCTTTTTCTTTTCTCTTCTTGATTTGTTTTTTGAGGTTTTTCTTGCATTTTTTATACTCAAGTACCTCATTTGCTCCGTTTTGCCTAAACCTGTTATGCACCTCTCTCTTCTTCCAAACCAGATCCCCAATGTTTCTTAAAAACCAAGGTTCCCTATGCCTGCTAACCTTTCCTTTAATCCTGACAGAAGCATACAAACACCATACTCTCAAAATTTCACCTTGAAGATTCTCTATTTAGCTTGCACATTGTTTCCAGAAAATAACTAATCCCAATCCACACATCCTGGATCCTTTCTCATTTCTTCAAAACTGGCTTTTCTCCAATTTAGAATTTCAACTTATCCTTCTCCATAATTAACTTGAAACTAATGGCATTATGATTACTGGACCCAAAATATTCTCATACTTCCGTCACCTGTCCTGTCTTGTGCCCTAGTTGGAGATCCAGTATTACACTCTCTCTAGTTGGTAACTCCATATATAGATTTAGAAAATGTTCCTGAACACATTTGACAAACTCCAAACTATCAAATTTTTTTACAATATGGGAGTCCCAGTCAATATGTGGAAAATTAAAACTCCTACTATCACAACCTTATGTTTCCTACAGTTGTCTGACATCTCTCTACTGATTTGCTTCCCCAATTCTCGTTGACTATTGTGCAGTCTATAATATAACCCC
This sequence comes from Narcine bancroftii, assembly GCF_036971445.1. NCBI lineage: Eukaryota > Metazoa > Chordata > Chondrichthyes > Torpediniformes > Narcinidae > Narcine > Narcine bancroftii. The sequence continues at coordinate 52,460,826 of NC_091477.1, forward strand.
ATGAGTATGGTCATACCTTTCCTGTTCAAAGGGAAAAAAATGCACATTTTACTTGTTGCTGCCTGACAAAACACCTTTAGCCTCCTGAGATGCAGTATCTATACTGCATATCCAGCTCACAGAAATGGAAACTGTTTTTTTTTTGTTTTTTTTTCCTTGGCTTGGCTTCGCGGATGAAGTTTTATGGAGGGGTATGTCCACGTCTGCTGCAGGCTCATTGATGACTGACAAGTCCGATGCGGGACAGGCAGACACGGTTGCAGTGGTTGCAAGGGAAAATTGGTTGGTTGGGGTTGGGTGTTGGGTTTTTCTCCTTTGTCTTTTGTCAGTGAGGTGGGCTCTGCGGTCTTCTTCAAAGGAGGTTGATACCTGCCGAACTGTGAGGCGCCAAGATGCACGGTTGGAGGCGATATCAGCCCACTGGCAGTGGTCAATGTGGCAGGCACCAAGAGATTTCTTTAAGCAGTCCTTGTACCTCTTCTTTGGTGCACCTCTGTTTGGTGGCCAGTGGAGAGTTCACCATAGAACACGATCTTGGGAAGGCAATGGTCCTCCATTCTGGAGACGTGACCCACCCAGCGCAGTTGGGTCTTTAGCAGCATAGATTCGATGCTTGGGGACTCTGCCAGCTCGAGTACTTCGATGTTGGTGATGAAGTCATTCCAATGAATGTTAAGGATGGAGCGGAGACAGTGCTGATGGAAGCATTCAAGGAGCCGTAGGTGATGCTGGTAGAGGACCCATGATTCGGAGCTGAACAGGAGCATGGGTATGACAACGGCTCTGTACACGCTGATCTTTGTGTGTTTCTTCAGGTGGTTGTTTTTCCAGACTCTTTTGTGTAGTCTTCCAAAGGTGCTATTTGCCTTGGCGAGTCTGTTGTCTATCTCTTTGTCGATCCTTGCATCCGATGAAATGGTACAGCTGAGGTAGGTAAACTGGTTGACCATTTTGAGTTCTGTGTGCCCGATGGAGAGGTGGGGGGGGCTGATAGTCATAGTGGGGAGCTGGCTGATGGAGGACCTCAGTTTTCTTCAGGCTGACTTCCAGGCCAAACATTTTGGCAGTTTCCACAAAACAGGACATCATGCGCTGGAGAGCTGGCTCTGAATGGGCAACTAATGCGGCATCGTCTGCAAAGAGTAGTTCACGGACAAGTTGCTCTTGTGTCTTGGTGTGAGCTTGCAGGCGCCTCAGATTGAAGAGACTGCTATCTGTGCAGTGCCGGATGTAAACAGCGTCTTCATTGTTGAGGTCTTTCATGGCTTGTTTCAGCATCGTGCTGAAGAAGATAGTAAAGAGGGTTAGTGCGAGGACGTAGCCTTGCTTCACGCCGTTCTCAATGGAGAAGGGTTCGGAGAGCTCATTGCTGTATCTGACCTGACCTTGTTGGTTTTTGTGCAGTTGGATAACCATGTTGAGGAACTTGGGGGGGCATCCGAGGCACTCTAGTATTTGCCAATGCCCTTTCCTGCTCACGGTGTCAAAGGCTTTGGTGAGGTCAACAAAGGTGATGTAGAGTCCTTTGTTTTATTCTCTGCACTGTATCAGTATGATATCTCCAATTCTCCTGCACAGCTAATAGTTATAAGATGTCTGCAGGAGTTCCTGAGGCCTTTGTTTGATCTTGTTAAGTATTGGAATATAACAATGAATGGAGATAGTTATCCCTGCTGATGTGGCCATAACACTGAATTCACGAATTCACTAGATAGCTCGAGTTTTTACAGAGTTTGCTCCAAAGTTTTCAACTAAATTCCCACCACGATTTCTGAGAGGAGAGCATTTCACAGTCATTAAGTAAAGCAGCTGTAAGATTGGAACACTTCGTGCAATATTTGTCCATTAATGTCTCAGATCTTTCCTATACACTCATCATCTCATTTTGCTTTCACTTGTTTCCAAAAAGCCTGCAAAACCATCTGTTCATCCTTCTCTTTACTGGCATCTAATTATCTTTCCCTTTCATTTCATCTCACCACTCTGTCTTCCCTTGTCTCCGTGTTCCCCTCTTCAGTCATTATTTCCCTACACCTTCTGCCTAAATTCAGTGACTGACATGCAGAACAAATCTGGTATCACCATTCAGTGCTCTCAGAATTAACGACTAGGGTTGCTGGATTTTATACCAATACATAATTTTCTGAAACCAACTTTCATTGATAGGAATGTCTCAGACTGACTCATGCCACTCAGCAGTACGTAATGTAGGCTGTGACAACAATATTTCGTGAAAAAGGATGGATGATTAAACGAACAACTGTGCAGACAATTAGCAAGCATATTTTATGATATTATGTTCTCGCATAAATTGGTTGAGTGAACATAAGCAGATCACCTGTTGAGTAGTTCAGAACTTCTGTTGATAATGTAAACTGAAGAATGTCAAACTTGAAATGGAAACTTTTCTGTCCAAGAGTGCTCTCTGAATTGCTAAGTTTCCAGCATTTTCTGTTATAATTTTTAATATGTCCTCTCTGTTATTGGCGCAGAGAAGAAAGGGGATCCAGGGTATAGAAACACTGATCCAACAAGATTTTTTCAAATTGTCTTGCTGATGACTGAATGTAATTTGGGTTCTTACAAATGGAAGAAATGGCATGGTGACCACGTTGTAATGGAACAGTCAAACTGAGTAAAGAGCAACAGAAAAGCAAACTAAGGCAGATGATTCTGCAATTTCAAACAACAATGAACTGCAGAATGAACTCAGTGGCTCGGGCAGGTACAGTCAATAATCCATGTCAGATCCTTACAGAGATTAATGTGGGAAGGAGAGATATCACATATATCAAGGAGTGCAATTTGAAATGCAATGTAAGTATTTAATTATACATTAGAAATCTATATTATGATGAAAGGAAATGAATTATTGAATGAAATCTATCACATGTTCCTTTAAGATATACAAACTTGAATATTTATTTTACTATTAACATGATAAATACTCTTTTAATGATACCTCAGCCTGGGGAATAAAAAGGCAACTGTTGTTCACAAGAAATAGTGAGGTCATAAAAATGCATCCCATAACATAATTATGCATGCATGGCTGAGAGAGTAAATTAATCCATTAGGAGCCAAATGGAGAATTGATGAAAGAGACAGAAGTTGTACCAAATATGGAATATGTTTCATAGGCATCAAAGATCAAAATCAAGATGGGAATGAATATCAGATGGGTTTGTTTAGACATTCTCCAGGCATTCAGTTTATAGAAAGGTTTTGCGTTTAGTGATACAAGTCAGAAAATATAGATAACATTTGCTAAAATAAAGATAACATTATCTTATTATTCAGTCAGGCATGAAGTGCAAAGCTTTTGTTGAGCTACAGATAACTCGACAAGCAATCAGTAGCTCCAAGGAAGGCTGCACTTCAAGGGGAATACATATTTTTGCACAAAAGTGTGAATGTTGAAAATCATCTGTGAAAACTGAGAGTATCCGTGAATGGTTACTATGAATGGTGAACAGATTCCATGAACGATGGAGGGTCTCTGTGAATGGCGGAAGGTTTCTATCAATAATGGAAGGTCTCTGTGAATGATGGAGATTCTCAATGAATTATAGGGATTCTCTGTGAATAATAGGTATGAGGGTTGGAGGATCCATTTGAATGGTGAAGGGGCTCTGTGAATGGTGGAGAGTCTCTGTGAATGGCGGAGGGTGTGAATATTAGAAATTATCTGAGTGCTGGAGGATCTATTTGCATCGTGAAGGGGCTCTGTGAATGGTGGAGGGTCTCTATGAATGGTAGAGGACATTTGTGAATGGCAGAAGACTTTTGTGAATTATTGAGGATCCCTATGAATGGTGGAGGGCCTCTATGACTATTTTTTTAAATCTGATCTGTTCAGGTAACTATTTTCTGATCTGTCTGTCAGCTTTCTTTGAAGTATATTGTGTGAAATGGCCACAGTATTTGAATTACCTAGTTCCAGCATCTTTTCTCTCAACAGATTCATTTGCACTTACAATTATTTTGGAGGCTCAGAGCACAAGTCATTGGAGTGGAAACACAGGTAAATTGGCTATTATTAAAACCAAGCAAATAATTATGATTCATCTCAAGAGATTAAACACAGTAGTTTAGTTAAAGTTGCATTGATCCTTAGTTAGAATGTGAATTATGTGTTTGTATGACAAATAAAATGACATGAACATGTATAAAAGTTTCACAAGGATAGTAGCAGAATTCAAAGCTTACAAATTTCAGGAAAGACTGAATAGGTAAAGGTTCTTTTCTATACTAAAGAAAAGCCTTTTATCATCATGAGAGAATTTGATCGAGTCCATTTCTAGATATAATAAGTAAATATAACCAATAATATATTCTGACTAGATAACAGGATTACAGTGCTATCACAGACCACATTCAATAGATAGGATAAATCACTTTAGAGGAGAAATTAGACAAGTAGACGAAGCAGAAAGATGTGCCCATAGTCCGGTGCCAAAGGCAGAACTTACAGAGTATAATAGACTACATAAAACAATTTGCTCAGTGGCCTTAATGTGCTTCACATGCAGTGTATGATATGATAAGAGGGTTTATTGTCCTATACATATGTACAATTTACACATGCATGAAAATTCTTACTTGCTGCAGCCATACAGGTACCAGCAAAAAACAGTATAATTTAAATTACCATATATACCATGAGATAGAAAAAAGAGAAAATAAATATAAAAAATATATACAGTTGTAGCTAGTGATGCTCTTTGGTGGTCCCAGAGTAGTTTATGGTTAGAGTAATTTGGGGAGGTCAAAGAGCCTGCTGGCAATTGGAATAAAATCTTTTCTTGAACAGATGGCTCTGTGCCTTCTTTGTGAAGATAGCAGCAAGAAAAGTTTTGACCATCTCGATGAGGGTCCTTTATGATGTTTGGTGCCTTCTTGATGCAGCACCTCAGATGTCTTCATTGGATAGGAAATTAGAGCCCGTGAGGGACTTGGCTGGGTTTGCCACTTTTTGCAGCCTTCTGAGTTCCTATATGGTCCAGTTTCCAAACCAGGATGTCATGCAGCCAATCACTATACTACCCACAATCTATGACGTTTGATAGTGTATTTTATGACATGCATCATTGCTTTCCCTTCCAAAGTGAATAGAGACGACACTGAGCATTTTCGGAAGAAATGCAGTTAAATTTAAAATTAAAATGAGGCAAACTATCAGAATTGTAGATTTGGCATCATGACATTTCCACTGCACCAGTGATTCAGAAACTATTAAATCCATGCTGCATGTTAATCATACCTCTTCATGCATATAACATTCAGTGATATTATTGACACTAAGCCAAAGGTTGCATATGACAGCAGGGGTTAGAATTTAAAAATAAACCATTTTTTTTCTGAAAAAAAGTTCCATTTTTAAAAAGAGTTTAATCTTTTAAAACTCAACATTTCTTCTTTTTATCTCTGCCTAACTTTTCTTTTCAAATTAGTTCATCAGCACCTTGGTTAAATGCTTTTCACAGAAGCTATTCCAGAAATTTAATATTTTTTTGAGAGAAAAGATAACTTTTTCATATATTGTTTCTTAGGAATTTGTCGTTTTCTCCTTGTAGTTTCTAAACTTACAATTATTTGGGCTTTCAAGAAGAATATCAAACTGCTTGAACCATCGAATTGTCATCTGTGAAAGGCAACTGCTTTGAATAATGGATACAAAGAAAAATGTGTAAAATATTATTTAAATTATGTTGTTTGTATAATGGTGGCAGGAATAGCCGCTCGACCCCTTGAGCCTGAACCAATTTCAACAATGGCAAAATTAGGCATGATATCAACTTTTCATTCCCATCTACGCATGATAATCTTTTACCCATTTCCTTATCAAGCACCATCACAATTAAAGCATCTCTCTGCAATGTGATTAGGGCAAAAATCATGTTCATTGTGATATTCCCTGCAATTAGCAAACTGAAGCTTAGTTTGCTTTTGGCCAAATGATAACTGGTATTCATTGAATTACACCCCAATTAGGAGCAATAGTCGCCTTTAGGAGAAGAGAAAAAAGGAAAATGTTCAAGTGGTTGAAATTCAATGAAGCATAAGTGCAAAAATCTTAAGTTCAAGTTCAATTTTATTATCCTCTGAACATATACAACACCTCAAACAGCGGGTCTCCAGACCATGAGGGTGCATGCACAAAAACACAAAATATACAGTACATAAAGATCACATAAATAATCTGAATAAATACTCTTAAATATTTGGGATGATTGTCACAGTTACAGAGTCTCACAGCTTGTGGAAGAAAGCTATTCCCAAGCCTGTAGTCCTGATTTTGGTACTCCTGCACATTCTTCTTGTTGGTAGTGAGTTGAAGATACTGTGAGCTGATGAAAGGGTCTCCTATAATTCCTTGAGTCCTCATTAGATAGCACTCCCTTAAAAAGGAAAAAGAGAATCCAGTGATCCTCTTGGGTGCTTCAATGATCCTCTTGTGACAGATTATCTTTTATTTTATATTGTATTTTGATACTTTTTAAAGGAGATAAATTATGGCAGGTTTTTCTTTTAGTGTACGTCACAAACACTTAAAAACAGATCTCATTTAAAATGCTGTGTCAAAAGAAAGCAAAGAGTTCAGAGGAAATGTTTACAATTGATCAGTTGAGTTCAGAAAAAAAATATATTTCTCTTCAGAATTGGAACAAACATTCACATTGCTGAATGAAGGCACAAGGATAAAACAGAAGCTGAAATATTTTCTTTGTACATTGAAGTAAAGGATGAAGAAGGGAAATCTGAAAAGAAATCAAGGACATTAAATTAATATATTTATATATATATATATATAAATATATATATTAAGCTGTGAAGTATTTTAAGGGGGCACTTATTAAAATATCAAAAGCAAGAAAAGGATCAATAACCTAAACTCGCATGTCAGGGCAGGAACTTTACAGATATATTCTATTTTGCAGTTTCCTTGGGAGACAAATTAAGTGGTTATGACTTGATAAATATAAAGTGTTATTAAGACAGAATGAATGATGTCATTGATAATTCATTGTAACCTCACTTATGAAAATAATATTTTAAAGAGACACCAGAGAACATGTAGGGTATCCCCAAAAGAATAGTGAACTGAATGCCTGTTAATATGAATATAAGAGTGAGTATGAAGTTTGATTTAGTCGACTATTAAACTTTGATGAGATCTAATTTTCTTTGAAGACATTATTTTAGACTTTTTTTTACAGAAAGGGTAGTGGGTTTATGGAACAGACTGCTGGAGGAGGAAGTTGAGGCAGGTCCTATTGCAATGTTCAAGAAAACTTTAGATAGATAGATTGGACAGGATAGGTCTGGAGAGATATATGCCAAATATAGGCAGATGGGACCAGCGCAGGTAGGGCAGTTTGGTTAGTGTGAGCAAGTTGGGCCGAAGAACCTGTTTCCACACTCTATGACATTTTCCTAAGAATGTAGGTTGACAAATGCAACATAACGAAAAGGAGTTTTCTGACTTTTTCTTCTGGTGAGTGCAGTTCCAGGGACACTTTAATTGAGAATATCAGATCTGAAAATGATACCCAGTTGGATTCTAAAACAAGATTTTGAAACCATTTAAGCAAAACTTTCACAGAGATCTTCACACCTATACTAATTAATGACCAGTGACATCCTGGAATATTTACCCATCTTGGTCGATATTTTTATTTATATATTTTCTCTCCATCAGTTCATATTTTTCCATATGCATTAAGGGAAAGATTGTTGTCTCCTGTTTCTAAAAAAGCCCTAGTGGAATTTGAATATTCCAGCTGCTTCATCGTGCAATTTCTTTAATACATCGTGAACTCTCATTGTCTTATCTAACTAGTGGAGTTACTAGATCTGAGCAATGTCTTTCTTCAACTATACATTCCACTATTCCCCATTCATCCACTGTCTTCAGAGTACTATCTTTATTTTTAAGGCCTACATTGTTTTTGAAAGTTGGTCTCTGCGTCTCCTTTGTGCCTCTTTATACTTCACCAAAGTTCATTCACTCTAAGCCATATGGCAGAGAGCAACAGGGTGTTTTTGGATTATGGCATTAGCTTTTACATTTTTTTTTAAGTATTGAAATTAGACTAAACAAATGCATTTTCTTTCCTTATAAGTGAAAATAGCTATGATTCAGATGTAGTGAGCCATTCGAGTTGTTTCTTTATAGTTGTTCCAAATGTGGTTTTGACTCTTGACAGCCTCTGCTTTTATGATCTTCCCAATAAGGTGTCACAGTGCACCTTAGTAGACAACGAATTCCAGAGTCCTGTTCAAGTGCAAGTATTTCTGAATATTTTATGTTGTTGATGTCGAGGTGAGACTTATATTTTTTGTTTTTGTATGATATCTAAGTTAGTTTAGTTGTGATCATGATCAATCTTAACTGCCTGTTGAGCAAACAGTTTTTCACAGATGTCAGAATTTAAGAAGGTAAAATGAAGCTGAAATCAATGTTTCTCATGCAGAATCTTCCAGATAATTTTTCTCTTGGTGTGGACTGCAAAGAAAGTAGTTGGAACACATTGTTCAAGGCCAGGTTTACCTTCGGTGTTGAGGACAGCCTTTGACAATCTTTGTCAACGTGGATATTGAAATCACCAGGACAACAGGCCTGGTCACACTTCTGATGTTTCCAGTTTGGCTGTGGAACCCAGCCTGCTGTTCACCAGAATACCTTGTTGTGAGCCCAGAGGACCACAAAACCCAGCAGCAATAGAAATTCACCAAGACAAATGGTTACTTAAGCAAAAGTTACTTTTAATTATCTTTAAACATGAAAACAGAATCAAACTCTAACTTATTACTATTAACTTAACTTAACCCCCTTCTAATTCTAAGGACATGTGTATGTAATGTGTGTGTAAATTCAGAAAAATTCTTTGATTCACAGTCCAATCTCACTTCTCACTCCAAGTTTACTGGTTGCAGGCAATTCTTATACTGTGCACAGAATTTAACATTTATGAATTTCACCAGGCTTTGGTGCTAGAAAAGTAAATGGTTAGCACTCAGGAAGGTTCTTGTTGGTTTTCAGAGAAAGATTTGTTGCTCGTTGAACACTCACAACCGATTCCCTCATGATCAGCCACTTCAGTGTCTTGCCAAAGAGACTTGTCCCATCAGGGTTTTCCAGATAATAACCTTTTTCTTTCAGGTCACCACAGAGTTCCTTTCCTGTTTCCCTTTTCTCAGGTGAAACATGATACTGTCAGCCATGTCCTCTTGTATGGACCACAATGGCTTTGAACAGGCTGAACCAAGAACTCACAACCTGTCTTCAAAATGGGGTTTCAAAAAAAAACAAAATCCACTGCGGAAAACCAGCACTCACTCTCTCTCTCTCTCTCTCTCTCTCTCTTTCTCTCTCTCTCTCTCTCTCTCTGACACACTTAGAGAAAAAACCTGTTTGACTCTTTCTGTTTGCAAAAGCACATGGATCCTCTTTGAACTGCATTCAGATAGACTGCAAAACCGGACCGAATCTTTTGAGTCTGTTCATCTGTTGCTTTCAAAACAATAATCCATTACCCCACAGCATGTCCAATTAACACCTACTTGTGAAGTCTCTATAGGCATCCTTCAAACTTTTTTTCAAAGGCACCCAGAGCCTGGACTGTCTGGCTTGAGCAGAGCGATGGCATTTTAATGAAATCTGTTTTGAACTGTTTGTTTGTGACCTAAACTAAAAATCCTGCCACAATTTATCTCCTTTTAAAACATATCTATGTACAATATAAAATATAATCTGTCACAACCTCAAGAGTCTGAGTAAAAGAATAGGAACCAAAGTTCCAAATTTTGTGTTCAGAATCAGCTTCATCATCCCAATGCCCCCTTCTCCATGGATTGTCACCTTGTCAAGTTGAAAAAGCTTGTGTGGTCCTGTGATCCCAAGAGTGATGCCATCTGGAACTATGCTCCGGTAGGCTCACCCATGATTGTAAGGTGGAGGGTAAGGTGTCTGTCAAAAAACAATCCAACCAAGTCCTCAATGGTGGAACAGGTTATAGACAGGATGCAGAGTTGGGCAGAAAAGTGGCAGATAGAGTTCAATCCAGATAAGTATGAAGTGATGCATTTTTGTTCGAACTTGAAATGGAGTACCTGGTTAATAGCAGGATTTTTAACAGTTTAGAAGAACAGAGGGTCCTTAGGATCCAAATCCATAGATCTTTCAAGGCTGTCATGGTTGATCAGGTAGTTAAGAAGGCTTCATGAGTTGGGGGATTGAGTTCAAGAGGCCATGAGGTAATGCTGCACATCTATAAAACTCTCATTAGACTACATTTGGAATATTGTGTCCAGTTCTGGTAGGCTAATTACAGGAGGGATATGAAAACTTTGGAGAGGTTGCAGAGGAGATATACTGGGATTGGAGAAAGTGTCTTATGAGGCAAGGTTAACGGAGCTAAAAGCTTTCTCCTTGGAGTGAAGAAGTATGAGAGATGGCTTTACAGAGGTGTACAAGATAGTGAGGACAGCCAGGACCATTTTTTTTCCAGAGAGTACCAAATGCCAAACATATACCTAAGCAGCAAATTCTTACTTGCTGCAGCTGTGTAAGTACTTCATGTGGCGGGGGGGGGGGGGGGGGTGGGGGATGGCGGGTGGAAACTACAATAGTGTACATTAAAATAAAAAGGGATAATAAATATTCAGGTTCCACAGTACAGGAAACAAATGGTGTTACAATAGTGCAGACAGTCCTTTTGGCGATAATAGAACAGACCGTGGTTAGTGGAACAAAGGGAAGTTCAAGAACCTTATAGGAACTAGAAAGAAACTGTTCCTGATCCTAGAAGTGCTGACCTTCAAACTTCAATTACCCAATGTCAGCAGTGAGAAAAGGCTGTGACCAAGTTGATGAAAGGCTTTTATGATGTTGGCTTTCTTCTTGAGACAGCAGCTCACGTAGATATCTTTAGTGGATGGGAGGACAAAGCCTGCTATGGACCTGACTATGTTTACATCTAGTTCCTCACCTCCCATCAAATCCATCTGTATTGGCATGGTAGAGGTGCCCTCCACCATGAAGACTGACACAAAGCAGTAATTCAAAGTCTCAGCCATTTCTTCATGACCATTATCAATTCCCCCTACTCATCCTCCAAAGGACCAACTTTTACTTTAGCCACCCTATTGTGCTTTATATAAATATGAAAACTTTTAGTATCTGTTTTAATATTTTGTGCTCATTTTTTTCTTCATCGTCTGCCTTCCTTCGCTTTATTGCTCGCTTTGTGGTTCTTGTTGTTTCTTAAAGTTTTCCCAGTCTTCTAGTTTCCCACTGCTCTTGGCAACTTTGTATGCTAGAGCTTTTAGTTTGATACCTTCCTTGATTTCCTTAGTTATCCAGGTTTGGCTGCCCCCATCCTTACTGCCCTTGCTTTAAACCTGAATATACCATTGTTGAACACCATGAAAAATTTCCTTGAAAGTCTTCCACTGTTCTTCAACCATCCCTCCAATATAGCCTGTGTTCCCAGTCTACCCTGGCCAACTCCTCCCTCATCCCCTTGTAATTTCCCCTGTCTAGGCATAAAAGCCTTATTTTAGACTGAAATATTGAGAAATATGAGAAACATACCATGATCACTCTTTCCAAGAGGATCCCAAATTACAGTGTATACTTTGTGAGGTGACTCAAAGTTAGCCAGTTCCTATATCTTGATCCATAGCTCAGTCCCAATATATCACGGGAGCATATTACACATGGACATAAATAAACAACACTTTCTGCTTGGGATGATTGACTTCTACGCAAATTAAGCGACTTGCTTCCCATACAGCTGTTAATGTGACTGTACATCCGCTAAGCAATCTCCTCCATCTTGTAAAATAGTAGCTGTTCGTGACGCCAAACAGACAATGACAAAGACAAGACAGTGTTAAATATTTATAAACGTTGACCTTACTCCATCATCCTGTTTAAAACCAGTCATTGGATGCTTCACAGAGAAAAGCACTGGAAAAGGATCTACAGATACAAAGTTTTATACATTTTAGGAGGTGGCTTAATTGAGAATTGGACATTGATTGAGAGTGACAATGTAGAGAGTGACAGAGAAATGTGTCTTCCATCTGGGTATAGTCCTTTGTTGAATTGGAGCTCAGATTTCAGATTTATTGTCAGAGTACATACATGACTTCACATACTACCCTGGGATTCTTTTTTTTCCTGTGGGCATGGCAGAATGACCACTAATTGGTAAAGCAAAAAATAAACTGTACACGGTGCAAACATGTAAACATAAAAGAACTGTAAAACAGATAATGAATGTAAACAAACTGACTGTGCAATACAGAGAACAAAAGAAGATCTCTAAACTGCACAAGAGTCCTTAAATGAGTCTCTAATTGTGCTTGTCATTGAGGAATCTGATGGTGGAGGAGGAGCAGCTGTTCCTGAACCTGGTGGTGTGAGTCTTGTGGCACCGATACCTCTTTCCTGATGGCAGCAGCGAGAACAGTAAGTATGCTGGGTGGTGTGGGTTTTTGATGATTGCTGCTGCCCTCCCATGGCAATGTTCCCTACAGATGTACTCAATAGTGGGGAGGGTTTTGCCTGTGATGTCCTGGGCTGTGTCCACTACCTTTTGGAGGGCTTTACGCTCAGGGGTATTGGTGTCCCCATACCAGACCATGATGCTGCCAGTCAGCAACTTTCCATCACATCTCTGTAGAAATTTGCCAGGTTTTCTAGTGTCAAACTAAACCTCTGCAAACTCCTGAGGAAGTAGAGGTACTGATGTGCTTTCTTCACAATGCCATTGGCGTGTTTGGTCCAGGAAAGATCTTCTGAGATAGTGACTCCTAAGAACCTAAATTTTCTCACTCTCTCCACCTCTGATCCCCCAATGATTAGTGGATTGTACACCTCTGGCTTTTCTTTCCTTCATTCAACAATCAACTCCTTAGTTTTGGTGACATTGAGTGCAAGGTTGTTGTTGGTGCACCATTCAGCTGTTTTCAATCTCCATCCTGTATGCTGACTCATTCCCTTCCTTTATACAGTCCACTACCATGGTATCATTGGAAAATTTGTAGATGGTGTTATTGTTGTACCAAGCTACACAGTCATAGGTATAAAGTGAGTAGAGCAGAGAGCTAATAAGTGGTGTTCCAGTACTGATGAGATTGTGGAGGAGAAGTTATTACTAATCTTCACTGATTGTGGTCTGGAGGTGAGAAAATCCATGACCCAATTACACAGTGGGGTGTTAACTCCCAGGTCTTAGAGTTTGCTGATCAGTTTTGAGGGGATGATGGTGTTAAATGCCAAACTGTAGTTGATAAAGAGCATCCTGATGTATGCAGCTTTACTGTTCAGGTGTTCCAGGGCTTTGTGTGGAGCCAGTGAGACGCCATTTGCCATCTCTATCTGGAATAAAATACAGGTATTCCCTGACTTATGACCATAATTGGGACTGAAGGATCGGTCATATCTCAAAATGGATGTAAGTTGTAATTTTGCCTGCATGCATGGGGTACCAAAGTCTTAAAGCAAACTTTTTAATCAAATCTTTTTATCATTGTAGATTAGATGATAACAACATAAAGCTTCCTGAATTTGTTGATCAAATTTCTCCATATGCTGATCCACCCTTTTCTTGTTAGTTGGCATCTCTGGATCCATAGGCTGGGCCCGGCCATCTCAATTCCAGGACACAAGTCTTCAGTTGACGTTATGTGTGAGTCTTTGGTTGGTGCATGTTCTGTGGGTTCGTGCATTGGAGTTTAGTTCATGCATGAATGAGAGTTAAGCCCCCTAGTGATATTGAACTCATGCTCTTAACTCTTGCATATCCACCAACCAAACTCCAATATGCGAACTCACTGCGTATGAACCAACTGAAGACTTGAGAATGCACCCAGCCTACAGACCCCGTGACACCGACTAACAAGGTAAGTACACATATTTTGGCTTTTACAGGCCTTGTATCCCTGTTATAGTTCATCAAATACAACGTAAACCATGTACATCTTATATTTTAATTTATTTTAAAAAATAATCAGTGGCATTGGATTCAAGTCGGGGAGTACCTGGACTTCTTCCATACTGGATCTTTCTGAAGATAACGATGTAGCTAAGTAAGCTACACAAACCTTTAAGAATGCCCAGATGAGTCAGAATTCTCAATCTGTTCCTGCTTTTTCAATATTTGGCTTAACTCTCACTGGAGCACAACCCAAAGATAACTTGTTCAAAACGTTTGCACTTAGTTGGCCTCATTCAAGCCTAATTTGACCTCTACATTTTTGAAACAAACCATAGCAATTGAGAGCTCATGATAAAAATGACCAGGTATGTCAGGCTGTTCTATCCTAGAAATGGGATCTATCGTCTAGAATTTCAGATATCCAAAATATCTGTGGATTTCTAGAAAGGCTATCAAACATAAAAGAACTTTGATTGCCGCAACACATGGAAAATACATTCACATTCGCTGGGACCACGTTTTTCCTTCAAGAGTTCCAAATCACTAGCAGATATTCTCGAGGTCAAAGCAGCAATATGGAAAATTATGTTCCTGCTCAAGATATTGCTGCTATACCTGTTCCACATGCTAATGATCTTCTGGCCTTAACCACATCTGTTTCTCCCACACAAAGGTAACTCCTATGGCATCAGATTGCGCGAGAGAGACTTGACCATTAGATGGGGCACATCCAACTGTTCTGTTAGTTGAAAACATTTTCCATAAGTGGGCAGAATAATTCCCTGAACTTGTTTGGAGTTCAACAGTTTACTTCAGCCCAAGAGTTTCTAACTGTTACATTCTATATCGATGAGTACTTGTTTAACTGTCTATATTTCTCAAGAGAAGCTGAACCAAAGGAGGATGAATGTTGAATATTGAGTGGCACAATTTGTTGTGTTTGGGCTTCCATTCTGCTGATTCAATTTGCCGAGAGAAACACAAAAGTTGGCAGGTGCAGCGATTGTAGTAAAAACACACTGAAATGCTCGAGGAGCCCAGCCAGTCTTTTCAGCATACATTGCCGCCATTTCAGGCTTAAGCCCTTCTTTAAGCAGAATGAGCCAGAAGCCGGAAATCTCAGATCTCAGAATACCAGCAGGGGCAAGCTGGAGGAGACAAAAATATCTCAGGTGTCTCCATTCAGATAAACAGCACATTTCTCTCCAAAGTATTAGATCAAAAGGTTAACACAATTAAACAATTTTCTATCCTAAATTTGGAAAATGTTTTTTTTTTAAATATTCTTCCTAAATCTATATCTTATAACATAACATAAACATAACATAACAATTACAGCACGGAAACAGGCCATTAGGCCCTTCTAGTCTGCACCGAACCAAACACCCCTTTCTAGTCCCACCTCCCTGCACAATGCCCATAACCCTCCATCTTCTTCTCATCCATATACCTGTCCAACCTTTTCTTAAATAATACAATTGACTCCGCCGCCACTATTTCTCCCGGAAGATCATTCCACACAGCTACCACTCTCTGAGTAAAGAAGTTCCCCCTCATGTTACCTCTAAACCTCTGCCCCTTAATTCTTAACTCATGTCCTCTTGTTTTAAACTTTCCTCCTCTTAACGGAAATAGTCTATCCACATCCATTCTGTCTATCCCTTTCATAATCTTAAATACTTCTATCAAATCCCCTCTCAACCTTCTATTTAAGTATGCTACTTCTCAAAATGTTTATGATATTCTGTTGCCCATTTTAAATTCTTCCCCTCATGAAGCCCTCAACAACTGGTTTAATATAATATGACAGAGATTTTATGTGTTTATGAATATTTCACATTGTTTTTTTGCCAGTCATGAACAGCTATTTATTTAAATGCCTTGAAGCTATTTCATTCAGCTAACTATATTACTAATCTTACCTTCAACTTGCATCTTGGCTGAGTGGGCTTTGATCATTCTTTTGTTTATAAGTAATTGTTATTCTTTTTCATTCTAATTTTAGTTGAATTTGAATATATTTCTACAGGCTGGTGTTCAACGCAGTTCTGTCAGTATAAGGCACACAGTGAACTGCAAGGAAAATAAATGCTTTTTACATAGTGTTGACATTGTTTATGAACACATGATAGACAAGAAAATATGAGCAGGATTTGGTTGCCAGGCCTCTCGAGCCTAGCCCACCATTAAAAATGATCATGGCTGACTGATACTGAGCTTAATCACTCTTCTCTCCCAGTTCCTCATCAGACACAATTCTGCAATCATTAAAATATTTATCCCTCTGCATATTAAATATAGCTAATGCACTGGCCTCCACCATACTCAGGGGGTAGAATTCTAGAGATTTACTATTCTCAGAGAAAGTAAATTTTAAATGACATGTCTTGCTTCATCCTACTTCTGCTTATGTAAATAGGCTTGCTATTGTTCACTGAACTGTCTAATCGATTGAACTCGCTGCTGAAGCTAGAATATTAAACATTCAAGCAAATTGAAAAGCCTTGCTTTAGTGTTCATATGTAACTGCTGGAAATGCAAGAGTGTATTGAATTTAGATGATCCTTAAAATTTTGTCATGGAGGCTTGCAAACTTTAACTCTGGCTTTGCATGAAGAATTTTTTGCACCTCCCTCATTCATATAGGACAATGTGACCTGTATATGTTGTGTTGAGAAATATATACCCATGCAGTTCCTTTCCAGATGAAGGAGTTTCCAGTCAAAAATTAGTAACTAGTGGCCTCTTACTACCCCATTTATACCAGAAACACTTCAACAGAGCTCAATGTGTGGTTACAGTTGGTCTGGTTGTGGTGGGAAGAATGAGATATCTGGGAACTTAAACCTTATTGTTCAGATCTTGGATGATGATGAGGGGAATATTTGAACCACGATTTATGAACAGGATATTTTACTTTGATTCTTCTACTGATGACTTGATAGACAGAACATTAGACCATACATCACATTATTAAACATACTTGGCATTCATGGAGGAAATGGACAGTAAACATCTTGGGGCAGGATCCTTTTCTGAGACTGAGATGGGAAGGAGAAATAGAAAGCATACAAAAGGAGGGGGGAGGAGTCAAGAGGTGAATGGCTACTCGACAAATGAAGGAGGAAGAGAGAGTGTGGGCAGTCAGGGAGGGGAGGAGTCCACTGACAGTGGTTCGAAGTCGAGTGAAAAATGGGTATTGGATTGGGCTCAGAAAATGAGACAAATTGAAATAGTGGAACTAAATCGGGGTGAGGGTTACCTGAAATTAGAAAATTTTATGCTCATGCCATTGAATTTTTGGATGCCTACCATGAATACAATATGCTGCTCATTTGCAACCAGGAGTTCCAGACCGCATCTGAGGTGGAACTTCATTTAAAGACTCTTACTTTTGCACTTTATTTTATTTTTCTCTCTGTTTTGCAGTCATTTTGTTTACATTTCTTTTTTTACATCTATATGTTGAGTACATTTTTTTGGACTACCAATAAGTAGTAATTTTGCCTTGCCTGCAGAAAAAAGAATCTCAGGGATGTATGTGGTGTCATGCATGTACTCCAACAACAAATCTCAAATCTGACAGACCCCAGGTGCTCAGCAAAGCAGTTGCCCAACATACATTTGATCTCACTGAAGCAGAGAACACGGTGAGACCACCAAATGCAGTAGAACTTGGTTGGAGGAGTTGCATGTGGAACTTTGCCTCAATGGAAGGTCTGTTTATGGAGGAAGGAGAAGTATTCTACCAACTGAAGTTGCAGTGGGAGGTGTTTGAAGGTGCAGAATAGGAAGGGAGAGAAGAGGAAGCCAGGGTTTATGGATGGAAAAATGGAAAGGGTGAGGAAAGGAAGATATGACTCTTAGTGGATTATGTTGTAGTTGGTGGAAGTGTCAAAGAATGGTTTGTAGTTGCAAATAATCTGATAATGAGAAATGTGATTAAGGGGATCTGGCTTGGATGCATTCAGAATCAATGCTCCAAGTGAAATGGATATTTCAACCATTCTGAAAGTTCAGAATATTCCAGAAACTTAAATCTGCATCATAGGAAGGAAGAATATTGACTCAAACTAGTAACTGTGAAATGAGATTCTGTGAATTATTAATCACATATCTCACCCATTTGAGATAGCTGGCTCGTGATATCCACCAGACAGCTATCCAATGGTCTCAATGTTGTTATTAATATTAGACCTAGCTGTGATGGACAACTGGCCTGACAGGGCTCTCATTCTTCAATCGTTAGATTCACTTTTGGTGGTTATTAAAGATACAAGTTCCAAAATAGATCTGGCACTCATAAGCATTTATCAACATCATTTCATTTCTGTGAAGTATGCCATTTACAAAACACTTGAATTTGGTATAGGTTTTAAATTGAGAATTACTACTGCAACTAATCAAACCTGAACATCTTCTACGTTAACACCTAATCTGATCCATGTGGCTCTATTTTATTTCTAAAATGAAATGATGCCTGCCATTTTATAAACTTCTATTAGCTCTTCCCTCAGGCTCTGTTGCTCTAGAAAAAGCAACTAAGTTTGTACAACCTCTCCTTCCAGCTAATGATCTGCAATCCAACATCCTACGAACCTTTTCTGCACCCTTCACATCCTTCCTGCAATGCAATGACCAAAATGGCACTCAATACTCTGAATTTGGCCATACCAAAATTTCATACATCTGCAGCATAACTTATGAAGTGAAGGATGCTGAATGACTTCTTTACCACCCTCTAGATACACACTGACATTTTCAGGGAGCAAAGGAACCCAAAAATCTCTCTGTTCATCAAGAGTTGTGCACTTTCCTGGAAACTTGCCTCTTACACTCCAAGTCCAGATAAAGCTCCATTGCCATTTTCAATTTGGTCTCTACCTTGCTGAATCTTTTGATGACTTTCCTTGCTCTCCACAACCTACCAATTATTAAGTGTTGGAGCAGGCTTGATGGGCTTGATGCTCCTGGTCCAATTTTCTTGCGCTCTTATTCCTTACATTCCTATCAACTGCCGATATATTAACATTCTTCTTTGGCTTGGCTTCGCGGACGAAGATTAATGGAGGGGTAATGTCCATGTCAGCTGCAGGCTCGTTTGTGGCTAACAAGTCCAATGCGGGACAGGCAGACACGGTTGCAGTGGTTGCAACGGAAAATTGGTTGGTTGGGGTTGGGTGTTGGGTTTTTCCTCCTTTGTCTTTTGTCAGTGAGGTGGGCTCTGCGGTCTTCTTCAAAGGAGGTTGCTGCCCACCAAACTGTGAGACGCCAAGATGCACGGTTGGAGGCGATATCAGCCCACTGGCATTGGTCAATGTGGCAGGCACCAAGAGATTTCTCTTCTTTGGTGCATCTCTGTCTTGGTGGCCAGTGGAGAGCTCGCCATATAACACGATCTTGGGAAGGCGATGGTCCTCCATTCTGGAGGTGTGACCTACCCAGCACAGTTGGATCTTCAGCAGTGTGGATTCGATGCTGTCGGCCTCTGCCATCTCGAGTACTTTGATGTTGGTGATGAAGTCGCTCCAATGAATGTTGAGGATGGAGTGGAGACAACGCTAGTGGAAGTGTTCTAGGAGCCGTAGGTGATGCCGGTAGAGGACCCATGATTCGGAGCCGAACAGGAGTGGGTGTATGACAACGGCTCTGTATATGCTAATCTTTGTGAGGTTTGTGAGCTATAACATTGTAGCTTGTCCATTAATGCTGTGTTGAAGGTGTGTTTGTACTAATGAAGCCAACATAAAGGAACTTAAAGAATCAAGTGTGGCAGCAAATAATTGTACAGCTTGGGAATCCCTTTCCCTAAGGATGGCATACCAAGCAGGGTGGATGGGGGAGAGGGGTGTTGGCATGGCAGTGGGGGACGGGTGGGGGGAGGCAGAGAAGAACACTTTGAAATTATGACCTAGAATCTTGACGGAAGAAAGGAAAACTTTTAGGGGTAACGTGTGCTGGAAGGCCCAAAAACCCAATGAGAGCTGAGCTGAAGCAGTAGTAGCAGGAGATATAGGGAAAGATCAATGTGTTATCAAACATAGAACTGTGCAGAGCAGAACATCCCTTTCATCCCATTATGTTGTACCAACCTATATAAATCTACAACAATCTACTCCTTCACAACCTCACACTCATAATCCCCCATTTTTATTATATCCATGTGTCTATCTAAGAGTCTTTTAAATATCACACAAGATCAGCATGGGTGGGGGAGTTCGCAGTCATCGCCCCCCCAACAAATGAGTTATTGACAACCCCCCCTCCACCCGCAGCACTAGCTTTACTAGTGTCACTAATCTCAACGCAATATAAGCAGTGCATTTGGTTGTTACATCAGATGGCGGCATATGGAGGAGGTTCATGGCAAGTAGGCACTACCACCACCATCACCCACACCCAACTGAGTGAGTTTTCAGACATTAGATTGTGCCCCCCACGGTTACCCTAATGTTCTCCAATTAGACTTGTTTTGATGTCGACCAAGATATAGGAACAGAAGTAGGTCCATTCACCCATTAAGTCTGCTCTGCCAATCTAATCATGAGCTGTTCCATCCACTCACTCAGCCCCAATCCGTAGCCGTTTCCCCATAACCCTTGATGCCCCGACTAATCAAATACCTGTCAATCTCCGCCTTACACCCAACATCCTCGTTTCCACTGCCACTTGTGGCAACAAGTTTCACAGATTCTCAACCCTCCAACTAAAGGAATATTTCTGAACCTCTGTTTTAAATTGACGTCCTTTAATCCTGAGATATTGCCCTCTTGTCTTAGAATCCCCTACCATGGGAAACATCCTTGCCACATCTACTCTGTCCAGGCTTTTCAGCATTCAAAATGGCCCGACGAGGTCCCCCCTCATCTTTTTGTACTCCAACGAGTACAGTCCAAGAACCGAAAATCATTCCTCATATGCTAACCCTTTAATTCCTGTTATCATTCTAGTAAATCTCTGAACCCTCTTCAATGCCACCACATCTTTTCTCACATGCAGAACCCAAAACTGTACACAGTACTCCAAGTGAGTTCTTACATTACATCCCTGCCCGTGTATGCTCTAGAAAAGAATTGCATTTGACTTCTTCACCAGTGACTCAACCTGAAGGTCCACCTTTAAAGTAGCTCTGTTGTTCCAGCTTCCACCACAAACCCTGGCAATGCATTCCAAGCACCCTTCACTCTCTGTATAAAGAAAAGACCTACCTCTGACGCTTCTCCCTAACTTACCTCCACTCACCTTAAACAGACATCCTCTGGTATTGTCAATTACCACCCAGTGAAAAAGATGCTGCCTGTCTATTTATGCCCCTTATAACTTTACACATCTCTGTTAAGTCACCTCTCATCATCCGTTACTCGCTCAACTTTTCCTCATAGGACATGTTCTCTAATCCAGGAAGCATCTCAATAAATTTCCTCTGCTGTCTCTCTAAAGCTTCCACATTCTTTCTATAATCATTGAGTTCTTTCCCGAGACTGCATTTAGCAAGTCGGATCAGCTGGCTAGGCTCCTTCTGCTCTGGACCTCAGGACAGTTAAAAGGTGTCATGGGAGGCTGAAGAATGGTTAAAGGACTTCCTCAAGTCAATGGATTGGTCAGTGTTCAAGGATTTAGCTGAGATTCTGAATGATTACACAGGGGCTGTAACAAACTTTATCAAAATAGCTGTGGATGAGTGTGTCCCCACCAAATTGTTCAGAGTTTTCCCCAACCAGAAGCCCTGGATGAACAATGAAATCTGGAACCTGCTGAGAGCTAGATCACAGGCATTTAAGTCCAGATCAATATAGAAGGAGGAGGTATGACCTGCAAAAAGCTATGTCCCAGATGAAAATGGAAATAACAAGGGACACTCAACAGCTGTGGCATGGCGTAAATGTCATAATAATCTACTAAACCAACAAGCATCATATTTGCTATTTGAGGTTGCTTGTTCAATGTACTTAGTTTCTGAAAAATGTCCATGATGTAATTCACATAAGCTTTGTCACCTGTTGTTAGCAAGAGCTTCGTTTCAGGTTTGTCCTTCAAAAACTTGCTGAGGAGATCAAACAGTTCCATAAATCAAGTTTCTCTTGACAACCACCTTACTTGAGTGTGAAACAATAATCTTAAATGTTCTGCATTTTTATCGACATAAAACTGCTTAAACAGATGTTCACATTTGGCATTAGCTTTGATGGCATTGATGCACAATCACAGAATGCAGTATCTCATGTGGAACAAAGGAAACTTTATTGGCAACTAAGTTTTCTCAGTGAATAACACAATGTACAACCAACATGTTTGGAATTTTATCATTCATTCATTTTAAACATCCTGGTTTTTTACCCATTATAGCAGGTGCACCATCTGCAGCACAAGAATCAATATTTCCTTTTGATATTTCATTTTCATCCAAATAATTTTTGAGCTTGCTGTAGATATCAACTACAGTAGTGATTGTTTCTAATGATTCATTAAACAGCATCTCTTCTTGAAACTCTTCCTGATCAATACATCTTGGGTATGCCAATAACAGAGCCTCACTGTCCCGTATGGTAGATTCATCCATTTGTATTGAGAACTTTTGTGATTTCAACTTCTCAATAAGCTGTTTTTCAACATCTTGACCCATGTCATCTATGCAGAGAGTACTATTACTCAGTGGCATTGCTCAGACATCTTTGTCATCCTTTTGCAGAACTGTTTTGAGAAACAATGATATTGAGGGCTTAATCAATTCCTCCTCAATCATATGATTGTTTCCATGTTTTGCTATTAGCAGAGAAATTTCATAGGTTGTGATTCAGGGCTGTAGTTGGTGCAGCGAATAATGAAGTGATTTTTGATCTATTTTCAAACTTCTCTTTCAGTGATTTAAATATTTCAATTTCAAATTGACATGGTCTGGATGTTTTATCCTCAAATGACCTTCAAGACGGCCTGTTTTCGAGGAGTCATGTGATGAAGTAGTGGCCAGTAGGAGAATACCAGCCCTCTCCAGAAAAGAAGAAAAAAAAGTGAAGGAAATGCAAAGCCCCAGAAAAACAAAACACAACAAATAAAAGATAAAGGTGTGGAGAAAAGAAAGAAAATGGCACCTAAGAAAGAAAAACCAAAAACAACGAGAAAAAAGAAGGAAAGACGCCGGAAGAGAAAGAAGAAGGCCTTACCTGCACGAAGAAGTAGGGACCCGCCATGGTCAGAGGAGCCCGCTCCCCAAGGTTAGTGGAGACCCCGCAGAGACATGACCTCCCAACCGCGGGACTGCAAAAATGGCTCACTGAGCCAAACAGAGGTGCGCAATGTGCACAACAAGGAAAAGGAGAACACCGACGGGGGGGGAGACCAGCTGTGGAGTGAACCTACACAGCATGAACAGCTGAGAGATGCCCGACAGCAGGGCTCCCAGCTGGAAGAAAAGGTAAGCAATGGGAAAGGGAGGGATAAGAAAAATAAACAGCAGCAGGATGCCCAACAGATAACTAGCCCAGAAGAGGACCAACATCAAGAAGCCATGAAAAAATATACCCAACAAACAGTGGCAAGCAGCTCAACAAGAAAGTCAGAAGAGACACAGTTATAAGGAAGAAAAGTAGAAGACACAAACCCAAGAGCAGATACAGCAGAACAAGAAGAAGAAGAAGAAGAAGAAGAAGACTCTGCACAGAGGAATAGAAGGTAAAATGAATAGACAGCGCATAGATAAAACTTTTTTTTCAAGAAAAAATGAAAGCATTAAAAGAATGGTTGACACTAGAATTTAGTGAAATGAAAAGAAAAATGAAAAGTTCAGTTGAAAAATTGAGTCGAATAAAGCTGGTCATAACAGATGTCAGGAGAGGATTAGAAAATGTGGAAGAATGTGTAATGGCTGTAGAAATGGAAGTGAACAACTTAAAAAGAAAATTGGAAGAAAGTGACAAAAAAGTTAAAGAAACACAAGAAAGAGTTGTTAGCTCAGAAGATGGATATAATGGAAAACTATAGTTGGCAAAACAATGTAAAGATAGAGGGCCTAAAGGAAGATGAAGAATGCAAAGAGATGAAAGAAATTATAAAAAGAATGGATCCCAAAAGTCCTGGGAATGCCAGAAATGCAGGAAGGAATGGAAATAGAAAGGGCACACAGAACACCAGCCCCGAAACCACAGTCACAACAAAAACCAAGATCCGTTTTAGTAAAATTTCTGAGATACACTACATGAGAAAATATATTGGAGAAGGCAATGAATAAAATTAGAGAAGACAAAAAACCACTGGAGTACAAAGGTCTTTTTTTTCTACCCAGACATAAGTTTCGAACTCCTAAAGAGAAAGGAGTTTAACATAGCAAAATCGATCCTATGGAAAAAAGGTTATAAATTTATGTTAAGATATCCAGTAGTGCTTAAAATAGTTATCCCAGGGGAGCAAAACAGACTGTTCTTGGATCCAGAGTAAGCACAAGAATTTTCAGAATGCCTGCAGGACAGAAAGAGAGATGAAGAGATGTAGCAAGACCGAAGAACGACGACAAACTACATATAAAGATGTAAAAATAATATATAAGTAAGAACTAAAGGAGGGAAGAAAAGGGAAGCAAGGGAGGGGAAAAGGGGAGAGGGTAAAAAAAGAAAAAGAGAAGAAAAGAGGGGAGCTTTGTTTTAATGTGAAGATAAAAGTCTTTTCTGGAGGGGGTTGAGTGGGAGAGAATAATAATCAATGCAAAATCAGTTGACACTTGCGAACAGGTTTACAGTCCGAATGGAGAGGGGAGTTGTGGTTGCCCACCAAGGGACAAGAGATGGCTCAGAGAGGGGGGGGACACTTCGGGTTAAGGGAATTTTAGATGTGGGAGTGGTTGAAGTATTTTATGTTTTAGAAGTGTTGTCATACATTGAGTTCAAAAATGGAAAACTGAGAATTGAAAATGGGGAAAAGGGGAAAGGTGGTGGTGAGGAAGCAGAAATGAGATGTAAACAGAGTATGAGATGGCCATGTTGAACTATATGACTATAAATATTAATGGAATACATAACCAAATCAAAAGGAAGAGGCTATTAAATTTACTGAAAAAAGAAAAAAAAATAGATATAGCATTCGTGCAGGAATGTAATAAATTAAGGAGAGACTGGGTAGGGCACGTAACGGCAGCATCATATAATTCAAAAGCCAGAGGTGTAGCTATATTAATCAATAAAAATGTACCTATCAAAATAGAGGAGGAAATAATAGATCCAGCAGGGAGATATGTGAAAATGTCAGATATATTCACAACTCTGGAATTTGGTCAATATATATGCACCTAATGAAGAGAATCAAAAGTTTATGCAAGATATTTTTTTAAGATTGTAGATATGAAGGGGAATATATTGATAGGAGAGGACTTTAATCTTAATTTGGATTCAAAGATGGATAAAACTGGAAAAAAGAGTAGCCAAATTTATGGTTAAATCAATGCAGGAAATGCAACTTTTGGATATATGGAGGACACAACACCCAAAGGAGAAGGAATACTCATATTATTCAAGTAGACATAAAACATACTCAAGGATTGACCTGTTCCTGTTGTCAGCCCATATCCAAGGGAGAGTTAGGAAAAATGGAATATAAAGCTAGATTGTTATCTGATCACTCACCCCTGTTATTACCAATAGAACTGGAGGACATCCCACCAAGAACATATAGATGGAGATTAAACGCCATGCTACTTAAAAGACAGGAATCTAGAGAATATATTGAGCGCCAAATTAAAATATACTTTGAAATAAATACGGAATCAGTGAAAAACAAATTTATATTATGGGATGCAAAGAAAGCCTTCATCAGAGGGCAGATAATAAGTGATGTAACTAAGATGAAAAAAGACTATAATCAAGAAATAGAATAGCTGGAAAGGGAAATAGTAAGTACAGAAAAAAAAGTAGCAACAAGGGAAGATACAACAAAAAGAAGAGATTTGGTGGACAAAAAAATAAAATATGAAACATTACAAATGTATAAGATGGAGAAAAACATAATGAAAATAAAGCAGAATATTATGAGCTAGGAGAAAAACTGCACAAAATTCTAGCCTGGCAACTTAAAACAGAACAAGCTGAAAGAACGGTATTGGCATCGAGGAAAAAGGACAAACAAGTTACATATAACCAAACAGAGATCAATGAAAATTTCAAGGAATTTTATGAGCAATTATACCGAACTGAGAACAAAGGGAAAGAAGACAAAATAGATGAATTTTTAGCTAAAATTGAACTACTGAAATAGCAAGAAGAGCAAAACAAATCGATAAAACCATTTAAAATAGAGGAAATACAGGATATATTAAAAAAAGCTACCGAACAATAAAACACCTGGAGAGGACGGACTCCTAATCGAATTCTATAAAACATTTAAAGAGTTATTAATTCCTCCTCTCCTGGAAGTAATGAACCAGATAGAAGAAACACAAAACTTGCCAGATTCATGTAAAACAGCAATAATTACAGTAATACCAAAGACAGGGAAAGATCCACTAACGCCAGCATCGTATAGACCAATATCTCTACTTAACTCAGATTATAAGATAATAGCAAAATTGTTAGCAAACAGATTGGCCGACTGTGTACCAAAAATAGTAAAACTAGATCAAACTGGATTTATTAAGAAAAGACGAACAGCGGATAATGTCTGTAAATTTATTAATCTAACTCATGCAGTACAAGGAAATAAGATACCAACAATGACTTTTGTTTTAGATGCAGAGAGAGCCTTTGACAGGTTAGAATGGAATTACAATTATTTATTCAAAGTATTACAGAGGTTCAACCTACCAGAGAAATATATTAATTGGATTAAAGCATTATATAAGTGAAGGTGACAGTAAATGGATATATATTGAACCAATTAAAATTAAGCAGGTTCACTAGGCAGGGGTGTCCACTATCTCCCTCACTGTTCGCTTTTGCAATAGAACCAATGGCAGAACTGATAAGAACTGAAAATAAAATAAAGGGGATAAAAATAAAAGAGGAGTATAAAATCAGTTTATTTGCAGATGACATCATAGTATACGTAACAGAACCAGAAATATCAATAAAAGAATTACATAAGAAATTGAAGTAATATGGAGAAATATTGGGGTACAAGATCAATGCAAATAAATGTGAAGCGATGCCAATGAATAATGCGGATTACACAGAGTTGAGAAAAGAATCACCATTTAAATGACAAACACAAGCAATCCAATACCTAGGTATTAGATTAAATAATAATGTAGTCCATCTATACAAATTAAATTATCAGCCATTAATGAAGAAATTACAAGATGATTTAGAACATTGGAATGATTTACCACTAACACTGATAGGAAGGGTAAATTGCATTAAAATTAATATCTTCCCAAGGATACAATACCTATTCAATTGTTACCAATTCCCTTAACAGGAAATTCTTTAATGAACTAAAGAGAATAATAAGAAAATTCTTATGGAAAGGGGGAAAACCAAGGATAGCACTAGATAAATTAACAGAATGGTACAAACAAGGTGGTTTGCAGCCACCAAACTTTAAAAATTATTATAGAGCAGCACAATTAAGATATCTATGAGATTTTTATCAAACAAGGGACAAACCAGATTGAACCAAGATAGAGCTTGATAAAATAGGGGAGAAGGTACCAGAACATATACTTCATAAGTGAGACGAAAAACTGATGCAATATAGAAGTTCACCAATACTGCACCATTTACTCAACATTTGGAAGAAGATTCATGTAGAAAGGAAAAAAACAAATTGCCAACAAACAAAATTATTATTGATGCAAAATCAACTAATCCCTTTCACAATAGATAACCTTTCCTTTAGAGAATGGGAGAGAAAAGGAATTAAAAGAATAGGAAATTGTTTTTTGGGAATTAATTTATTATAATTTGAACAAATGAAGTACAAATATGGAATAACTCATGGTACAATGTTAGCATACCACCAGCTGAAAACCTACTTAAAGGACAAATTGGGAAGCAGGCTGAGGTCACCAGAAGGAAGCAGCTTTGAATATGTGATTACAGACACAATGATAATTAAAAGATTTATAACAAACATGTACATCAAGCTGCAAGAGAAGGAAAATGATGAAATAAGCTATAAACCCAAACAAAAGTGGGAAAAATATTTAAAAAAAGATAAAAAGTAAATATGAGAAAAGTTATGCTCCAGAACTCCAGAATATAATAAATATGAGGTTACGCATGTTACAATATAATTGGTAACACATGCTAAATATCACACCCCAAAAGTTAAATAAATGGGATCCAGCATTATCAGATAAATGTTTTTGCTGTAAGAAGGAAACGGGAACAACAGTACATGCAATTTGGGCATGTGAGAAAGTGAAAACATTTTGGGAATAGCTAAATCAGATATTAAATAAAATCACTAAAAGCAACATACCAAAAAATCCAGAGATCTTTCTTCTAAGTAATATAAGAAGTAAAGAATTAGGCCTCAAACTGGATGAAGAGCAAAAAAGATGTATTATGATAGCCTTAGCTGTAGCAAAAAAATGTATAATGTCAAATTGGAAATTAGAAGATAGCCTGAGAATACAGCAATGGTACATAGAAATGAATAAATATATTCCACTGGAAAAAATAACATATAATTTGAAAAATAAAGTCACATTATTTTAACAAATTTGGGAACTGTACATGGAACATAACAGAGAGGGTCTACCGCAGAATTCCACCCCCTAAAATGATAGAATGAGAAGAAGACGAAATGAACTGACCCAGTGTGTAAAAGTAGATGACACAATTTTCTTGTTTATTTTCATTGTGTGATGACATTTTTTAATGGGTTTATTGTATTGTATATGTTGAACGTTTAATGGGTTTGGAGGGTGGTGGGAAGGAGGGAGGGAAGAAAGGGGGGGAAAGGGGAGAAAATGACACTGTGTATATTCAAGAGGGAAATATTTGTGTGGATTTTGATTAATATGGTTCATAGTGAGAAAATTTTTTTTAAAATTTAAAAAAGGCGGCCTGTTTTCATTGATTCATTTATCAAAGTCTGTTGGCAGAGTAGGCAAAAATATACGCGTTCATTGAGTACAGCAGGTATAAATCCAAATTTCAAGAACTCCACTGAATATTGACGAACCTTTTGCTTGCTTGGTCTGCTCATTTTTAATATACCACATAACGAACTCCCTGAAACAGATTAATACAACAGCGCGAGGTCCCTGAAATAGATTAATCAATATTTTATATCTTAGAATCAAAAAAATGTAACAAATGTAATGATCGAATCAAAGAAAGAAAAATGACCCTAAAAAAAATTATGAATTTTGTCTCACAGAGATTGCATCAGAACTTCACTGGCCTCATGCTTTACTTGCTGGGGTCCCTTTTTTTTTGTGGCAGACAAACCTCTCCCCCAGCACACCCATCAATACGCTAGGGCACAAAGATACATACAGATACAGGTCTCATTCACTACTGAACTGAAAAAGTAAAGGGGTATGGAAGGAGACATGATTGTTGAGATCATTTGGTATTCTCATCACCAGTTAGATAATTTGGAATGGATGATAATTAGACCAGTCAGAAAAAATAGAATTATAATGTTAACCAAGGATACCAACAGTTAAAATAAGAGAAACAACAGAGAAACATCAGAAAAGCAAAAATACACATTATGAAAATAAAAAGAACCAAGTGATTTATATTCATATCAACATAATTAGTTTATTTTTTCAAACCAACTTTTTAATTATTTCCCAAAATATTCCTATGCCCTACTAAAATATTCTTAAACCACACGCCCCACCAAAATATTCCCATGCCCCACCTTAAGAATCCATGGTTTAAAAGTGAAACATTGATTTATTTGCACCCTCTACTGCTCAAATCTTTTCCAAACATTTGGAAAACAATTTGCAGATTGGGAGACAACTTTACAATACAAATCTGTACAGTGATTCCAAGCTTCTAGTTTCTTCTCAGTTTAATTTTACATTCCGCTTGCATTTTTTACCAGCCATCTAGCTTGGTTGGAGCTGACATTGGCAAGGGTGCAGTATACATTTTACGTCTCTATTATGATTAAGGAGGTACAGATTTTTTTTAAATCATGGAGTAAAGCATACCCAATTATTGAAATAGCTTTATGGGCATTGGTCATTGCACGTTCATTAATAAATAAATGTTACTAAAGGGATCATCCATCCTTGGCCATCTGAAGAAGAAAAAAAAGGTATCAGATTAAAAGGCAATGTTGTGGGGTCACAGGATTTGACAAATTTAAGAAATCAGCAAAGAATGATTATTTAAAAAAAAAGAGTTAACCAAACTAATAAGAAGTTAAAGAAAGTAAAAAGTTTCACAAGTAGATAAAAATATATTGTGTGCAGTTCGGTAGAACATTAAGGATAAAAGTCGAAAGTTAGTAATGGGAAATAAAGAAATGTCAGAGAGTTGGAACAAGTATTTAACTTCTGTCTGAACCACAGAAGGTACTTAAAACAGCCCAGTAATAGAAAATCAAGTTGTTAAAGTGGGGATGCGGGAAGGGTTTCGGCAGGACATTTTAAAACAATGACTTTTGCTGGAAAAATAAAACTAAAAGCTGACCCAATGTCCTGCTGATGAAATGAAAGTAGATGCATTGGTTGTGGTCTTTCAGAGTTCTCCAGACTCTGGAATAGATCCAGAGGAATGGGAAACTGAATGGGAAACTGTTTGGAATCAATTTGTCCTGACTTTTGTCACTGTGAAAAATTCAGGGATCTATCTTTAATGTTGCAGCAACACAGCATTTGGAAAATGCAATTGAGAAGAGTCATTACATTTTTATGAAAAAGAAATTGTTTTTATTAGAGTTATTTGGGGATATAAAGAGCAAAGAGGATGAAGGTGAAAACATGGTGCTCTAGAAGGTTCAGGTGGCATTCCAAAAGTTTCCACACATGGTAAGTGCTCATTTTATTGAATAATAATAGAATAGAAAGAGAATTAGCTGCTGGGTGAGTGTTCTCGTGATCAGTGCTTGGGCTTCAACCATTTGCAGACTCACGACTTGTATATCAAAACCAAATTTGCTCCTGAGACAATGATAGGTGGAAAATATAGTTTTAAGGAGGATACAGTATAGGTAAAGGACTGTTAATTAGTTAAGTGAATGGGCAAAACTTTGGCAAACGTTGTCCATTTAGATCAGCGGTTTTCAAACTTTTTTTTCCACTCACATACCAAGTAATCCCAATGCCACAGGTGCTCTGTGATTAGTAAGAGATTACTTATAATGGTATGTGAGTGAAAAAAAAGGTTGAGAACCACTGCTCTAGACCTAATTGTTACTGAAATATTATGCTTGAGAAAAATTGTCATTGGCTCATTTCCTTTAGAGTTCTGAAACTGTGCACAAAACAAGTCACTTAGGGACGATTGAAACAGTGGTTTTTAAATCTTTTCTTTCCACCCACATACCAACTTAAGCAAGCCCTTACTAATCACATAGCACCTATGGCATAGGAATTACTTAAAGTAGTATGTGAGTGGAAAGAGAAAGTTTTAAAACTAATGATTTAGATGGAAGAACCGAAGAGTGAAATATTATTTAAATGAAGACAAATTCAGAATTCTGCTGTACCGGTGATTTTTTCTCTGTAAAATTGGTTATGCAACATTTAAGAACATGCATTGCACAATGGAATTTCTCACACTTGAGTCTCTTTACATCTGTGAATGATTAACTAATGAAGAATCACATTTTACTTAATATGTAAACACACTGAGTAGTACCATCATCTTAATTACCAATTGTGGTACAGGCACACTGCACCTAATGTCAGAGTTGACATTCGCATTAAGAAAAAGTGAGCCTCCAATTAGAGTCACGTTTTAGTGAGCAGTGAACTGTGTGCTCGTGTCATTCTCAGGCTTGCAAGCTGATAAAAATGCATCGTTTTATTCATCCAAAATCAGTACTAATGGAGATTCCAATGCTAAAAAAAAATTTAAAAGCCAGATGACCTGCACAAACAGATATATGGGATGTTGACTTTGCATTTTTCCACTTGGAAAAGAGCAGAGCTCATTAGAGGCCAAAATAATCTGGATCCTGAGGACAGACAGGAGGCCTAAAATGAACATAGGGCATCAAGGTTGGAGGGGGCGGGGGCATAGGGTTTATGCTGGTTAATTGTAACCCACCAGTTTTTTAAACAACTTCTAATTATTGACAAAAATCTATTTGAATTCCTTTAGTGCAAGAAAAAGTTAAAGCAGACAAAATATATATATTTTTTAGTCAAGTTGTGGCTTGATCTGGAAAAAGAAACACTTTATTCTTTCCTGCTGGATAACTTGCTTGCATTAGGGTCATAGGAGGCTGAATGAGTCCCTAACAGTTGGGATAGGAGGTGCCTGACACTGTAGCATCTGAAAGAATGGACGGACATTGGAAACATTCCATAGGAGGTTCACTGGATTTCAGGATTTAGACTTGTTCTGCCACAAACAACTAAAGCAATTAGATTTACAAAAATAAAGGGTGATCCTATTGAATGTACAATATTCTGAGGGGGCCATGACAGGGTAGATAGAGAGTCTCAAGTGAGGATATAGCTTCAAGGCCCTTTTAAAGCCTCCACGTTCATCCTGTGATGGGGTGATTAGACTTGCACACAAGGTTGAACAGTGGGAGACTCAACAAACTGAATGGCCTGCTCATGTTCTTGAAATGGCATGGGTAGATGGGCAAATTTGAGGTGGTGCATTCTTTCTGCTATTCACTCAGGGGTTTCTTATTCTCCTGCTCCATGAGTTTATTTATCAGCACCATGCCAAATGCTCCTTCATCATTTTTGAACAGTCATTAGATTTATTAAATTAAATTTAGACATATAGCACGGTAACAGGCTATTTTGGCTCACGAGTCTGTGCTGCCCACTTTACACCCCTGTCGCGTAGATAAAAGCTCACACTTGATTGGAGGGAGAACTAACGCTTTTATTAGCTTACAACACATGTAAGGTTCATGAACAGGCTTCAGAGGGGTTCAGGGTTTAGGCAGGAAATCAGAATTAGATACAGGCCCCTGGAGGGAGGAGCCAGGTGGCGGTGAAACCCATTTCACTACATTCACCCCATCCTTCAGAATTAAGGGTCTGTGGATGAAGAGAACAAGGATCAGAAGCTAGTAATAGACACAGAAGAGAAATATTTACAATACTATTTGCAGATTCAGGCAGTCCAGAGGTCTGAAGATCTTGGTGGAGTGCCTTAGCACTGGGGGGCCTTATGCTCCTTGAGTCACCTGATCCACCTGTCCAATGATAGAGAGGGATTCTCTCTCCTCCTGAACCATGTCCCCTGACGCTCTGAGCGGGGGTGGTGAGAAAATGTTTGGTAGCTTGAGGGGCACCTGAGGCAACAGATCCACTGTTCCGGCAGGTGCCAGGTCCTTGATGGAGACAGTGTCCTCCCTGCCCTCTGGGTACTCCATGTAGGCATACATGGGGTTGGCATGGAGGAGTTTCACCTTTTCCACATGTGCTTCTTGAGAAGGACCGGACCAGGACTAGTGAGCCAGGCTGGGAGTGTAGTCCCTGATGCTGACCTTCTGTTGAATGTGAACATGAGCTCAAGAGGACTGGCGTTGGACACAGTGCAGAGTAGCGACTGAATTGAGTGGAGTGTGATGGGGAGAACATCCTGCCAGCGTGAGCCTGGAAGGCCTTTTTGTTTCAGGGCGTTTGATAGCCTTCCAGATTGTGATGTTCTCTTTTTCAACCAGTCTGTTCTTCCAGGGATTGTAACTGGTAGTCCTGCTGGATGCGATGCCCCTCAACAGAAGGTACTGACGCAGCTCATTGCTCATGAAGGCTGAGCCTCGGTCACTATGAATATAGCGGTGATACCCAAACAGGATGGAAATAGAGTCTAGGGCCTTCATAACAGACAAGGTGGATGTGTTTGGGCACAGGATGGTGAACGGGAAGTGGAGTACTCATCGATACCGAGAGAAAGTAAATGTTCCCATTCGTGGAGGGGAGAGGTCCCTTAAAATCGATGCTGAGCCATTCGAAGGGCCTGGATGATTTAATCAGGTGCGCTTTCATGGGGTAAAAAAAGTGTGGCTTGCACTCAGCACAGACCTGGCATGACATGATCATTTCCCTGACGTCTTCTATTTATTGGGACAATTTAAAGTACTAGAAAAATTTAAGTTCAAGCCACTTTTTACTGGCTGGGTTAAGGCACTATATAAAAATACAGTTATTAGGGTGGTGACGAATGGACAAACTTTTTCTTCATTCAGTTTATCGAGATAAACACGTCAGGGTTGCCCATTGTCACCAGCCTTATTTGTGTTGGCTCAAGCTATTAGACAAAATAGTAATATTAAAGGAATAAAAATTGCTGAAGATGAGTATAAGATTAATTTATTTGCAGATGATGTGTTGATATATTTAACACATCCTAAACAAACTTTGAGACATTTGCAAGATTGTTTAGAGCAATATGGAGCAATGTCTGGGTATAAAGTCAATTGGGAAAAGAGCGAAATATTACCAATTTCAGATGAGGACTATATTAATTGTAAGCAGATTATAAGATTGAGATGGTCTAATAAAATTAAATATATAGGGGTAACTGTTGATGTAAATTATCAATCTTTATATAAATTAAACTATGTTCCTTTGCTAAAAATTTAAAGTAGATTTGAATAAGTGGAAAGATCTACCTATAATGTTAATAGGTCGTGTGAACTGTATTAAGATGAATATTTTCCCACATATTCAATATCTTTTTCAGTCAATTTCATATGTACTTCCAAAGGTATTTTTTCAGGAATTGAATACCGCTGTGAGAATGTTTTTGTGGAAAGGTAAATTAGCTAGAGTAACATTGCAAAAATTGACCTGGAAGTATGCTTTTGGAGGACTTCAATTATCTTATTTCCAGAATTATTATGTGGCTGCCCAATTAAAATTTATTAATAGGATGTTTAATGTTATTCAATCTCCTGAGTGAGCTAAAGTAGAATTGGCTTGTATTCCTGAGCTTAAGGTTCATCAATTTATATTTAAGTGGAGTCTCTGTTTGTTGCAGGCTTATAATATACGTTTTAAAGCATTTGTTGGAGATTTGGACTAAAAGAAATTATATTATAGGTTCTAGAGGTAAAATTATGGCTCAAACTCCGTTATATCATAATAAAGTAATTTATTTTTCAATGAATAATCAGTATTTAAGGATTTGCGATTCTAAGAGTATTAAAGTGATGGATGATTGTTTTGAAGATGGACAGTTTCTTTCCTTTACTAGACGTAGGGAGAAGTTTGGGAAAAGGTCTAATTCCTTATTTGTATACTATCAGGTGCGAGTATTAGTGATAGATAATTTTGGAAGCGAAATGGTGCTACCTAAATTAACTAAGTTCGAGACTTTAATTTTGGATGCATCAAAAAGGGGATTTATCTCTGAAATGTATGCTTTGTTACAAGATAAGATTTGAGTAAATCTGGAATTAAGTGGGAGAAAAATTTATCTTTTGATATATCTCAGCAGGAATGGGAAGTTATGTGTCAAGAAAGTGTGACTAGATTGATTAATGTAAGATATAGTTTAGTCAATTGTAGTTTTTTACATCAGTTATATCTGACTCCTGAAAAGTTAAAAAGATATGGTTTTAGTAATTCTGATTTGTGTTTTAGATGTGGGATTCACACTGGAACGTTTTTACATGCAGTTTGGTCTTGTGACAAAGTGCAACCATTTTGGAAAAAAATTTTAAAAATTGGAAGATTTATTCAAGATTAAATTACCATTGGATCCATTAATTTTTTGTTGGATTACAGTGTATCTTTAACTGCTGGCTTAAAGTTGGGTAAGTTTCAGATGGCATTTGTTCGTCTGGTATTAGCGGTGCGCGGAAATGTATTGCGATTACATGGAAAGATAATGTGGAATTGAATATGGTTCATTGGCATAATGAGTTAAGATCCTGTATTTATTTGGAGAAGTTAACGTATAATTTGTATAATAATTACTCTTTTTTTGTTAAGATGAGGTCACCTTATTTGAAATTTATGGGTTTGGAAATATCTTAATTTTTTTTCTCTGGTATTGTTAGTTTGACTCGTCACACAGCGTATGTAATTAATTGATATATGTTTTTTTTGCACCCCTTGAGGGGTTAGTTAGAGTTGGTGGGAGGGAGGGTGGGGGTATAGTGGGGTTAATTGTTTTTTTTTAAATGTATGTATCTTAAATTTATAAATAAAGTTTTCAAAAAAGAAGTCCAGACCCAAAAATACTGGAGCACAAAATTCATCTAAAATGTACATGTGAAATTTAAAAACTCCCCCCCCTTCAAATGACAGATGTTTCTGTACCAGCAGCGAATGGGACTGGGACACTAGGAAGATTCAGTAATTAGAGGGGTACATTTTTGTTATATTTTTACGCAGTCAGTAAGTCTATGAAACTTTTCATGGAGCCTGTGTCAATCAGGCACTTGGTTGAATGTCCGTTTACCTTCACCATCACCATCGTGTTGCTGAGCTGGTGAGACCAATTCTTGTTGAGGACCAGCGATGCCAGGTTGCCGGAGATGCCATGTTCTTCCCTTGAGAGGCCCCATCCATCCTGAGTCGATCTGTGCCAGTAAGATGGTGCCGACCTCGTGACACGGCAAGATGGCCACCCTCCTTCCTCCTCTGACGACGATGATGGCGCTGAATTCAAAATTGTTGCCACTGCAAGATGGCTGCCGAGCCTTTTCACGCCATTTCCATAGTTGGCAGGTAGGTCAGCAGGTGATCTCAGGTGAGTCCGGTGCAGATGACTTGGGGCTGGAATCAGATCCAGGAGCGGTACAGGCCATGGACTTCCCCCGACCTCCCTTCGAGCAGCAGACCCTTGTCCAATGTTCCTTCTTCCCACATCTGGAGCATGCCAAGTCTTTGGCCGGGCAGCGGGCATGGGGATGCTGTCCCTTGCTGCAGAAAAAATCACTCCCAGGTTCAGCAAGCAGCAGCCGTTAGAATGGGGGCCAACCTAGTGGGAGCATGTGGTCCTTGGAGGTGCTCACCCAAGATTGCAAGTTCGTTGGCCTCAAGGTCATCATTCTCAAGACTGGCCTGTTCCAGTGATTTGGCCAGCTCAACATGGCTAGTGAGGTCCTTCTTTCCAAACTTGAGCAGTCGTTGCCTCATGTACCTTGAGAGGAACCCTGTGAACCCTGTCCCTGATCTGTTCATCTTCCTGGATGCGGCCCGAAGCAGCCTCATACCTGCACTTCTTAGCCAGTGTCTGCAGATCCAGCAGGTAGTCATCAATCGACTCTTTGGGCCATTGGTGGCTTAGAACTTCACTAGGACCTCATTTGGGGTCTTCATTTAGCGGGCCTTCAGCACCTCAATGGCGGCTTTGCACGTCAGACAGTCTTGGATGACTGTGTACCCCTTCATCCCTACCCTTGAGATGAGTGCCAACCTCTGGAGCTTGTCTGTGTAGAAGACATCTCTAGGTGCATTCAGGTAGGCATGGAAGTCTAGCTAATATGTAAACTCCTCAGCCGCCTCGGAGGATTGGGGGTCTATTAACAGCATACTGGGCTTGAGTAACGCCTCTATCCTTGTTTGTAAGCTAATAAAATTCTAGCATAGATAAAAGCTCATACTTGACTGGAGGGAGAACTAATGCTTTTATTAGCTTACAACACAGGTAGGGTTCATATTAAAGGCTTCAGAGGCTTCACGGTTTCTGTGGGAAACCAGGGTTATATACGAGCCCCTGGGGGGAGGGGCCAGGAGGTGGGACCAGTCATCATTACAGGACACCTCTAATGAATCCCAGTTCACTACAAGGTATGTTTTGAACGGTGAGAGGAAACCAGAGCCCAAGAGAAAACCCATGCAGACATGATGAGAACGTACTAGTCCATTAAAATTAAATTCTTCTTATCCATGTATTTTTCAAAATCCCTTTTGAATTTTACAATTGACCCTGCCACTTCCTCTACCACGTCATGTGCCATGGATGCCCTAGAGTAAGTGGGAATGTTGCATTTGTTTTTTTCACAGGGTGTTTGAGTGCATCCTTGAATCTTTTCCCCTCTCTGTGTGGTTATCTCTTCCCATGACAGAGCTCAGAATAGAGTGTCTGTTTCAGTTTTTATGTCAGCCTTGCGAATGACATGACCTGCTCAGCGAAGCCGACTAAGTGCAATTAGAGCCTCAGTGCTACTAGGGAAGTTAGCCACCAGGAGGACATTACTGTTGGGCTGTAGACCAACATCATCTTAATTGTCACAAGGGACTAGAAGCAAACCCACAAATTTGTGAACAAATTTAAGAATTCAAGAAATGGAAAGCTGTCTGATTTTGATAAAAGGGAAGCAGATAAAAGATTTCAGAAAGGAATCCAAAAAACTGTACAAAGTCACCCCAAAATTTTGGTTGTAAGTAAATTTTCAACACTTTCTCAGGAAATTTTGAAATCCTTTTTTTTTTAATATTAGCTGTAGTTGAATTGAGAGGTTTATGGGAACCACACACTAAATATGTTTACAGGAATGAGTTCCAAATATTCTGGCCACCTTTGGGATTACAGCCCCAAATGTCTAAAATAGACTTTATGACACTCAGCATTTCTTGGAAAGAATACAAAAGTGCATAATGTAGTTTCTCAGGGGTTTGGCAGCCATTGTTTTGTTTGATTTTGTAGCTTTTTGTTCATCTTACTGATCATTAGCTAACTGAAAAGAGATCATGTAAGCAAGACTCTACTTTGGGTTTGGCCATGAAAAGAAATAACTTAATAGTTCAGTGTTCAACTAGGATTAAAATAAGTAAAGTTGTCTTAAAATTAGCTCATCGAGCATTTTTCAGTGATATACAACTGAGCTATAAAGCTTTATGTTTAACATAAAAAGAAATGTGCTTGTCTTGTGTGAGTCATGCATGAGAGTCACAAACTAAGACCATTGCCCTTTGCAAAGCCCATCTTCAAGAGGCAGATTCCATTGATGTGGTTAAATTGGAATGATTTGAAGCAATGGTTTTAACTAATCCAAATGTCAGATCATTATGGTCGAAACAAAATTATCAGCCTTCAATTATACACATTTTTGATAGTCAATTTGACAGTACTGACCTTTTTTTGAAAACCTCAGTGTTCAAGAGTGTTTTAGCAGGCTCTTCCAAAGGGCAACATGCTCCTTAAGTAGCAGTGAGCTCACTGGCTTTTATATTTGATCTAAGTCATTATCTATAATGTTCAAATCACTTACTATGCATCCAAATTTTGCAGTCATATGACTCTTGGTTTGGATTTTACTTGATCAGCTCTGTTGCAACAGTTCAAGTTAAACTTGATGGACAAGCTTGTTGTTTCCTGATTTTTTTTTTGCTTTCCAAATCTCAGATTAAAATTGAATAAGTAATTCAGGTGAAAACTCCTGGCATTGTCCAAATCCAAATAGTTGTCACTTTGAATATCCTGCGAAGCCCACAAATTGAATTTTGAACATCAAAGGTTTATTGCTAAAGATTTTACTTCTAATAGCAACTATAACCAATCTATTCTGTCAGATAGTGATACCTCAGTACATGGATACAACACTTGTAAGGTTTGGTTAAACAATGGACACTTGGGGCCAAATTTTCCATTGAAAATGCATCTTGGAATCAAAAGGCAAACTGGAATTTAACTGGAACAACTGTGAGTTGGACAAGGAAAAGCCTGAGCTCTATTTCATTGACTGTCTCTTGCTCTCCATGGATGCTGCTTGACCTGCTACCATTCCTCCAGCTCTTTTATTGTCTATTCTTCCAGTTCTCCAGCATAGAAGATTTGATGTTTAATTACCAATTGTAGAGTGTTGAATTTTGGTACACTTGATAATTTTACTTGGATATTTAGTAAAATACAAACTAGTTTGAGCAGAAACCTTGTAAAGTCATTGAGTTTCTATCACAGAAACAGGCTTTTCAGCCCAACGTTCATCCCTATCAAGTTGCCTTCCTGCATTCCTCTAAATCTTTCTTATCAATATATTTGTCTAAATATCTTTTGAAGTTTAGAATTGCACCTGCTTCTACCTCTTTCTCGACCACATTCTATTAATCAGCACCATTTACGTAGAATAGGTGCACGCCAGGTTCCCTTTAAATCTTGCTCCTCTCACATTATAGATTGAACACTTGTTGATGCATATGTTCTTCGGACAATAGCATTTATCATCTCCATGAAGATTCAATACAGCATCAATGTCACAATAGCTGCATTATATTCCGTTACATTTGCCCTCTCCAGGGCAAGAATTACACAGTGAATGGTAGGGCCCTGGAGAGAGTTGTTGACAGAGGGAGTTGAGGATACCAATCCATTGTTTATTGAAAGTGCTAACACAAGTAGGCAGGGTGGTGAATTAGATATATGGCACTCTTGGCTTTATTAGTTGAGGCCTTGATCAAGTTATAATTGTGAAAGGTATTGGTGAAACTATACAGTTCTGGTCACTTAGCTACAGGAAAGATATCAATATGCTGGAAAGAGCTCAGGAAAGAATCATGAGAACGTTACTGCTACAAGTGGGCTTGAATTAGAAGGAAAAGCCAGAGGGGCTGGAACTTTTCTCCATGGAGTATAAGAGGTTGGGACCTTAAGGAGGTTTATAAAATCATAAGGTAAATAGTCATAGTCTTTTTTTCCTATAGTAGATGAATCAATAAGTAGAAGTCATGGATTTAATGTGAGAGGAGCAAGATTTAAAGGGAACCTGGCGTGCACCTATTCTACGTAAATGGTGCTGATTAATAGAATGTGGTCGAGAAAGAGGTAGAAGCAGGTGCAATTCTAAACTTCAAAAGATATTTAGACAAATATATTGATAAGAAAGATTTAGAGGAATGCAGGAAGGCAACTTGATAGGGATGAACGTTGGGCTGAAAAGCCTGTTTCTGTGATAGAAACTCAATGACTTTACAAGGTTTCTGCTCAAACTAGTTTGTATTTTACTAAATATCCAAGTAAAATTATCAAAAATATACTTGTGGTAACCCTATGATTCATAACCTGTTCAATCAATGTGGTTTAAAATTATATAAGTGTAAAATAGGCAAACTTCTAAATAACAGAGGTTATTTAAATAACATACTTTGAGTGCTGTGTAATTGTTGTGCAATATTTAACTCTAAATATTTGAAAAATGTGCTCTTGTGTCTCAAAAGTGAATTGAAGTAATTTTACAGATCTCCTGAGGCCTGCAAACGAACCCATTAATGCAAACTCAGTACAATTGAGCTGATGCACCTTTACTAAGATGATAGTTTCCTGCATCCATTACATTCTTTATTGAAAGAATTAAACATTTGATTGGAACATAGAACATATGTTGACCTCGATGCTGTGCCGATCCAGATATTTCTTCCTAAAAAAAATTACTAAACCCTCCCTACCCCATAACCCTCTATTTTCCTTTCATCCATGTGTCTGTCTAAGAGTCTCTTAAATGTCCCCAATGTTTCAGCCTCCGCCACCATCCCTGGCAAGGCATTCCAGGCATAAACAACTCTCTGTGTAAAAAACTTAACCCTGATGTCTTCCCTAAACTTCCTTCCCTTCACTTTGTACAGATATCGAATGGACAAAAAAAAAATTCAAAAGGGTTGCTTCCTGAAAAGGATTTGGGCTCTTGATAGATATCTTCAAAGTGAACACAAAGATAATTTCAGATTTACTGTATCACATATGAAGTTGGAGAAATATTAAATTAACCTTTATGTAATTTACTTCAAGCAACTCTAAACCCAACTCTTAGATTGACTGCACATGTTGAACAACAAATGTGAGAGGCCCAGGCTTTGTCTTGGTCACTAAAGTAGAGGTCATAGGATTTCTTAATAAGTGCAGACATGCTGCACCATTGAGTCTTAAGTGTATCCTCTCCACAAATGTAACGGAATATAATGCAGCTATTGTGACATTGATGCTGTATTGAATCTTCATGGAGATGATAAATGCTATTGTCCGAAGAACATATGCATCAACAAGTGTTCAATCTATAATCAATGTAATGCACAGCATCTGTGTATTTTTCTTTGGCTTGGCTTCGCGGACGAAGATTTATGGAGGGGGTAAATGTCCACGTCAGCTGCAGGCTCGTTTGTGGCTGACAAGTCCGATGCGGGACAGGCAGCCTGTCTGCACCTATCCTGACTAAACATGCCCAGGCACACTTGGCAATATTTGCATAACATCTGCACTGACTTCATGTATCGGCACACTTGGACTGACCTAAGCAGCTTACTTTGTGGGCAATGTACTAGTAGATTTAAAATATGACAAGAAATAAAAAAAATAGGTTATATCTAATACACGGTACGTGATGGACATACGCGAAGGTGATTTTTTTTTTTATCAGTGGCCCAAAATCCATAATATACACCCAAAAGTGTTCAGGAAGCAAAGTCTTAATTGTCCAGTGATATCTATACAGTTTGTGTTACTTCATTATTTTTAGCTGAAAGTGTGTTGAAATCCAAAGAATCAGAATGTAAAACAAATATCACTCATACAAAAAAAGACACATCTACAATCATATTGGAAAAGAAATATAAACTATTCCGCACTCTGAACCATGGTAGCTGAATGAAGCACAATGCAACTAGCATGCTGCATTTTAACATCAGCGATAAATTAATCATCTGATTGTTGGCTTAGTTAAATGACTATTTAGTTTTGTAAATGCTGAAGCCTGACTTGAAGTTTGTTTTCTTTCGTTTTTGCTATTGCTCTAGGTTGTCTTCTCCACTTCTGCTTTGCTCTGAGGTAATATCATCAGTGAGCCACAATCATTTTAATTAGCCCTGGGCTAGGTTGGCTGAGGTGAAATAAAACAGATAGACTCCCCCTTTTGTTCTTGAATAACTCACTTTTTCCAAGGGGAAAATGCTTGATGGGCTTCCATATTGATGAAAGGTTGACTGTACAAATGGAGATCTGGAGGACTGCAGATCCCTTAAATTTGGCCGTTTTAAGGTTAGAGGTGCATGTGAGGAAGGTGGAGCAATGTAAGGATTGAGAGGATGAGGACATAAGTAGGCCAAATGTATTATAATTAGGGAATAAGATCATATTCCACAACAATATTTGATGGGCATTGTGAAAACATTTATATTTCTGTTAAGCCTAGCTGAATGAGAAATATGATTGGCTAGGAAAGAAATATACATCTATGGAAAAGATTCGCTCTTCATGTTAATGATATGGTAACATTAAAGCAATAGAAAAAAGCTTCAATACCATATTCTCCATTCGAATACCACCTTAAAACATCCCTTACTAACTATAAAGCCCCTATGGCATAGGTGATCTGTGGTTAGGAAGTACAGAACATATCCCATGTGAAGCAAGGCCCATTCTTATATATTTCTTGTTTTTTTAATTACACCCAATTGGAACTGGCAAATAAATTTACTTGATATAACTGCCAACTAAGCTAACAGTAGACATCTTCTGAACAATTATCAGGTCAATGCAGGTGGCTGCCTGTTTGCCTGACTGGACTTTGAAATGTTCTAATATGCCAAAATCTGTGCATGCATTCCATTGA
The DNA here is from genome assembly GCF_036971445.1 of Narcine bancroftii. Taxonomy (NCBI): domain Eukaryota; kingdom Metazoa; phylum Chordata; class Chondrichthyes; order Torpediniformes; family Narcinidae; genus Narcine; species Narcine bancroftii. The sequence goes on from NC_091477.1 coordinate 52,504,355, forward strand.
CAGCTAGCAGTATCAAATTGAATTTGTACAAATTGCTTTAGTAGTTTCTAGGAAGTGTATTGCAACAACTTGGAAATTAGACACAGGCTTAGGGATGGAAAGATGGCATGTGGACCTTTGTAGCTGCATTCCACTTGAGAAGATCACTTACAGTTTTTGAAATAAATATCATGTACTTTGGAAAATATGGTGCCCATATTTTCAAAATGTGGGTATGAATGATTAACAGACTCTCTGAAGTCCTAATTTCTTGGTAACCTCCAATATTAAATTTTATAATATATATAGTTTATTCCCTTGACACTCTCTAGTCCTTCTTTTTCTATTTTCATTCTTTTCTTTTTTCTTTTTACGGGGGTCTGGGGAGGGAAGGGGAAAAAGTTTTGTATACTGCATGTATAATCTTTGAAATTTTTTGTTACTGAATGAAATGTAGGGAAACACATTCTGTGAAGGGCTTGGATTGATTAAAATTTGTAAAATGTGTGCAGGATAGTTTTTTGCTGCAATACGTTGAGGTACCCATTAGAGAAGGGGCAGTTTTGGATCTACTGTTGGGGAATGAAATAGGACAGGTGACTGAGGTGTGTGTTGGGGAGCACTTCGGATCCAGTGATCATGGTACCATTAGCTTCAACATAATTATGGAAAGAGATAGGTCAGGTTCGATGATGAAGGTTTTTGAGTGGGGGAAAGCCAGATTTGAAGAAATTAGAAGGGATTTGCTAGGAGTGGTTTGGGCTGATTTGTTTTATGGGAAGGATATAGAGGAGAATTGGAGGTCATTTAAAGGTGAGATTTTGAGGGTGCAGAATCTTTATGTTCCTGTTGGGATAAAAGGCATAGCCAAAAGTTCAAAGGAGTTGTGGTTTTTAAGGGAGATTAAAAAGTTGACTTGAAATAAAAAAAAGACGTACATTAAATACAAGAAGCTAAGTATAGACAAGATGCTTGGAAAATACATGGATTGTAAAAAGAAGCTTAAGAAAGAAATTAAGATAGTGAAAAGAAGATACAAGGTGGCTATAGTGAACTGGGTGAAAGTAAATCTGAAGAATTTTTACAAATATGTGAATAGCAAAAGGAGATTGAAGGATAAAATAGGTCCCTTAGAGAATCAGAGCAGACATATGTGTAAGGAGTTGAATGAGCTGGGAGAGATATTGAATGAGCTCTTCGGTATTCACTAGGGAAAAGGATACGGAATCATGTTGGATAAGAGAAGCAAAAGAGGTGATTATGGAAAATGTAGGGATTTGGAAAAAGGGGGTGTTAGAACTTTTGAGGCATATAAAGGTGGATACGTCTCCAGGTCCCGACGGGATTTTCCCCAGGACCTTGAGGAAAGTCTGGGAGGAAATAGCAGAGGCTCTGGCAATGATTTTTCAAAAGTCACTAGAGGGGAGCATGGTGCCTCCGTCACCCTGTACCAAGAGAGACCACATGATCTCGCCAGGTCCGTGATGGATGTCCAAGTGAAAGGGCATATAAGGAACTGTTTGTTTGATAGTGGGAGTAAGGAAAGCTTTGTTCACCCTTATACCACTCAGTGTCTATCCCTTGAAGCGCGCCAGTCAGCCATAAGATGTCATTTGCATCCAAATCCCATATGGCAGTCGTCTTCAAGTCCTGTAAGTTGACTTTGACTGTTGGACGCAGAGTTTACAAACACTTCAGGCTCCACATCATGCTGCCGCTCTGTGCCCCCTTGCTGCTGGGGCTGGACTTCCAGTGCCAACATGAGAGCGTTGCATTGATGTTTGATGGGCCCATTCCCCCTTCATCATTTGCAACAAACAGTTCCTAGATGATCCTCTGTACATGACCTGTGGTCTCGACACTCAAAGTCATGCCCCGGCTGCTGTTTGTGAACCTCACCCCCAAATGCAACCCAGTGGCCACCAGGAGCAGGTAATACTGCACCATAGACAGAGCATTCATCAAATAAAAGGTGCAGCATTTGTTGGGCGAAGGCATCATGGAGAGCCCAGGTGGTCGAAGTAAAGAATGGGGTGGAGATCAGGATGTCCATAGACTTAGCCAGACCATTGTGGTAAATGTAGCTTGATGCATACCCCTCCCCTGCATATCCGATATGGTTAACCAGATTGTACAATATCAGGTATTCTCCATGATCGACATCAAGTCGGCCTATAACCAACTCCTGATCCACCCGGAGGACCACTAATATACTGCATTCGAGGTGGATGGCCATCTCTCCCACTTCTACCGGGTCCCCTTCTGCATCACCAATAGGGACTCCATTTTCCAGCAGCCGTGGACCGCATGGTGGACCACTATAACCTGCAGGTCACTTTTCCTTATCTTGACAATGTGACCATCTGCGGCCATGACCTGCAGGACCATGATGCCAACTTTCAAAAATCCATCCAGGCCACAAATCTCCTGAACCTTACATATAACAAGGAGAAATGTGTGTTGCAGACAACCCGACTCGGCTGCATGATTGAAAACGGTGTCATTGGTCCTGACCTCAAACACATGCGACCTCTATTGGAGCTATCTCTTCCCCACACCCTCAGAGCCTTGACAAGATGCCTGGGTTTCTTCTCGTACTACGCTCAATGGGTCCCCAACTATGCGGACAAGACTCACCCACTGGTCAAAGCCACCTCTTCCCCTCCTATAGGCAGAGGTTCATGCAGCATTTGACAATATCAGGGATGACATTGCCAAGGCAGTGATGCATGTGGTAAATGAGTCCATACCTTTCCACATGGAGAGTAATGCGTCTGACCTCACACTGGCTGCCACATTCAACAGATCGGGCAGACTCGTCACATTCTTCTCACTCCAAGGTCCTGAAATCTGCCATTGCTCAGTTGAAAAGGAGGCCCAGGTCATCATGGAGATGGTACGACACTGGAGGCACTACTTTTCTGGCAAACATTTCACTCTCCTCACGGACCAGCAGCCGGTCATCTTCATGTTTGACAACAAGCAGTGGAGCAAAATCAAGACTGATAAAATCATCAAGTGGAGGATAGAACCTACAACCTACAACATACCTGGCAAGCTTAACAAACCCCGGATTTCCTCTCCCATGGTACTTGTGCCAGTATCCAAATATACAAATTGCAGATCCTTCACAACAACCTCTGCCACCCCAGAGTGACTGTTCTTCCTTTTCATTAAAGTATAGAACCTACCATACTCCATTGAGGAAGTCAGAACAATGACCAAAAACTGCCAGGTCTGTGCCGAGTGCAAACCGTACTTCTACCGCCATAACAAGGTGCACTTGATCAAAGCTGCTCGCCCCTTCAAGTGCCTGAGCATCAACTTCAAGGGTCCTCTCCCTTCCTCGAATCAGAACATTTACTTCCTCACCATCATCGACGAGTATTCTCGCTTCCCTTTTGCCATCCCCTGCCTGGACATGACCACGGCTACAGTCATCGAGGTCCTCTGCAATATCTTCATGCTCTTTGGGTACCTCTGCTTCATCCACAGCGACCAGGGGACCTCAATCATGAGCGATGAGCTGCAGCATTACCTGCTGGTCAGGGGCATCGCCAAGAGCAGGACCACCATCTCCAATCCCAGAAGGAATGGGCAGATGGAAAGGGAGATGCCACGGTCTGGAAAATGTAATCCTTCTGATTCTATAGTCATGGGCCCTCCCATCTCCCACTGGAAAGAGGTCCTCCCAGATGTACTCCACTCCAAGCAGTCACTCTTATTTACAACCACTAACAATACACCTCATGAAGGTATATGTTCCTTCCCTGGGAAGTTTGTCAGGGACTAGGCTGTCTCCCTGGCTGATCTCCCAGGACCGTTCCTGCTTTGGAAGCACATTGGGCAATCTAAGACTGAGAGGGGCCTCCACAGAAATTCTTAGTACTTCTACGTGACCTTCCCTGATAGGCGCGAGGACACAATCTCCATCCAGAATTTGGCCACATCAGACACTCCTCCAACCGTGATCAACAGACACTCTCCCTCATTGCCATTTTGGGGGTCCATGAACCCTCAACCCTCAATGCTCAACCCTCGACAACTGTTGTCACCCATAATGCACCAGCATCATACTCCCTCCTCCCTTCACCCATCCCTTCCCCCCGGAGAACTGTAACCATAATGTCCAGGTAATGTAAAACTAACCCATAATGTCCAGGTGTTACATAGTCCAGAGGACCCAAAACCCAGCAGCAATAAATATGCACTACAACACAGGGTACTTAAACAAAAGTAGTTTTTAATTATAATTGAAAAAGTAAACAGAATTGGACTTTAACTTATTACTTAACCTACTTACTTAACCTACCTAACTTACCTAATCCCCTCTCTACTACTAAGCGCAGGTGTGTGTAATGGATATTTAGGATTAGAAAAGTTATTTGGATCACAGCCCAATCTCACTGGTTGCAGGCAATTCTTGTACTGTGCACAGAAGTTAGCATTCATAAAGTTCACCAGTCTTTGGTGCTTAACAGGCAAATGGTTACCACTCAGGAGGGCTCTTGCTGATTTTCAGAGAGAGATTCCTTTTCCAGGACATCTGCAACTGATTCCTTCTCAATCAGTCTTGCTAACGATGATCCTCTTTCTTTCAGGTCACATTTCACACCGTTGGTCTTCTCCATTGACCAGGCAGCCTTCCAAAGTTTGCCAGCTTTTTCCTTCTGGAAATAATTTATGTGACTCCTCTCTCTGTTTCACAGCCTCCCTCTCTGAGATCAAAACAGTTCTCTGCCTGCAAAGATCACATGCTCTCCCAGGCAAGCTGTTGTCGATACTTTGATGCCTTCTGCAAAAGTCCTGCAAATATTCTGTGTTTTAAAATGTGTGTGTGCAAGCAGCTCTAACAATTCCTCCAAAACCACCTCTGTCACACCAGTGACAACAGGCCAAGGCACCACAGTAACCACCACCCCCCCCCCCCAACCATTACCATGTTATTGGCTGCAGCAGAGGAGACCCCCATCAGACTTGACCTGTAAAAAATGTAAATGTGTATATATTTGCCTCATTTTTTTTCTCTCTCAGCCCATGGGACTCTTCTTAAAAAGGAGGGGTGAATATGGAAAACCACTGTTACACTGTGATTGGCTGGACACGCCTCCCAAAACTGATCTTCCCCGTTATGCCTTGCATAATCCCCAGTCTTCCTGCCATGATCAGTCAATGAGGTTGGTTGGTGCTCCAGTCTATTGTCAATAAAAGCCTATCAGTTTCACAACCTCAGTCTTTTGTGGTAATTGATGGTTCATCAGGATGGTAAAACTAACCCATAATGTCCAGATGCTCATTGATGTAGTTTTTGTTTGATTGTTTGGTGCACTGCAGTAATTAATACTGATCGCTGCACTGAATCAAGTCATACAGCACAGAAATGGCCCTTCTGCCCACTAGAACCCTATCCAAGGTGAACCCACACAAGGCAGCAGGACAAGACAACATACCTGGTCTGGTTATGAAGGACTGTGATGACCAACTGATGGACATCTTCAACACATCACTGCAGCAGTCCATCATTCCCTGGATTTCACCATCATCCCGGTACCAAAGAAGGCGACAGTAACAGACCACCCCATGACACTGATCTCCACCATTATGAAATGCTTCGAGCATCCAGTGATGGAACTCATCAAAATGCACCTCCCAGAGACACTGGACCCATTTTAATTCACCTACAGACAACTATTCCACTGATGGTGCAATTACCTTGTGCCTCAAATCTGTCCTGTCCCAACTGGAGAACAAAACCTCATACACCAAGCTGTTGTGCTCATTGATTGATCCAGAGGCTCATGGAAAAGCTGTCCTTTCCAAGACTCAACACCCAACTCTGTAACTGGATTTTGGACTTCCTAACAGAAAGACCACAGTCCCTCAGCATTCGCAGCAGAACATCGAGCGCTATTAAGACTAGTACTGGTGCACGTCAGGGCTGTGTAGTCAGCCGGTCCTGTTCACACTACTGACCCATGACTGCTTTACCAGATTCAGCTCCAATAGTGTCATCAAGTTGGCAGATGACACAACAGTAGTTGGCTTCATCAGCAACAACAATGAGTCACACTACAGAGAAGAGGTGGAAAATCTTGTAACATAGTAACAATCTTGAGTCTCAACGTAGTCAAGACAAAGGAGCTGATTGTAGATTTCAGGAGGACCTGGAATGACCACCCTCCACTGTGTATTCATCAAGTAGTGGAAAGAATTGAGAGCACCAAGTTCCTCAGAGTCCACTGAAGAAGTGACTTATCCTCGACACAAAACCCCTCAGTTGTCAGGAAGGCACAACACCGACTGGACTTCCTGAGAAGACTGAGGTGGGCAAGGCTACCAGCCACTATCCTGTCAACATTCTACAGGAGCCAGAGGACAAAACATTGTGATCTCAAAAAATTAGAATAGCAAATTAGTGCAACACTGTTGGCATAGTGGTTAGTGCAACAGTGTTGCAGCTCCAGCGATTGGGACTAGGGTTCGAATCCTGTGTCGTTCCTAAGGAGTTGCCATGTTATCTCTGTGTCTGTGTGGGTGTTCCTGCTCCACTTTCAAAACATACCGGGGGTGTAGGTTAATTGGGTGGCATGGACTCATGGACTGAAATGGCCTGTTACCGTGATGGTGTACATGCAGCTGAACATGAAGCAGTAATTCAGGAAGTTTTTTTCTGCTGATCCAACAATTGATGTAACAAACACCATCTCTTTTTATAGAAAATATGAGGCATTGATTAAGAAGTCTTATTTTTATCAATCTTAAAATTAAAATCAAAGTGCATCATGAAACCCTGACAACAAGATGAAGATTTCAAATCCTGGTGCTAATCCTAAGTATAATCCTCTGCATCTCGTGCTCAGACTGCTTAATCATTCACAAAGGCACATCAAAGTCCTCAAGAATGGAAATAATGAACCAGAATTTATCGTTGTAGTGACAAGGAAGCAGTCAGGATTCTCAGCCACCACTCTGTGAAACTGATGATGACTTCTAATGCCTGGACATGGAAAGTTAAACATGGAAGTTAGAAATTCCTTCCCATTGCTGTTTTCAACAACGTGTTTTTTTGCAGACTTCAGCAATTCAGTGGCATGAACCTATTATGTAAGGCAGTTTGTAATATCATTCCAAACACTTTATCATTGCTGAACAACTTCCCTAACGTAATTCTGAGAGAAACATATATCTTTCAGAATACTGATTTCTGTATTCCATGGCTTCGATTATTTTTTATTTTAAGAAAACTTGCATAGTATTTTGGTCTAAGTATATGTCTCAGGGTTTATTTCAATTTCATGCAACGTTTAAAAAATGTCACAAACAAAAACTCAAGCAAACTTCTGCAACCTGATCACCTAAGACCGAATTATCCTCTCTGAAGATCTGAGCGAGCAACTTATGACAAAAGATGAGGTCCAATCTCTTTTGAGCTGAATTAAAATCCAGACTGTTGATTATTATACTCAGCAGTAAGTTGTGCATTCATTTATTTGGATATGGGATTTGTTGACCAGGCGAGAATTAAACTGAGAGGCCTGTGGAACCAATTAGAGTCAACTAGGTTCATCGGTATGGAGTCACATGGAGGTCAGGTCAGTAAAAGGATGGCAGGTTTCCTCAACTGAATAATATTAGCCAAGTGGATAGAAAAAAAATAACTGGTGAATAGGTTGTTTTTGTAATTGATCACTGACTCTCCCTCCATTTTCTTGACTGCATTATCTAAGATGACATCCAATATTGCCTCAAAATGGATGTCCTTTAAAAATTCTCTTCCCTCAAAACCATTGTCATGGAGAGATACAGCTCAAAATCTTGGAAAGGTTAGAGAAGGTATTTATCAGGTTGCTGCCTGAGCTACCAAGACAGATTAAATAAGTTCTCAAGAACATCAGGGGCAATGGATAAAAAAATAACATTTCGTAGAATTATGAAGGGCATAGATATTATAGATAGTGAAAATATTTTTCCCCAGGATGAAAATGTGAAATACTAGATGTGTAAGGAAAAAGGGGGAAAATTTATAGAAGATATGTCAGGCAAGTTTCCTTTAAACAGAGTGGTTGGAGCCTGGAACAAACTACATGGGTAATGATGGAAACACATTGCAGTATTTAAGAGTTTCCAGAGGGAATATTAAGGGAATGGAAGGATATGGAGTATATGCAAGCTAAAGGGAGTAAGCTTAACTTTCCATTGTATTCAGAATCGGGGTACTAGAGGGTGTCGAGGGTGCTGAAGTTTTCCTGATCGTATCGGAGGTTCGTTTCTGGAGCTTGGGTTGACGATAGTTTGGAATGGAATCTGTGTGGCTGCAGAGGCTGTGGGAGTGCTGGCAGCAAATCCATGCACACTTGGTGACTCTGGTGAGGATGGGGGGGGGGGGGGGGAACAACTCTCTTTAGCTTCTATTTCTTTAACTGTAAGAGGCACCTGGCAATTTCTGTTGATGGAAAGTTTTCATAACCTTATTTATTTGTTCAACAAAGTCATACAATAAAAAAGTACATATTATGAACGATAAAAAAAAATTATATATAGAAAAAAAGAAAAACAGAAAAAAAAGAACCCCCCTCCTCCTCTCAGCCAGCTCTCTTTAGGTGAGCCAAAGAAAGAAAAAAAAATTGAAATATATTTACTAAAATCTAATCAAGGTAAATCTAAATGTAAATATTCTAAATATAAAGATCACTTATTAAGAAAAAAAGAATAATTATCATGTAAAACATACATGATTTTTTCCATTACCAAACAAGTTTTCTTCTCATTATGCCATCTATTAATATCAATTATATTAGCATTTTTCCATGTACTTGCTTTACATTTTTTAGCAACAGATAAAGTTCAATATGCAAAAGCAATCTGAAATTTGTCTAATCCCAAATCTTTCAAAGAATTCAACTCACCCAACAAAAAATATTGTCGGATCCAAAGGTATTTTGATCTTATACAAATGTTCCAAAAACAATTGAATTGCTTTCCAAAAAGATTGTATATGTACACATAACCAAACAGCATGAAAAAAGTTCCAACCGAATTACCACATCTAAAACAAGAATCTGATTCACTAAAACCATATATTTTTTTTAACTTTTCAGGTGTTAAATACAATTGATATAAAAAATTGTAATTAACCATTGCATAATGAACATTTATCGATCTAGTAACACTATTATGACAGATATCTAACCAATCGTCCTCAGAAAAAGTAAAATTGATATCCTTTTCCCATTTAATCTTAGATCTATTCCATCCATTTTTTTCCATATTTTCCTGTAATATTTGGTACATCAATGAAATATATCCCTTTTCTGGTACAGTCACAAGAAAAGATTCAAATTTTGTCAATTTAGGTAAAATCATATCTCTATCAAATATTTGTTTTACTAGGGATCGAAGTTGATAATAAACCAACAGAGAATTCTCATTAATACCAAAATCTTCCATCATTTGATTGAAGGATAAAAATTGACCTTCTTTAAAACAATCCCCCAAGTTTTTTATATCTTTAGATTTCCCAATGTAATAAACATTGATTATACATTGAAAAAGGAATAAGTTGGTTATTATATAATGGTGTTAAAGTCAATAATTTACCCTTAGAACCTAAAGTTCTATTTTTCTTCATCCATAACTTCATTAAATGTTTTAGTATAGGCACATTATATTGTTGTAATAAATTTAATTTCCACCGAAACAAAAATTGATGTATTTCAAATTCAGAAATATTCGCCATCTCAATTTTAGCCCAACTAGGGGGCCGTTACAAATCCATTAATGAACTAATAAATTTAAATTGAGCTGCCTCGTAATAATTTTGAAAATGTGGTAAGTGTAATCCCCCTAATGCATATTTCCACGTTAACTTATTCAAAGCTACTCTCGGAAATTTACCCTTCCATAAAAATTCCCTAACCATTTTATTTAAATCTCGAAAAAAATTCTTATTAAGTAAACATGGAATTGACTGAAACAAATATTGTATACGTGGAAAGATATTCATTTTGATTGTATTTATTCTTCCAATTAAATTTATAGGAAGATCCTTGCACTTAATCAATTCAGCTTTGATCTTTTTCATTAACGGTCCATAATTTAATTTATATAAAGATTGATAATCAACATCCACATTTATACCCCAATATTTAATTCGATCAGTCCACTTCAAATTAGTAATATTCTTATAAACTGAACAATCTCCTTCACCTATCGGTAAAATTTCACTTTATTCCCAATTAACTTTATATCCAGACAAAGATCCATATTGTGTTAAACACTCCTTCAAGTGTAAAAATGACTGAGCTGGGTTTGTTAAATACACCAATACATCATCAGCAAATAGATTAATTTTATACTCCTCGTCTAAAACTCTCATTCCTTGTATCTGTGTATTTTGTCGTATCAACTGTTCTAAAGATTCGATCACTAATGCAAACAAAGCTGGTGATAAAGGACAACCTTGTCGAGTTGAATGAGTTAATTTAAAAGGTTCTGAGATCTGACCATTTGTCAATACCCTGGCTATTGGTTTATTATATAAAGCTTTAATCCAACCAATAAAAGAAGGACCAAACTTAAATTTCTCTAAGACTTTAAATAAAAAGTTCCACTCAACTCTGTCAAAAGCCTTTTCTGCATCAAGAGATATCACCATTGGATGGTCAGGGAACTGTCGATATTTATTAATCAAACTAATTACTTGAAGAAT